>NW_027287095.1:3800000-4420000 GCF_022747635.1 Hetaerina americana
TAATGAAAAAAAAAAACAAAAGGATAAGTAGAAAAAACGAAGAAACTTTGATAATAACAGTGAAGGCAGGCAACTATAGGAAACTATGCAGTTGTTTGAATCAAATATTTGAAATAAAAAATTGACTTTCGATAATTATTTTCGCCGAATAAAATCTATTCGATTTACATTATATTTTCTTGATAGTAAAATTGTCTTAAATACTCATAGTATTGAATTGGGGACATATATATATATATATATATATATATATATATATATATATATATACATATATTATTATTAGGTTATCTACCTGTTAAGGTAGGTTTTTGGATGGACACAGCTACTAAATAAATATTTTGTGATTCCTAACAAAATACAAATCCAGTATCCTACTCTACATCAGACCCCTCTTCATCTCTGAGTACTTTTTCCTCCCTTCATCCCGTCCAATATCCCTATCCTGTTCCTTCCCTTTCCTCGTTTGCCTAACATTCTCCCCTCTATTACAGTCTTCAACATCCCGCTGCCGGTTTATACCCCCTTCATCCACTTTTCCTGCCTCCACAGGATTTCTCTCAACAAACCCTTCTATTCGCCCACCAAACCAAGTACTTCCTCATTTGTTTTCTTCTCTATCCATTTCACTTTCTCCATTCTTCTACGAGTATACCATGTTAGAGTTCGTTATTCTTTTCTAATTTCGTTTTTTAATACTTAAGCCGCGTTGATTTCAAAGTGCGATCGCTCTAAAACTCATCCGCATTTTTGATGGAAATTCGTAAATACTAATTACTTCTGACCTGGAACAAAATATCTTTTTGACGTATTTTGAAAAGCCAATATTTGAAACGCACCCAACCCCACGGTCTAATACGTATATCTGAAAAAAATTAAGATATTCCAAATCTTAGAAGAATATTAATACAAGATAACGAAAAAGATTAAGAAAATGATAATGTATCATATCTCTTCCAATTTTTAGTTTTTATTTGCTGAGACTTCCAGTAAAAGGGAAAATATGCGGAAATACTCAAACCAAAAGTCACAGATTTTATGTTAAATGAATTAGTTGCTACATTTATGAACACAAGAATAAATAGGGATATTAGTGTTTCAGATACTATATGATTTTTCATACTCTACCAAATGGAGATCATTTTGACCAGCGTTATGTTTACGGAGTGGGAGTCCATTCGGTAAAGCGATTGGCGAAAGCTTTTTGGCGGAGGGTCACGGTTCGATTCTGGGTGGCACCCCTGAACACCATCAGCTTCGCCCAAGTTTTGTGCTCGGCTAACCGATCTTCCTGTGAAACCACAGACGTGAAAGGAACTGGAACTGACCCTCAAATTCCATTGTATTAATCTCACACACCATTTGATATGAGGTGAGCTCTACAATCACCAGTTTAACCATTTTTTTAGGTTAATTACTGCAATTTATTTTTGTAAATTGTCATAAGCAGATATAGAATATGAGGATATTCAACATGGTGTCCGTATTAAATGACACTTTTTTGTGATTTCTGAAATGACTTCGAAACAAAGGAACCATAGTTTGATGCTGAACATACCCGATATCCATCTTAAGAATATCTTTAATTTGGTTATCTTTTGATTTATTCTAATTCTTTACTCTTGAAATTCACCAAAAAATGACTGAGCACACTCCATTATGCTGAGTAGAGCGATACTCCGCCATAACGTTTCTTTTCTGTGGTCGTACCCTCCTCCCTCACCCACCCTGTCATTCTAGGGCTCAAAGCCCCGCCGCCCTGGGGACCTTCATTTCTCTTCATCCACCACTAACGCACCTCCCATCTGCCTCCTTAATGCCTCCCAATTCACCTCCTTTTTTTCCTCCTCCCTCCTCCCACCCAATCTCACTCCTACCCATCCCAATGCAAAAAATAAGTACGATCTCTCCGGGGTATCAATATCGCTTTGAAAGGAAAGAGACGGAGGTAGTGACCCTTTTCTCCCCCCCTCCTTCATTACCCCCTCTCATGCCCTCCAATATATCCTCCAGGAGAGCAACAAACCTTTCTTCTCCCCCGCCCTTCCCCCTCCGCCCAACCTCATTCACTTCACAGGCCACCACGCTTGAAGTCATGCGTCTTCGTTTCGCATTCACACGTGCCGTTGCCGGCGACGAGAACTCAGCCCTTCGCCTCCTCACCCGCTCGATCCCTCTCAATTTTGCCCTGCGCTCCAACTAACCCCGCTCCCTTCCCATCCCTTGCCATCCAAACCCATCCGCCCCCCCTCTTCGTTTTGTTTCGGTAGCCACTCACGAGGAAATCAACCGCAGACAAATGGCTTTTCCTTTGTCTTTGAGACGACCTACGAGGATCGAATCAGCTCTCTCGGTTGAGTACAATTGCAATTATACAAATTCAATTCACAATTATTTTAATTTGAATTACTTTGGCGAACTGTATGAAGCCATACAGATCATGGTATCTGCGACCATGTGCTATAGACAGTGGATAATTTTATCTTTTATTAAAATCAATTTTATTGTAGCTGATGATGATGTAATACATGGAAACCCGGTCGTAAAATTAAAAAAAAATTATCAAGTGGAAAAGTGCTTCGATCAGTTATTCAATTGTATTGTGTTTCTTTCACTTGCTAATTAACACTTACGAATTAAGAATAAAGCGTTCAATTCAAAGATTCGTTGGCTTCATCTCTCAATCATTCTTTATCCATTCGTAGTTGTAGTATTACACCTGGATAGCTTTTCTGGTTTATCTCCTCATTAGGTCTATGTTAGGGTCCACCATCCGCTTTCCTTTCTTTTGTGTCCCTGTTAATTCTAAAATGTCTCGAGGCGTGTAAGTTCGAGCTGGTTCTCATTTTTAGAACTTCAAGATGACTTTTTTTTCTTCTCCTCTGAATACTCTCTTGTTTCCTATTTTCTACATGGAATTCTTAAAGTGCGCCTCCATCTCCAGGCTTCAAAGTAAAATATTTTACCGGTTTTGTTGAAAATTCAGTGATTTTTTTGCATTTCCGCTAATCAGTGATGATTTTTGTTACAGAGATATAGAGTGAATCGTAGCATTCCTTAACTTTTAAGAGCTGCTCCACTGTCTAAAAACTGAACGCGTGCTGAGTATCTAGTCCAGTTTGGAGAAAATAATTGGTGGAGTAGCGGGAGAAATTTTCTCAGCATGTTGCATAATTATTGCACACCGCGAAGTGGATAATCCGCTCCAATTTAGCACTCTTGTTCACGTTTTGTTTAGTTTGTACAATATTAATCTGAAGGTAATATGCTTTTCCTTGTTTTTTTTGTAATTTATATTTTACATTTTCATTCTAATTTCAATGGCTCAGGCGCTCCAGCTCAGGATGCAGTTTTCACGCTCACTGTCATTGTATTGAGTATTCCTGCTCATTCGGGCGTTCAGAATCATCCGCGCGACGGCTCATTACTCTTGTGGCTGCCGACCAACTCACCATCCAATGCATCGGACTATTCTCCTGGTGCGCTGTTTTTATGGGACTGCGTTTTCCGATTATCGGGACGGTTCTTGGGCCACGCGGATATTGTGGTTGTAATTTTATTGCTCGACAAATTTATTCTGCTGCACTCTCGCGTACTTCCCAGATTTTGAATGCCATTTGCTTCTGTTCTCCTTTTTTCTCCAAGTGCATTTCGTTCACTTTACACGCCCTCGATAGTTTTCTCGCCTTTGTGCATACTGTTGTCAGTTTACTATCCATGAATCACCTAAAGCCTCTTTGAATCAGTTCATCAAAGTGAAGGAGATATGATAATAAAATATTTATAGTACTAATGCTAATGTGACATCGGGGAATTCGATGAAATTTAAATTCAAATGTGAAAGCATTTTAGAAATTAATTATAGGGCCAAATTGTTTCATGCAAGACTCACGATATTCAATAAACGTTAAAGCGGTTTAGCTTGTCCACGAAACCAGTACAAAATGATTTCTAGTTTCCAACTGTAACCAACTTTTTCTAATGAAACTTGCATAGGTTCTACTTCCCTTTGTTATAATGCTTTATTTTAAAATTAAAAGCGTGTTGGAATGTAATCCGTATATGCATTGGTTAGCTTTAAATAATCTGTAAAACAATTTCAAAGCCGCAGTTACAATTACTTTACCTGATGTTCCCACTCCTGTGCGATATCATAATTTACCACCAAGATTTTCAATCATTTGGAGAGGTAAAATGAATAGTGGTATATAGGGTTAAGGTTAAAAGAATCAAATATTTAGACCTCAATGAAGGATTTGATCTTTCCGCAGATTGGAAAGCTTTTCTCTTTTCATCTTGCCTCTTCATTTTCTTCAGAACCTCTTTCTTTTATATCCCCAATTTTCTGTTTGACTTAATCTCCTTGTCAGCCTCCCCATACATTCTGCCTTTATTGTCTTCAGGAGGCTGTAATGCCGTGCCATGTACTAAAGTTACGCATTTTACGCCTTCCATTTCTTCTTTGCGATCTCAGCGCTGCTGAAGGAAATCACTCCCCATGGATCTCCGCCACCCCCCTCCCCTAGCCCTTCCTTCCGCTCCGCCAACCCACCCCTCCCTCCCCTTCACCCCCACCCCACCACACCCACTCACCACCACGCTCCAATCCGAATCATCCTGAACTCTCTTCTCCTCCCTCTTTCTCTCTCTTTTCATGAACATATCCTCTCCTCTCCACATCCCTGCCCGTCTCCTCCCCCGCATATTGTCTTCTTCCTCCCCTTCAACCTCCCCCCCTTTCACCCCCTCTCCATATCTGCCATCCCCACATTTCGCGGTGGGGCCTCTCACCCGCTGTTTCTCTTCCCGCTGCCTTCGACGGAATCCAAAAGCTCAAAAATGCCTTGCAGGCTGTAAAACGTTCCATCTCTCGATATACATTTCACCGCGAAAGGGTAATTCCAGCAGGGAACAATGGCGCGAGCGGGCCTCGTCCTCCTCCCGTGGGGCTGTCTCGTTCCCTCCTCCGCGATTGTTTCGGATTTCCCCCCCCCCCCGCTCCCTCAATCTCTGCTCCCGCAAAACCGCATGCATCACCCCCCCCACTCCACCTCATTTTCCTATACATCCTCCGCGCACGCGGCTCCCCGTTTCTCCTCATGGCCTCCCTATCCTCTCCCTTTTTCATCTCCCATCCCCCCGATCGCCATTTCACCTGCACCCCGTCGACCGCCTTCGTAAGCTCTCCAATCTTCCGTGGGACGGCCGACCGTTTGCCTGTCCGTGCCACCGCCACCCTCAGCGCGCACCCCACATCCCACCAACCACCCCCAGGTCCCTTCTCTTCCACTCCCTTGCCTTAATTCACCTTTCCCTTCCATTGTCAAGAGCGATTTCTCTTCCCTGGCAATTATTTATACCTATATTACGTGGGTGTGTTATATATATACATACGTATATTTTTTTCCTCGATATTACGACTCAATCCTTAGGCCGCCTACACACCATCCCTCCCTTTCCCGCCTTCCCTACGCCCCTTCACCCACCCATCCCCCGCCCTACCAATGAATATCCTCACAGGCATGTTTATTTGAAGCCGGTTTTTTGTGTGGGAGAGGGAGAGAGATAGAGCGCCGGAATGTGTTCCTTTCGGAAAAGGCATGCTGCGTCAGATGTTGCCGTTTGGTCAGTGTTTCTCGGGAACAAGCGGATTTTTTTCGCCACTCAGGGGTCCAACGGCTGTCGTCCTCGATTTGATTTGAAAGGGGTTAACCCTCCCTGAATTCCCCCCCCCCCCCAGAGTCAGCGCTTTCGCCTCTACCCTCACCATTTAACAATTTGTTTGCTCAAATTATGGTATCATTTTTTCGTCTATTTTACGATCCCATGTCCTTCTCCCCCTTAGATCTCCAGTGATTCGAAAATATCCCTATCGTTACCACTTTACCTTTCTCTGGTTTGACAAGAGACAAGGCGTACCTTATTGGCGGGGTGTAAAGGTCCAATTTATTTGAAATAAAGGCAAGCAAATTGTTATGTAGCTTCAAAAATGTCAAAGAAATAAAATGGAACGCATGCTCAATATTTTATCAATGTACATTTTTATTTTTCGGAAGGTGATATTACGGCTAACTTGCTAAGTCATAAGGTAGTGATAATCGCGCAAGCAATATACTCGGGTAATATACCTTCTGCATGCCGATGTTTTTTCTCAAATATTACTATACCATAAAAAACATGGGAGTGTTTTTACCTGGTGGTATCCCGGATTATCACCCGCATTCGATCCCGGGAACCTCCGGGTAGGATTCGAAAAATCTAACAACCTAACTGTTACAACTGCTATTCATGTGAATAGTAAATCAATGTTACGGCTAAGAATGTACGAGAGATAAATTATATTGCCTGAAATGCGGGAACTCTCCACTTTTAATGCTTCCAAATTAAAAAAAAATGACGGGATCAAGTGTAGTTACTCACTAACATAAAAGTTCTATGAATATGGGAAAATATTTTATTTTATGAAATGTAATGCAAACAAAAATTGCACTAAACAAGAGGACCGCTAGCTTGTTCAAGGCCTTTATAGAGGGAAAATAAAACTGGTCGAGCAGCAATAATGACCACTGATGAAATTTATTTTCTCTGGCGTAACTCTGTGTCGAGAAGTTATTTATTTCATTTCAATAGGCCACAGATGGTTTTTGCTAGAACAAATAGTGGAGCATTTTAAAGAAGAGGAATGTGTAGATTCGAAAGGGGTTAGCCGTTAAAAGAATAAATGGCGAGCTATAACATGTTTCTACAGTGAATTCCGTTTAGGCAACTATCAATTAGATTAGCGTGTCACTGTTTACATAAACATTAAAAAATAACTCTCGCAGTCCTTATCATAAAATTAAATCTCGTTTTATTGCATCGTATAGAGATAAAATTAATTTAAATTACTAAAAGTCAAAACCTTCTGCAATTATGGAAGTATTGCATTATTTTGTTCGACATATGAACTGATTTCGCATCGTGTTTGAAATCAATACGCCGTTGAACTTACCACCAGGTGACTCAGTTATGAAATAAATACCACTCATTAGAAAACATCCTCCATTTTATTAATATACTCTTGTGTACCGCAGGTTGTGTTAATGCTATAAACATAATGCTTAGGGGATAGAGCTGACTATGGCCTGAGAAAGATGGTGATGGAATGAAACAAGACAAAGAATCCAGAAGTCATTGAATACTCAAGTATAGAAACTTGAAAAATTGCTAGAATAAATAAATATATGATGCATAAAATTAATAAAAGCCATGCGTTTGCTAGTCATCAACTTTTTTAAATATTGATTCTTCTATCAATGATCGATCCGTGCTAATTGCTCTTTCCCGATGAATTTCTAAATAATATAGTATAGGTTTTGGAGATTCGATGACTCTTTATATTTCTAATGGAATCTCGTGTCAATAAGTAAAGCCAGTTCGTACTTGGTTCCAATGAGAAGTGAAGGTAGTTATCAAAAGATTTCGTTTCCTTATTTCTTGGCTCATAGTTGAAGAGTGATGAGTTTGCTACCTTCATAGCTTTCGCTCGTCGCTCATTTTTCACGCAAGTCGCTCTCTTCAGCGAATCTTGGCTTTTGTTCGCCAAACACAATCAATTACACCCATCAAATGTAAAAATAGCAGAGGGGTATAGTTGTTTCATCTAGGAGATACCTACTCAAGATGTGCATATCGTTCTCCTTACCTTTATTTAGTGAGGAGATAACATTGGAAACAGAACAGACCTCTACGAGAGTACGTTCCTTTTTCCTGAGAGATACTACTAGTATTAGCGCACTAAACAGTATTTTCATTTCTGGTGCTGCATATTTAGCCCAAGTCCTAATGCAGGTGAGTTTTAAGATTGAGAAATTTACGTAAATCAGAAGTATTCGTAAGTATATGCGTATCTGACTCATGTGTAACAATTATTATACTTGAAATGAGCTAGACCCAGCTGTTGTAAGAATTTCTGAGATATTCGTTAGTATTTTTCCATGCAAATAAATTCGCATTGGAGCAAAGGTTTGTTTCAAAGTCACTAGATTATCACCGTTTTTTTCATCTCCGCCCACGTATTCTTCGGATTGAGAGAGCCCGTGATATGTTCCAGATACTCATTAGCTCTCCCAAGTTTCCCTATAGGCACCAAAATTCGTAGATGCATCGCAATCCGGTAGGTAGATGTGGATAATGGGTAAGTAGAACCGAAAAGCATCGAGATATCGGAAATGGATTTAGTATATCGAAGCATGAATATTGGAAAGATGCGATGGGTACGCTTACTTACACTCCGCCGGGATCGTAAGTGAGTTACGTTGTTCCGGCGGTAGCGTAATATGAAAATAAAAGGAAAAAACTAAAGGAGGAGATGGATTCGGAAAAAAATGTGAAAAACACTGCTCTTGATTCCCTGAGGCGGCGGCTTACGTCTCCACTCCTCGCCCCCGCTGCCCCTTCCTCCCCGCCCCCGTGCCAATCCCACGTTCCACCGTCATTCCTGTGTGCATTGGGGCTTCCATCAACCCATTCGTTCACAGACCCTCTTCTCTGTGATCTCCCCTTCCTCCACCCCTCCACGCGGAATTACGACGCGGGAAAACGAAGTGAACTACGGGGAAGGGGATTGGATGGAGGACGTTGTGGTGAAGGAGTAAGAGAAGGTGGGGAACCACCCCTTTTCTTTCCCCCTCCCGAAACAATCGAAAGGTGTGAGAGCCAAGGGGTGAGAGATTTGGAAACCTCTCTCGCAGAGACCTCGGGAGATGGAGCCGTGCGATATTTCTTTTCAAATTTCCTCCCCTGACATGAAGAATATCAAGCTGGTGTATGCATGGCGATGCAATTTGGGACAGTGTATTGAGAAAAATATAAATATGTATATATATATGTATACATATATGTATATATATGTATGTATATATGTGTGTGTGTATATATATATATATATGTGTGTGTGTGTATATATACGAGGGTCATCCGGAAAGTAGTACCCGTTCGTGAAATAAAGACACAAAAATAAATATTAACAAACATAAAAAATTTTATTTGAAAGAGGATACTTTAAACTACTTCTCAACATAATCTCCAAGCAAATTAAGGCATTTGTCATAACGTGTGACAAGTTTCTGTATTCCTGCTGCATAGTCCTTCGCCGCCAGCTCATTGAGATACGCGAGGGACCCATCTTGCACAAATTTTTGCATAATGCAGATGGTGTTTAACAATTTCATGAACAATTGTTCGAGAAACATTGGGAAAATGCTCACAGATGTCATCAATTGTGACGCGCCGATCGTTCCTCACGAATTCGTCAACTGAGCTCACCAGTCGGTCTGTAATGACAGACGGTCTCTCCGAACGCTCATCGTCGTGTGTGTTCCCCCTCCCCATGTTGAAGTTGCGACACCACCGCCGAACAGACGACTCGTCCATTACATTGTCTCCATACACCTCCTTTAATTGGCGATGAATATCACATGGGCGAACGTTTCTTGCATTGAGGAATTTAATCACTGCCCTCACTTCACAACTGGCGGCGTTCTCAATTTTTTTAAACATTGTAAACAATCACAGAAACAACACAGGCAATGCTAGCGTCACGCAACTTGGCTCAGAGAAGGCAGACAAGCCACTGAAGCTATCTGACCTCGTCCAGCGGCTACTCGCGTCGTCAGCACTTCATGCGGCACGAACGGGTACTACTTTCCGGATGACCCTCGTATATATATATATGTGTGTGTATATATATATATATATATATATATATATATATATATATATATATATATATATATATATATCTCGTGATAATATTTTATCAGGAATATTGTCAGTTGTCTAGGAATAACTGGATAAGAGTTCGAATCCCAGAGATGTTCGGCATTCTTCTTTTCTGGTACCTGGACGTTTCAATAAGAATCTAGGCGGCGTATTGAGGCAGCTGGCCATCAGATCGTGAATGTGAGTAATTCATACGGAGTTTGACTAAGTGCAAGAGGAGCTCTAACTTCGCCAGGAAAAACCCTTCTGTGGATTGATTTTTGAAGTTCGCTATTTGTAGACAAACATATCTTGTCCATTGAAACAATCGGAGCCATTGAAAGGAAGTGGAAGTAATTATTTTTTCTGACTGAAGTAACGAGAGAATGCGAGCATTCGGCTGAGAACTAGGTTAATTGTACTTTCATTCTCCAAATGCCACTAAACACGATATCTTCAATAGAAAATACCGCTCCCACACCCTATATCGACGAAATTCATTCATTTTTTGTTGAATTGTACTTTCATTCTCCAAATGCCACTAAACACGATATCTTCAATAAAAAATACCGCTCCCACACCCTATATCGACGAAATTCATTCATTTTTGTTGCATGCAATTCTCCTCACAATGGTAATTGTTCAGTGCATATTAATAAAATAGGTTGACGCAAAGAACCATGGAGTCAGAGTCTTAGTGTGTGGATATAAATTTGAATTAAAAAAATAGGGGTATGATTTCCCATAGTTATTACACGTATTTATAATTTTTTCATTCAACAGAGATGAGGCAAATGAAGTACCATTGAACCGTATTTTAATTTTGTACAACTTCAACGCAATGGACCTGAGCTAAAATTTGAAGTAAATAGTATTGAAATGAATTAATTCTTAAATATCCTTATTTTCAGCATCGGAGTGCGCGATTAACCTTTATCGGTCGTGAAGAATAAGATTGATTTGTATTCATATACATCCCTTATTATAACACTTACATCTAGGATCTGTGATATTACTCTTCTCATTCATTCTTCCTATATTGTCAGGAGACTGCTATGCCTTCGGTTTTCGATCAAGTAGTTTTTGCATCTTTCAGCAATGTTAACAGATTCTTTCTGTCTCCGCCCTTCGCATTTCTTTTTAATTGATGATTTCATTTTTATTTCTTATCCATCATAATTTTATGACATTTATACATTTAACTTCCTTTCCATCATCTATAGCAATTTGCCGTCGTCGCTAGTACCTCATTACCATAGAATAATGTGATTTAAATACGAGTACAGGATTTTTAGTAGCCTTTCTTCCGAAGAGGGCACTTTCTGAAATATTCATACTATGAAAAGTGCATAACTAAATTTATAAATGTGCTCAATTAGCATTTAATAAGCCCTCCTATGGTGCCTCCAACGACCAATGTTTCAAATTCATGGTGATGGTGAGTGGTCTAACCAAAGTCCTCACGTCAACGACTGGGCTCCTCCCATTCTCCAGCTGCACTCGCACCCCGAGTTCCCTCGTTCAGTGGCGAGTTTGCGGGCACAAGTCATCCCCACGAGGCGCATCGCCCTTTTCTTCCCTCCCTCCCAGTCCTTCCCCACTTCACAGCCAGCCGCTCGAATTTGCGACCGTCGTCCCCACGGAGTCACGAAGGGAAATCACCCTCGATGTCATGCAATCAAGCGGCCGACCACGAAATGCCACCTGCGGTTCATATTAGATAAGTAGCTCCATCTCGGAGCCAGTTTCTTCGACAGTGATTCTTCCAAGGAATGCCAGATTTTTTGACCCTGATTCCTTATGCCCTATGAGGCTAAAACTGGAAGTCACTTCTCGGAATCAAGTTCCACTCATAATATGAAGTCTCTCTCTCTCTCTGAAAGCTCCTCCAATTCGTGAGACTGAATAGATTGGTAAATATTATCTGAAAAAGCCATCATGCCATATCACGATTTTACTCTCCATGTTTATCCTTCATCGCAACTTTCAAGCAGGTTGCATTTCCCAATCTGCTGCCAAAATAGTTCAACCTTTCGAACTTTGATTCTCCACCAATCACCTCTTGAGACTGTTGGCCCTATAATGGGATAGGAATTTGTTAAAAGTAATTTATAAGTCACGTATAGATAACAATAAATGAAGAATTACCAAATTAAATAAATGAGAAAACACAGCACTATTCCCATCCTATATAGACCTGATCGAAATGGATAATGCACAGCAAGTTTAATACTTTACACTCCCAATTTTTTTCGGAAAAAGTATAATAAATACGCAGTTTAATCGATAGTTAAGAATAACGTATGGAAAACATTAATAATAAGAGATTTATTCCACTCAATTTAAATCCCTTTTATAATATTCTTTGGTTATATATGACTCAATAGTGATATTATTGATTGAGATGTTAGGTAAAGTGGAAGGAAAATAAAAAGTTTCCCTAAAAATCATTTCGAGAAGAATGTGTTCGGGCAGGAGAGAATGGGGAATCCTTGCTGGCTCAAAGACATCAAAGGAGACTAAATCCTGTAAAAATGACTCCCGAACTCCCGTCTGATTTAGATAAACTCCAGTGCTTATGAATGGATATTAGTTATTCTTCTAGTTAAGATACTCTTACAGTAAGTGATCACAAAAAAATTAGCAGCTTTGAACATGTCATGGACATTCTCTAGTCTCCTTCCATTAGAATTTAGAGCACTTTGTATTCAATCATAATTAAAAAATCGACATATGTTGTCCCATCAATTCAATCATTCTCCCACGCGGAGACCCACAAGACATGTACGATACATGATGATCTATCGGTGGTTTATTTTGTGTTTATTGCTATCATTGTGAGCATATTTAAGCCGGCATTACGTGAATGCAATAATTTGCTCAAACAGTGCAAAACATTGGAATCCAAGCAACAACCGACCGCTCATTTCCATCAAAATTATGCCCCTGGAGAAACGGAGGGTCTGCTCAGTTCAACTCACTTCCTTGGCTTCAAGGAGTGTGTGATCATCATATCCTGTTCAGCGTATGACATACTGCGGACACTTTTATGTATGTTATTTGCTCCATTCATGGACACACACCATTGCTTTGCGAGAACGACTATTTTCTGTGACATGCGTACGCCTCTTCCTAACCTGCAGACATGGCTGTACCACCAATTACCGACTTTACGTAAGTGCATGCCCTTGCCCAATATGTCCTTATTCCTTGGGTTCGAATGCGGAAGAGGTCAATCAATACACCTCTCCGCATCACTAGAACTGAGAGAATTATGACTTTTGATCCCAAACTTTGATATGAAATGGTTATAGGCGATGCTGCGTTCAATCGATTTAGTTAGGCTGATGTCGGAGGTTATCGGGATATCGAGGGATATTGCGTGTTCAATGTCGTCGGTAGGTATCGACTTATTGGAGAACGTCAAGGTATATGTCTTAAACGTCGATATTTGTAGGTGTCAAAGATATCGGGTTCCAGTGTATCACGAGCCTCGGTCGATATCGACACATCGGTGCATGTCGTCAAATATCGTCGCGTCCACACATGCTGAATGTCAACGTGCAGAACGTTTCCAAGTTCCTCTAGACGAGCCTAAACTCCTCCCAAGGTGATAAAATATCCTGCCTATCCATTCAAGGCTTTCCTGTTCTCTCGCTCTCTCTCCTACATTTTTATCATATTTTCTCTCGGTCCAGATGTTTGCATAGTCGGTGGACATGTGACGGAACAGCGCCGCTTTCAAATCAAAAATCAAAGGCCCCACGCGTGTTTGCCGGAGGGAAATTCGCCAACAGTTCCGGCCTGTTCATTTGGGATCGTGTGCGAACGTTTCATTCCCGGGAGCCATGTGTGAAGAGGTGTTCGTGAAAACGGAGTGGACGTGATTGGTAGATAATGGGTGTCCTGTCAACGCAAAGCGTGCGGGAGGTACCCAGGTGGCCGCGGGCATGAGTGTGTACTCCTCGTCGAGAATTTTCGACGGTGCTCGGAAATGTCGTCAACCCCTTGCCTACGAGTAAATAGTCGTTGGTGTCGTCGGAGATGCTCTGTTGGCGAAAGTTTATACCGCAGATGATTGCTAAATGCTTGTGGTAGCCTAAGCATCGGAATCGTTTTTGCATTTGAAGTGAATTGTTTTACGAAATTTCCGCATCTACGTAGTTATCTCAAATTAAAAACTTTTAAGATACACCGACAATGGTTTTAGCAAAGCGTTTTGATCATGTAAGTTCTTTCAAGGGCGCTCAATGCATAGTAGTAGGATCATTATATTAAGATAAAAGATGAAATTGCCATAAAAGATTAAGAAAAGGGACGTTTACGTTACTGTAGGCTCAATAAGCTGAACCAGTTGGTCTTCAGCGCCATTATTACCCTTTAAAGGTTTAAGATTTAATTAAATCCCTAGCTTCCGTAAATTTAACAAAAAGTCTTAGGGTTCGTAATTGAAATCTTTTATAATATTATTAAGTGAAATTTTATTTAATTTTGTCAAACTATTAATTGTAGTATGTATTGATACTAGGTTAATTACAAGGAGAGAAATATTTTTATAAGTTGACTGGAGTTTGATATTGTATGATTTTTTGCCTTTTTTTGTCTGCTGTTTCTTCTCCCCACCCACTCCTTTTCTCGCCATACATCAAAGTGTACGTTTCAATTACAAAATCCCGTTCTAGCATCCTTATCTACTTGGCCCATCGTATTATATCTTATACCTTTTCCTTTTATGTGCTGCCCGTTCAATAAAATATATCGCAGTGTCCACCATGATGAGGTGTTCCTCTCATTTCTGAAATGTGGTATTGTGATACGAGCTGTGTTTTTCTGCAATTTAGCGTCTTCTGTAATAATGCATTGTTTAAAGAGAAGTTTATACCGCTGTTGTATACTTCACTGCGAGAATCATGAAACCCTTTACTTATGAAATTTCTTGGTAAGTGGATTATATTTATAAGCGTTGAAATTTTTCCACTGGCATCATTAACAGTCACCACTCTTGATATCGATTAATTAGCCATTATGTGACGTCCATTCGTGTAGATGAGAAAATACTCGGGGCAATTTCTTAGAGCTATCTCTACCACGTAATCGTTTGGTCATTTAAGTAATAGTCGTAATGATTACAGGGAGACCTCACCAACTGTATGAGCCATTTAAGTTCAGCTTCGATTTTAAAATCATTGATTTCAGAAATGATATTTGATTAAAATGACGCAAAAAGTTTGGAGGTAAAAACAATTCTTGCAGTCCACATGACGACTTTCAAAAATATAAATAATGCTGATAAAATTATTTTTTTCTCTAATTTATATGTTTGCGTCTAACCTAAACTTTTTTAAATTTGAAAAAAATAGGCCATATTATTTCTCCTTATTCCCGCAAATTTTCTTCTATCACCTCCAACCTACCCCTTCAAGGTCTTTGTTTCAACCTTGCATAGAAATCATCTTTATTCCTCAAAATCACGCGAGCTTCCCAGTTTGCCTATTGCCTACTTCAATATGGATTTGCAATATTATTAATTAAGAGAGTGTTAGAAGAATTAATACCATTCGGAAAATGCGATCCGAACCGTTTACCTCGCCGGCCTCGCTACTTTTCAACCCTATCACCCCTCCGACCTCGCTCCACCAGGACTCACTTCCCTCCAGCACATTCTGTCGTCAGCGCAACACAGCGTATTTAGCAGATGCGCTGCCAAAACTTCTGGTCCACGAGTGGAAACTTTTTGTTGCGGATTAGTTTGAAACATTTGCGAAGGGGTGGTTAGCATTTATTTATTCATTGGCTTTGGTTTATTCATGGAGGAAATGCGGAAATTATGCATAAAATTCAGGGTAATTTTATGTGGTGGGCCGGAGAAAACCCTCGCCAAGTTTCGTATCAAGTGTGCGATTTCTCTTTTGTAAGACCAGAGCTTGGGCGGCTTATTCACTATCCTTCAGAGAATTTACTTTCGAAAGGTTTCTAGTCTTTCTCCTCACCTTCCGGCGAAAAGCGGTATTTCAAAATATTCGAAAACTTTCAACTGAAATTACTCGTCATGAGGCTGATAAGACATGAATTAAGGTGCCGACCACTACGAAAAGAGATTTAAGCGGAAATATTGTGCCTTGTGGCATAGTTTATTTAATAGTATTCTTTTTCGCCTTCATTTCGTTGCCAATGGTTTTAGAAATTGGGAATTAACCGAGTATTCCACTTATTGCGAAGTAATAATACGAGTTTTGATCTATTAATGGTAATTCATAGATGCTGTTTGAGAAAGTACTCATAATAGTTATATATTTAACGAAGATGTGGTGAAGATTTGGTGAAGAACGATGAAGTATGGCTATGTTAAATGGGTATCGTAATTTTCATTTAAATAGAAAAATGCTATCAGAAAGAGTACAATGAATAGTCTTTTAAACTTACATTTTTTTAATTATCGCGTGCCAACTATTAGCGTAGTAAAATTGTATGTAGTTAAATTTTCATTTTTCAGAAAAATTCAGTCATTGGCGTGTTATCATCATATAAATACTTAGCCGGTTGACAACTCATCCACCTCCTCCCACAGTAATTCATTTTAAGCTCTTTTTTTTTATACATAATCATAGACCTCGCCTTTTGTTGAGCCCTGAGGCTTCCTTTGCGTATAACGAAATTCGTAGAGGTTCAAATCATCTCCCTGTCACCTAAGGTTTCTTAGGAAGATTTGGGGCAAGGGAAATCACACTGAGCGGTTGAATCAGAGAGTATTCGTAGCTATAGAACCAGGTACTCTCTGGTCAATAACCAAAGGCTTTACCATTGAGATATTAATTAGGCCGCATATCATTAGCTAGAATTGTCATGTAAATAATCTACATTTCTACAAGTGTACGAAAGCACGAGCGGAGAAACATTGACCGTCGCTGAATATTTTCAGCCTTAAAGTCACAGCGTTAAATACCTAATGAAATGGATGCACAAAAAAAACGCAATTTAAAAGCACGTATTAATACTTCTCCGTTAAAACACTTGGGACACTCAATGAATGATCTTAGGCTAAGTTTGGTAAAATGCCATGATCCTCGAAAATATTTTGAAAAACTGTGTACGAATATTTGCTCTAAATTTATCTCGGTAGTTCCGATTTCCAAACATAGACGTCATAAGGTACCTAAGAAATAAATTTAGCATCGTAATTATAAATTACATGGATTTTCCTAGATTTAAAATGATTACTGAAGTGACTCGAATTGTTGATGCATGAAAAATGAATATGATTGCCTCAACTTCCAATTTTGAGACGAGGTTCGCGCCTGAGAGATCGTTTCTTCGCTCTATCGTCTCCTAATCGCAGCTGATTCGACTCGCATCCCACCCTTCGATTGTTGCTCGGCAAGCCGACACTAGATATCACAACCCTATAAACCGCACCGCTTCCTCGTTTTGTTATAACGTGTCCTCTCTCATCTGATTTCGGTGAAAAAATCGATCATCAGACGGCTAATATACGTGTATATCATCAAAAGTTAAAATATGTTTACTGTAGATCTACGAAAAATGAGCAAGCGCTGGTTAATGCTGATGGAAAACCAATGTTTTTGATTTTCCTTTCCGACAAACGGAAACCAAGCAGGCGGCCACTCTCGGGGACCAGTGACCCCCAGCGAGAGGTGGAGATAATGGCGTCCCCTCGGGAGCGGGGGTGGCTTGTCCATTTTGCCCCATGGTAATCGGCTCTCCATCTCCACACACCCTCCTCTTACCCCAGTGGTTTTAACTTCCCCCCCTCTGTCTGCCCCGGACTGGAGACTGCTCTCTCTCTTCTGGCCACGGCGATTACATCGTCCTTTCGTCATCCGCTGGCATCACTCCCGTTTGGCCCCCGACGAACGAGACTACGCCACCAGCCCTCTTCCTCCCGCTCTCCCAACCTCCCCTACGAAGGAAGCTAGCGTCCTTTTTCCCCGACAGCAACAGTCCTTGTCCTTTCAATTCCCTCCATCCCAGCCTCACTCTTCCGACTCTCAATACGGCGCTATAAATACGTAACCATTCGAACGTGAATGTTCGCTTTCACTCTCCTCTCCCGCCCGCTCGCCTTCAAACCGTCCTTCCCTCATCTCAAAACCTCCCGCCGAACACACACCCAATCCCCATTCGTTCGACATCATTCAAATTAAAATCTTTGAGGGATTAGGGCTTTCTCAGTTTACCTTCAGACGAAGGTTTAATGAGCACCTCCTCATTACCAGTCGAGTAAAAACTTTTCTTTTAGTTTCATAGGAAAAAACCTCTCATCTCGATGACCCTCGGAAACAACGAATTTTTAATTTCCCATAGAAATGAATTATTCAGGTAGGACAATGGCGAATTCTGAAAATCCTCCGAGAAAATTGCCAAATTCTTCAGGAATTTCCTTAGTCCAGAGCATTAATTAAATTTCTGAGCTACGTGTTTTATTGAAAATACTATCTGGGACAATTTGAATCTCACGATTGAAAGTGATACCTAAGCATTTTACTGTTGTAGATATTTGCAAAAATACTCGTATACATTTCAATTTGAAACAACTGTTTAACTGATGTAGAAAACCACTTAGTTCTGTGAATTAAAATTCATTTTGTTGAAATATGGCCTATTTTCTTATCGCTTACCTTACATATACTCGTAGAGGATAATATAGTACGATGCCAAAAAATTATGTTTTCAATGGTCAATTATGGAATAAGTTTCGATCACAAAGACAATGCGCCCATTCCCCGTATGCTTAGAGTACGACGAAGACACATGAACGAAATAAAATGGTTTAAAAAACAGGTGAAATTGCCGCAGTATCAGAAAAGACCCTATATTTGGTTATAGGATGTCGTCAGAAAAATCTCATCCCATGGATCGCTGTTGTGAATCTTCGCCCTGCTGTTAATTTTTGC
This sequence comes from Hetaerina americana, assembly GCF_022747635.1. Lineage (NCBI taxonomy): Eukaryota > Metazoa > Arthropoda > Insecta > Odonata > Calopterygidae > Hetaerina > Hetaerina americana. The sequence goes on from NW_027287095.1 coordinate 3,818,654, forward strand.
GGTATACGCGGTTTCAACGTGATTTATGGTGACATAGCGTATGTCTTAAAGATCAAACAAAGTCCACGACTATAAACAGAGGCCATCACTTAACAAACTCGATTCCCCATTCCCTCTCCTCAACCGGGTCCACTACCCCTCCGTGCATTCCCGTGCAATCAATTCGACCCTGAGCTCGGAGCGAAGCCCTCAAACCACCACTGCCTCCAATCTCCCCCCCCCCTCTTTCTTACACTCACAACAGTCTTGTCCCATGCCGTCTCCCCTGTTGCGTGCCTTGTGAGGGGTTACTCCACTCCTCCCAAACCTCCCGTGTTCCCCCTCTGGCGACTTATGCATTAATGCCTCTCTTGATGCCTCGCGGAACACAAAAAGGATTTTAGTAATGTATTCATTGCAACGCGATCACAACACCATTTGCGGGTTCTCTTTATTCATTACTTTAACTCCATTTAATTTCCCTATGTTGTATCGCTTGTATCGCCTCTTTCATCTTTATCGTTCCAATCTTCTTCCCATCCTCTTCCTCTCAATCATTCTCCCTTTCCATCTCCCCGAATTCCCTCAACCCATCTGTCTTTCCTTCACTCTCTCTGGATTCTTATCTTCCTCTATCCATCTATTCCTCCTCCTTTTTTCTCTCTCTCCCTCTCTGTCTTTCTTACACGTTTCCTCTCTGTCCAACTTTACCTTTCCATCTCTCCGTTTCCATTATTTCCCTTTGCTCCTCCTTACCTCTCCATCTTCCTTTCTCTCTCCCTCTTTCTCTTCCTCTCCGTCTTTACCTCGCTCTCCCATTCGTCTGGGCCCATCCGTCGAGTCCTCAAGGAATTTACTTTTCTTTCATAGTGGAGGGAACATTTTTCCTCTCCCCTTCTTGTACCTACCGCTCTCTAACCTCCTTTGCAAATAAGGGCACACATGCTCATCTCCGACTGCCCCTTCCCCGACTCCCCCCAAACCCCTCCCACTCTAGCCGCTCCACCCTCTCGTGAACCTTCTCAGGCCCCCACCCTATCCATCCCGCCTCTCCCCACCTCCTTTACCATTCCGAAGATCCACTCTCATCCCGCCCGTATGATTTTCTGGATCGGTGGATTATGTATTCCCTTTCCGTGCGCCTTAAATCTAAATGCAATCTCTTTTTTCCGCTCCCTTGGTACTCCTGACCTTCCTTCGCCTCATTCCCCTTCCCTAGCCTCCTTTCGCGACCCCTTTTGCGAACTATTTCGTCTTAACCCGGTCCCCTTCCCCCGTGTGGCCTTCCTTCCGCGACCCCGCTTTTCCATCCGGGATATTGCCGCTTTGCCTCGCTCCGGAAAAACATATAAAGTATAAAAATTAAAAAATATATATGGAAACCCTTTCTCCTCCCATGCTTTTCCTCCTCCCTACCACCACCAGAGGGACTTGCTTCTCTTTCTTTCCAGCCCGCGCGCTTTCTCATAATCGGCGTCTTTTTGGATTATTTTTTTCTAACTTTTTTTTTGTACAAATATGCTCGCTGTGTGTGCTTGTGTGTGAGATAGAGCTCGCCCGGTGGTAAGGAAACCGCAATGTTAGCAGGATGACGCATTCCCGGGACACACATCTTAGGGAACCGGAAATGTTTCTCCTTTCCTCTTTGTTTTCCTTCTCTTGGTCCCGTATCCTCTCCGTTCCCCGAGAGGAGACCTCGGAGAGACCTAGGCCACCCTCCTCCAACATCGCGTTCACCTGGAGATTGACAACATAAAACGTTGCGGGTTAAGTTTATCGAATTCTCTTCAGAGGATATGGTGCATCGATGGAAAGACCGCTTCCCTCTCCGCGCCCACATACATGACGGTGGATGCGATCGCTTTGACCTTCCGTGGGGGAGGCCCTCCTTTGCAGTGAAGTCTGGGAAGGGGTACGCGTGAGGCACGCGCAATTCATTCATTTTCCCCCGAAGTCCCACCTCGCTGCTTTCGCGCCGGAATCGCAGTTGTTGCTTGGCGGTGCCGAAGGGAAAGAGACACTCGACGGCGGCGGATCGCGTCTTCCGTTCGTGCCGGTGGTTACCGTGGAGGGGGGGGGTATTCCTGAAGCGATGCTTCCGTAAAACTTTTCACTCCCTCCCTATCTCCTCTTCGATGGAACTCTTTGGGATTCCTTCCGCTCACGTACCCACCTTCCCCCACTCTGCCGTGTAAGAGATGGAGAATCCGATGCTTTCAAACTTGGGCCCTTAATGGAGTCGTTAGTCTGCTCTCTGCCCGCCTTCCCTCCCTCCCCCACCGCCGCTCCTCTCCCTCCTCTTGTCTGCTCTTGCATGTCCCGCTCACCTTGCCACTCGCTCACTCTCTGCCCACCTCACCCCGTTCGCTCCGGAGACCTCGGCCCAAACCCAATTCATCCTCTTTCTCTCTTTCCCCCTATAATCACTCCCCCGCTTATTATTTTTACTATAAACATCCAGGTCTTCTGTTTTATTTCTGTCACACCTCTTTTGCTAATTCCGAGCCCTCAGTATTATTTGTATTTTTTTCATTTTACGCGCCATTGTGATTTTTACGAGGACGGCATAAACACGAGAGCGGCGTCCACAGCGCTAGCACAAAGCCGTTCGTCTCCATCCCATTCCCTCTCCCAAAAGCGGCCTATTCTTCCCCTCTCCCAACATCACCCTTCCCCCATCTCGGCCGTTGGCCCACTTTAAAATGAAGAGCTCCGGCGGCGTGGTTGTTTTCTATTTCACTCCGCGATTCCCAGTTTTGCCAATGGCATTCGCCCTGGTTCACATTGCTTGCTCGGTTATTCTTCCTTTTTGCACCTGGCCCGTTTCATTCCGCATCAAAGCTCTTTCCCCAATAGTTTTTTTTTCTTCTAATTTTGAAAAAATATTGCTTCGAATCAAATAAATTTAATTGGCTTGCAATGCAACGGGCTATATAACTGAATATTTATTTCATTTTTTTCAGTCAGTCGGGTTGATTTTGTTTTAGGATGTCATCTTTGCTCAACCTTGTCATTTCAGTTGGGATAATTTCTTTTATGCACGCATTATTTTTCCGGACAAATACTGTTTTAAGAATTTTTATTCTATTCGTATATGATGCAAATTTGAAATTTTTACTCACTAAAATTCACTTATTATTCACTCACAGTCTCTTTGTACCTTTTACGTTGGGGATGTATTCCCAGGTCGATTTAATACTGAATATACAGCATTGTTGCTTAATTCAGCTTGCCACTTGGCCGTGATTATGTACAAATATCCATATATTTGGAAAAGTAATAGTAATGAATGTAACTGTGGAATATTTACTTATAATGATAATATTTAGTTATAGAGTACAGAAAGCAATATATTGTTTGCAATACTGTAATATTTTATCAGAAATGCGTGCTGCATGTAATTAATATATTTTATTTGACGCTAGTGCTGACAAACATGGTAAGTGAAAGGAAATAATGTCAACTTGACGAGTCAATAGATATTAAAATAATATTAATTGTTTCAATAAGCAATTAACATCTATGTGTAAATAATATACATTGTACCTCAGCTTGCAGATTTTAATAACATAAATAGCGTAATGAATATAGATGCACAGAATTTGACTCTCAGGTTTCGTCCACATTACCCTTTATCATGCTTTAGTAAACTGAATGTTCTTATCAATGGATACATATAAGGATATATCTCGTTTTTCAGAATATCCTTTGATGTAATTTATTTATTTTAAATTATATATTCAGAGTATTTAATGTAAACAAGAGGCTTCATTATCGGTAGCCTCTATATTAAATTATTTCACTATGGTTGCCTCCAAAAAAATTAATTAAAATCGTAGATGACGGTTGCTAACAATTCTGCTGAACATTTTATTGAACAAAATTGGTCACGTATCAGCATAAAAAATTAATGAATTTGATTTTAAAAGTAATTTCTGTTAATGTTTATGATTTTTCATTTGTTTTAATATTGAATTTTATGATGAGTTATTGCATTCTTTAACATTGAATTATTGCATTCTTAAAACTGTGTCGTGTGGACCGTAGCCCGCTAATAGGTCTTGTAACAAACTACCCAAGGATTTAATCGGTAGACTCCAGAGTCGAAGTAATAGAGCGGAGAAGAAGTAGTAGCGAGTCAACGGCCGGAATGTGGCGAATATATCTCTGCCACACAGCCGAAACGAAGCATCGCCACTTCCCTCCCCTACGCGCCCCTCTCCCCCCTGCAATTTGTAATCATCCCCGTCCTCATCCCTCCCATAAGCACCTCTCCGCTTTTTCACCCGCGTCCGTTCCCACCCCTTTCCAAGACCATTCTCCGGCGATGCCTCAGGGGCAAGCCGAAGCAGTCCCTCCGGCTCGTCCCCCACCCCACACTCTTTTCACCCACCTTCCCCCGGGGGCTTCTCTCCGCTCCCTCGCACCAAATGGGTGGGGCAAACCGAGTCCCCTCGCCTCCCACACTCGTGGGACTCCCCTCTTCCCCTGCCTCCCCTCGCGGCTCCTACCCTCCCTCTCTCTCCCCCTCGTCCAACTCACTGCTCACCCCTCTCTCCCACTCACTCCAGTTGTCCACGCTACTCCTTGTGTGTGAGTCCCCTCAGCTGGGGAAATGTACACTCTACCCCTGCCCCACACTCTCCTTCAATCCCTCTCCCTCCTCCAACCACGTACACGCTTCCACCCCTTCCGCGTTTATCTTCCTCCCCCCCATCTTGAGCACCTCTCCCCCGAGCCCCACTACAGCATCACGGCCAGCCAGATTAGTTCACGACTCCCCGGGAATTATCTGCCTCCGTCCTCTCGGCCTCCACCTTTCCTCCGTCTCTCCCTGCACCTTCTCCGCACGCCACTCTGGTGCACGCACGACCAAACGCTCTCTCTCTCTTTCGCCTTCTCCCCTCTCGCCAACAAACTTGTCCACCCCCTCCAGCTGCGCTGCTTACTCAGTGGACCCCTGCCCCCAAACTCTTTCTCTCTCACTCCGACAGTGATTGTTCGATTCGGTGGCTAAGGATCCAGTTTAATGCACTGCCCCGCGTGCACTGTCCGTGCAGAAATGATCGTCAGTGAGATAAATGAAGGGTGGACGTTGGATGTGGGCTCCCACGCAGGAATGCAAAATATGCGGAAGAAGAAAAGCTTCTAGTCACTTCTAGTCACGTGACAGAGACGTTGAGTAAGGATGTTAAGAAAATACTCGTAAAAACTTTGATATGGAGCGTAGCTATGTTTGGCGCGGAAACGTGGTCCCTGAAGTAGGAGGATGGGCGTAGATTGAAGGCTAATGAAATGTGGTTGTGGAGAAGGATGGAGAATGTGAAATGAACCGAAAGGAAAACAAAAGATAAAGTACTTGATAGCATTTCGTATATTTTGATAGCATTTCGTATTCAATGAACATAAGGTCAGTTTATGGTTTTTTAAATATAATTAAGGTAAGAAAAACAATTAATTTAGGCAAGCTGGCAAAGAAGAGATTATTTTGTACCATTTTAATTGAATTTTGGTGATATTTGTTCTACCTTTCGGTCTCTTTCCTTTGAAATTATTGACTGTTAATTAAAACTTGAGCTCACCACTTTCACCTTGTATGGTATTTGAGGAAATTTATTCCGAATGGAAATCAGAGGTATCACTTCATACGAGTATTGAGTGGCGTTATATAGCACGAAAGTGATTCTAATCTTGAGGTTAAACGTAAATATTATATGGTAAATTAGGTCGCGCTTTCTTAATTTTTCTTCGTTCACTTTGAACTTATTGAATCAGTAATTGATATTTATTGCTCATTAATATTTTTTCTGGAAAAAAGCAAACATTTTAAATTAAATAATTCATTTTGATTATTTCACATGACTATTAACGGGATACCTGCACATTTTAATGGTATTTACAGCTGTCATTAAACCTTTTAGTAGTCTTTCTTGTTTTTTTCCCTTTCCGTCCCATTATCCCCGATGAGTCGTTGATCTATGATATTTTGAACAATATCTGGAGTCAATCTTTTGTGTTCCAGGAAATCTACTTAGATTACCTGTAGAGCGGTAATTTCTGCTTATTTCACAGCGATAGATTATGCAAAAGCTCTCTTCTCCCCATATTCAAACAACAGTTAGATCTTCCTTGCAGCGCGTCTTGAAAAGGTGAACTGGTTGTGAAAGAGAAGAAACGAGAATGTTTATCGATGTTCTATGGGGAATATTTGATCGCAGATTGTAGTTCCCATTCCACCGTCACCACGTAAATGTAGACACTAGGCTTTGCCTTCCTTGCGAGAGGGTTTTAAGCCCACAATTTCTGCCTCCCACGCCTCGCCTGGTATTAATTAATGCTCACCCACCCTACCCCCTCTCTTCTCCCCACCGCTTCCCTCAATCCTACTTCTCGGATACGCCAGAAGTTGGTCGTTTCCTTCAACTTAGGCGGTGCAGAGAAAGTGATAGACATGATATGTCAGGCAGCAGTCCTCTACCTCCCTCCGTTACGAGGAGGAGGCGTGTAGGCACCTTGCTTTCAACATGTTTCCTGTCTGAAGTATTTGCTGCACGGAAGTTGTTCAATGGTCATCCTGTTCCATCATACATCGATGGATATTTATTTCCGGAATAAATTCGATACTTCCTACCGTTTGTTAACCTAGATTGAGCCGTATATTCTAATTGTTTCCGTTGATTCAATGAACTTATAATGACAACAGACGTTTGATGAAAAATAATAGATTGTAAATTTTCTCAACTAGATACATGAAGCGTTTTGGAGTTGTAGTATGAATATTTGTTCTTGCTAGTAATAAGGTGATGTTTATAGATTCGGATGCATTAGAGAGGTTAGAAATTCATTCTGGCGTAAAGATATTTTTCTGTTGTGGGTTTATTTTATCGGTCAACAATATCTTTAAACATATTTAATTCTAGTTTTTAATCTCACTGATTACCCATACTAATAATCCTGAACATTCAATTGAACACCATTAATATGAACTTACTAGAAATATTATTTCCGATAAAATCTGTGCCCAGATTACAAAATGCAGGAGTCCATTTGGGTATGGAAATATGTGATTGTAATAGTTTACGTGTTTGCACTTAATCTCTCAGGAGTAATCACATTTGGCATAGGTTAATAATGGTGAAATGTACATTCTGAAAATATAGTATATCTGATTTTGCATAAAAAACAATCATGCGCATTTAGGGAAGTAAATAGTTTTACGAAAATAAGTATATTCTATTTTTATCGGAGGTTCTTAAACATTTGAATTGAACACGTGCATGTGGGTATGGAGTAACACGAACCTGCTTCAATATATTCGTATAACAAAACGTTTTTTATGGCTCACAGAAAAGGCATTCGTCGAGCAAATTTTGGGTACTCTTGACAAGAACAAAAAAAGCCAATTACTGCATAGACGAATAGTCTATCTCATTTATATTTCGTTAATTTAAATTGTGGTATTAACTTGCCTATCGTGTGTTTTTTTAAATACATGGCATTCCAATCTCAGCGGGCGTAATCATGTTACCAGCCTCACTTAACCATGAGAGATCCCTAATTTAACTGTGGAAACACCCAACCAAATGGGATTTCAGAAATGTCTCCCATAAATCACAGTCACATAGTTTAATCGTAGAAACAAGTACCACCGTTAACTTGCTTTCTACCAGTTACCTCATTTAACCGGGAACTAGCTAAGGTTTAAATTAAGGACTTGTACCAGCATAAGGGATTACCTACTTAAGTAGTTAGTACTGTGAAAAGGCAATTGGGAAGGAGGAAGGTGGAATCTGAATCTTGCGATAAAGGTCCCCGAGGGACATTCATCTAACCCTTTGGCCCCACGGGTGGCCATTATGCCTTGGAAGCAGTATAAAACTGCCCGGGGCACGATTTTTATAAATACTGTGCCTCGGGGGTGTCCGCTTTGTCAGGTGGGCTACTCTAGGATCACTAACGACCCGAGTGGATTCGAATTCGAGCAGCGGAGTCGACCGAATGCGGGGGAGTGGGACTCGGAGGGCCACCAGGCGAGGCTGCAGGGTTTAGGCGTGCGGTAGGGGCCATCACTGAAATCGGCCTTCCGGTGAGGTCGCCCGCATCCGTGCGGCCCACCGCTTTGACCCTTGTAGTTCGCGCGGGTGGGCATGGCACTTTTTGTGGATTTCTGAGTCTCTTTTGTTTTCGGGCCGCGGGGGGCTGGCGGGCCCATCGTGGGCCTCGATCCCCACCCCCCCAGTTCCTCCCTTCGGGTCCACCGTTAAGGGGGAGAGGAGGAGGCGTGGCCGCGGGAATCGATCTCGGAGAGTCCCACAAGTCAGGCGGCGACTGTGGTCACACCGCCCTCCGCTGGTCATCACCACTTCCTCGTCCAGCCATCCTCCGCCCCCCTTATCGCGGGCAATGCGTGCATGCGGGCACCCTTCAATTTCTCCTTTTCCTTCGTCGCTTGCCCCATTTTCATGCTTTAGTCCTCATGGATAGCCTTTTTTTCTTCCTGCGCCAGTAAATTCCCGTTTTTCTCTTTTAGAGATAACGATACACGTGGTCATGTTTTCTCTTTGCTCCTATGATTTGGTATTTGATGATGGAATTCTGTTTTCCCAGAAAGATCTGGTAAAAGAAAAATCACACAGCTCGGGTGAAGCTGAGGCTTGCCCGGGAATCGAACCCGCGGTCACTGAAGCAGGATGATAGAAGAAGATTAGAGGCTTTTGAAATGTGGTTGTGGAGAAGAATGGAGAAGGTGAAATCGACCGAGAAGAAAACCAATGAGGAAGTACTTGGTATGGTGGGCGAAGAGTGGGGTTTGTTGGGAGAAATCCTATGGAGGCAGGAAAAGTGGATGAAGGGGGTATTGACCGGCAACTGGACGTTGAAGACTGTGATAGAGGGGAGAATGTTAGGCAAACGAGGAAAGGGAAGGAACAGGATAGGGATGTTGGACGGGATGAAGGAAGGAAGAAAGTACTCAGAGCTGAAGAGGGACCTGATGTAGAGTAGGATGTTGTGTTTTGCTAGGGGTCACAAATTATTTAATTAACACAAACAGAATAGAATAGCAACATTTAAAAGGACACTCACACGGTAAATTGTTCGAGTTTTCGGCCCTCTCAGAGGCCTTCTTCAAGTGAGACTGAACATATGCTGTTGCCGTGGAGAGGGGAAAGAGGTATGGGCGGGGGGGGAGGTGTGGAGGGAATGCTGGGCGGGAAATTAAAGATGGCGGTTAAGGGTGGGAATTTTGAAATAAAGGAAAGCTAATATGTAGGCGGATTCACGAATTCTCACCTCTATATTGGTGGCTGAATCAGGTAGGGATTCTAGGATGCTGAGAGCAAAACACTGGTCGAATGAAAGGTTGTGGGAATTGGCGTGTGGAGGGATAGGAAGGGAAGAGAGTGAGGCAGAATTGTAGGAGTACCGGTGATTATTCATTCGAATGGATAAGGGGGTAATGCATTCGCCTACATAAAAGGAAGTGCAATGTTTGATATATATATATATATATATATATATATATATATATATATATATATATATATATATTGTTGGTTAGAATGCGATACTCATGTAACTCGCGGGCATAGGGCTCGATAGTATGAGTTAAATGGTTTCCCTGAAATTTATTTTCTTCCATAAGATTTTTTTAGGTAAATTGAATTGATTAAAGGTTAATATTGAGGTGTAAAAAATTGAATTGTTTTTTAACTTCTTTCTTTAATCTCGTGTTTATTTCTAAGCTATCCAGCTCATGAATTTATAAAGTTTTGGTAATTATAATAAAGGAGAGGAACTGTGTATCACCTGCAGCGCGTGAAATGGTTTAAGTGATGATAACGTAAGATTCATGTGTGGTGTATATTTTTTATTTTCGCGGTGGAACAAATACGTAATTAGTTCAGTATTATGCATTTAGTTCTCTCTAACTATGGTAATTAAAATGTCATAGCTGAATGATGGAATATACCTTTAAAGTTTCTTTGTGTACTAATTTAATATTATATTTTATTGAAAAATGGTATTTTTTGAAAACAAGGAGAATATTATCGTTTTTTACGTCATTCTGAGTCTTCACTCCTCTCACTCCTGTTCTTACACCCTGAATATGAAACTACACTCTAGAGTGAGATCCCAACGTAATGTCTAGGAATTCTGCCAAACCATTGTAATCGATATACAGGTGTTTCCTCGGAATAGTCTGCACGCAGGATTCATATCGATTATATGACTGCATAATCGCAGTGTACGTATTTCCCTCTGTGGAATGTATTCTCTCTGTCATTTCTCATAATGCATCAACCGGGAATTGCGGAGGCGCGGAATGTTAGTCTGACATTCGATTTGAAATTCAAAAGGGTGTAACATATTGCTTCGCGGGTCTACATCCGGTAACGAGCATTTTGGGAATGGAGAGGTTTGTCTGATACCGCGGAGATTACATCAACGTCGTCTCTGGAATATTAAATCAGCTGGTGGAATGTGGAACCATTTTCCCTTAATTCGCTTTAAGATTGCACATAAACGATGGAATATGTGTGCGTGGGCTTATAAAACGAGTAGAAATACCCTACATATTTTTCTGTCTGGTCATATATTTGTTTTTTACTTGGGTTAAATACTTTGATAGTTAGCATTCTTGGTTCTGTTAATTAAGTATTTTACTTTCCCTATGACAATTATGAAGTATCCAAGCAAACAGCCCGAAAGATTTCAAATGTTTAACTTTCAAGGCGAATTACATTTTCGTACTCTCTCAATCTGAAGTGAGACAAGAAACTACGGAACATTGCTAATGCTTCGCCCTTTTCGTTGAAACTGAATTGGTCTCTGATGATCTAAATTGGCTGCGATATCTTCTGTTGTAACATCACGTGTTATTCAATGAATTATAAGATGGTCGGTAAAATAAAATGTTCTTTAGTCACATATTTGCATGCTTGTGATTTAACGTCTACCATTGGGAAAATAACTTTTTTTTCTTTGCGCGTAGATTGCCTCTTATATCAAGTTTATTGGCTAGCTCGAAAATAATAGCTATATAAAACTAAGCCAATTACTTATTTTCCTTTTATTAGCCAACTAAAAATTGGTTGACATGGGTGAAATATGCTTTCTTTATTGGTGTTGACTGTGCGTCGGATTGAATTGGCCAGGCATTGGTTTCTCCTGCCTCCCAATTCTCGCCGAGTGGTCCTAGCACGAGGCGAATTGTTCGAGGCAACCCAATGATTTGGAAGAAATCGCCCAATGATTCGACCGTCACTTTCACTTGCTCCGTTTTCTCCACACCGCCTTCCACCTCTTTCTTCTTGCTACTTCGGTGACTCCGCTACATCGCTTCCAGTTATCCATTTCTTTTCCTATTTTTTCACCTCATTCAGTTCAACTAATGGATGGATGATCACTATACCACTGAATTAGTGCAACTGAATCAGTATTGAAAGTAGCGTGTCAGTATAAGTGAGTAAATAGCTATTATTTCTCTGTTATTATTAATAATGACGTCCTACCGGTTAGGGTAGGTTTTGGATATATACAGCCTTCAAAGTTTTATAATAATACATTTATTTGCCTATTTCTATGTACTCGTATATATTCCATTTATAAAAAGCTTTCTTTAATCGCGAAAACAAAATTTATTGCATCTAGAAATATTTTAAAGCTGAAATGCAATTATTTTACAATAATTGATTGTAGTTCGTTGTCTTTTGAAGCTTCTACTCTCCCTTTCAACCAATGAAATAGAAACAAACTTCATTTTAATTTTACGTACTTTATCTTTCACATTAATACCACCATTCTCGCATAAACTGTACCAAATGAATCCGTGAATTCAAAAACACCGGTATTACAGTATACATTTCTATTAATTCTTTAAGCCGCTATGTACTTGCGAATTTAAATTTTTGCCGCATTTTGTCTAACATTATTTAAATATATGATGGACCAGATATCTAGCCTCCAAGGCTTAGAAGTTTTGCGTTATTTTCCAATACCTATGAAGTGTCTTTCATTTTTATTCACAGCAGAAAAAATCAATTGCATTGTGCCCTCTCAACAATGTATTAACAACTCAGACACGTTTCCATTATGCTATACCTGATATTTGCGAAATGTATTCTGCTCTGAAATGTATTCCCCCTTCCTTGATGTGTAACCTTGCACCCCACCCACCTAGACTCCATAGTCCCCGGCCAAGACCATCCATTTTGACCAGTAGAAGGCCGGAAACTCAAACAATTTAAAATATGAGAGTGCTTTTTCTAGTTATCTATTTATTTTATTTTTTTTTCTTGTTCCTTCCCTTTCCTCGTTTGCCAAACATTCTCCCCTCTACTACAGTCTTCAACATCCCACTGCCGGTCAATACCCCCTTCATCCACTTTTCCTGCCTCCATAGGATTTCTCCCAACAAACCCCTCTCTTCGCCCACCATACCAAGTACTTCCTCGTTTGTGTTCTTCTCTGTCCATTTTACCTTCTCCATTCCTCTCCACACGCACATTTCAAAAGCCTCCAGTCTACGTCTATCCTCCTGTTTCAGTGACCACGTTTCCGCTCCGTACATAGCTACGCTCCATATCAAAGTTTTTACGAGTCTTTTCTAAACATTCTTATTCAACGTCCCTGTCATCAACTCGCTCCTCCTTTCGAAAGCCACTTTGCCTAGCGCAATTCTTTTCCTTACGTCCCTACTACTTTTACCGTGTTGGTCCAAAACACTACTGAGATAGGTAAACTGTTCTACCTGCTCTAGTTTTTGCCCTCCTATTTTAAAATTAAGCTTACCCTTTTTCTTTCTAGAAAATCGCATAACCTTTGTTTTATTAATATTGATTCTCATCCCATACCGGTCGCACTGAATTTCCAATGCACTAAGCAATGCTTGCAACCCCTTGGCTGACTGACAAACTAAAGCTTGGTCATCAGCAAACCTAACTGATTTTACGAATTCCTCTCCAACTTTCATTCCTACCTCAAGTTCTTCCCATGCCTCTTTAATCATATCCTCTGCATACAGGTTAAACTGCAAAGGTGATAATGGGCAACCCTGCCTTTCCCACCTCTTCCTAATACTGCCCAACCGGGCTCACCGTTCCCCACTCGCACCTGTGCAGTATGAGACATGTACTGGTTGGGGATTAGCCTCCTATCCCTCCAATCTATTCCTATTTTCTGCAATATTCTCATTAGTTTTTCCCAATTCACTCTATCAAACGCTTTTTCGAAAACTACGAAACAGGCAAATACCTCCTGGTTGTGTTCTATATTCCTCTCGATTAATAATCTCATTACTGCAAAGGCAACACGCGTACCTCTCCCCTTCCTTAACCCAAACTGATCATCCCCTAAGTAATCATTTGCCCTACTCTCTATACTTTTGATAATGATCCTGAGAACAACTTTAGCTGCGTGGGGTATCAAACTAATTGTCCTGTAGTCCTCACATGATGTAGCGTTTACCATTTTCAGAATAGGAACTAAAACTGATCTTACAAAGTCTTCCGGCCAGATTCCCTCCTCATAAATACTATGAATCAGTCCTTATAGCCTCTTCCTCTCACATTTTCCTAAGCATTTCAATAGTTCCGCGAGAATGTTATCCACCCCCACGACCTTATTTAGTTTCATCTCCCTTAATGCCCTTTCTATCTCATTGTCTAGTATGCCTGGACCCAAGCTATCTTCCTCAACGTCATGTTCCTTTTCTATGTCTAACTTGTCGGTCTAAGCTCTTTACTACACAGTTCTTCTATATATTCCTTCCAACTCTCTTGGATCATTCCTGTGTCAACTATTACCTTACCCGCCTTATCTCTAACTGTGAGCATAGCTCTTCCTTTCTTATATCCCGATGAAGATTTAACTTTGCGGCACAGTGCACCGAATTCACCCTTCCTCTGCAAACTTTCCATATCCTCGCACTGCGTCTTCCACCATGATTTTTTCGCTTTATTCGAAACCCGGCTCAACTTATTATTTAGTTCTTTTTACTTTATCTTGCCTAACTCCGCAAGTACATTCTTCCATTTTCTCCGCTCATCCATCTTTGTAATCATTTCATCCGTGATCCATGGTTTCCTAATCCTTTTAGCGTTAACGGTTCCAATAGTGTATTTTGAGGCTTTCGGTAACCCTTTCTTAATACTTTCCCATTTTTATTCAATAGTACTTAGCTCTTTACCATCCTCCATGATTTCCTCTACCGCCTGTTTGTACTCATTCCTTTTTGAACCATTTAATGCTTCTCCGTTCCATTTTCTAACCCGCCGCCCCTGCCTTATCTTTTTGAAACGGACGCTACATTTCATGACAACTAAATTGTGGTCAGAGTCTGCATCCGCTCCCGGGAAGCTCTGCGAATTTATCACGCTGTTAATAAACCTGTGTCCAACGAGGATATAATCTAGCTGATACCTTTCTGAGTCAACTGTCATTTTCCACGTATACCTGTCTTTTGTGGTGTCTAAGCCAGGTGTTGGTGATGACTAACCCCCGTCTCCTGCAGAAGTTAACTGCTTTCTCCCCGCGGTCATACCTTGTGCCTAAACTGAAGTCCCCCGACTCATTACTATTTCTTCCTTCGCCTACTGACGCATTCCAATCCCCCATCACTATCAAATGTTTCCCTGCAGGAACACTCGCGATTATGTCCTCGAATTGATCGTATATCCTATCGACCTCTTCTTCCTTATGGTTGCTCGTTGGCATGTATACCTGAATAAAAACCAAGTTCGTCGGTTCTGCTTTTATCTCTACTAATAGTATTCTATCCGTTACCTGCTCTTGTTGACTACGCTTCTTCCTACCTCTTCATTTAATACTATGGCAACCCCTCGTTGGCTCTCGTTCCCGCCGCTGTATACTATATTATTCCATACTGATCACTCCCCTAATCCCCGCTATCCTTCCATCTCACCTAGCATAGACCTAAAATATCTATATTTCCCCTTTCCATCTCTCGCTTAACATTCTCCAATTTCCCTGTCCTCATCATTGTCCTAACATTCCACGTTCCTACTCTAACTAATTTGGTCTTCTTCTCCTGCGTCTTCTGTCCTGCTGCTGCTGGTTTTCCCTTGCAAGTGTTTCGTGGGATGACGACCGCGGAAGCCTTGCCTCCCCCGCTGCCGGGCACGACACACGGCCGATTTGGCGGAGCCCCGTAGTTGCCAGGATTCAAAATCTCTGAATTGTCCTTCAATTAAATCTTGGGAATGATAATTGAAGTGGTTTCACGTTGCCTTCCTCAATAGTGTTTTTAACGTGACACCATGACTTACTGGCCGCCTTACTGGGGTCAGGCGCCATTGCAGCCGCCTCACTTAGGAACAGACGCTCCGTGGACTACCTTTTGTCTGGCTCCTAATCGTCGACCTATCTGGCATGGGTGACCTTACCAGGAGCAATTATTATTACTCCCTCCAGCAGAGCTCTAGGGGTCATCGGAACGCACAAGCCCTTCCACCACGGCAAGGTTGTAGTCCGGGGAGGGATATATTAGGTGCTATCCAATGAAATGCATCCTTTCGGAAGCCTACAAAATTAAAAGATAAATGTACTGCTCCAAGATAAAAATTGTTATTTAAGAAATTTGGAGTAAATAATGTGGAACGCGAATTTGTCTCTTTGTGTGTGTGTACATATATATATATATATATATATATATATATATATATATATATATACATATATATAATATATGTAAATATATAATATATTATATATATATGTATATATATATATACATATGTATAATATACATATATATAATATAATATAGTATATAATATATTATACATATACATATATATATAATATACATATATATAATATAATATAGTATATAATATATTATACATATATGTAAATATATAATATATTATATATATATATATAAATATATATATAAATATATATATATATATATATATATATATATATATATATATATATATATATATATTTGGAGCAAAGTATTTATCTTTTAATTTTGTAGGCTTCCAAAGGGATGCATTTCATTTGATTGCACGTAAATAATTATTCTCTTTTCGTTGCACAACTGCTCCAGTAATTTGTGGTAGTTTTACATTTTTGAGTGCTCCTCATCACGCATGGATGAGTTCAGGTCAAAGAAAGCGGAAAGCGCTGTAATCGACCGTGCAGGCGAATGCTGTTTGGATGAAAGGGTTGAGGAGGCCAGGATGCGGATGGGCCGCCGGATTAGTCCGCCGCTCTGAGCGACATGCCGCGGTTCCCCGTGGCCGGGGGCGAGTGTATCCGCCTTTCTACGGCCAGGAGCCGGTCCGTGCACTCGACCGCGGGACTTTGGGGACCCTCCGTGACGTCCCCAAACGCATCGCTCGCTACGGAAAGAGCTGGGGGGGGGCGGGAAGGCAGAGCGGGACGCTACATTGGTCAAAGGATCTCTGCAATAACATGGAAGAGAAATAGAACTCCTCTGAAGGATCAAGGTAATGGGATGCTTTTTCATTAGAACGACTGTAACCTCCTACTCTTCAGCGAGATTTGTGTCTTTCTATTTGTGTTTCAATAGGTATAACATATCATTAAATGGATAAAAATGTTGGCATTAGAACTGCATCCCTGATTGTATTTCTTTATTGAGTTGAAAAGCATTCTTGCGGAGAAATGTTGTTGACTTCTACCTAATGTTAACCCGTTCTTGCCATAGCAAACAAATTTGGATGGAGAGTTGCTGATATTGAAAATACTGACAAGTGAGTTAGTTATTGACCCAAAAGAACATGATAAAAATATAATGTTGCGGTGGTTGGCAGAATTTCATCTTTCCTTCATACATTCATAATTCTTACTAGTTACAAATAATTCAATTTTTGCGTGTCCCTAGGTACAAACAAAAATAAAGCATAAGGACATTTTGAACGACTCAACTCGGTTTTTTATTCGGCCACGCTATCTACCCGGTTTCACGTATATGAAAATATTATTTGACGAAGTAGTAAAAAAATAGATGACTTGTTTCATTTAATTTGCCTTGAATGAAGAGATTCCGCAGATTTGCGTCTTAGACCTATAGGAAACGCACGCACATGCACCGGTAGAGAGTAGAGCTGTCTGAGGACGGTCGCGAAATCATAAAGCTGGTGAATCATTTTTTTTTACAATCTCATTCTTTTACTTTTCCTTTTTCCCATCTCTTGGATTCATCTCACATTGTTACTTAACTCATAAAATTACTTCATCCTTGGAAATTCGTGATATTTCAAAATATAATATGAAATAATCAGTCAATTCAGGGATAATACTATGTGAGATATCAAGTATATTCTCGTTCTTTCTGATAGCCAATTTCAAATGCATCATTGTTTCATCAATCAGATCTATTAGTACAAGCTGCATATCCAATAGTAATTAGCCTTATTATGTGCAGGAAAAACACTCTGTTTTAATTTTGTGTAAATTGCGTCCGATAAAATACCTTTGGAACGCAACTTAACTTTCTATTTATTACACTTCCCTCCTACCAGCGAGAAAATAATTCCAACGAGTGATTGGATATTTTTATGTATTACCGCATTCTAAATGATATCCTCTAAGACTCCCTTTCCTCCATCCTCGTCACAGCTGTGCGCAAATGGGGTGGAATTTGAAAAATATGTCACCATAAATTTTAACCGAGATCTGGAAAAATTTTCAATCGCATTACTTGTGCATATTGTATCGGTACAATAAAACACAGTAGGGTGAAATAAAATTATGATATTATTTCAGGTTGGTTTATGAAAGGTGTGGGCAAATAAATGAAAAATTGAGAGTTGAGACAACTTTATAGTAGAAGCCAGTTCTCTTTGCACTAGCAAAATTTTAAAAGTTGTTATTTTTCTGACTTCTAGAGAACTTCAGATGTACTCCAGATAGTAAATTGAAACTCGAGCACACTTGACAGATGGCAGATATCCAAGTGCTCTAATGTTCGTTGAACTTGACCTGGTTGCCTAAGTTTTTCACAGCCAGAGATGAAAATTATGTCCAAAGGGTGACCTCGGAGTCATGGTGGTTGGCGTTGGTATTACTAAGCCGCCCGCCGCGGTTGCATGTAGTCGCTTTCTCATAACGAGTTTGCAGGAAGAGAAGTAATTAAAAAAATATTTATATATTAATTGAATTAGAACCAAGTGAATGAAAAATTGTTCTCAAAGCTTACATTTTTCTTTGAGGATAACTCATTCTCGTGTTATCTAAAATCTTTATCAAGTTTTGAAGAATCTAATGAATTTAAACCTGTCCTTTTGTGAAGAATTGCATTCATTTTTATCTGCTTATAGAGTATTCGATTTAGATAGGCCATGCGCGTCTGCTAAGGCTACGATCACTTGTTCGAAGTTACATACTTGAAGCGTATGATACAATCATGAAAGAATTAAATGCACTAGTGCACTTTAAAAAAATGTACTCGTATTTTTGACGATTTGTTTCAATGAGGTTTGGTTTGCTTAGACGACGGATATCGAACATAACTCTGTCAGAATGCATGCTTTCGAAGTTTCGACATTATTTTGATACTTGGGCAGCGGCCTTGCGTGCGATCCATCCGCTGAAAATATAGCATACGGCAGACCCGTGCCTCCATTTACTTCCCCAAACGATCAGACTATATACAGGATTGCGTTCTTCTTCTTCCCCTTCGACATGAATTTTTTGTCGCTGCCAAAAAGTGGATTTTGGCCAGGTTTACGCTGCCGACCGCCGAATGGAGGGCTGGGAATTGAATTGATGAGGTGGGAGGGCAGGGGCCGGGGGGCGTGGGGGAGATGGAGAGATGGGCTTGAGGGTTTGTAGCGGATCGCCGGGGGAGGGGGGGGGGTAGAATGTGAAGGGGAGAGGGATAGTGGGTGGAGGCGGAGGGGAGAGGAATGTTAAGGAGTCGCGGCGGCCCGCTCCTCTACCCCTCTTCTTTATATTCCGCGCGAAGCACGCTGGGAATGACGCCTATCGCCTGGCAACGCGATCCGAATGCTCAAAAGACCTTGGAAAGGGTGGGTGAGGAGGTCTGGAAGCCACGGTTGGAGGCGGGGGTGGGGGGGTGAACGTCGATGAATTAGGATAAAAGGGGTGGGGAGAGTGGGCATAATGCACAACGTTGCCCAAATGTTGCCCGTGTGCGTGCGTGTTTCTCAGGCGAGTGTTTTGTAGTGGGCTTCATGGCAAAGGGAGTGAGAGGAAGAAACAGAGTGAAAACATTGGCAGGTTCTTCAATTCACTTCATTGGCGAAGAGGAGAGTTTACGGGGTTCGGGATGGTCGTGTTTTATGAGGGGCGGGATAGGGCGGACGCGAGATACGAGAGTGGGACGGAGGATACTCGTGGAGACGTGAGGGAGGACGTGCTCCTTCGGGGACGCACGTATTTGTTTTGCCTGGAGGGCCGGAGTGAGTGAGCCTATCGGTGAGGGGGGGGGGCGTTTGAGGGGGAAGGGGGGGGAAGAGGACGGGAGCAATAAAAGAGAGATTTGATCATTCGTGCGTCGCTGCGAGTTCGCTCTGTTTCGCACTCGCGGCTTCCCTCTTATGGGGCGCCGGATTGAACCCGGAGGACAGTTTCTGGAAGATTTCATTGAGCGAATCATTAAATTTTCTCAAGATATGATGGAAATAATTTGACGGGCCAATCTGCGATCGGGATCTATGCATAGTTTAACAAAAAAATTGGGACTTATTAAATAGCTTTGAGATCGTTTTGATTTTGTGTGAAAAAATTCCATAAAATACGAAAGGCCTGTGCCCATTCTCCATAACTAAATTCTCACGTCTGTGATGTTCCATTACAATATAGTATTATCTCCATCCTCCACGTACTTGTGATTTCGTTCCTCAGGAAAAAACCTCGTAGGATGGGTGGGAGGAGCTATTAATTATCTCAGCTAATTAACTCAGGTTTTGCATGCCATCTCTGTTATTAATTGATGTTTTTTTAAATCTGAATTTATGATTATAATGTTAGTTTATATCTTTTCGCTGAAAAATGAAATAGAATTAATTTTGATGGAAGCCTAAAAATATTCTGGAGCCGTTAGTAGTTTTTTAACTCACAGGGTAACTCACGGGGTTTGACGCCTTTTCGCTGCTACGTGATATTTTCATGGCTCGTCCTAGTTGCATTTATCAGGGTGTTACCGCAAATATGGAAAGCTTGTAAGTACTTACAAACTCTGGAGCCACAGAGAGGTTTCGTGAAAGGTAATCGCTAAGTATTTCTGCGTAATTTGAAGCCAATTTCTTTTTTATGCATTTCCTTTCGAGGGTTACAGTAGTAATTTACTACTTCATTAACCTGTAATTATCGATGGTATATCCTATCTAATGAGCTATATGCTTCAGGTACTCGAGTCCATGGAATACGTGTGACTGGGTAAATGTGCTCGCTATTTATGTAGCTTAATCTCAATTGATTAATAGATGAATAGCTATACAAGGTAAAAAACAGGGGTTAGCATTTTATTATTACAATAAATTTCTTTGTGATACAAGACGGTCGTTCTAAATGCCTCAAATTTTTCATTTAATTATTTTCTATGTTTAAGTTTTCTAACGATTGTAATTCCACCTTTAATTTTCACAGGGTTCTTGTGTACCATAACCTTCACAAGTTTAAAAAATAAATATTCATAGTACGTTTTGTTTCCGTTGTTTACCAACTAGAGTAGCCCTGGATGCTATGGGTGATATATTGATAATGCATAATGGGCACCATTATTATATCTGATTTATTTACTAATTTATTCATCAGTCATGAAGTTCAGGGTATATTTCATGAATTAGTATTGGCGAGATTATTCGTATTCATGTAAATTATTATCATTTTGGGGCTTGAGGTGGTGTCTTTAGTGTTGATTATATCTTTTACATGCAACTATTACAGAAAAAAAATGAGAAAAGAGTCACCAAAATTACTATTCAGTTTATTTGGGAGTCGTATTTAAGTGTAATAATAGGGTTGAGAAGATGCTTGCCCAATAAAACCGAGTTCTATCATGTTAAATGAGGGCAAAGAATTTTCTTAACGCACGAGCACCAAAGGAAATAAGGCTTTCATCACCCAAACATTGCCTCGGGGTCGTTGTACCTTCTTAAAGGGGCCACCTCAATTCCATGTCACGTGATTGGGAGAGATTGTTCCACCAAGATGACTTTCTTGCTAAGTAACACCACGCGTGGGTTTCATTAAGAGAGACTGTGCATCTTTAAGAAAGCGCTATTTATATAATTAGAAACCCGTCATTTTTACATTTGATTCAAGCACGATTAAGTTAAACATTTTTTGGCTATGTAAAACTGTTTTAGCCTATATTTTTATCTTTACTGTTCTAAGGATGCAGTGACTTTTTCGCTGAAAACTTTCATGAAATAAAACTCATAATTGTTCAGATGTTTTACATTCAAATTATCTATTATTCCCAAGTTTAAACATTCCTTGAATCATGAGGGTAAAAAATAACAGAAACTTTATACTTCCACACACTTTAAGTGTCCTACGACAATGGTTTAGTTGCTGCGCATCATCATCAGGTGATCGAAACCATGGTCGTAGAACATTAAAAGGGTGTGGCAGTGTAAAGTTTGTTATTTTTTACCCTCATCATGAAGGAATTCCACAAAGTCAAGCCTGAAACTGTTAAATTCCTTGAATCAGGGTTTTATTTGACCAAATTGCCATTGCAATTGTATGACCAGATACAATATTCGGCACAAACCTGAGATATTTGCATGTATTTTGTTGTGAGCATTTAAAATAAATAAATAAATATAAATAAATAAATAATATATATATATATATATATATATATATATATATATATATATATATATATATATACACATATATATAAATACATATGCATACATATATTGGTGTATAGATGGGATGTAATTAGTAAAGTAAATAGCATAGCGGAGAACAAATGTAAGAGAATAATTATATATTTATGGGAGTGGAAAAAATTCTTCAATCCTCTATTATGATGATGGTAGCTGAGATTCATGGTATGGGAAGGATGGAAGCCGGTGTATCCATGATATTTGTCAAGCAAATCTCTTGGCAAGCCCATAAATATCCAAGGATTACAAGGATATCCTTTAGAAAACACAGATAGCAATTATGTTCATGGGCGAGGTACTTTGCATCGTAAATGATAAATCCTAATTAAGTAAATGTGCTCCCACCTCTGTAGCCTTTCCTGAGATGACCACTAAATGGTGGCGCCATTTTCATCTAGCGGGAATTGGGCGTTGCAAGATGAAGAATGGCATGTTATTTCACTCGAAAATGAAGACCATACGCAAGGTGATTGCATGTTGAGTATGAAATTCTTATGCTTGCTAAGTTGTTCTCATATCTCATCACGTTAGACCCAGCTTCAGTAGAGTATAGGGAGTAATATTTTTGTTCGATGTTGCATAGAAAATTTACAACCACTAATGCCACTCTTCTTATAAGTTTATTGGGAAAAAATTAAAATGAATTAATGAATGGAATGAAATTAAACGAATACATCAACAATTGGAAAAAAAGGAAAACTTGATAAAAATAATTTTTTAAATCCGCATGGGTGGATTAAATCCACATCCACTCTAGGATCATTTTTTGCCTACTCAAGATTTAATGCGTAAAAATCCCTTTAAAAATTACGCCGATAACTTTAACTCTACGTAATATCTAAGAGGGAAGCAAGGAGGGCAAAGGAGGATTAGCTGTAATTAATGATGACAGTGACATTAGTGTTAATGCGAAATGATTATATAGGTCCTTTATTAGCCAAGCTTTAGTTCCCGAACACCCTAAGGAAGAACTTGGAGTTAAATAAAGGAAATTCTACTCGAATCTCAGGTAGGTAGGCTGGCGGAAGTGTAACAAAGGATGAAACAAAGGAGGCATGCATTTCGTGGTGAATATTTGGACGAAGCAAAGTGCACTCCGTAAATACATTCAAAACTATTCGTACCGGATTAATGCAATGAGGAGGGAAGAAAGGTTTTGGAGCTATCGGCTTTATTTATTCCTGTGGAAAAGCCCCAAAAGGTGCTTTGGAGAACATGTGTTCGTTCTGTGCATTAGTGACGGCGGGGTTCTAGGGTGAGGATAAGGAAAGGCTTCGAAAGGCGTCGCCGCTGGGGGTTAATGCAGAGGAGAGGAGAGGGAGAGGCGACTGGAGTGCGCTCGGTGTCACGAAGAGAGCGGTGCCTGGCTTTAGTTAGGCGAGAGGATATTCTATTGGATGGAGCAAGTGGCGGGGAAATGCGTGTGACAGGTCGACTCTCTTTCGAGGTCGGACAAAATTTCAAATGAGAAATGTCAAGCGTCACTTTGCAGCGGTTAAGATTCTAAGAATTTGATGCAGACTGCACCAGCGTATTAATTTCAGGAGTAAATGGAGGAAGAAATCAAAGGTAATGGAACGATGCCAAAACCTCTCTTTGGCTCGAGTACCGACCAGTTAATAGCATTTCAAACTCGCTTGATGATTACATTGAAATGAATCGTAATGGTTGTTTCACCATTTTTCATTTATTTCATTACGCGAGAGATAAAATCAATTTATTATTTGATCGATAAAAGGATAATGGTTGATTGTGCAACGAAAAATTATTCCCTAGCAGTTAATAATATCTTGCCTCAATCGATAAATATTCCTCTATAGTTACTTTAAAAAAAATATGCTCTTCTTGCTAAAGTTCCTTTTATTCGATGCATAGTTTCGGAAAGTTATTCTCATTAGTAAAATTATTCTTCGGGATCTAGCAATAATACTTTCTCTCTGTCATCATTGAACGCCATAGCCTTGGTACATTGCCAACAGAAGAACTAAGACGTGAGTTCACTCTATATACAGCCTATCAGCCACTTTTCGTTTGTCCCGTATGACTCTCGTGGGGTTTTTATAGGTTGGGAGATATCATTTCCTGACTTATAGCCTAGACTTAAAGCCTAGGCCTAGGTGTGATGGTCTAATTTGTTCTACTACAGGTTTAGATTAATAGCCTAAGAAATGCAAAAGTAGGAATAAAACAATGAGTCGCTATGCGTTAAGCAATGTGCCGTGTTAATGCTAGAACGTAAAGCGTCGTGCCATGAATTTGAATTAGGATTTATGAAGCAGGCTTGTTCACCCGGAAGTTGGCTTTTGACTTCCTTGGGCGTTGTTGGATCACGGCACAAGTAAAATTCCTTTAACCAGCTCACAACTAGCATTTATGTGAATTCTCATTTCGCCGATTATCTTTCTAAAAATTTGGAATTTCCTAAAATGCATTATTTAATGCTATTGATTTTCAAGAGTAAACTACCAAGTATGCTGAAGAATACCGACGAGAGGTATTTTTATAATATGTTGCTGTTAACCGTGAGTTTATTTTGAGTTTGTTTAATTTAATTTTATTATTTACTGTTAAATTGTGCTTCTAAATAAATGGCACTAGAAATTCCCTAAGAGCAAGGCCCATGTTTTAGGTACAATTCCCCTGTGTGTGTGTGTATTATCTCATATATATATATATATATATATATATATATATATATATATGATAATACATACACACACACTCAGTTGATATCTACGTTTATCTCCTGCCCGTGTATACATCCAATTATAAGAGTACTATTGCGAAGAAACGATTGAAGATATTAAACTATAATGAAAACTTCTACTTATAATGTGGCAAATTAAAGTTTTTGGCTCAAAGATCCTTCCAGAATTTATTGTTTCACGTGATGTCAATATGAGCAAAATACATTATAAAATATTATACGTTTATGAAATTGAGAGTAAACCATATGCTTGATTACGCTGACTGTTGTAATAAGTTATAATTAATCTTATAGTCATAAAATGATCATATGAAGTGCATAAGAGTTAATTAATTCTAGAGTTCCTACAACCAGCATTAAATGTTATGTATTCTATTGACCAATTACAAAATTTGCTTTGCTTATATTTATAATTTTTATGCGGGGGAATCATAAATTTCATTGTAACTCGAGTGGCTGGACGATATGATTCTGCATCTTCATTATTCATTTCTAGTTATTCCACATTCATTAATGTTTATTCCGTGAACGTTTATATTAAAAACTTAATCGAATTAATATATCACAATTCACATTTATTTTATCGCTTAAAAATTGAAAATAAGTATTAAAGCAAAACCAGGAAACATTTGTTAAAAAAAAGCTCTGGCTAAAAAAGAGTGTGGCTGTGGGCATATATTGTGTGGCGCAGCGTTTCCCTCTCGTGGCAATGACAGAATTCAGGATTCCAATACGCTCGCAGCAAATCCAGAGGAACGTTGAGTAAATATATTTCTCCAAATGCCGACACACTTAAAAT
Source organism: Hetaerina americana (assembly GCF_022747635.1). Taxonomy (NCBI): domain Eukaryota; kingdom Metazoa; phylum Arthropoda; class Insecta; order Odonata; family Calopterygidae; genus Hetaerina; species Hetaerina americana. Next base: position 3,844,002 of record NW_027287095.1, read on the forward strand.
CCATCTCAGTTAGTTTTTACATGATTTGCGGGACCGTTTCTTTCTTCAAAAGTTAACTTTTAATTGCTAATTTAGAACAGTCTAATGACCATTCTCGACAGGAGTTAGCCTTCATGTGTTTCTAAAGAAAAAATTTGCAAAGTACCGCCCGATGATTTCCTCGTATGGGCCATTCGCAACACCGAGCGCCATTTGAATGGAATCGTCATTCCTTTAGTGCAAAATGTTCTACTCCTTTACGTTCTCACATGTTCCGCAACGGCTAGATACCCTCTTAAAGTTCTCCTCCGCTCCCGGTAGCACGCCACCATTTCTCTCAAAGCACCACGAGGCATTTTCGGAGTCTCTCGAGGCGGAAAGAGAGAGCCTCACTTACTGTGTGGGGCTTCCCTGGACACCCCTATCATGCAGTGCCTAGATAGCTTTCCTGCTCCACTGGTGAAACTTCTTCCGTTACAGCAGCACTCACTCTTCAGTTGAATAGGTAGGTACGTGATTTGTACCGGGAAACCTGCCACAGTTGCAATTCGAAAGCAGTCTTTTCAGTGGAAGTCTTCTAATCCCAGATGCTTTCAAAGGTAAACCGCGTAGAGTGTCCAGTAGATATTGAAGAGCCATTTGTGAGATTGGCAAAAATCTCAGAAATCAATTTCTATGTTTCGATTTTATAATCATCGGAAATTGAATAAAAACACAGCGTAAATTATTCCATCCGTGACGGCGGAGATATCCGTTCTTCTATTAAAAGACATTAATTCTTTGAGTCTATTGCGGTGTTATAGGTAGGCTATACTATTTGGACTGGAAGTAATCGCATTACAGATTTTTGATTCAGTGCTACATCTTTCTATCGTGAGAATTTTTTTAAGCACATATCTGTCACTTAACTGTTTACCTTAATATTAACTTAATCTGCCTCCTTGTATTAACCCACTTTAGGGGGTATAAATGGTCACTTGTGTAAATAAGCGATCTAAGATGAATTGTATGATTTTATTTCTATGCTAGACAGTGGACTCTTTTGAGTGAAATAGCCAGGTATTGGTCTCGGGTGACCATACTTTTGAACATGCCTGCTCCCATATCCTCATATTTAATTCAATTTACAAATGATATCGAAGTTACCTTAAGTCCGTAATAGAATAATGCTTAGTTTTAAACTCGGTTTGAGGAACGGATTTCGATGCGTGCCATTTTTCAGTCCGATTGGATTTTTGGTGATAATTTGCTCGTATAGGGAGTGTATCAATCATTTCACCTCCGCCATATGCCACTAGAACTAACGTTTAGCACTGAATTTTCTGCCAAAGCGAACCATGCAAACGGGTCATCACTCAGTTAGCTAACAAAAATCGCCTTCTCTCTCTCTAAAAACCCTTGATGACATAGAGATAATTTGATGTTTTCCTCCCTCTTTCACCGTCTTACAAAATATGGTGTGATTGGCGTAATAAATTGATCCTCGCCCTTTCTTTTGTCTCCTCTTCCCTTATGCACACATCGACTCCCCTCTCCGCAGATGAAGTTCTGAAGTGGGTCTTATGATCCATATTTCTGCCTTGATAGAGACCGTTATCCTCCTCTCCGCCCATCTGGGGTCTCTCCCCATCTTGTTGGTCGCATCCGCCGCGGAAGGAGGGGCGGATTGCCGCGGCGAGAGGGCAAGGGGTAGGGTGTGCGATCTCTTGTAGTGGTGCGGTGGGGGAAGAGGGGAGACCAAAGCGGTGTAGCAGGGGGGGGGGGTGGAGTGCCGCGGGGCGGAGGGAGAGAGAGAAGGAGAGCAGACTCCAGAATTACCCCGAGTCGTTTCTCAATCCGCCCGCCAAAAACGCCAAGGATGACGGATGGTCCGGGAGCAGATGCCAGAATTCGGTTCGCGTGGAAACGAAAACCTTTTCCAGTTTTTAAAAGAACATCAATTTTAATTTACCACTCATCCATTTTTTGTCGAGGCGCGTGACTATTTTTTTAGTCTCCGCGCGATCTGCGGGATCGAACTTCCTTTCCCTCCAACCTGGTCTCCCTTCCCTCTCTCCGCCGCCACACCCCCTTCCCCTCCCCCCCGAACCCCAGCTGAATCAACGCACCTTCTGGCACTTTTGGCAAATCTTCATATTTCGTCGAGTTAAGGAGAAGGCGACGTGGAAGGGAAAGTAAGACACGGGAACCGCGGACAGGAGCAGGGAGTGTGTGTGTGTGTGTCACAACTCGTGGTATTTCTTGGCGTGGAATCGTTGACGGCACGTCTTCCGCTGCGTGAAAGTTTTGCCGGTGACTCACGCAATGTTTTGGCTCCGGAATACAAGTGCTTTCGGAACGATTTCCGACCTCCGGAATTACGCAATCAAAGGCGTCAACTCGCACGCAATAAGCCGGCCCTATACCTGTACCTAGCTATGTGAAATAAGTGAATTTCCACTCGCGACGATAGCGGCAAAGGAGATCGTGAACCCCTGGATGTCCGCGCCACTCGATTGCACCGGGGAGCGCGGTCGGAATTACAAGCAGGAGGGTCTGGGGCTCTCGTTCTTGTCTATGTCTCGGATTACTGTGGTGAGGACGACTCTGGCCAAATTGGCACGAGAGGTAAGAAGGTGAGGGAGCTGGAGAGGACGTGGCTGAGGAACGAGTCGGCAATTTCAGCGTTTGAGGCAAGTATTTGGCCCGGGAAGTGCTCATCGCAAAGCGATTGCGAAACAAACGCAAAAAGACGTGTGTGAGATCGGTCACGTCTTTCGGTGGAGGAGCTGTTGACTTGGAAGTATTCCTCAATCCCTTCTCCACCTCCCAATGATAGACTTATCCGTTACATTCAATTTACTGTCAAAAGGGAGAACGCAACGTTATACAAATACTTGAGTGTATTTGAAGTTGTGGCTTAACTAAAGCGTAGAACACATCTCATTTTTGTTATATATTCCTGCATCCCGCCGAATAGCGCGTGCATCCTTTTTCCCTCGATGACCCGCATATTCTTCAAAGGCGTGTGCCCAATGAAATGATTAGTATCATAGCAACCACCCAAATATTTAATCTGCTATAAAATTTCTATATCGATCATATCTAGTTAATAATTTAAATCTGGGATATATTTTCTCATTCCCTAATTCCAATGAAGAATTTTTTCTGATAATTAATTCTAACCCTTGATAAATGCAGTACATGCTAATTGGCGATAGAATGCTGACTGTGAAACTGTGAAACAGGGGAGGACGTCAAATGAGCGAGGTAGGGAGAGGATAGGGGTTGGTATTTTGTACGGAATAAAGCGAAGTAGAATGTACGAGGGATTGGAGAAAATTTATTCTTGTGTGGGGTGTCAGGTTGTGTCTACATTTAAGGTGCATGTGTATGTTAGTCGATAGGACATGTATTTGCATGTGCGTCAGTTAAAAAGGTTTTCGCATTAATATATACACCACTGTGGGTGAAGGTTTGCATGAATTTGTTGGTTTTGCATGTGTTTTTATTCTCTTTTATAGGTGGTGACCTAGCATCCCCCGCCACACGCCCCTGCGGCGGCTTACGGGGTATTATGTAGATGTGTCTTGTCAAACAAGGCTAATAAATGCAGGCGTGTTCATTCTGTTTCCAGCCAAAACTTACCGTTAACGGTACAGTACCAAATAAATACCTATATCCAATTCCTTATGCCATTACAAAATCAGGCGTACTTATATCATTTGGAAGTAACGTGCCATCTGCTGTCATCCTTATTTATCTGTAAATGATTGCCTACATCTACATAGTACCCTGCAAACCACCTGGAAGGTGTTTGGCAGGGGGTGTATCCATACCAGGTAAACACAGCACACAAACTGACAAAGTCACGCACCATGCATGAGCCTCGCTACAGAAAAATCATTTAACATGCAGTGAGCTGGTACACACTTATCAAAGAGAAGAACATGACACATTTTCCCGCCACCATTACTAGTGAAGTTATGAGATACGAATGATATGTTTCTGGTAAAATATAGCCTCGACTACTTTAAATGTATGGACGCATATATGCGCATACGGCCTCATTTACACACCAACCAACAGAGGCAATCATGCATATTAATACAATTTAAATACGTGTGCTTATACATATACACATATATATCTTCGTGTGTTTATATAGATACTGATGATTTTTAATCTCTACTTGATATGATTCGCAGCTATTTCTGTCTCTAATTGTTTTCCAAAAATAAACGGTATCTTAGACGTATCCCTTCTAGAGTCGATCTCTCTAATCTTGAAAGAACGATCTTGTCTTCAATAGTACGTCGTTTATAACGAGTTGGGCCCGATTACCTTTCACTTGGGCAATCCCGAACTTACGTTTGCCACTGCTGAGCTCACCACATAGACGACTTATATTTCTTAATGTCAGGCGAGAAATCCCTAATAAAATGGTCATTCAATAATTGTTTCAATAATATCTTAGTTTACGTATCAAATTCTCGTGAGGGACCTTGACGACGGATATCTTGAAATCTAAACATATGATGAATTTCCTTCCTATGATTTAAGTACATCAAGAATAAAAATATCTAATCGTGTTTCACACTATCTGCTTTTTGTTAAAACCGTGCAGGACATGGCAGAGTATGTTTTTACTGCCAAATAAGGTGAACAATGATGTTTTATATAGTTTTTCAGAATTTCGATTTTTTTTAATCGGTCTGTAGTTACTTGGAATCTTTCTATCACCGCCTTTGTATTGCAAGGTTACTTGAGGTATCTTCCAGTAGCGAGATATTGATTTTTTTTGCGTTTGAATCATAAAAAATGGTAATTGAAAAAGATGCGATGTCTTCAGCTTCGGCGTGAAATGTTATTTAAGGTGTACCCTTCTGCACTAAAATCTAAGCCGTGTTCTTCTAGAGAAGCCTTAGCATTCGCTTTCTAACGGTTTATTTTCATCGGATAATTTTTGAATCGATTATGGAATGTGCGCAACATCCATTCGTTGGTTGATCGCCTAATTAAATATAATCACCCAGAAACATATGATAACAATTAATTCCTATATACTGGCATTCTAGGAATTACCATGTATTTTTAGCATATTTCCGCCGTGTAACTCAAAACTCACGGCCTAAAACGAACAATTCTATTATATCTTGAACCTATTACTCTTCTTCCCACTTATCTATTTATTTTCACTACTTAATTTTGTTGGTTTATCCTATGTACAGCATAATACTTAGTGGTTCATCAAGATAAGCTATTACCAAAGGCACCGAAAAAACTGGTATCAAAGACTCCTACCTTTACCACCGATCTTTCACTTTATCTATGAGCTAGATGGGACAATTATTTTTAAAATTTTTTTATCCATATTTTGCTAATATCATCCTTATTTTTCCGACTACAAATTATTTTGAAGTTTTAACAAAAGTTAGGTTTATTATTTCCGTCCTTGAATGAAGTGCTATAAAATAAATCAATGATATGAATTAGCGCAGCGTTGTGATTAAATTTGATATTATTATTGATTTTACAAAATATATTTTGGATACTCACAAATCAAGTTTTGGTGGATAAATAATAACTATGGAAAGAATAAGGAAATGTTTCAATATGAGGACAATCAATGACATAGCATAAGGTTGAAAAATATTTAGCAATTTGGGAAAATGTGGAGCTGTTTTCTTAGATTGAATTTTTATAGAAAGAATCATTGAGGTTCTAATTATCATCAATACTTATTCTATTTCTTCCTACCTTATTCCCTTATATGTGAAAGCCCCATTTTTCTGTTGCCATCAGATATACTATAGAATTTTAACCAAAGTATTGGACTGGCTGTGATCTCAGAATTTCACAGAGATAGGACATATTTTTGAAGTATTCAGAGAATAAATTTGGTACATAAATCAAATTTACCTCAATCAATCTTTTCATTTTAGTCTACTAAACGTTTTTTCCTTGTAGTGAGTCACGTTCTGGCTCAACTCATCATCAAATGCGGCTCAAATTTGATTCTCCCATATGTTAAATTTTCGCTTCGTACATGTTAAATTCCTGTTCTTGCACTTAGAGATAAAATCCTTTAGATGACGGGGTAGCTCAAAGTTGCTGTTTTCTCCAAAAAATTAGGTCGTGCACATGTTTACGGGGCCATTTGTTATGGAATTAACCTCCTGTGCCCTGTGGATGCTTGGTACCCCGGATTATGAAATACCCCTCCTGCCAATTGTGGCCGCCGCACTTGCGGCCGGGGGGCCGCCGACTTAAGCCCCTCGAATGAAATTTTTACGGGAAGCGACATGGAGTCGTATCCGTGCTTCCCCCCCTCCCCAGCGACAAGTCCTCCGCTAAGCTCCACTCCGTACACGTAGACGGACAGCGGATGTGGGTGGTGTGGGGTGGTTAGGAGGGAAAAAAAGGGTTCTCGCGGGCGGGAGTTGAGAACGGACCCTTCTCATTCGAGCAGGCGGGGGTCACACGGACGTATGGGAGGAGATTGAACCCCATGCCCGCACTTTCCTTCATTTCGGTCTCTTTCCACACCCGGCCCCTCTTCAGTTCCCACTGCCCCCCGTTGTGGCGATGGATCCTTCCCAGACCGCCCCCTAACTCCCGCAACCCCTTTACGGGGGCTTATGTACTCGTTGCGTGGCCATCACCTGCTGCTCCGACGTTGAGGGTGGAGAAAAAATATCCCCGGGATGGGTCGGACGGGACCGGAGCGTGACAGTGTCCTTCCCGGGTCGTAGAGTGGGGATGGGATGGGGAGTGGATTATAAGCCCCCCACCCGCCTACCACAAGACAGATACTAATACGCCCTCTTCATTTGCCGTGAAATTTACGAGGCGATGATGAAGAAATACACGCTCACCGATTTAGGGGATTTCAATCCACGCCAAAGGCGCACCTGCCACGTGTTATTGTCCCCCTCCACCACAACCCTCATTCCTTCCCTTCCCTCATTCCTTCCCTTCCCCTGCCCTCACAAACCCTCCCAAAAAACTTTCCCTCATCCCTTTCTACGCATCCTGCGACGTAATACCTACCCATCCTCATGCCCGCGTCCAAAGTCCCCCCTATTCCTGTCCGCATGTCCCTTTACTCTACCCTCCGCCCTTTCCTCCCCTCCTGACCTACTTCCCCTCCCCCCTCCCATCTACGATCCATCGGGGTTGGGGCATTTTGCGATTGCGTGGTGTTTGGCATCTTTGAAACGGTAAAAAAACGAGAGAGCTCCGATGCCACCGCGTTTGATTTCAGAGTCGTATCATGCTCTCATTCGCAGGTGAGCATTCACGGCGGCAGATATACTACTTACGTATTTCATCTCGCCCAAAACTCTCGTGCATGGGTGTCTGCCCGATCTGCCCGTTACTATGGACCTCTATCGCTCGGGAATGCCGAGGGGACCACCTGACTCGTTACCGCATTTTTAGATTAACGGGTAAGTAGTGGTCCCTTTATTGCTTTGGTTGGAATTGGCAAACTTTCTCGTTAGGATCTCGGGACTTCCGACCGTCACAATTGCCTCGCAAAACACTCTCCACCGTAACCTTCCCCTCATGTTTTCGCTCCCATTTTCCGTCCTTCACTTACGTCTCCCTTAGTCTCTCATTTAATATATGCTGGGTGTTTTGTGCTGATGGAATAGTAATAGCCAGTGTTATTGAATTATTGTCAAAACTGTTCTTAAAGCAAAGCAATCTGAAAAGTTAAGGAAAGAATTAATTATTTCATTTGTTAATCTTTTATCTTCTTGATCAGATATATTTAGAAAATATGAAAAGGTAAGGCATTTTGCGTGATTAAGGCGTTGAAATGCGTCTTCATTCTAGTGTTTCTATACTTTGTTTCAGTAAAGCTCTTTTATAAATTATTTGAACACGTCTTTCCTCTAGTTTCTTTCCATTTGACGTAAATTACTTTAATGGTAAAATTATTATCATTCAGATTTAAGGCTACTTGATTTCTCCTTTTGACGGGCTACGATGGTGTCTTCCGACTAGGTTGCAAACGCAAACTTGATCAATCTCAAAAAGGTATTCCCCTTTCGGAGCAAAGCTTTTTCCCACTGCACGCATTGAGTCCAACACACCGCGAGGGAAAATATCGGAGGAGAACACGGACGCATTGGCATAGTTACGAATATAATTTTTTTTATTTTTGTGAAGTGAGGTTCTGAAAAATTTTTATTTATCGCACAGTTTCGCGTGCTAGAAATTAGATAGCTCTGTGATTTTGAGATGGGATGTGTGACTATTAAGTTACTATGGGAATATTGTATGCTGTAGGCACAGTTCTGAATGATTCCTTCTGCGCTTTAAAAACTCAGTTAGCATGTCTAATGTGTATCGTGAGACAAAAGTTACCTTATTTGCTACAGGTCTAGCATTAGTTGATGCGAGTGGACCCGTGTGTCAAAGCATCGCTCAGTCACCCTGTGGTTCTCTTGCTTGCATGTCTCGAAATGTCTACTCTTGATGTAACTGCTCCAAGTTGTGCTTAAATAATGCTGCGACGTTCGGGGCAGCAAACAGGACAAAAAGAGCTTGCGTCCCCCCTCTACACCCTCCCATTCTCCCCCACATCCTTAGGGAATGCAAACTTCTGCAACGCCACTATGCTCGTACAACCGAAATGCTAGTTTTACGCCGCTTTGATAGCAGCACTCAAGCGAAGAGTATGCACGTGGCATAAATTTCAATCTCAGAGGCTGTTTTAGTTGAAATGTAGAGGACGAAAAGATATTGGAACGGGGTTTTTGTATTTCGACCTTGGGAATTCCGCACTGACCGATTTCCTTGTAGTCTTGGACACCATGATTAACTGACTTGGCAAAATTAATTTGCTGGTATTATTACTGGTGGTTAGTACCACTGCTCAATATCGAAATAAGGGAAAATAATATTATTATAACGTTAGCAGACAGTCTGGAACCACATCTTAGTATTTGTACAGATTCCAAAAAACTAACCTTGGAACAAGCATAATACATGAAAATGGTATTACGTGTTACATTGGGCAATTAATATTTTTTGGGAATCATTTGAATATTGTAACCCTAAGGTGAATTTGCAATATTTTTTTATAATTATATCCGTGAGTTACACGAGGATCAATTTAGGTTGTAAAATGATCGAAATTTGATTTTGAAACATCAAATAACTGAATATCGACGAAATTCAGACGAAATTATACGAGTTTTGGTAGCAAATGAAAATGGGTATATATTTTGTGATGATATATTGCTTCCCACTCCTCGAACCTTTAATGCACTACCACCCTCAATTCCAAATCTGATGTCCGCGGACGTATTTCGTCCCAATGTTTGTGCCTGTATAAGAGGAATCCCATCCATTGTCCGAAGGACCCCTGGTCAAGCGATGGACCCGTCGTGAACCCCACATTGAGCGGTCGGCAAGGGAGAGGGGGTTAGCCGAGAAGAGGACGAAGCCGAGAGTGCCTCGCCGTGTGGCCCCGGAATGCGCGGGCAGCCGATTAGCGGGAACAAAAGATTGGCTCGTTGGGGAGGGAAGGGTAAATTGCTCGCATGCACCCCTCCCGTCTCTCCCTTCCACCATCTCCCGATGGTAATTAACCCTCTCATCTCGCCCCACCCCCAAACACCCCGCGGCATCCCGCAAATAATGGCGATGGTGGTGGTTTTGCGTCCCACCAGCCGTTATCGCAGTTTCTCGCATCCCTCGAGGTGAGGGGAAAATGTCGAAAGTGAGTGTTGCCGATTTCTACTCGGTAGTCCCTTTATTGCCTCCCGGATGACTTCGAGGTCTGTGGGTAAGTCGTAGTGTGATCAGACTAATAGGTATATTATACAGAAAACGTAAACACACACCTGTAAATATATATGTATATTATATATATATATATATATATATATATATATATATGTATAAACACATAAAATGACACATAGTAGATTGTTTGAGCTTTCTGCCTTCTCTGAGGCCTTCTTCAGGTCAGACTCGGAGAATGTGTGTGTGTATGCATATATGTATATATATATATATATATATATATATATATATATATATATATATATATATATATATATATATATATATATATATACATACATATAATTTCCCGTACCCGATCAAAGAAGCATTTTTGTGCATGCGACCTACTTCCTTCCATCCTCCCCACCAAAGCTGTGTTTATCTTCTTTTATATTTGTTCCTTTCCCTTTTCCATATCCATGTGAATGGATGTGTTTGCCACATGGCGGATTTTCGTGTTTGAATGTGTATTTGGCCAATGTGGCTCGTTTCCTTCTTCTGGCTACGCGTGCCGCCATGGAACGCACTGTTCCTATCCTTTGTGACATTAAATGATTGCTTTCCCTATTATCCTTTCCTCTTGTGTCCTCGCTCATGTCTGTTTTGGTGAGTGAAACATCTCCCATCTCCTGGAAAAATAGTCGGGGCACTTGGTGGGATAAGTCACCCGCGCATGTTAGCGTTAATTATGTTTCCTCGATAGCTGAATTGGTAACGGTGTTGGCCCGGTAAGTAGAATATCCGTGGTTTAGGTCCCGTTCAAGGAAGCTTTCTTGTAATGTGATCTGCTTCCTTCCATAGAGATCTGTCTGGAATCTATCCAGCCATACCATATTTTGAGAAAAATTGCCTGCCTAGAACAATGATACCTTAGTCCCCTTCGAAGTATTCCCATTGGGACCTCACACACTCATCCAAGCAACTCTTCCACTTTTCAAAACAATTGGCAAATTTCTTTTTCGGAATGGCCATCAGCTGCCGAGACGAATTCCCCTTTATCTCGTCAATTGACTGTTGGAAAGACTGGGCTTTTGTTTCAAGGTCATAGCCGTTGACCCATGACCCATCTCCAGTGATTACCTTTTCTCGAAAACATGGGTCATCGTTTGTGGCTAGGAGCAAGTGCAGCACGGAGTTCTTGACGTTGGGTCTACATACAGCTACCTGTATTTCCCCGCCGATATGAGTGCTGTTAATCGGTCTGAATATTTCAATGCTACAAATGTACGGAATTATTACAATGTATTTTGGTGGATAACAAGAGAGACAGTATTTCACCACCCGCCGTCGTAAATCCCTCGCTCCTTTCTCTTTCTTCTCCTAAATATATGTTCACATAGAGATAATTTCAATTTAATTGCAGCCCACGAAATGTTCAATGAGGTCAATTAATCGTTCTGGATTGAACGACCTTTGAAGACTGAACCATTTGCATTCAAGTTTCAACTTTTGACGCGGAAAAATAGATTCCCTATTTCAATATCTAATAAATGATTCAATGAATGATTCTATTCTCTCTATGTGTATTCCATCCCAAATCGATTTTTCAATTCAATGCCGCAGTTGAAGCGCCGGTGAAAGCTGTTTTACAAGGCGCGCTCTTTCCTCAAGGCCTACTTTGATATCTCATCATTTCCACTCTGCCTACTTGTCTACATGCTTACATGTAGCTGGGCATTTAGGTATACGTGTATATTTACATGGTGTACAAATTTTGGAAAAACAATTTGTATATTTAATGATGTCATAGGTTCACAACAGGGACAGTTTCTTGTTATGAAACAAAACTGATTACTCATACTTTCGAATACGTATCTCTCTGCCTTGGACCCCAATTTGCCTTTTGGTATCGACTTCAAACCCAGACTAATTTTTAGTTGGTAAATCAATTCTTTTTGCCACCTCAATTTTGTCGGTAACTTCAATTATTTCGACTACTATATTCTGAATTTTCTGTACAAATTGGCGTATTTAGTGGAACAATTTGCAATTGCAATAACAATTAGCATAATTTCAGTGATTTTAAATTTCCTTGGCATACATTTCATTTATAACAATAGAATCATCCCTATTGGATGGTATCAAGCTATTGACAACGCATTATGTGGCAAATTTATTCATAGACCCATTAAATAATGTAATGGCAATGATATTTATGAGACAACATCCAATGAAACATAGAGGCATACTGGTCGTACTAGTATTTGTATATTTAACGCTATGTATACTTAGTGCTTTCAACCAGTACTAGGCGATCTGTAAAGTCGCCAACCGCTAGATTAGTAAAATACTTTACATACTTTATACACTTTCTAAGGGATATAATTTTAGTAAATAAGTACTGTTTTTCCAATAAACATGGTATTTTATAGTCTATTACTACTTTTCGCTTTATAATTGAATTTTTGTGTCCGAATTTCACACTAGTTACTACCATCAAGCACATAAATCGCAATTGTATATACCAAAAGTTCTTGTTTGTCTCATCGAACGAAATATCCTTTTCTGGTCTTTTCTGCTGAAATAATATCTTAATCATTGACTTATTTCAATTCAGCGGATTTGTCCAACATTCATTTTTCCCTCTAAGTCATATGGGAAAAGGTTAAACGTAAGATGGGACCTTACTCGTTTTTGCTTTAATTTCGCCGTAAAAAAAATAACGTTCCTTTTTTTGCGCTTCGTCTCTGTTTTCGCTTCCTTTTGGTCATTCAATGGAACTCGACTGGGCCGTCCAAACACGTGCACCAGTTTCTCTTCTTTTATATACTATATATTTCTCCATTCCTCTTTGGGGCATTCACCCTTCCATTTTTTTGTTCCCATTCTCCTCCCTTCGTTCTCCCGCCGTGCTGGGGAGGGCGCTCCCAGTTGGCCTCTCCATTACTTTCTCTCGCCGCGTTTGTGTGTCTGCTGACATGCGTATGTGTGTACTTCCATGTATTAGCGCTGCTCTTTGCCGTGTTTTCGCAAGCATAGGGTGGACGGAGTATGAGGGGAGGAGGAGGAGGCAACCTTTTGCTACCTTTGTTGCCACCGTTCTTTGTGTTGCCTTCTTTATGTTCACTCCAATTTCGCTTGCTGGACCGAGATATCCCCCGTCCCAATCTTTTTTTCTCTCTCTCTCTCTTTCCTTCTTTCGCCTTTCCACCTCTCTCCCTCCCTCTCTCTACCCTTCCCTCCATGTCTTCAATTTCTCATCCCTTCCCCTTTTCATCATCCTCGTCCCCCCTCTCAATTCGAATGGTTCCTTTCTAGGGATTAAACTTCTCCACTTTGTGCTAGCAATGCGATCCCTTTTATTCATTTACCTTTTTTTGCTAACTGTTTGGACACATCCCCCCCCCAAACTAATAACCCGTCGCCTTAATTTACCCGGCCGTGGGTGGGGTGGCAAGGGAGAGATGGGTCGACCGCGCCGGCGTCGTAAACACTACACCTCTTTCTTCTCCGAAAAACAATTCGAGTGTTTTTTTTGCGCCGTGAATAGGATCGTCGATTTGAGTCCTTTCTAAGAACTGCGTGTGTGTGTGTGTGCTTCCTTGTTTAATCTTTCGTGCTCACTCGACGGAACAAAACAGGCTTCCCTCGCATACACAAACATTCATTTGTTAATCCTGCTTGACAGACGAGTCTTCAATCAGTGCTCATTAGTTGTTGTATGCTTTATCCAATTCATTGATTGGACGCAAAATATACATTGCCAGCGCTGCCAGAAATTTATTTGCGGCCAACAAATAAGCAATATTTTCAGTGGAGATCAATGGAAGTCATTAGCGACCGTGGTTACTTTTATCATGTCTCATCTTTGACGCAGCGTCTGCGGCTATTCCACCCGCCATCGGCAGTAATAAATTTTCACTACAACGTTTTCAAATATTATTAATTATTTTTATTTTTCATTGATTTGTTTTTCAGCTTAATTAATCTCAGGTTCTCACATTTTCTCTTCAGGGAATTTTGAAGAACACACTTATTTTACACTCCATTTGATATCACATTCATCGCACAAATACGTTGATATTAATGAGCGTTTGCTGATGGGCAGACAATCTCAAAGTCCATAACTAGGTAATAGAAAAACGTAAACGTCTGCAAGATTAATTACAACCACGTTCTTTATTGAAACCGTTGTTTCGTTTGCGGAAAATGGGCGATGACTTCCAATATCTTGAGATAAAAGCATTTTGGCATTACTTGTCCTCTTCAACTCGGTGATTCTCCAGATTCCATTGACTGAGATTCGATCTCTCTCTCTCTCTGCTGTTAGCCTAAAGTCTTTTCAAATTACCCGAAGTCACCCGAAGCTGATCGTTCTTTGGGTTTTAAGCTCCATTAAAAACTTTCTAAGGGATTTTTCATGCCCTTAGCAATTACTCCTATCTTCGTTTTCCTTCGATAATTTCATGCTTCTCTGCGCTTTCCATTGTCATACCGCTGGAGGTAGTTTGTTTTACCAATCTGCCGCATATCATTGTCTAATTTTGCTTGAATACAATTACGCTACCAGAATATTTAACATAAACGTTGTAACCAGCAAATTTGCCAAACGCAAAGCATTTTTCGTACAATTAAATTAACGATCACCACGATTTTATGATGATATAATTGTCCTAGGTAGGTGTAATTCTATTTCCAAATTAATTTTCTAATCTGCATATACGCTGGTTTTGTTGCATATTTCATGATTTTTATAATTATGCATTGGTTTCTTACAATGCATGAGTGAGAATATTTTCTTTTTTTAAGATCTCGTCGAGAAATCCAACTTTAATCAAATCCACCTGTAGTTAAGGTTAAATTCATGCAAGCTAATATGGCTAGGGTTTCTAGTTGCTCGTTGAGGCAAACGGAATTTTTCTATCAAAAACCTTGTCTGGAATATCAACATTTCGCATCAAATTTACATCGACGGAAAACTGAGCAGCATAAACCGAAAACTCTACGGAGCAGCAAGATATTAAGAAATATTGGCAAAATTAAATTTTTTTGGGAAAAAGGAAGAAAGTTTTGTGCGAGGGAGAAAGAAGTTTCTGAGCGTCTGATAATTCAGAGTGTATTTGACCTTGAGATACGTATATAAGTGAAACAGACCCCTTAATTTAAGGGGCTCAAACCTCGAACCCCTTAGCGTTTGAAAATGCCGTTGTCTAACAAATAGTCTTTCCCTTTGACCGGGAGCATGTAACCCTCAGTATTTGCCATGACAACGCGCCCAGCACGTACATTATTGAACCTCTATGACATATTAACGGAGTGGCCGATGCCTGCCTTAGGGAGGAAACACCAATAGCCTTCGTTCGTCTTAAGGGATTTCAAGTAATTCACCACAAACGCTCGGGTAGAGTCAGGGGTAGAAATGAGATTTATGTCCATAACAGCCTATGGACTTAAAATGTATCAAAGTTTCTGGTTTTTAACCAGATGTATATACATGCAGTGATAAATATGTATTGAAGGTGGTGTCCAATTTAGTGTACAAAACACCAAAGATTGGCTGTCTGAATGAAGCGTTTGAAGATGAACTTTCAAAATAGTTGCATGTGATGTTGTGGTGATTTCAACATTGATATGATGAAAGTCACTCGCGACGGCATGTGTTTTGCAGAAGTCGTGCTTAGCTGAAATACTAGTATGTGTTTAGTTCCATTTAACTCTCTCTCACCCTCATTTGGAGTAGCACATTTTCGGATTTAATAATTGCTGAATGTATCTTTACATTGTAAAATATAATGTCCCCTTGGATTTTTTTCAGATCGCGACTGGTTTTTAAAGAAAAATTATTTCAAATTTCTGTTAACAATACTACGCCTTTGGAAATTATTTGCCCTTACTTAAGTAATGGCAATGCCTTTAAGTTCGAAATCGACAAAGATAAGCTTCCTTGGGGAGAGTTCTTTCGAACCTATGATATCGATGAAAATTTCTCAATCGTTAACTCTTTTGGTACTTGCCTCTTCTATAAAAATGCAATCCTACGACCAGGAAAAATGAATCACCCTTGCGCAGTGACCAATTACAGAAATAAATAATTTAATGGCTTTAAGGGAAGTCTCTGAGTACAAAATTAGTCACGCTCTGCAAAGAACATGAAACCTGGAAAAATACAAATCTACAAACACTAAAAACCTAAAAATATTAGACACACAACACAACTGCTGTTCCTTAAGTAAATGGAACGGTGGAGACCTCTGGGACCGAAATAAAACATCGTAGTCCAGGAAGCGTCTCAGAAACGAACACAAAAAAGAATTATGTATTTTAACACGGCCACAGCGTAATTGATTTTGAAATTGATAACTTCTCTTTCCAATAAACCTTAGTTTCAATTGGAATACTTTGCAAACACGAAATCTAATGCTTCGGGGGTCGATGATCTAATTTTAAAATCCATAAAACTTATCCTTCGCCTTTCAGCCATAATAATGATCCTAAATATTTACAATTGCTTGCTAAATTACTCCTTTCCACGGCGGTCTGGAAACATTCCCTCTTGAGGTGCATGAAGAATTCAGCCAATCCGGTAAATCCCTCTCTCTACTGTTTCGATTTCAACCCTCTGCGCACCGTCTAAGAGTGCTTGATTCTTAGCATCGCCGTGGAGCATTCATCGTATAGAAACTTTCGTGATGAGTTTCTAAAATTATTTCGAAAAGGATTTAGTATTCGCTTCGCGATAACCAGGGTAAACAATGATAATCATCAATCCGTTCATAGAAAAATGTTAAATTTACTGGTTGTTTTTCACTCAACGAAAGCGTGTGATTATGTAAGTTACAGCCTTCTACTGTTAACTTTATATAATAAGCAAACTGCAATTCTCCCATTCAGCTTTGGCTTTGTTTACACTCTCTTCCCGGCTGCCAAATGGCCTTCAAGGGACCCAATGGGTTCTCGCTAGCCTTGCCCCTCACATAGTGGCATACTGCACTGGCACCATGCTCTTCTAAATATTTATTTGAAATTTGCCAAATATAATTAATCATTGCCGGTATCATTTATGTGCCAATAATTTGCAATTTTACTTCGAAATCCGTGTCGGTGACATTTCAGAAGCAATTATTAGCCTAAATGAAGATTTTCATGAAGCATACGGATTTCGAAAAAATATCTAGACATAATGCACAAAAAACGGAATAAATTTTTATCCGCGGTCGCCAAAATATTGATGGTCTTAATTTGTATTATTTGCCTAAAATTATGGTAGAAGGCTTGGTAATTATGTAATCTTTAGAAGTATCATCCTCGGTTTATGGATTAAAAATGCTATAAGTCACATTGAATGGGATTTTTCTGACCCCAAACTTCATGCATACGTAACTTCATAATTTTCTCTTAGAGCAGTTAAATTGGTGTCAAGGACAACATCCTCAAATGGACACAATTTCTCAATTTTCTGCGGTAAATAATACACTTCACATCCACCGCCATGCTCTTTCCCACTCCACCCATGGGATTGTGCCTTTGAACGGTCGATAATAAGCTGCTTAAGCGTATTCCTTGAAGGTCCGTCAGAGAATGAGAATTTTGTAATAATCTTAATTGCTATTTAAATATGACGCGAAATAAATGTATAATAATCGATACAAGTGTTAATAATTGCTGAATAAGGGACTTCTAGGTTAAAAACATAGGTGTATCAAATTGTTTGACACCTCGGGGAGCGAATATAAAAGATAGGCAATTTTCGAGAACAACATTCATGGCGATAAGAAAAAAACAAACTGTATGACGTATCCGAAATGGAATTGTTTCCTTTTTCAGCGCAATAACCGCGTCCCGTTCAAACTCCGCCTGCCCGCTCCTGAGCATCCGTTTTTCGCTGGGCGTGCGAGTCGCATGCCGATGGTTTCCTTCCCGTTCCCCCGTGGGAGGGAGGAAAAAAAAGATCAAATCACCGAGGCGCCTTTAAAACAACCCCGCGCGCACACCCCCGATGCACATCGGAGTCGCGTTTCGATGACCGACCGATTTATTCCCTTGTCCGCGGGGGAGAGTTTGGAGGGGGAGGCGGAAATTCTCAAACACCCTCATATACACCCCTTCACTTAATTCAACCCTTCCCGATTAATCGCCACCCGGGGTGAGGGGAGCTCGACAGCGGGAGGCGTTGTCTTTATGAGTACAAATATTCCAAATTTTATTTCTCATTCCGTGACGTAATCTGGTCGTTCTCTCGCGTCGACACGGCTCCGATTTCCTCTCTCCCACGTTTATCGGCGTCCTCCCCCCGGAATAACCGGAACCGCACGGCGGCGCGTTCACCCCCATCCCCGCGCCCCTCCCTCCTATCTCCCTTTCCGGCAGCATTTTTCTGTTCGACACGTCCCTCCCATTCCCCCCGCCCCTCATACCGCCCCTCGTGCATTCTTGCCCCCGGACAAAGGAAGCCACCGCGCTCCCGAAAACATTCCCCGAGCGCTTGTTCGACTAATGGGCCAAGCGTCGTCGGATTTGTTCCGCAGATTTAAATCGGGTCGCGCCGCAGAGAATCTCTTTCCCGCAGTCTTCTGGATATACCGCACGCACGCACGCGATACAACCCAGGGATCTGCTGTTTGCGAATTCGCTGCGAGGATTGGTGTCCGCCTGGGTGGACATTTGCGTTCGGTGCGAGCTGTTTGTTGGGGTTTTGGACAGGATTCCAGATGCTTGTACCCGAGTCGTCTGAAAACGTTTTTTTGTCTACCGCTCTAAAGTTTATTACCTAGTTTGAATACTTATTTTTCGACACATTTTCAAAATTGAGCGGGCGAAGAATTAACCATCAGCCAGATGTGTTCTCAAAATCCTTTATTGAGAAATAGCCGTGCAATTGAGTGTTAGAATACGAATGAAATCACTTGTGTTATTCATATATTTATTATGTCCTCCATAGTAAGCTTCCAATGAATATTAGTTTATGAGTTCGTACCTTTTATAATAATCACAAAGCATATTTCTGTGGAGCAGAATACTAAAAGAGTATTACAATTGTAATGAAATGATAGCTCTGAGCATTCACTTCTAAAAAGGACCAAATGATGAGCCTTATAATGTTAACGTTGGAAAATATAATTTATAGCTTTGGGAGGAATACATTTATCCAATGGCGTATACACAGCCAGCCAGTATATCATGCAGATATCTAGCAATTTTTCGTAAAGAGTGTACTATTCTTGAATGACATTTTCTTGAATATTATTGGTATATCCATTTTCCGAACCTTTACAACACAAAAAACACAATTTTCTAACTCTGATCCTAATTTGAGACAGGATTGTTTTTATTTCTAATTATAAAGCCTTTGAGTTCTAACTTTCACCGTTGATAAATGCTATGGGCTGACTGCAGAACTTAGCAATCTTATTTCAAGAGACTGATGGCATCTAGTTTTCATAGCGTTTCTCATTGGCAGAAATCGCGGAGGATGACCGCATGTTTACAGTACATGCGGTACAGGAAAAATACATTGATATGACACAGTTGTGCAAATATCCCGCTTATATGTATGAACTGCTACCCTTTAAAATCATGATGAACATCTACATGCATATAAATACGAGTAAAAGAATCTTCCTTTCCAAAAGGTTCCGGAGTGTCAATATCCTGCTCACTTCGAGGCTTGTAATTTGTCTTCCATTTTTTTCATTTTTAGAATTCTGGTCCTCCTTTTCAGATGCTGGGGGCCTAGTGCAGGGCGCTAAGGTCACCAATAGCAACGCCAACGCGGGCGGAATGCCCAAGATGGAGGGTGGAGGCGGGGAAGGGGGAGGGGGCGGCGGCGGGTCCGGGGCCTCCAACAACCCCGGCGGCAAATACGTGGACATTTACCGCGAGAAACCCATCCGCGTCACCGTAAAAGTGCTCGTGCCCGTCAAGGAACATCCAAAGGTAAGTCGAGTCCCTTTATCTACCTTCTCCTGCTTCTCCGCCACGTCCGTACGTCCGTATTAATTGTCATCCCTCAGCTCTGGCAATCCCTCAGGAGTTTACTGCGCGAAAAATTCCTATAAAATGCTTACCTACGGAATTCAATAGGCACTCCAACGTAGTACGAAGATTATTAACATGATTCTTATTCTCTACTGTGACTATATTTCAATGAACTTTGATCCGTAGCGACAAGAGGAACATGACGAAAGTATTTCCGAATGCAGTAATGAAAGTGCAAATTGAAGGGTTTTATAATTTTTTCAAAGGCATTTATTTCCTCAGAAGCGTAAAAATTCTTTTAAAAAATCACCGATAAATTTAAAAAAGAGATGTTTACAACTGGTCAGCGCATTATTTTGTAGAATCTTAAACTTTATTTGGTTGGATTTTTATGAAACATGCATATAAATTAGTTAACTCATTGGGGTCCCAATTCATTGTACGCATGTCTCTCTCAACTGTTCATTAGAATATTTTAGATATATTTTCCTTTAAACTCGGCGTTTTATATGATTTGTCGGAATACATTTCTTTGGCATTTTTTTCGTGGAATTCAGGGAAATTTTGATGTTCCATCGGACCAAAATTTATCTCAAAGGAAAGGGTTGATTTGGGCATGAATGAATATAACAATGGTGGAGATAAAGGACTCGGATTTGCCCGAGCATTCAGATTTCTCAGGGCCACCGCTGGAAGCGAAATCGTTCCCAAAGGCCTGACCCAAGGGGCTGTCCCATCCCCGTTAGGGTTTTCATCATCGTATGGCTATTCATTTTCTCGGAATCTACAGATAAGGGCTTTCATTGTTGAGCCACTCATCGCGGATTTCGAGAGTGAAAAGTTCGGAAGGAAGTAAATGAAGCCATCGCGCGTCACTACCAGCTCTGGAGTCTGGACACGTCGGGTCCAGTCATATCTGGAACCTTGCGAACTTGTACGTACTTCTCTCCATTCTCCCCGGTTTTCAATCACGCCCACCCCCACCCCTCTCATTTCCTCCCCCGTCCACAATGGACTCCTCATTAACTACGTAACTCCTTCATTTCCTCCCCATTGGCCGAAATGGTTCCAAGAGGCTCCCTTCCGCTCTGTTCAGAGGAGCAACCTTCCACGGCTCCCATCCACTTCAGCTGCTACCTCACTTCTGTCGCGGAGCCAAAGAATTTCTCCAATATCCCAAAAATCACCCCTCCTTCCTTTTCAATTCTTTCCCCCTAGATCCTATCCCACTCCCTCTCTATCGAACCCCTTTTTTGTCCCTCTACCTCCCTCTTCCCAACTGAACATTTTCGCTTGTCGAGACTCTGTCGACTGAACTTAATCCATACAATGTAACGCTTACCTCAATGTTTCTGTATTGGAATCAGAGCCGTATACCTGGGAGAAAAATTTGGAATCCGAATTGAATTCTTTCCATCGTAGAACTATTGTTTCCTCTATATTCTAGATTCATCGTCAATTGATTCTCGGTTAAGTTTAGAAATGTACACCACTTCAGCCAAATTTTTCTGAAGTTGCTTAACGGAATTAAAATGATGAGTGTGAAATTTAAGTTAACACTTTCATCTACTAGAATGTCGTGATTAATGTCGCCAAAATCAACTGCTGTAGAATTTGTCATCCCCACATCTTCTGCAAGCGACGCAAACTAGGCACACGACTCCTATAATCTTGGCTTAACACTGAGTGTTGGAAAGGAGTATATATTAGCTTTATTTAAATTTTTGCGTGGATTAAACGGTAGAACTATACATTAACCTATGCTATTTGGTTGCTTTGTCATCAAAAGAATTTTAGTGATGAGTTAATCATAAATGCATGTGAGGATGTGAGGAGGCGTTTTACGTGTGGCCAGGACTCGCTGTGGTGGCGAAGGAGTGGGCCCCGCCCCTCTGGTGTCGCTAGTTGAACCGTTTCCCCGCCCCACTTTCCGTCAAGGAATCTCATTAGTATGGACGAAAACGGGACTCACTTTTTCTCCCTCACTCCTTTCTCCTCCAAGAATTATTTTTCTTGTAGGAAAGCCGTAGTGCAATGTTCGGTATTACTGACGTGCTTACAAAGTGGGGTTGATTTGTATTTTGTGGAGCAAACCACGGACGGGTTGGGATATGTAAGCGAGAGGTGTGAGTCAGGGAAGGTTTTAGGGGGAAGACCCTTACCCCGTTGGGCGAAATGGGGGAAGGAATGAGGGGAACCCTATCTCGGTTTTGCCACACCTAAGGCTTGGGGGCATTTCGCTCTTGCAAGGCTTACGTTCGGGAACGGCGAAATTTTTAAGGAACTGCCGACTGGTTTTTGCATTAGAGCCACGATTGATTTCCCAAGCTGAATCCATTTATATAATTCTTATGAATTATACACTCCATGTAGTCGAATTTGGCCGCTGACAGGCCACAAAAGAAAATAAAAGGGCATTACGAAGGAAAACAAATTGTTAATACTGTGCGTGACTGCTGTAAGGTTTCACAGGACATCGATGATACTCTGTGGTCGTATATCGTCGTGGAAAACGTATAGGAATAATCTTAATTAATAGTTTAGAATATACTTGATTAATAGTTTAGAATAATCTTGTTTAATAGGCCAAAGGAATCTTTCCATATGACCCCCGATTTCTAAGTGTACTGTGTTGGCGTCGAGAGAAAACAGTGCTAAGAGCCAATCTGACTATGACGGATCTTGTTTTCCTATATCCAAAATTTTTCCCTTAATCTAGACCCTCTAGGCAGCAGAGCGCGACCGACAACATTCATGCTCTTGGCTATAATTGCATTTTCGTTTATTTGCTACTTCGCCCGAGACTGCTCTGGGGTTTCGTTTCTTATTAAGTGTCACGGGACACAAAAACCTTCTCTCGAAACTGGGGAGGTCAAAACATGAGCACGGTCACCTAAAATATGGGAAGTCCTTTGCTTCTCCCCGTCGTCCTCTCCCAATCCCATACTCCCTCCACCGCACCTACACCGCCCTTTTCCAACCCTCACCCCACTCCCAATCCCTCTCACTCCCCAGCCCGCAATAAATATAGCAAAGAGGGATGCTCAAAGGATAGGGGATGGGAGGGGAGCTTTTCCGAATCGACTCCCTTCCGATAAATCAACGTCGCACCCTTCATTCGCTCTTTCCCCTCCTCCCGATCCCCTCCCCCCACCTCCACACCCCGCTCCCACCCCCGCCTACTCTTTCCTTAGACTGCTCCCATTTCTCGCTCGTCTCTCTTCCTCCCCCCCTCCTCGCCTCCCTTCCCATCCACTTCCCCCGTCCTACTCCCTAACGCCTCTCCCTTTCGAAGTTGCTTCCAGTTTCGCTTCGTCAGGAGTGTCACCTGTAATACCTACTATTACTTTTTCATTCGTTGAGGGACGATATAGCGCCTCTGGATAAGTTGATCCGCATAAATATGTACCCATCGGGAAAGTTTTGAGGAAAACGACTGATATATAATGTCCTCTTTGTGTATTTCTTGCATGGGCAATTCGCTCTGCCTCGGATTGATTCATGTACAACGTTTATTCTGCCCATGGCTCCGTCGTTTCGAAAATCATTTTATCAATTGGGAATTTTGGTCTTCGGCCAGACTATATGGGACTTTAGATTTGGAGGTTCCGAAAGATATATTGCCAAAAATTCATTTTATTCTACGCTGCCATTAGCTACAATTCGATTTATGGAACTCACTCGTTACTTTCTATTTTTTATTACATTTTATGTTTTAAGTGTGTGACACAGTGTAGAGTGATAAAGTAACTAAATACACTTGAGAAAACCAGATAGCCTACTGCAATATCATTTCCAATTTGTAACCTTGGAATGATGTTTTTAAGGTAATAATTTTTCACAAATACATGCCATACCTTACTTTAAGGTCAGTGTACACTTTAAATAATGGAGTGGGCTGCATACATTCTTCAATTGGCGTTTTTGGCTCAATACTCGTCGATACAATTTCAAATGAAAATTTCCAGCTGGCATATGGTGGCAGCATAATGTCGATCTCATTAATGATTGAGTGGTATTATCCGTTGGCAAACGCCTAATTGGTGTACACTGTGGCTCAAAATCTCGAAAGAAACATGTGAAATAAGATTGACTTTATTAATATGCATAAACCAATATTTAGCTGATATTTGATATTATTTCTGCTGAAAACTTCTGAGTGCATTTATCGTAAAGCTTTGCCGTCCCTCAAGACTCAGCCTTCGCTTATCGATGATAGGTTTACTCCGTCCTACCTGTAGTCTCATTCTTGTTTCGAGTTCGCTGGCTTTGCGCTAGCGAAGCTTCCGCCAAGATCACTTAGCGAGTACGCTATGATAATCTCCCAGGCGTTTTTTTACGCAGTAGCTAGCACATACGAGGGTCATCCGGAAAGTAGTACCCGTTCGTGAAATAAAGACACAAAAGTAAATATTAACAAACATAAAAAATTTTATTTGAAAGAGGATACTTTAAACTACTTCTCAACATAATCTCCAAGCAAATTAAGGCATTTGTCATAACGTGTGACAAGTTTCTGTATTCCTGCTGCATAGTCCTTCGCCGCCAGCTCATTGAGATACGCGAGGGACCCATCTTGCACAAATTTTTGCATAATGCAGATGGTGTTTAGCAATTTCATGAACAATTGTTCGAGAAACATTGGGAAAATGCTCACAGATGTCATCAATTGTGACGCGCCGATCGTTCCTCACGAATTCGTCAACTGAGCTCACCAGTTGGTCTGTAATGACAGACGGTCTCCCCGAACGCTCATCGTCGTGTGTGTTCCCCCTCCCCATGTTGAAGTTGCGACACCACCGCCGAACAGACGACTCGTCCATTACATTGTCTCCATACACCTCCTTTAATTGGCGATGAATATCACATGGGCGAACGTTTCTTGCATTGAGGAATTTAATCACTGCCCTCACTTCACAACTGGCGGCGTTCTCAATTTTTTTAAACATTGTAAACAATCACAGAAACAACACAGGCCATGCTAGCGTCACGCAACTTGGCTCAGAGAAGGCAGACAAGCCACTGAAGCTATCTGACCTCGTCCAGCGGCTACTCGCGTCGTCAGCACTTCATGCGGCACAAACGGGTACTACTTTCCGGATGACCCTCGTAACTAACTCGTAACGTTGGCATCGCCAAATACTTGACTTAAAGGTATTTCGTGAGATTATTTACTCAGCGAAGGGGTCGGGGAGGTGTTTTGAAGACTTACAACTGCAGCATTTAGGTATTTTGTACTTTTAACGGTAACATAAGTGGGATTTCATTAATTTAATTTGATGAGAAAAATAACACTAATGGTTAAGTTGAACAATAGGTGTCACACACGTTCATCGCAGTTGACGTGACACGTTAAATCTAGTTCATTACTCAAAAATTGTTGGCAACTCGTGGCACCGCCAAAACTACAAACAAACCTAATTAGTCTATTTTTGAATAGAATACTTGCCCAGACACAAGGGTCGTTGCCTGCCATGTATAAACCTTTTCCTTCACTTCCCTCGGGCGCCACCTCGAGGGGGTTTTGGTGGTCCCACCCCGTTCCGGCCTCCCTGATAATGGCAGATGTCACTTGAGGCTGAGCGGATAATGATAAGAAGTTCCGCGGAGAGAGGAAATGGGATGGGAAGGCGGCTAGTGGAAGAGGGGCGCGTGGGAGAAGGGAGCTTCGGAAAATGGAAGGGGCCTCGTGGCACGTGTTGTGCGCTTCCGTTTATTCTGTTTTTTTTTTTTTTAACACGTCGTCAGCCGCCAATTTGGGCTGAAGTGAGTGGGCGAACGAGAAGAGTGTCACTCGCTTCAATGAAGGCCCCCTCCCTCTCCTCCTCGCCCACACCCCTCCCCACCTCCCTCCGGGGAACCTCCTTCAACTCATCGCATGAGAGTTTGGCTGAGATGGTTGGCTGCGTTTCAGGAACAATGGAGCTAGTGGGAGACCTCTTTCCCTCTCACCCACTCGCAGACGCATGCACACACACACACTCAAACAAACTCAGAACTCCCGTCTTTCCTGGAAACCTCCCAGGGTTCCTTCCCCACCACTACGGCCACTCAACTCAATCTACTTCTCATTGTGCGCACTCAATTCAGAAGAATTGCAGGAAATTAAAAGACTGTTTCATCCAGACTCTCTCCTGTGTTGTTTGAGAACAATGATGTGGAAGAAAGGCTTGACGGTGTGAAGCGGTGACGATCCTCTTGTTACAGTCGACTGCATAATAACGTGCTTTACTTGGTAAGTCAGATCGAGTTACCCGTCTGAAAATGTGAAAGCAAATTAAGAAAAGGAGGACGTTACGTGCGGAAAGTCTCGGCTGGAGTTCCTGTCATAAGTCCTAAATCAACATAGTATTTCCTAGTCCTACTCTACTGATACCGTCATGCTGGATCTATTAAACGAGATGGAATTTTAATGCTCTGCTAGCTTGGAAATGTTCAGCGAAATCAAAACAAATACTCTGAGGAAAGTTTCAGAAATGGTTAGCACATAAAATGTCTTCGCTCACTGCGAATTTCAGCAAACCTCGATTTTTTCTATTTTTATAGTTGTTATGCATCTAATCCCGATTTACTTCCAATTAAATCTGACTCAATATTGATTTAAAAGTTCATGTGATGGATTGAGATCTCACGCGAGGTTTTTTTTATCTCAAGGCATGTTTGGTAATGCTTGAGAATACCTAGTATGGATAGTACTCGGTGAAGTTTTAGAAATGGTTAGCACATAAAATGTCTTCGCTCACTGCGAATTTCAGCAAACCTCGATTTTTTCTATTTTTATAGTTGTTATGCATTTAATCCCGAATTACTTCCAATTAAATCTGACTCAATATTGATTTAAAAGTTCATGTGATGGATTGAGATCTCATGCGAGGTTTTTTTTTTATCTCAAGGCATGTTTGGTAATGCTTGAGAATACCTAGTATGGATAATACTCGGTGAAGTTAAATGTAGGAAATAATAATAGTGGTTTAATAATGATAAAGAATTGGTTGGACGAGCCTATGACGTGCAAGTATAAAAAGCTTTGATGCAAGCCGACGCTCTCAAAGTTCTCCATAGCTACGCTGACAGAGATAGTGGCTTGGATGAAGCGGGAATTTTGAAGAATATCGTCTGGGGTGTAACGCCACTGACTTTAGGAACTTTTTCCTTCCCTCCCATCCAGCTGGCTTCCTATCTTCTACGCTCAAAAGAGGAGGTCCTTCCCATCCCTCCCCCGTCATCGAAGCTGCTCTCTACTTTTAAGCTCCCCCAGCAATAAAGGACGCTGAGGCTGGCAACAGCGGGTTCAACTGACGCCCATTTCTATCTCCCTGATCGTTCAGACATCCATGTGCTGGGGTTTGGTTGAATTTTCGTCTAAAGAAGGAAACGAGAGTGGTAGTTCACCCCACTGTCCCTCTCAAATTCCACTCACCCGACGGACGGACTCACCGCCGTTCTTGGCTCGGCACACGCCGCTCCTTGTCGCCCGGCATCTTCACTCGACTCTAGCCCTTCCACTCTCGCTCTCTTACCCTACACCCTCCTCTCTTTACCGCCATCTCCTCCGCAGCGCCACCTCTCGAGCGGTGCAAAACAAAAGTCCGCCGACGCCGCAACTCATCGTCCTCCTCGCTCTCCCCCCTTTCGCCCGACCATCCTTGAAATCATTTACTCCCTGCCCTCCTTTTATTGCATCCCCATCAATCTCTCCGTGGAAGGGACATTCCAACCCCCGACCCATAGCTCGAACGGACGTACTCCACTGCTCCATTCCAGGAAAGAAAGAGAAAAACCATGATCTACGCACTAAGCATCCCCCATTCACAGTCCAGCACCTTTTGCTGGAAAGCTATTTGCCCTCCTGTCGTTTTCGTGGGTCAAACATGACCGCGTATAATCCACCAGGTCCCACGCGGTCGCGTCCCAATTGATTTGAACTAGTTACCAATTAAATTCATATTGAGACTTTGGCATGCCATGACGCGGTTACGAACTTTCTTTGTGAGTGAGGGAAAATGAGTGGAAAGGGACTATTTTCGCTTTAAGGAATTGCACTCTGTACAAGTTTGTTCAAAAACGTCCCAATCGCACCGTGGAAAAGGCCAATTACCTTAAGAGTGTTAAGTTTGATTATTTTTCACTTGTTTGCGGCATAATA
Organism: Hetaerina americana; assembly: GCF_022747635.1. Taxonomy (NCBI): domain Eukaryota; kingdom Metazoa; phylum Arthropoda; class Insecta; order Odonata; family Calopterygidae; genus Hetaerina; species Hetaerina americana. The sequence continues at coordinate 3,871,825 of NW_027287095.1, forward strand.
TTCACCATATAATCTGACTAAAACATTCCAATCAGTGTTTTATATATATATATATATATATATATATATATATATATATATATATATATATACACACACACACACACAATCAAACACGAAATCCCGCCAAACGACCAACAAATACTCATTTATATGCAAAAAGATATAAGGAAAAGGGATAGGAACACACATAAAGGAAAAAGGATAAGGCCATATCATGTGAGGACTACAGGATAATAAGTTTGATATCCCACGCAGCTAAAGTTGTTCTCATGATCATGAACAAAAGCATAGAGAGTAGGGAAAATGATTAATTAAGGGATGACCAATTTGGGTTTATGAAGGGGAGAGGTACGCGTGATGCCATTGCAGTAATGAGATTATTAATCGAGAGGAATATAGAACACAACCAGGAGGTATTTGCCTGTTTCGTAGATTTCGAAAAAGCGTTTGATAGAGTGAATTGGGAAAAGCTAATGAGTATAATGCAGAAAATAAAAATAGATTGGAGGGAAAGGAGGCTAATCCGAAACCTGTACATGTCTCAGACTGCTCAGGTGAGGGTGGGAAACGGGGAGTCAGAATGGGCAGTGTTAGGAAGGGGTGTAAGGCAGGGTTACCCATTATCACCGTTGCTGTTCAACCTGTATGTAGAGGAAATGATTAAAGAGACATAGGAAGAACTGGAAGTAGGAATGAAAGCGGGCGAGCATTCGTAAAATCAGTTAGGTTCACTGATGACCAAGCTTTAGTTTGTCAGTCAGCCAAGGGGTTGCAAGCATTGCTGAGTGAATTGGAAATTCAGTGCGACAGGTATGGGATGAGAATCAATATTAATAAAACAAAGATTATGCGATTTTCCAGACAGAAAAAAGCTAAGCTAAACATTAAAATAGGATGGCAGAAACTAGAGCAGGTGGAACAGTTTTCGTATATCGGTAGTGTTTTGGACCAACACGGTCAAATATAGTAGGGACGTAAGGAGAAGAATTGCGCTAGGCAAAGAGGCTTTCACAAGGAAGAGCGAGTCAATGACAGGGACGTTGAGTAAGGATATTAGGAAAAGACTCGTAAGAACTTTGATATGGAGCGTAGCTATGTGCGGCGCGGAAACGTGGTCGTTGAGGCAGGAGGATAGACGTGGACTGGAGGCTTTTGAAATGTGGGTCTGGAGAAGAATGGAGAAGGTGAAATGGACGGAGAAGAAAGCAAATGAGGAAGTTCTTGATGTGGTGGGAGGAGAGAGGGGTTTGTTGGGAGAATTCCTATGGCGGCGGGAGAAATGGATGAAGGGGGTATTGACCGTCAGTGGGATGTTGAAGACTTTAATACAGGGGAGAATGTTAGGCAAGTGAGGAAATGGAAGGAACAGGATAGGGATGTTGGACGGGATGAAGGGAGGAAGAAAGTACTCAGAGATGAAGAGGGGACCTGATGTAGAGTAGGATGCTGGATTTTTTGCTTTGTTAAGAGTCACAAAATATTTTATTTACGAGCTGTGTCTATCCAAAAACCTACCTTGACGGTACCTTACCTAATAATGATAATAATAATAATAATAATAATAATAAAATAAATAAATTTTATATATGTAAATATATTAAACCTTAAATTTCGGTGAAATGAAAACTTCTTTTTCTTTAGCCATAGAAATATAAGATTTGTCTGAAGTGCTGCATAAAATAATGGAAAATATTATTTACATATATATAATATATATATATAATATATATATAATATATATAATAGTTTTACATATTTTCTTGTCCACCTTCTTTTCAGTCATTCTCGCGTATCTTCAGTCAAAAGTAAAAATTCTCAAAGGATTAGTATTTCAGCGTGTATCAGCAAAGTAACATTTCTTAATGAAAAACTTAAGAAACGTACGTCTTTGAATGTGTATCAATTGTTTTAAAACCTGCTCCTAGTCGATGGTTAGGAGCGTTATTTTACGAGAGATAGAAGACGTATAGATTAACTTTTCCTTCCATGGCTGGAGCTAATCCTTCCTCGACCCCCAACAAGCTAGCGTCAAATACGTCACACTTATTCAACTGTTTTCCGTACGATAGGATGGATGTCACAGTTGTGGTAGGGTATGAAGTGCATTTCTGTGCGACAGTTGATTCTAACATCTTATGGCACTATTAAAGATACCTAGAAAACAGGGGAGAAGTGCCGACAAAACGCGACCAAATTAAAGTACCATTTTTACATTTGCATCTTGGATCGCAGCCAATTTACAACACCGCTATACGTAGCAGTTTCGTCGAAATGTCATGCGGTTCAAAACATTTCACTTATTTCCCGCGTTGCATTTGCACCATCTAATGGCATCGCATGCCACACTTCGCATCCCTATCGCAGCATCGCATTTCCACCGCAGTGCGACATAGGTACAAGAACATGGCGCATCGCAAAATCGCGCAGCCCTAGTTTTGGAGTGTGGGTGAACTTTCATGTTGGCCACGTCTGTGAGGGGAGTGAGAGCGGCCCCTTAAACGGCGGAAGGAGCTCGCCCATCCCCGCCCCTCTCCCCTGCGCGCCATCCATCTTCCTCGCACGGAGCCCGGGCCTCCGCTGACTCGGCGCTATGGACGCGCTCCTATTCCAACCCGTCCGTGTCATCGCACGAGAAAGCCTCTCTATCTCTCTCCCGGCAAATCCTTCCCCTGCACTTATATCCTCCCGCCGCCAACGCAAGCTCCTGTGGTCTCGCCGTGTCAGCCGGAGTTTCCTTTGCGCCAAGGGAATCGTAACTACCCAGCTTCCGCGGCGGAAAAGTGCCGAAACATGAAGACGTCACTCGCGACTAAATTAGGACCATCCTTAAGCCGCCGGCTCCTTTCATGAATCAAGAGGCCGCCGCAGAAGTCTCTTGCCTTCTGTAATAGCCTTGTTTTATAGAAATATGCGATGAGTTTTATTGTTTTCTTTCTCAAATAGATAAGCAAATGTTCACAACCTGCCCATTGTGATTTCTGTCGGCTCCCTATATCCATATGCATATTAATTTCAAAATTACTTGAGTGTTTGGATAAGATACGGGAAGGGCAAGTAAAATGATGGAAGGAGATCATGAGCAGTTTGTGTAATGAATGATAATATGAAAGTCATGATAATCTATTTTATGTCATAACGCAAATGACAGACTTAGGCCGTTCATATTTGTCCTGAGTAAACCCGCTCATCTTTCCACACCGACCCACCAGCTTCATGTTTTTTAACTTTAGCTCAATTACACATCTACGTAATACAGTTGCAATTGAAACTCTTGGTAGCTCACCGGATATGGTCAGGCAGAGAAAAGAGAATCTACGAGGGTCATCCGGAAAGTAGTACCCGTTCGTGCCGCATGAAGTGCTGACGACGCGAGTAGCCGCTGGACGAGGTCAGATAGCTTCAGTGGCTTGTCTGCCTTCTCTGAGCCAAGTTGCGTGACGCTAGCATTGCCTGTGTTGTTTCTGTGATTGTTTACAATGTTTAAAAAAATTGAGAACGCCGCCAGTTGTGAAGTGAGGGCAGTGATTAAATTCCTCAATGCAAGAAACGTTCGCCCATGTGATATTCATCGCCAATTAAAGGAGGTGTATGGAGACAATGTAATGGACGAGTCGTCTGTTCGGCGGTGGTGTCGCAACTTCAACATGGGGAGGGGGAACACACGACGATGAGCGTTCGGGGAGACCGTCTGTCATTACAGACCAACTGGTGAGCTCAGTTGACGAATTCGTGAGGAACGATCGGCGCGTCACAATTGATGACATCTGTGAGCATTTTCCCAATGTTTCTCGAACAATTGTTCATGAAATTGTTAAACACCATCTGCATTATGCAAAAATTTGTGCAAGATGGGTCCCTCGCGTATCTCAATGAGCTGGCGGCGAAGGACTATGCAGCAGGAATACAGAAACTTGTCACACGTTATGACAAATGCCTTAATTTGCTTGGAGATTATGTTGAGAAGTAGTTTAAAGTATCCTCTTTCAAATAAAATTTTTTATGTTTGTTAATATTTACTTTTGTGTCTTTATTTCACGAACGGGTACTACCTTCCGGATGACCCTCGTATAATAAGCAACGCGATTCACATTTCAGAGTTATACTGACCAGGATGATACTTTTTAAGCTTGCATTCTTAATTTTGACGATCAAGCTCAGAAAATATTTAAGGGAGATTAAAACAATCTTAAAAAAATGAAAACGTTTTAAAACGCAGGGAAAAATTTTCTATTTGATGGAATTGTAAATATTACTGAAGCGTGTGAGGAGAGGAATATTCAACGACTAATTACCGACATGCATATTTCAGTCTGCCTCATAAAGGCTGTGAATCGGAAGGCGAGCTTACTGCGAGCAAAATGATAGAATTGATGTGGTATAACACCAAATTATAATGATTCTATTAAACTGATGCGGTTTTGTCCTCGTCAATTCGTAAAGTCGGTTTATTGTATTATGGCCAAAAAAGTATTTGATAAATTCATGAGCAAGCGAACGAGATTGAAATTCACTCGGTAGAACTTCCCCAATTGTCCACTCTCAATTTATCCGAATTCGCTTGAATCATCCGAAATTTCACCGCGATGAAAGATGAGAATAGACGGAGAAAGTCCCCGAGCCCCTAGTTACGACGCACCATCCAATTATCGGTTTTTGGCGTTCCAAAATTTCTTCAAATCACGTGGCAAGCATTGAACTTCCCGAAAATATGCGCAAGAGACCCTAGAAGCGCTCGCCCTGTGGGCTATCCTCACACTCCCTTACCCAATTCAGTGGGAAACTGCGATCCACGATGGCTGATACACTATTGTCGAAGCAAGCCTTCGTGAGTTATAGTGTGTAGGCGGCCGTGTTTCGAGGCGAGCCATATACCGCTTAGCTCTCACGTAAACAAAATATTCCCCTCTAGTCAATAGATCTCCACTCTCGCTCTGAAGAAGGCACCATTTGGCCTCAATTTTGCCCAAATTAAGACCTCTATCTATCTATCTATACCCCTTACCCTACTGTTACCTGTTCTTCCATAGCCAAAAAATAATATATGCGATTGCATAAATGTATAAATACACAAATCAATATTTTTGATACATAAAACCATAAACACCGAACCATAGATGAACCCGAAGGTCGGTTTCGTTGGTGATGATAGAGTTCACTCAGTACTAAGCCCGATGGCATGTGAAATTAACACATCAGGGTAGGGGGGCCAGATCCTTTCCCTGTTCCAGTTATGGTTTCACAGAAGGATCTGGTAGCTGAAAAATCACATAGCTTGGGTGGAGCAGCAGGTGCCCAGATACTTGCCCGGGATTCGAACCCGGGACCCTCCGATCAGTAGCCCCCTGCACTACCGCGACCCATACGTACATATACATATATATATATATATATATATATATATATATATATATATATATATATATATATATATATATATATATATTGCAGGGGGCTACAGATCGGAGGGTCCCGGGTTCGAATCCCGGGCAATATGAGTGTGTGTATGTATATATATATATATATATATACATATATATATATATATATATATATATATATATATATATATATATATATATATATACACACTCATATATAGGTACAGTGAGTCACGGTAGTCCAGGGGGTAGAGCGTTGGACTGCTGACCGGAGGGTCCCGGGTTCGATTCCCGCGCAAGGCACTCTGGGCACCTGCAGCTCCACCCAAGCTAAAGTGATTTTTCGGGTACCAGATCTTCCTGGGAAACCATAACCGGCACAGGGAAGGCACTGACCCCCCCTACCCTGATGTGTGAATTTCACACGCCGTATTGGGCTTAGTACTGGGTGAACTCTACCATCACCTACTAAACCGACATTCGGGCTGATTACTGTGTTTATGGTTATTTATACAGGTACAATAAGTACCCGTGTTTGACGACAAAGGGCGTTACTGAGGGAAGTTTATGTTACCATCGTGTGCTGCCATCTATCAAACGACGGTGAAACAAATTGCAGAATTATTTAAAGGTTAGTTTGTATTTGGCAGCCATTCGAGTAAGACGCGTTTCGTGATTTTCGCTAAGATGGATAAAGAGCAGTATCGTTCGGTAATTCGCTTTTTGTATTTGGATGGGTAGAAATGCGCGGAGATAAAATTAAAGTTGGATGCTGTTTGTGGGGACACTTCGCCATATATGGCCACAGATATTGGTTCAACGAATTTAAGGCGAACATCTGTTTTTAATGAGGAGCGCCAGGACGCCCGGCAGACGTGGTTACCGTGGTTACCGAGGAAATCATTCAAAAAGTCCACGCCATGATTCTCGCTGATTGACAAACAAAAGTGCATGAAGTAGCAGAGGCCGTGGGTGTGTCGACCGGAACGGCAATTAATTTACATGATAAGTTGGCGATGAAAAAATTGTCGGCCCGATGGGTGCCGCGATTGCTCACGGTGGACAACAAGTTGATCCGGAGTTGTCGCCGCCAAACTGCATCAACTACGTTATCCCGCACCCCCCGTATTCACCCGATCTGGCTCCCTGCGACTTTTTCTTATTCCCTAACATGAAGAAATGGCTCGCGGGAAAAAAATTCAGCTCAAACGAGGAAGTTATCGCCGAGATAGAGGCGTATTTTGGAGAGTTCGACAAATCCTATATTTTGGAGGGGTTAAAAAAATGGCCGGGACGTTGGGAGAAGTGTATCTTTCTAAAAGGGAAGTATTTTCAGAAATAAAAAATAAAATGTTTACGAAAATATGGTTTCTTCATTTCTAACACGGGTACTTATTGAACCGTCCTCGTGTGTGAATGTAAATGATATCATTGTTGTCAATTCATTCGGAAGGGATGAAGGTATTTTCAACGGAGGGCAAAAAGAAGTGAAGGAAAGGTGTATGAATGTGCTCTATGGGTCGTTATATTTTGCCTATTATATTCACCAATTCATTGGGGAACATCGCCTAATATTGTCCGCTCCACTCCGTTTTGCGTCGCAATAAAATTGAGCTTATGTGTTTTATTGTTTCCGTGTTATCTCCACCCCATCATCAATTTGTTCAATGGAATGTAATTTCGACACTCATTTAAGTTTTTTAATGTCGATCTTCGCTTCGTAAATTCGGACAGAGTTATTAAAATTTTGAGAATGCTGCCAAACGGAACGAGCATTTTTGGTAGGAATTTAGTCAACTTAGCTAACATCAAAACGGCAATAAAGGAAGGACGTGGCGCATTAGAGAACCTAAATATTTGAAGTAAAATGTTACTACCTCTAAGGAGCGAAGAAAGTCAAACTGAAAAGATGGAATAGTTCTGGATACATTCACTTGAAAAGGACAAATTAATTAATATGACAAAGGTAACTATTTATGGAAAATTACATTTCCAATTGTTTTACTTGCTGAAAAAATACCTTGAGTTAAAATTAAGTTTTTTCCTTTTGATTTGAGATGTGAAATTTTTTTTGCTTAGTAGCCAGTAGTAAAATTAGGATGATAACTGAAAGGTATTTATTTATGATCGGGTTAGATATACCCATAAATTTAAACAATTACGAAGATTTTTATTGGTTTGCATGGAAGGCAAATATTTATCCATCTCGTAAAACGGCACACTCGCGTTATCTACTGCGAGATATTATTTCATTGGAGGATAATTTAGGTTTTATGACGACATCACAACCACATAACTCTATTTGCTCCCAATTTACGAGCGTCTGGTGTACAAATATTTTTTTCAGCATAAAAGAGAATATTTGGAACCCGAATTTGATTAACTGATTCCATATACCGAAACGGGGTATCGATTTATCGCCGTTAATTTTCATCTGTAATTGATGAGAAAGTGAAAAGAGAACCTAGTAGTTTGCTGTAATGAATTGCTACTGGAACCTTTGCGTGCTCCATTTTACTTCTGGTCGACGGCTAGTAGCGTCTGCATAGCATTTTCTCATGCTTTATTAGCTCCGCGTTGGCATCCTTTTGGCAACATGCGACGTACGCATTCGGAGAGTTTATTGCACGCGAATTCTTAAGGAAATGAGAATAATATCGGGCACAATGTTTCCGCGCACGGTGAATGACAGCTCTCGTTTAGAATTCTATCGTCGGAAGAGACGTCGTCCTCTGGCCTTTTTTTTGTTTCCCGAGGGCTTTGGAGAGCCGTCACTGTTCTCAAGGAGCGGGCGAATGCGATGAGCTCATCTCGTAAATTCGGAGGCGTGATTGCGTCGATGCGTGAGCGCAGGAAATAAATGCTCAGCCTCGCCCGCGGCGCACTATCTCGCCCCTTTTACTGCACCTTTTACGTCGGATTCCTGATTGATGCGGACTCAAAACGGAGCACGCGCTAGCGCGAGAGAGCTGCGGAATGACCTCGATTGAGATAATTTCGTTTCGTTTATGCCTGCACTTGGTTCTTATATTTATGCTTTCATTTCTTTTGGGTATCTACTTGCCCAATCCAGCAAACTTCATCCCTTCTTTGGAGCCTCGCACTTATTTTCAAATGCGTCTTTTCTGCTTCGAGTTGGCGTGCAGTATTCATCATAGCTAGTATTCCTACCAGTCTATTTTATTTTGCCTATTTGATGCATTTTTTATTTCCCAGACAACTATTACGCTTTTATTATCTCGCGGAGTTCCTATTGTATACTCCTTTACTACGTGTGTTTCCTCCAGTTCAGCGTGCATTTCAACCACGATTCATTCCGTCCAGAAAGGATATTTTCTCTTTTCTTCTCAGTTTTACTTTTTATCACAGACTTCAACATTCCAAGACTTCCAAGTGTTTTATCCCCTACCTTTTTCTGCCAGCCTCGAATTTCGCCTATTAACCTCTCCTCTCCCAACTTTTGTAACATTTCTTCCTTCTTCCCCCCTTTGATCAACTTATTTCTCTATTCTTCTTCGTTCTCATATCACACAGTAACCTACGATAATTCACTCTCCATAATGATCGAGCATAATAATTTGTAAAGAATGATTTCGTTTATAAAAAGTTTTAAATCGATTATTGGTACGAATGAAAGGCTTAACATTTTCGTAATTTATCTCATGAATGAATAGAATAGAATCAAGTAAAGTAAACTGATTAAAAATGCTCTTATATTCCTTTCGATTACTTATTATTTTATGCACGGAGCGTAGCTATGTACGGCGCGGAAACGTGGTCGTGGTCGTGACGTAGATTGAAGGCATTGAAATGTGGGTGTGGAGAAGAATGGAGAAGGTGAAATGGACAGAGAAGAAAACAAATGAGGAAGTACTTGGTATGGTGGGCGAAGAGAGGGGTTTGTTGGGAGAAATCCTATGGAGGCAGGAAAAATGGATGAAGGGCGTATTGATCGACAGTGGGATGCTGAAGACTGTAATAGAGGGGAGAATGTTAGACAAACGAGGAAAGAGCAAGAACATGATTAGGATGTTGGACGGAATGAAGGGAGGAAGGAGAGACTCAGAGATGAAGAGGGACTTGATGTAGAGTAGGTTGCTGGATTGTGTTTTGTTAGGAGTCACAAAATATTTATTTGGTAGTTGGGCCCATCCAAAAACCTAACATAACCGGAAGAATACCTTGTAATAATATATATATTACTTTCTGCTGAAACAAAATCAAGACTTGTGACTTTTAATGTGTAAAAAAGGTGTTCCGAACTCTTAAAGTTTGAACAAATTGTCCTTCGAATGCTTTGCATCCCTAACGCTACTGTTTGTGAAATTGATGGAAGATAATGAGTACATCCATGGCTTTAGACTGGAGCTAGCGAGGTTGTAAAGGAGAAAGATTTCAACTTTCAACAAAGGGCTAACATTTCCCATGCAAATGTGTACGCCATTTGGCTGATTGACGTAGCATCGAGATTATCGAGCCACCCTCACTGCCGGCAACACAGAAGATTTACGTTCTCAGAGAGGTGGATGTTTCTATTAACGCAATTACGTTGACAAGCATAAGCTGTAGAGTGCAATTAATATTGATGGCTTCTATATGTTTAAATGATTTATGTTTTCCCCTTGGAGACCGATATATTCAACCCAGTTAAACATTTTTTAACGCTACATATTTTTGAGGTTCCACAAAGTCGCCACAATATTGAAGATTGTGAAAGATGAAAGAATTTGGAGAAAGCGAGGTATTTGGAGGGAAATAATTGATATTGAAAATGGAGTTAAGTTAGATTGAAAATATGTGAGACTAAAAATGTTTATTATGATGCAAGATGTTCCGGCATTTTTGGTAATAAAAAACAGGGCTAAGAAGATTCATAGTTCCTGGGACATATAATTCATCATGCATTTTTTTCTCTGCTGTGAAAATAGAGTAATGACAGACTAATGATGGAATCGACGTTTATTATGCACCTTCAACTAAGCTATATCGTGTCCACTACTTGATTACTTCTACACCAGGACTAAAGGTAAATGTCATAAGTATCTTTTTTAATAATATCTGATTACAGAAAACTCATATCAGTGTGTGTAGAACTTGCTTAATTCACTCAATGCCTTCTTGCAAATGTTTATTACGGCCCGTAATTATGTGTTCAAAAGAATTAGGTCAAGTAAAACAATCGTTAATCGGCATTAATTAGATTAGAGAAATGATATGGACTATCGAAAATTAATTTTTACATAAGAATAAATGACAGTTGTTTATTCTGTGATTAATCTTTAAGTTATATGTTGAACTCTGTACTTAACGATAACTAGCGTGAATTTAAATTGATAAATGGATCCTGCACACATGGCTCACTCCATTTGCAATTAAGAATCGGACGAGACGTCACTTTTGGAATCTTCACTCCCCAAGTAACTCATTAGTTTTCATAGACGATAAATAAGTCATTTAACTAGACTTGTTTGCTAGCTTTGTCTGCTAACATTTAGTTAAAATTTTCTGAGTTCCTAGCGTACATTTGGTATGGGTTAAATTATTAACGTTATAAATAATTTAATTGCCAATTTTATTCTTACTGAAGAATTCCTGTTTTATTTCCATTCTCCAAATTGTACCAATATAAAACTCATGTTCAGGACCCATCCTATTGTTTCGTGTCTAGTTACCGTTAAGCCACCACGTTTATCTCTACATTCTTAAGATGCGGCTCTTCCGTCAGAAGTTTATGGAAACAGCACACAAGACGTGAAAGGGATAGAGAAGAATAGTAATCGAAGGGGATGGAATACCAAAGTGTGAGGCGAACGCAGTACCCGAGCCTCAGAGTCAGGTACGAAGGCTTCCACTCTGGCCGTGCTCAAAATTATTTTTCCATGCTAGCATTACTCTGCTTCGTAGCCACAAAGGCGGGAGCCGCATCAAGTATTTAGGGAAAATTCTGTTGGGAAAAGCTTCACCCCCTACTAGGCAATCAGTCATTGCGGACGGCACAAAAATTTTATTTTTTTAAGCGCGAAGGAGCATAGTTACTCCAGTGCAGGCTGTGTTTTTACGTAAAGAACTCCTAGACTTACGGAAGTGACTGAGGATGTGGAATGCTGCTAAGATTAAACGACCCTTCATGAGATTTACGAGTTCGCGTGAGCTAAGGCAGAGAGGACGAGAGACAATATTCTTATGAAAGGACGACGAAGGATAAAACGGAGCTCTTTTATTCCCCCGCCGCGAATAAAATCCACTGCACGGCGTTTGGAGGCGCAAATTAAATTCTGGAAAAGTTCTCCCTCCATTTTTCTTTGAATTGTGTGCGCTTTTTCGTCTTCATCCACCAGAGGGCAGGACATTCTTTGTCCACTCGAGGAAAAGGTAAACCGCGAATGCATTCCGAATACAGTTACCCGAATCTAAGTCCACGCCCTTACCTGTGGAGACATTCAACGGGGGCGCCCACTTCCTCCCCCTCCAGCCCATATCTCTCGCTCTTTCGCTCGACTCAATTGGGGCATTTTTCCGAGTGTCGGTGGTGCTAAGGAGGAGGAAAATTCAAGAGCAGGACGGGGTTAAAAGTTGGAGGGAGGGCGCGGTAGTGGACGGGGGAAAGCGGTTTTGAGCGCCCCCAACCGAGCGGGGGCGGGGGAAGGAGGCGTCATCGGAGAGGGGGGTGGGAACGCGGCGGAGTGGGAGAGAGGCTGTTCGAGGGGAAACATTTTAATTAGACTCCGTGGGAGAGACTCGGTTGGTTGCCTAGCAGCGGGTTCCGGAATGGAATAACGTTCGTTAGGGGAGGGAGGTGAGGGAAGGGTTGCGGGGGTCGTAGGGTGTGGGGGGAGGGACGAGGGAGCATTTGTATAAAAAGCCTCGAGTTCTCCCGCATCTGACGCTGTGGACCCGAACTGCACATTTTGATGAATTGAACTTTTTATGATCTCACCATCTTGCTCGCGGTCGCATTGAGCTCGACTCGAGGTCGCCGGGTCGTGGTGTTTTATTGTTATTATCGTTGTTGCGTTCACTTCCAGCGGAGAGTCATCAGTGATTCGGTGAGTTTATTTTATTCACCGAGCCGGCAGATGCATGTGGGTGAAGAAAAGAATGCCAATCCTTATTTCACCTCAACTACTCACGCGACCGAGCCAATTTTTCATGCAAATGCCCAGACCTAGTTATTTAATTTTAAATCCGTTCCTGAGGAAATTTGAAAACGAAACGAAAGCACCAAACATTGAAATTGAAAAACAATCGTACCTCCCGGGACTTAGCGAAGCTTGCTTGAGGACATATTGAAAATTAATTGCATTATGCAATGCACATGTAATTTTTTCGATACGTGCGCCACCAGTTTCCTGGGAATATGACGTTTTGGTGTCGATAGGAGTTGAGATAAATTTAAGGTGGTCTGAATGAAGTATTGATTGCTGTTAAATTAAAAGGGATGTTTCAAAAAAATTAACTCTGTCATTATTGTTCCCAGACTCAATGGTATCATATTCATGTATATTCATGCATATATTTTATTTATCATTATTCTATTATTTTTACATATATCTTTCTTAAACCATATTAACGTTTTTTTATGTCCCAATATCTCAATGTCTACGCTAAAATTTAGCATAGTCTGGTTAAACATCATTTCTCACAATGAAAGTGCAAAGGCTTCGTTATAAATTGTAAATTATGTAAATATTATAATTAATTCAGTACTGTGCGAAGTAAAATTTCTCGTTTACAGAGGAGAGTTAATCCATTGGGCCGATTTTTGTAATAGTTTGAATAATTTGCAGCAATGATGAAAAAACGAACGATCGAAATACGATTTGTACTAAAGGAGATAACTTCAGGCGTCACTTTGTGGAAACGATACATATTGCAAAAGAAACACTTGGTTTTTCCACATAAAATATTTATTCACGACCTAGGTTTCGACGCTCAGCGTCATCTTCAGGTGACGAAGATGTAGACGATACCTGAAGATGACGCTGAGCGTCGAAACCTAGGTCGTGAATAAATATTTTATGTGGAAAAACCAAGTGTTTCTTTTGCAATACGATTTGTACTGTCAAAATACGTTAGACTAGGTTGTGAAATTCCCACGAAATTCCTGAAACTATCTTCTCTTTAGTTTTTCCCAGTGTCGCAAATTTGACCACGGTAAATTTGTCGATCTGTGTGGACTTTAAGGCGATCTCGATCCGTTTCAACCGCCACGACGCGTTGTTCGGGATTGAGAGGAATACGTGCACATCGATGGGCTTGTGGAGAAGCGTGTCATTTGTCCCGGAGACTCGCCCTCGAGACCGGAGATTCGGTCCGATAGCTCGATGTGTGGAGCTGAGAGCAAATTGCCGCGTGGGGATATCGCCGTAGACCTTGAAAGTGTAAAATGTGGAGCCTGGCGTCTTTGGCCTCAAAGAGTGAGATGTGCGGAGCGAACTTATGCGTCGGTATGAGTTCACGGCTGCCAACCAACCCCAAGCCTCCCTCCCCGGGAGTCCTTCGACTCCGAATATGTTCCCCCTCTTCATGACCACCCTCCACACACACGCACACTCTGTCTGCTGGTCGGTCCCTCTGTCCATCCACCCTTCTTCATCCTTCCCCGCACCTCATCCCCGCCCACCCACCGTGGCGTCATAAATCGCTGGAGAGCCAAGGAGAGATCAATAAGCACGTAGATTCCCCTTCCTCCCTGCCTCCCATACTGTTTCCTCCCCCCCACCCTCTCTCACGCCACCCTTTGCCACGTTGGACAGTAATTCACTACGCGTGGCTGAGTTATGGACCTCCGGGGGGACACTCGACGGCGGCGAACGCACAATAACGAGGGCGGGACGTTGGGAGGGAGCGTTCGGAATGGGGAGTGGAAGGCTGATGTGGGGAATAGGGGTGTCCACCCCCCTCAGGGTGATCGCGAGGGAGTGAGGGTGAGCACAGGATAGGGGAAGACGAAGCAATGATGAAGGAGCAGTGAGGGCGTGCGGCTAGGTTTGTGCTGACTTGAGACCTTACAATCTCACGTATTTGCTCCACAACGGACCGTGTAGAGTAACGTTCTCTCGCGCTCTGAGATCCACCCTCCATGCTTAAAATCAAGTTTTATATAGTTTTTAGGGAAGTGTGGGACGTGGTGGTTCAAATTGCTTGGCTGCCGACGGTCCGATCCTATTTCATTCCCTGAGTCATCTTTGCGGACCCTCATCTTCGTTCAAGTTGTGTTGTTTTTCCGACGCCAGGTCTTCCGAGTAAAACCATCAGGGGCTCCAGATAAGGAAATGCATCCATACCGTGATGTGTGAATTTCTCACGTTAGGGCTCGTATTAAGTGAGTTCTAACCTAACGTATCGAAACACCATTCATGTTTGTATGGTTTGCTCTTGTTTTGCCGTTGAAAAGAGAGACAGGACTTCAGATCTCCCTAACAGATGACTTAGTACAAGAGATAGGATGTATAGGATGGATTTTGAGAAGCATGAACAATAATGGCGCCATACTCTTTTAAAGTTTTGGCCACTTTACTTTTCACTTTTCTTTAAAAATTAGCGTACCATTCATCAATTCCTAGTAGTGGGGCGTAAGATTTAACGAAGCAGAAGGAGAACGATGCCAAAGAAAAATTCAGTTACAAGGATGAGAGAATAGATCAAAGACGTTTGAAGTAAAAGCGTAAAGAAAATAAAAGTGAAAGGTAAAATATGAAGCGCAGCCTTGTGTGGTTCCGACACGTGGACTTTGAGGTAAGTGGTTGGGTGTAAATTGGAGGCTTTTGAGTTTGCATGGAAAGTGATGGCTAAAATAAGATGGAAAGAGCGGACGATAAACGAAAATGTATTGGGCCGTTGGAGGATTCAAAAAAAACTGTTGAAGAAAATTTGAAGAAAGCGGAAAAATGGCTGGAGGCGATATTAAGGGGTAATGGGATGCTTTTGGCCGTGATAGAATATGGAAAATTGGATAAGCGCGGAAGTGGAAGGGAAATAATTCCATTTTAGGCGGCAGGGCGGAGGCGGGAAGCATGTGGAACTGAAGAAATGAATAGCGTAAGGCAGCATTGGATCGGTGTGGTGCTTTAAAAAGAGATAGGTTTCTTTTAGAAGACATGCATCGATATCTATCAATTCAAAATTACTATCGTGAGTAGAATGACGGTGATAATAACCTGTTATTTTTTTATAATTGCATTTTAATCCATATATGTTTTACTTTAAAAAACCTCTCCGAATAACCAAAAGTGAAGCTGCCTCCGACGTCAATAAACATATTTGGCAAAAAAGAGGAAAAGATTTGGCGTTTGAAATTGAATTTTTTCTTTTATTAATCCTACAGCAAAACTAAATCGTTTATTTTTTTCATTCGTACATCTTTCGTTCACCCGAGCCATCGCATCGCATGTTACTCAATTCCGTACGGTTTACCCGTGCGCTTGTCTCATTCTGGACATACGGAAAAGTGGACGGTCAGATCGCTTC
The DNA here is from genome assembly GCF_022747635.1 of Hetaerina americana. NCBI lineage: Eukaryota > Metazoa > Arthropoda > Insecta > Odonata > Calopterygidae > Hetaerina > Hetaerina americana. Next base: position 3,887,676 of record NW_027287095.1, read on the forward strand.
TCCGAGTGTGTGATGCATTTGCCTCTTCGCTCCCACCCTCACCCGCCCACCTCCGAAGGCCCTTTAGCCGGACGACGACGCGTTTGCCCTGACGCGAGTGAAGAGTTCAACCGCGCTCGTTAGAAATTTTCCTCCTAGTTGGCTTCACCTGAATCTATTACGGCCTGCCCACGCGTCGAGGAAAAACGGATGGGAGAGCATTATGGTCGCGTATCCTTGTGATGTGGAGTGGGAGGGATAAATGGAGAGGGGGGGTTGCAGTTGGTGACGGAAGGTGGGGGAGGGAAGGGATTTAAATTTTCCGTGCCAGAGATTTTTCCGGAGATTCGGAACCAGATAAGGTTGGCAGGGCTATGGTGGTTTGGGACCGGAGGACTGAGCGGAATTACTCCTACGCCCGCCGAGATATGATATCATCTTGGTCATTTATCACGTAACATTTGGCGCAGCGAAGGGGTGAAGAGGAATGGGGGTTCACTCCACGAGAATAGGGGGATATTTCCTATTTCTTAAGCTAGATTCACACAAAGGAATATTCTTTCGGGATTTGTTCCAAAAACATGTGCCTGGGAATATGTTACTGAGGATAAGCATACCATTTGTGAGTCCAAACTACTGTGGTTTTTATCTGACTGCAGCACTGACTGAAGCGAATTCCTTGTTATCTCGTAAATCAGTTATTCTTGTGCCTAAGAGGTCGAATGCCATGCTAGTTTTGATTTCTAGATCACCCTAAAATATGAAGTGCTTCCATCTTATGAATCCTTTCTGCGTATGCTTATATAGTTATTGCAAGAAAAAGATTGTCCTCAAATTCCGAAAAAATGAAAAAAATAGAAAAAAATATAACTTAAATTATGGTCCCCCAAAATGGATACAACCCAGTTGGAATTTCGTTCTGTAATAACCTTTTTATTTCAAGTTTCTTCTGTTTCTTCGGCGGTTGACTATTATTCCCGATTTCCGTGCTTCTAAATCTTTTAGTCAGTCCTCCTCATTTAGGTCCTGATCCTTCATCTTTAGGTTTGCTCAATCCTAGTATTTTGACTTCGGTCGCCAGCTCTGTTTTCTTACAGGCAACAACCATTCTAAAAGAGCCTTGTTTGTCTTTTTTCTCCGCATATTTGTCTGAAATGGCATTACTACTAGTTTTGTACCATTTTGAAGTAGGATCTAATTCAATATATCTTTCCACTTGTGTATAGTTTTTACTGTTTCCAATGAATAGTTTTCGCAGCACACGTCGACTTCGCGGCCAAGGCATGTTGCAGTTTCTCTCCTCTTAGTTTAAAGCTGTTGCGATCACAATCGTGATCGGGCTGTTACCCTGACTGGTGTCCTGACTCCTCCTGCCAATTATTTATCCGAATCCCGACAATGTGGAATTCTTCAGTGACACTCTAATTCTTTCTTGGACGCATTGTAACGTACTCTTCAAGAGCGGTACACCATGCATCGGACGTAAAACAATGTAGTCCCTTTGGTGCTCATCCTTAATAGCATGCCTGAATATCGTTCCTTCCCCAACGCTCTTCCTTCACTCCCTAATCTCCATTCCCTATCCACTCCTCGAATCATTCACCTATCCCTAATAAATAATTACCAGCCACCAATCGACTGCCCCGATAAAATATTACTCGATATCGGCAACAGGATTGCTCATCCTTCGGATACGATCGATTATTTTACGTATTGGAGATATTAAAATCCCGCTCAGAGGCAATCATTATGTTGCCTCACTCCGGGCCTGTAATTAAATGATCGAGTTCCCACAAATATACTTGCTCCCTTCCGATATTGGTTGCGCTGCTCCCTGTGTAGGGGGCTCCTTCCACCGGTGAGTGGGTTCACGCGCTCAGCTGAGCAGTCTCATATTGGATTCGGTGGCGCGCTGCGGGCTTACGCCTCCGTTTGGGTGTGGAACAGTAAAACACTCCGCCGGAGAATAAACACGAGGTCCCCCTCAGGGAACGGAAGCGCCTCCCTCCCCCCAAGGGACGACCCGGCATCGATGGAGCTAATAAAACCCCGGACAAGTCTCAGGTTATCAACTTTTTGTGGGCAGTCCTCGAGGAATCTCGCAAAGGTTTTTTTCTGTCAATATATCTGTTATCGCGTCATAATAAACCTCTGACTACGACCTGGCGGGGGAACGAATTCTTACTGGCAGGGGAGTTGTAGATACTTTTCCCTGTGTCCATGTCAGTGACAGAGATGATTAAAGAAAGAGCATCCACATAATTCCATTGGAAAATAGATGATCTAAAGGTGTGAGAATATTCAAATCTGGCTTTTCTGTTTCTTTTACATCGCTCATGCATTCCCTGATGCTGGTTTTATGGCAAGCTCATGAATCAGGTTTCTATTTTAGTGTTGAATATTTCGTGTTATTTTATGAGGTTTTTTTATGAATACCGCAATAATAAACTGTTATTTGTATTCGCCCGGCATCGAAAAATCGTTTACGACTAATAAAATGTTAATGCTATTCGCGGGCTATTTATTTCTGACTCCATATAAAGAAAGCCCACTAGTACACACTCAGATTTTTGTGTATCCGTAAAGGTATTCCAAAGAGTCTGAGCAAGTATTAACGGATCGTATACACGACATATCGGAATTGCATTTCGTTAAGGTCACAAAAGTGGCCATTAAAGCGAGGCGAAACATGATACTCTCCCTCCTCGAGTTTCAGGTCTTCCAAATACTGAACGTCAGTGGTCGTGTTTTGTGACTGACTAAAGCAAGCTGAGCATGTGCGGTTGATGATCATCCAGAGGGTTTAATGGTACTTAGATATGTATAACTTTCACTTTTATAGTGTAAGCTGATTTTATTTACCTATGTTCCCGCAAAGAAACAATAAAGCTCAATATTTTCGACCTCCCTTTTCTTCTAAATTGAGTTTAATATTGCGAATGATTCTACTTCACAACTTACTAAAATTTTCTTGTGCGATTCATTTTTTGGCATTGATATTAGTTTTCATTCGTGCGAAAAATGAATTATTTGTAGGATTGCCTAAAACTAGAAGATTGACTACTTTGAATGACTTCTTTGAGACAAGACAGCATTCATAAAGCTGTCATGTTTCCAATTTGTAGAGTATGAGATAAGATAAATGTTTAAAGTAACATTTTGGACTGAACTTCATCGATATTTAGAATTGGTTTTTCGCTTAAATTGGAGGAAGTGAGAGGATTTTTCTCTGGTTTCCCTCAATAGAACACATTTGAAAGTGTGACACCGTCACCTTTGAAGAAAAGGCGGCCTAAGGCAGCAAGGTGAAGAATTAGGGCATAATTTTGCACATCACAAGAGTATGGAGAAAGCCTCCGATGCACCTTTCCCGCCCCAACTTCTCACCCATGCACCCTCGGGCCCATCCGCTGCTTCATGGTTTTGATGCAGTCCCTTCCGCGCAATTCTCTCTCCGTGGACGCCACGCAGGGTCGTGAGACAGCGAGAGAAATTGAGAAGAGGTTGCCGTAGCGATGGGAGAATATCATTCTGAAGTCGTCATAAAAAAAGTAGAGATTCCTTCGTTTCGTCTCCAGAGGACTAGGGGTGGGTCCCGATTCCTTCTCGGCCGGGAGGAGACATTCGCACCATCCACCCCGAGGAGCGGATAGGAGTGGTGGGAGGATGGGCAAAGGTATTCAGGGGTAGAGGAGCACGGAGAGATTGGAGCTTTATTTCCCAAGTGGGTCGGCCCTCTTTTGTGTGCCCGGGGACCGTCCCCGCTCTGGGGGCGATTGAATTCTCCCTCCCTCCCCCACCACGTTCATTCCTCCATCCCCTTTCTTCTATCCTTCTGACTGTCGTCTCGAGAGGACATTATCCGTCAAAGTCGCCGGTCGTGTATGTGGAAATTGCCGCGCTTCGGTGCGGACCCGGGATTGGTGGTGGGTACGAGGAGGCTGTGCTGGGGGCCGCGAGATTGGAACCGCGCACCTGCTCGTTCTTATTTCTCCCTTACTTCGAGGCGTGTTTGCCCCTAACCTCTCTGCCTAACCTTTAATTATTCAATTGTTTCTTATGTTAACATGAAACTCAGTCTATATTATGTTCATAACTCAGGTGCCCACGTTTAGGAAAGGTGCCCAAGTAAAGGAAATTACAATACCACAAAGGAAATGTTTATTTAATTTATTAAGACCATAGTTAACTGAGGGACCCCTGTATTGTACTTAAACGTTGCGGCTGTAACCAAGAAGCTTATTTCTAATGGCCAATTAATATAAATTTTTTAAATAAAGTAATAAAAATCATTGAAATCGAGGAAATAATGGGCATTTGAGACGCGTAGAAAATATACTGATTTCAAATAAATTCTCACGTATTACCTCAATATGATTGAGGGAACACCGATCAGCAAAATTAAGTTTTCGAGAATTTTTCGTTTCTTGACTCGACTAGCAAACTATGTGTCCTAAACTATGAAACTCTAGGCGAGTTTAGGAGGAAAAAATTTCAAAGTTTTTAGCTGATAGTGTTCGTTTAAAAGATCAAATATTTTTCATCTGCAGCGAATATCATACTTCTTCAATTCGGCAACCGTTCTCAATTTCGAGTTTCCGTACTTCGGTATAGTATGATATTATAAGGGCGCGAGTATTTCATGCATCATGCTTCATGATATCTAGGTCGTCTTCGCTACGACGGATTCCATTCGATACATGAAGATGAATCTAAATGCGCTTGGGGACTCTCCACTTTGGGCACTGAGGGCGTGTTAGGAGAGGACGAGGGAAACGAAGCGGCGTATATCGGTATTTGAGGAAGGGCAGTCTACTATCCCTGTGTCTTCCTTTCATTTCTTTTGATGCCCACTCGAAAAAAAAAGACCTCCACTCTTTATCTGAGAACCATCCTGGCCGCCGGCCTACCACAGAGAAGATATGGCTTACCTTTCTCTCATTCGCTTTCTCCGCCATAAAAGTCTTGGGATTTTCCAGTCGGCTGAGCAAGCGGCCCAGGGCTATATGGCCAACCTATGCCCTCGGGTAGTGTATCTGGCCGAAGGAAAGAATGGGGCCGATTGCGTAGTGGATTTATTTTTCTCCTCCCAACTTCAGGTTTCCTTACTCCTTGATCAGAAAAGAACTTCTACTCTTCCTTATGTCCTTCATTTCACACCTGATTTAGTTTAGTATTCGATCGGAGAAGTCGGATTGGAGGGTGCGCCCTTGACTCTGGAGACACCGCGCGCACAGCAATGATATGAAGGGAGTGCGGACCACCAAAATGTACCATTTCCAGGGCAGGTAGCTTTAAGATATGTTTGATCAGTATAGAGAAATTTCCAGTGGTTTTGACTATTATACTAAAGGAGTTCAGAGTCAAATTGGATACATTTTCATTGTTCTGACAGGGGACCACTGGATTCAGATATCTGGAGTCAGTTCTGGGTTCAGATTAGCGAAACTCAACTTGTTAGTTAATGAATTAGTTTTAAGCAAAGCATAAAACAACTGGTATATCACTGATGACGTTTAACTTACAAGTACCATAATGGGAGCAATGTTCCCAAATAGTTTCTAATATTATTATTTTTTAATGAAATATAATCATTCATTACTTAATTCTGTCGCCTGTCCTATCTGATCTTAAATAAACTTTTAAATACCTTACTAATGTCATTATGGATGGGAAACTTTTCTTAATATAGTTTTATGACTTAAATGGGTGTGTTTGTAATTTAGGCCTCGGAGCAGTAGTGGTAGGTTTTCTTGGGCGGCGATCCCTTGGAATGTCAATATAAGATAACAAGTTTCACTAAATACGCAGGAACCCCTGGGAATTCATGATTTGAAATTTATTTTTACGTAAGAGGCTATCGAATGTTTTAAGCCTGTGCTGTTTCGAATTATCACTGGTCATAAATCCTGATATTCATTTCACGAAACTCTCCAATCACGTCCTCTACAGAGAAATTCACGCTATCACATTTCTTTCATAACATCTGTAGACCTTTCTCCGAGTCTTTTTCAGGGCATGTGGTAGGGGGTGTTAGGTCACCAGCCATTCTCTTTTACTAAACATCCGTTATTATTTATTTCATGTATCTCATGTTCGAAAACTAGGATGTGGAGCCTGGGTTTGTATGGCACGGAAATTTGATTACTAAAGCAAGATTATAAGCAAAGTAAATTGGAAGCTTTTGAGGTGTGAGCCCGGAGAAGAATGGGTGAAGCAAAATGTGCAGAAATCAAATGAAAAGAAGAAGTAATAGGCATGGTGGGAGAGAAGGGGTTGTTGGGAGAAACCAAAATGAGGAAAGTGAAGTGCGTGCAGAGCATTTTGGTTAGTGATGGAATGCTGAAGACTGTAATAGAGGGGAGAACATTAGGAAAGAGGGGAATAGGAAATTAAATGATAGAAATATTGGATAGAATGAAGGGAGGGAAAATGTGTGCGCAGTTGATGAGGATTTTTATGCAATGTGGGGTCAGGTTGTCTTTTGGGTGGAGCTAAGCAGTGTAGGGGGTCAACACCTTGAGAATATTAAAAAATAAAACTAATATAAAAGTTGAAAACTTTTCTCAATCCAAAACATACCAAAGTTAGTCTACCAAAATCTCATATTTTGGATCACTCTATACAATTTCTTTCGTGTATTTCTCTCACAAAGACTACTTTCATGAGACAGTCATGTTTCAAAATGTGTCCGATGAGGCAGTTTCTTCTTTCTTTCAGAGTTTATATTAAAATTTTCTTCTACTCTTCGTAGAAATTCTTCGTCCGTTAATCCGTCCATCCATTGTATTGTCATAATTCTCCTGTATCGCCTCTTGTCACACCAAGAAAATTATAAATAAAATAATGGTTGAATCTCAGTAAGAGGAGGATCACTATTGGTCGTTACGAGTACAGCTTGGAAATTCATTTACCTAGGGTAGGTTTAACGGTATTATATATTCGGAAACCTATTTTTATTATTAAAATATATTATTATGCATTCTACAATTTACTTGTGTATTTTCGTCAGCTTATTCATTACACTTTCATAGTTTTTATCAACTAGTTAATGCCTTATTAAAAATGAAGATTTCATGAGCATCAAATTTACAAAAATCAACTTTTACTTTTTATATTTGATTAGTGTTGAGAATTTAAGTGAGCCCTGTAAGAAATAACGCATCACCTTACCGACGTGTGAGCTGCTTTTGATGCCATAAGGTTAGTATGGATTTCAAAGATTATAGCAAGGTACAACGGCCAAGTTTGGTACTGACTTGTCGAAAAATACAATCAAAAGCACCTTAATTGACGCCAAAATATGTCATCACTATCGATATTGTTCATTAATACCAAATGCTCCGTTCGTAATTTATTTTAATAGGTGTAGACATGCACTATTCCGTCATTTATGGCATCGGTTATGACTCGATTAAAATTTCCATCCATCCGTTTTCTCAATTAGCTCTTCGCATTATCTGACGACAGTTTGAAAACCATAATTTGATTTTCGATAAGATTAAAAATAGAATAGTCCGTAGCCTATGTATATCAAAGGAAATATGGAGCAACAGAGGTTGAAGAGACATCTTTTCCTCATTCCTTTCCCTTTGCAGTCCATAAACATTCGATTGGCATGATCGCGTGACATCATGTCATTTATGTCTCGCCGCATTTTGAACAGTTATTCTCACTTTCACTAAGTGATTCACGAGTGTTTCAACTCCGATCAAAACTTGGACATACCATTGAGTATGTGTGAGTGGAACATCTATTTATGAGAGGCCCCATTGAATTTTCCTTAAATCTAAAAGAAAACAGAATAGATGGCAGATAATGACTCTCTCTCTCTCTCTCTCTCTCTCTCTCTCTCTCTTACTGCGTATCTCTTAGCAAGGCTGATAATATGTCGTAATATTAAATTAGCAGCAGTCAATTGGTCAAGAGTTTATTATTGGACCCAAAATTGCTACATTTCTAAGCCCCACTGGCACAGCCCTGAAAACGCAGATTACAATAAGCCTTCTTATATCTCAGCATAACCTGTCTCCCATTATTCCGTCGATACGTATTTTTTCCACTCACCTCGCTCACCAAAAATTCTTCTTTCTATCACAGTCTTCGGAATTCTACTGCTACGATATTCCTTCACCTATCCTGTCTTCCATGTAATCCTCTCGAAAAAGTTCTCACTTCCTCCTCCCTACCTAAGTTTTTCTCGTTTTTTCGTATTTTTTTAGATTTTTTCTCTACCCTAATTGCTGCACGCTCCAAATTCACTTGGTTTAAATTTTCCGCCAGGGCGATAGTTATTTTCTGTAAGCAATGAAGTCCTCAATGGCTAAAGGCAGATTCAACACGATGCATAGCAGCATATTTATTTGAACATTTTCGGACACTTTATTATATATTTAGAATTGATTCTCATTCTTTGGAAGAATCAACAAGTTATCCCTTCATGTTTGTTTAAGGTGTGACCTAATGAAATTGAAACTGTTTCGCACTCTACATTTATTAGCTCAGTTATTTTTAGATGATTGAGAACAATGGTAATTCGCCAGTTTTTGTTCTCACAGCCATCTGGTCGTACTTCACCTTTGCTCTATGGATATCAAATCAAATCTTCGATCAAGAGTTGACGTAATGCATTCATAAAAAAATGTATGCCAAATTGGAGGGTCATCATCTAAACCCTTATTTAGTTGGTGTATATTTTCTACGACTTGACTGCAATGACCAAGAAAATCTTCCGGCTGACGCAAGCACAGGTACATTAAACTTAAGGTACATTAAAGGGAGAAAAATCATGCAGGGAGAATTACAGGTCTAACATTGAAAGGCGAACTAAATTAATGGAAAATAGTATAATTTACTCATCCTGGTCATACCATTTACAAAAAATAACACGAGAAACATGTTCACCCTCTCGATTTGCAGTCTGCTCTTCCCTGAATTTGATTTCAAAATGACTCAGGGACAATAAGCCTAATTAATCAGGGACAAGAAAAGCAGAAGAACTGAATGGCCCTCATTTACTCAGGAATTCAGAAGTTTGAATAAGGTTTTGTTAACGAATCCTTTTTATATTATAACAATTTTATGTTCAGGTAATGATTGCATGACTTCGCATTAGTCTTTATAAAAAATGCATTAATAATACTTTGCATTCATGCGTGTGCGAACAATGTCCAAGATTGCGACATGAAAGGATTTTGGCTCATTCAGATTATAATTTAAGCATTATTCAAACTCGGTGCTTAAGCCGAAGGATTGCTCTAGTGATCGTAGCGTCATTACGATATCATATTCCAGGAACACCAAGCTACGGTGGATTTTCCGTTATCTGGGATGAGCCAAATTCATATGACTTTGCATTAAGGAAGCCTGGATGTGCCGCAGAATAATGCCTTCGCCAGGCGGTCCGAGGGACGATAAGGGCAGTCAGTCAACATGGCTTCGCCGAGGGAGAATGCCGCCGAACGTTCCTCCGACATTTGACAGAGGAGGCAATTTTAATGCATCGTCCCTCCCGTGGTGTCTCCTTGGGAGTCGAGGGTTGATTGGCACACTTGTCATCTGCGAAGCAGCCCGTGCTAATGCGTAATAACCCGATTCCCGCAATATCCCCAACCCATTCCTCTAGGGCGCCCCTGGCCGAAAGACCGTCCTTCTGCCGTTTTACTGCCTTTATAGGGGCACCTTACAGTTTAGGATGCCTGTCGGTATATCTGCCTTATCGATTTATCGGCGCCTGTCCTCCGCGCCTCTCTCTGATCGATGTGCAGATCCTTGGGAGTTACCCGATTTTCATAACGTTGCAGCTTACGTCTTATAGGACTATATAACTTTGAAAATTCCTTATATTCGAGCGGAATTCTGTTCATAAAAACAATAAGGCAGAGTTGAATATAAAAAGCAGTTTTAAAGCAAACATCCTTTTACTTTGTCTCTCGTAATTTTGAAATTAGCTTTAACAAGGCTATATGGACAAGACAATTATCCATAACCTAGGAGTAATAAAAATGAGCAAGGAATTGGTTTTTATTGCTTTTATGAAACTAAATACAAGTTTTGGTGGAATTTAAAACAGAAAGAGGAAGTTTTTCCTCCGATTCCTCCGATATATCCTTCTGAGTTTCACTCAAAAATGAAAGAAGGAAGTGTCATTTTCTGCCGATATATTAAATCTGAATAAAAAAATAAGCAAAGAGGCATTTTTATTGCATGGATGACTTAATTTTCTTTGCTAAACAAAATGAACAGGAATTTCAATTAAAATAAAAAGATTTTTGGTATTTGCAGTTGGCAAGAATTTGAGATTTTATGTTACAGAGCATTTATTTATATTATCTAATTTCCTGATAATGATATCTTTCAAGTATTTCTGTGTCCTAATCGCTATTCTATCCAACTTAGTGAATACATATTTCCTTTCCTTATAATTTCATATTTTATAAATTACTTTAGAGTTAACATAAAACGATTTCGCTTCAATTTTTAGAGAAGCATTAAAACTTTGATTTATACTCAAATATTGAATGCTTTAGGACTGACACATGGCACGCGTTTTTATTTTTCCTCCCATAAAACTATAAAATTGGTCATGATCATTTGCAAGTTCTGCTTCCAAATAAGTATTCAGTAAATGCTTCATCATTCGTGCCCAAAGGTAGCTAATCCCTTCCGCATTGCTGAGGTGTTCTTTTCCTTAAAACACAAATTCATCTCCGTGAAATGGCCCACGATGCCCCAACGAAGATTAGGCCGCGATGCGATGGACGACGGAAATCATGATCGATGACAGATAAGTAAAACCCTAGGTGATCCATCAAAGAGCCGTAAAAGTAAGGTGACCCTCGGGGAGGGAAGTGTCCTCGTTTGTCCGCGAGGACCCTTAGAGGAACGCAATTGCTTCGGATGAGGGGAATGTGATGGGTTTGCAGAAGACCGTGGGGTCCTGCTTCGCTACACCCCCTTCCCCTCTCTTTTGAAGCACCCCAACAACCCCCACCCCCTTCATTCTTCCAACCCCGCCTCATTTCACCCTCACCCAATCAACGCGCCAGCCTTCTCGCCCCTCTCCCCTTCCCTTCTGTACTCAACTTTTCGTCTCTTCCTCATCTTCCTCTTTGTGTACACTCTTCCCTCCCTCTCCATTCATCGCGACCCCTTTCCCATCTCTCCCATTTCCCATCCTTTCTTCTCTCCCCTTTCAACGCCTCCCCGACCCCTCTTGGAAACCCAAACATCCGCGCCCCCCCCATTTCCCCCCTTAGGATACACAGCCGAACACACGCGCCGGCAGCCCCACCTTCATCTCTTGCCCCCCTCAGCCCTCCATTTTCCGCGAATATACGAGTGTTCTTCCGCCTCCCCACCCCCCGCTGCCGGTCATATCTCTCTCTCTTTCCCACCCCTTCCTCCCCTGGTTCCCCATCGACCCGCCGTGCTCCCCCTTACACACTCCTTTCTCCCAAGCTGCCCCCGCCCCCCCTGCCTTCTCCCGCCGCACCATCCACGCTCTCCCAACTCCATCTCCCCCTCGCGTGTATCGCGCGGACGCCTGAATTACATCGTTTAAAGATACGGCGTAGGGAGGAGGGACGGTTTCGTGCGTGTGTGGAGGGGGAGGGTTGCTTGTGGGTGGGAATTTGTGGGAGGGGGTGTGGGCTGAGGGGACCGTTCCACCCTGAAAAAAGGATGGGTAGAGGGCAGGGGGAGGATATGAGGGTGGTGTGGGGGTGGTTGGTAGTGGAGGGATTTGAGAAAGAGCGAGAGAGAGACTTTTTTTATGGAGAGTTCGTGAACGAACAAGATGTCCCCTCGGAGCAAAAATGCTGGTGCAAAGTAAACAGGCACGGAGATTGTTTAGGTCGCAGCCCATCATTTCCGCGGGGGCGTGCGGAAGGAGGGAGGGAGGGTGGGTTAGGTAAAAGGACGATCGGATCCTCTCTTTCGGCTGGATGGCTGTGCTCCCTCGCGGCGAGGAAGCGTAAGGGCTGCCGCTGCAGCACTCGCATTCAATAGGGCGCGGACGAAAAATCAGCCCGGTGATTTTTTTGTAGATGGACCCCCATTTTGCATGAATCAGTGCGGGTTTTTGGAAAATAATAAATAATGCGGGGAAGGAGGTGACCATAAAAGGTGAAATAATGGTAATAGTGGTGGTGTGGTGGTGTGACGCTACCGGGCTGATGAATAGGTTTGAATTGCTACACCGGCGTATTCTTCCGTCTTCCCAAAGAAAGGAGAGGGGAAAGGTGACGAGCGTGCCTCGCCACGGTTCCTGTGCGTTATTACTTTCGGCAGGCAACCTTAATTTCATTGCTTGCCAAGAGAAAGCCGGGATCAACATAGGATATCACAAGTGTTTTCTTTCCTGATGGGCTCGTTTTCTTTGGTTTACAGAATAAAATAAAGAGAGCTGTGCTCTTTCTCTTCATGGATACATGCCTTTCTCTTTTATTGGAGTTCTTCTTGTTACACTTCCTTAGCTCATGGATAATCACGTTCGTTGATGTTGAAGACCAACATAATAAGCATTAGATTTACATAGTTATTAATAAATAGAAGAATATCGTTTTTTTATTTCCCTAGGAGGACTAACATCATTGAACGCATTACCAACTCCAAGCATTATCGCGTTTGGACATTAAATAAATCAATTCTACCAGAGTCCAACGTTTTTCCATCAAGGCTAACTCCAAGAAATATTATTGACCTCTCGAAGTTGTCGATTGAATGAAAATGAGTCATTTTCATCGGACGCGTGATATTTTACCGATCCTTTGGCCGTGAAGGCTAACATTTAGCATTCAACACACCTGTGGCTTTAAGACAGCTATACAGATATGTATTTTTTCACTTAATTCCAGATGAGCGACGTAAAACAGGCATTGGTTGGAAACATTTTATAAGCAAAACTCTGAGGAAAATTATTTCAAAGTTTTCGAATCGAAATGCAAATATTTCATATAAGTTAGAATGCTGCACGACTAACGTAATACGGTACACATTTTATTTGACTGCATTCATCCTTCAAGTAACGTTGTACGACTTTGCATTGGGCCAGATTAGTCATGCAGGCATACTGGAGTACCACAGAAATGGGAATTAAATTCCAACGATGGAATCGACTTTGTGTATAGAATATTTCAAGATTCTAAAAGGAAGCAGGCCTTTGAGCGCCTGAAAACTGATTTCTTCCTCTCCGTTTGAACACACGTGATATCCTATTCAGAGATACTGACTTTTTGCGTTTGTGGTATCTGGTAGCCTTTCAGAGAGGCTTCTGATATTTGGTGGGAAAGGAATCAAGTAGTGCATGGAATGTTAATAACTCCAGAGTTTCGCTTGGGGTAGACGTCATCATTCCTCCCTTGGTTTACTCATCCGAGATCGTTGATTGAGCGGGGCCTGACGGGGTTGCGAGCCCTACCCACACAGACGGACGCTATAGTCGGATCGCTTGATCCAAGGGAATTGAGCAGGGCGGAGAGGGGCCCCGGAGGAGGATGAGAATTCGGCAAGCGGTGGGGCGGGTGCGACTCGGTCGGATGGGGTCCCTCCGGGAGGCCCTGGCCATGACACGTGCCACGGGTGACCGACCTCCAATGACGTACCGTTCAAGGAGGGCCGCGTAGAAGTACACTAGCGACGACAACCCACCAGCCGAGCGGGGTTGAGGTATGGCTGAAAGGAGATTCTCGGGGCTCATGGTAGCTACCAAGATGCCGTGATTACCTCGTTCGTAGAATTCGATCGGGGCCTTTTATTTTGGACTTAGGTCACCTAATTATGCCATCATACAACATTTTGCCCTCGATATGAGTTAACTTTTGACTTTCTCTCTAGTCTTTGAAGATTTAGATCAGTGACTGCGATGGGTACCTAAGGCTGTTTTTCCTAGGATCTACTTGATAGATGAACTCAAAATGTAATATCTGCGTTCCCATTAACGACGCGTCAAATAATATTATGCCTAATTTTGGTATTTAATAGATTCGATCAGGCCTAGTTTTACGCTGCACCATTACCATTTCCAGAAAATTTAATAGTGGATCTCTAAAAATCGCTGAAAACAAAGACCTATATTTTTTTACAAATTAATTTAAATAAACAATGATGAATATTTTAGAATTTATTGAATGATTCAACGTACAATTCATAAACGAACTTAAAACATTAACCATCATTGATAGCGTCATGAGACTATCTTTGAGATTGGGAAATTGTAAATCATAGTCCCGTTTTGGTCTTGAAGTGAGAGAGATGAGCGTTGTTTGAGGTGGAGGGTTCTTAATGTAAGGAATGCTCTTGTGGCATCGTATTGCACAACTTGTTACAGTGTTACGTATTAACTTTGACTATTTAAATTATCATTCATTTATTTTTATTCACGTCTTTGCAGTTTCTTGTTCATATTTTTCATTGTGAGTCAATAGGATTATTTTAACATAAATAAGGAAAACAAGCCTTACAAAACCATCATCCCGAAAGAGTTCCGACATTGGCTTTATTTTAATCTATTTCTGCCTCTGTTTATCCTGTATAATTAACAACAGTGCATATTTGTACCCATGAGATCTATAAGTGGCATTTATTCTTCCAATTAATTAAGCTCTAAAGAATTTGAGAAGAATTAAAGAGAGCATACTTTGAATGCATTTCCTGATGGACGTTTTCCCTTTAGGTTGTTGAATAACGCTAATATCAGTGACCCCTATTTCGTTAGATTCATGAATACCTTATCACGTTAATGCAGAAAGTGTATTATTTGGTTTAAAGATTTTAGAGGTTTAAAACAAATATTTAGATGAGTTTTTTTTCCCCAGCAGGTGCTATGACACTTTCATGCGACAAAATCTACTGGACTTTCCCCCTTTTTTAATGTTCCAGTTTGTGTTTGCCAGGAAGTGGTATTTCCCGGTGACCTATTCATTTAACGGTAATTGCGACATTAGCCAGGTGGATGGTCTGGCCAAATAACTCTTAGATAGTGGTATAGATTTCTGTCTCAAGAGGGAACCGCAGTGGTCATGATTAATTTGCTTACCTTTAGGCCACAGATGGGACTCAAATGATCCCACCTCGGGGATAAGCCAGAAAATGGGACTCCCTCCACTGAATAACACACGTAAGTGCTTCTTCCCCTCTCACCTGATTTACATAAAACTCATATTACTACGCCCTAAACGATATATTATAATGCTAGATGATTCTGTGGATCAGTGTCAAGATTATAATTGGACGAATATGGAATTTGTAAACTCTTCTCCAACGTCTTATAGAATTGCGTAGGTCGATTCTATTACTCTAGAAAACCTTTGTCCTGAAAATTGAATATTTGTTATATTCAGCTATTAATGAGAAAACTTGATGAAGATATATACCTTTCCTTCCAATAATTTGAAGACTTGAGAGTTGGATTCACTCCAAAGAACAATTTAAAGATAGCGGGATTTTCAAAGGATAATGTAAATATTTTCAATTGAAGAGAATCAAAGTGTTTTGCAAAATACAGCATATATAGTATAGTATCAAGTAAGAATAAGAGTGGGAACAAAAAGTGAATTTGAAGTTTATTAATTTTAGCCCAGGATTAAGGGCAATCATCATGGGCTCCAAAGATGTGCACACCCCCTGTCTTATCAAATAGGTGTGGATACACTCCAATGTATAACAATAACTATATTGGAGAGGTTTAAGCTTCCTTTCATTTGCGTTATTTTATGATCATATTCGTCATATATTTGATAAAATACTAGGAACATTTTTATCGTGACTGTCTACGATCGAATCATTTCATAGTGAGTTTAAACATTTGATTACGGCATTTCAGGTGAAATATAATGGCCCGAGATATAACTTTGTCTCAAGAAAGATAAGAGATTGCGACACGATTGGAAGGAGACGTTATGCATAATAATGAGTAGGCCATGTCCATTGATCTATCATTGGTTTATTGATAGTGTTTCAAGGCCATTTACGGGTCATCACATATTCAACACTAGAAGCAAAGGCGTCGGAAATCACTGCTCGTCTCCTACTGCGAGAAGTAATGTCTGGAGGCATCAATCTTTGTCATTTTTGGTGTTTAAGCAATATTCAATTTCTCAATACGCCTCGTCTAAGCATTAACACAACAATTTTCGCTTATTAACTTCACTTTCCATCTGGTTTTGGTAATATTTCTACATACCATCGATATTTTGATATTGTTAGTCATTAAAATTCACAAAACCAAAATTCACGAGCAAAAAATTGAGGAATCAGTTTTCAATTAGAAATGAATACTTTTCCTGAAGTGTTGGTTAGAGGGGTTTAGTCCTCCGGGAAATAATCCAATAAAAGAGAAATAAGGTGAAGGCGAAAATGGTTACATAACTCTTTGCATTGGATTTTTATTTAACTCTTATTCAGGCAAAACATTCTCTTTCCGCCTGATTCATCGAGATTCGTTGATTACTTATTCCTTTACTACGTTATTATTTTCTCGTGCCGTCATTTTTTGAAATATGAATGACGACTTGAATATTTAACAATGATCTCTAAGCATCCAAATAGATATGTTCTTCGGTTTTACTCATGTATTGATCGATGCGATGGTGTCGGCTCTTTTATTTGTGGTTTTGAGTTATCTTAATGATATTAAAATCGAAAAATATTAACACGTTAACGTTTAGTACGAATTTTTAAACTTATAATAGTTATAAGCAGTGTCATCAGCAATCAAAAAATTACAATTGGTTTTGCGTGAAATATAAATACGCAGAAGAACGCGTCTCCCGGTGTTGCATGTCACCACTTGAAAATTAAATTAATAATATTTATGTTAAACCTTGACATCTTGTAATTCTGAAGTAACAACTGTATAAATAAGGTAATAAAAGTGATGGAAATATGTACGGGTATGTAGCTCCCTTTTAAGCTGAGCGAGTGGACGCCTTTTCCTCATAAAAACCTAAAACTCGATTCTACGACAAAGTCTGTTAAGACAGGAATGTTTTAGCTTCCGTCTGAGTTGAGAGGGAGAGAGCCCTTCTCTTTAAAAATCACAAACTCACTTCTACGGTGAATGCTATTTAGAGTGAGATATAAAATTTTATCATGGCGCCATTTAATTTTCTCGTCTTTTTAAATGTTTGGTTGAATGTGCTTCCTTCTTCTCTTGGATCCATCATTTCAGAGCACTCATATATATTTGACAAGTATTCTTGAACGGATGCGAGTTTAAGTCATGAAGGCTTAAGGAGGAAAAGACGTAATATTAACTGACGACTAACTTACAAGGAAACTTAAAATACTTCGCGTAATACTATAGTGATCATACTGTTTGTCGGCAATGGTGCATTTTATTAAAATCCTAGTGGCGAGTGGTTAAGATATTGTGTGTATCAATTGTGTATTGCATTAAGCTGGAATATACTTGCGAATGCCTGATTTTAGTCGTATTAACGCTTTTCTGCAGTCAAGCGTTTGCTCTGTAAATTATTTTCGTGCTCAGTTGATATTTCAATCGCTCATGCCTATTCAATTGCTTATTGTTTAACCGGAAATCAATAGGAAAAAATACATCCATTGACCATGTATTTTGAATGGCGAATAGATTGATTGGCTGCAATTAATTCCGAGATAGATCAAATGTTGGCGCTTGTCTTTGATAATGGTAATTAGCAAAACTAATAATTTATTTTTTACTAATTTCAATGTAAGAAATACGACTTGGTAGTATAAAGGATAGTCCACTCCAATCTGTACAGATTGTCACCGGCTTTAAAATTGTAGCCATGTTTCTGAAAACATTCCTTAAAACTCTTAGTCTATGGAGATTTTGCTCGTTTTGGTTAGGAGAAAATTTCTGACGCTTTTTTACTAATATTAATAGCTGTCCACTCTAAGAGTTTGTAGGACGTGGCTTTTTATTTAATTCCTACACTGTTAGTCTCTTTATGTAATCATAAGCATTCATTTCATTTTTATGTCTCGCATTGCTGTCTTCCCTCTCAGCATTTCTTTCTTGATTTTCTCCCGAGTGCTACCATACCTAAACAAACAGTCACTAATTCATTAAGCATTCCACTGTTTTCCGAAAGTCATCCCTTTTCACCCACCCTTTGCACTGAAGCCATTTCAGTTGTTCATTTGATCCTATTCATCACTCTTCAGTGGCATCACATTTCTGTTGATTACAGTCGTCTTTTTCCTTTGTTGCATTCTATATTTCTAATATTCCAGAGATTTTATAATTCATGTGGCCGCAAACCCATTATTTTCAATTTTAAATTTCGTACTATGAAAGACATTTTCTTATAATTATTGCTATGGACAATCTACCAGGTAAGTTAGTTCTTGGATGGATACAGTTACCAAGCAGTAAAGCGACAATTTCCTTATATCTCATGACAAAACACAACTAAACCTTCACCACAATAATCCCCTCTCCAACTCCGTATAATTCCTCCCTCCTTTCATTCCGTCCACTATCCCTATCCACATTTCTTATTTATCCCTATACCTTACATTAGTAATACATCAGTAAGTTTCGTATTTTGTTTGTACTCTCCTTCCTCTGCGGGTGTTTTCCTGTTTTGGGAGTTCCTTTGTTTCGGATTTCAGTTCACAATCCTTACGCTTTTCCCACAAATGTAAATATCTTTTTACTCTTTACCCAATTTTTTTGCCAATGCAGCATTTTTATTTATTATTATTATTTTTATGTGTTTCTAATTCCGCATTTTCCTATAATAACTGTAAAAATTGTTTGAACCCTTTGTTTTAATGATTGTTGATGTATTTATGGATGTAAACAAGAAGGGGTTAGGTGGATGAAGGGAGTATCTAGTCACAATCTCACCTCAAATAAAGGCGTTTTATCCTTATTCTTATCCTTATTCATCCCTATCTTTATTTTTTATCTATTCCTATCCTTATTTCTAAAAATGTTTACTGCATTTTACATTCCTTAATCAAGGAAAGAAACTCGTCCACATTTTCTAGCTGCAGATCGCCCATTTTGAAGCCAGTTTCCACTCTTCTGCTCTAGACTGTGACCCTGCCTTTCTTTGTACTCTTTGAGATCACATTAATTCTCCAGAGCTAACAAGCGCACTTTTTCAAACGGCCGTAATTTATTCGCGGATGAATTCCCATAAATTACGATGCGGCACGTGATCCGTCTGGGCGGAAGGGGGGGGGGCAGCGGTAAGTGGCGCGCGGCGAGTTGGTTGCGTGTTAGGAACGCAGGCGAATGGAGAGGCGACGCAACTGGGGGCTTTGGGGGGGGGGGGGGGGAGGGACGTCGGGGAGGGGATGGGGAAAGGTGAAAGGGAAAGTCGGCGACGTCCTTGTGAAGACGTCTGCCCCGGTCGCACCCTCCCCGTCCACGCCTCGCCCTTCCGCACTCAACTCCTCGATGCCGCACCAACCACCCCTACCGAGCCCTCCTCCCGCCTCCTCCTTTTCCGCCACGTGTCTCGCTCGCATCCTTCTTAAGGGCGGGAAGAGGGGGTCGGACTTGCACATGCGTGCTCTCGTGTTCGCACCCTCTCCCTGTCGCTATTCGTGTCCTCCGCTCGTTCTCACCCACCCCGCTCTAAATACACGCAGCTCGCCTTTCAAACGGTGCCCCCGGCACACACACACGCATTCCTTAGAGTGTCCTCTTCCCCCTCCAATCCTCTCACCCCCCCTCCCCGACCTGCTACCCCACCGCAGTCCTCTTGCAGGGCCCCCACTCCTTATTCTTCTTCTCTACCTCGTCCTTCACAGCCCCTTACCCACCCCCGCGACCCATTCACGCCCTAGCAGGCAGGTGTCATGTTTGAGCGGGCCGCATGGGAGAGTTTGGTGAGGATGGAGGGAGATAGTGGGCCGCTTTCAAGCGCCCGGTTTTGCACTCGAGTCCCTCCTAACCCTGTTTTGACGGGCGGATGGGCTGTGTGTGCGGGGCCCACGGGCGAGCGGGTCGGTGAGGTGGTTCAATCAGGGCGCGAAGAAGGAGAGGAGGTGGTTACCGGGCTGAGTTGGGAGGGAGCAATTCTTCTCTTCTCCGTTCACGCGACCGACCGGCGTTCCCGGGAGCGCCTTTCTGGAAAAATCTCCCTATCTCCTCCGCTGGGACGGAGACGTCTTCATTCTCGCCTCCCCCCCTCTCTCCTCCCTCCCCCGCACCCGCCCCCCGTTCCCTCGCCGGCAATATCCCTGCCTCCCTCACCCATCTCGCCCCCCATCCTTCGTCTTTCGTCGCATCACCTTCGCACCTTTTTTCTCGACAGTTCCCCGGCTCAGGTCTCTAGCGAAACTAAAGGTATTTCACTGCTCCACCTCTAGACCATTCCAGCCCTATAACACCAGTGAAGCATTAGTAGTTCAAAGGTTTGGGGCGGTGTTGTGACGAAAGATTATTTTAAATGTACTTTACGGGTAGGGTTTAATACCCTGTTTGCAGCAGAGTTTTGGCCGTTCAGGACACTTAAAATAAATGGAATGAATATAACTCCTTTCGGTGTTTTCGTATCAATAGTAATTTTGATTGTTTCCGCTAATAGATACAGGCGGGTAATTTTGTTGATCAACTTTCTGTCTTCGATCTAGGCATAACATTGTTCTCATTTTGTTTGCGGGCTGACTTTACTAACATATTGTAACATGTATATACTTTCAACCATGATCAAGACGTTTACCATATGTTGTAGCAAAATTTAACTGCAGGTTAATAAAACCTGAATTTGAATAAGTGTTTAAATACGCATAAATCAGATATATTTCTTTGGTATATCTGGCTGAAGACTTTATTTTGATGTTATATTTATAATTACTCTTACTTCTGTGAAAGTACCCTAAACTAATATGGCTTAATAAGTAAAAGAAATTGGCAGTAACAATTTAAGCAATAGGTTTTATCGTAAGAAAATAATGCTACCTTTTGGGGACGAAACAGTCATCTAATTTCTCATGTATTTACCTGCTTCGGAATAGCAATAGAAGCCCCAAATCTTTTTGTGTTGAACGGTGTGGTGTGGTAATCAGGTTCACGTTTACATAAGCCCACCAACGGTACAAGAGACGGATCATATTTAATAAAAGACGAACTCTTCAACCGATCCTCCTCTTAGATAAAGGAACACACATCTCTCAAAACCCTTATTTTATTGAAACGATTTCTGATTTGAAAGAGTAATACAAAAATAAAATAAGATAGTCATGGCAATACTTGGGGCTTTTTGGAAGATAATGTATCATATTACCTACATTTTAACCGCACGCAGGATGGATATATGCTAAATTTATTCCTTTTATATGCTAATAATGTAAGATGAAAAAAATAGGAGGTGGTGCATTATTATGTGTGTATCATCAGCCAAATATTTGACGCGCCGCTAAATTCTAGAACGGAGTATTTGACTTACTACTTGCTCTCATAAAACATTTGGGGTCAACCAATCTTAAGAACAGGAACTGTTTAATCTGTTTGTTGGAAATAGCTTGTTGTTTATTTGTTGACTTTGGCATCCTCATCAAGTAAATGACTTTAAACTGAACGGGTACTTCACACACAAGGCAATTGTTAATTTGGGAAGGGTCAAAAGGGAACCATTTCCAAGGAAAGCAATTAAATATAGAATAAAATGTAATTACGCTGAGTAATTCCCACTTTCCCTACACAAAATGATTTTTTTCTCTTCAGTTTCTCTCAGCAGCGAAAATTATGGAACGAATCTCGTAGGTAGATACTTCTCATCCTCAATTAATCTAACTTCGCAAACAATTTTACAGCATGTTAGGAGCCAATGCCCTGCGGGTTATTTCTGAATTTTGGCGTTGGCAGCTAAAAAACAAGCATTAATTAGAGCCAACATTGTGGAGGTTCGAACGAGAACAAAGTCAACTTCGTTGATTTTGGAACTAAGATGGCCATGTTAAAGATTTGCTATACGGCTCATGAATGTACTACCTTTTCATTTTTCTAGGCTTTCCTGACCTTTTGATTCCTCGTACTCGTCGAGATATCTATGGTCATGTTTTAAAGATCGACGCTTGAAATAAATGCACATCTAACTCTATGGGGAGGAAGAAATACCAGCACAGCAGAGAACAAATTATATCCTGTTCATTAGTAGAATTTCTTGGGATCAAGATCAATGAGTTGGGATCCATAGGATTTCTCCAAACAAACCCCTCTCTTCGCTTACCATACCAATTACTTCCTCATTTGTTTTCTTCTCGGTCCATTTCACCTTCTCCATTCTTTTCCACACCCTCATTTCAAAATCCTCCAATCTACGTCTATCCTCCTACTTCAATGACCACGTTTCAGCGCCGCACATAGCTACGCTCCATATTAAGGTTTTACCAGTCTTTTCTTAACATCCTTACTCAATGTCCCTGTCATCAACTCCCTCCTCTTTGTGAAAGCCTCTTTGCCTAGCGCAATTGTTCTCTTTACGTCCCTATTACTTTGACCGTGTTGGTCCAAAACACTACCGAGATACGTAAACTGTTCTACCTGCTCTAGTTTTTGCCCTCCTATTTTAATGTTTAGCTTAGCATATTTCTCTCTAGAAAATCGCATAGCATGTGCCTTATTAATATTGATTATCATCCCATAGCTGTCGCACTGAATTTAAAATTCACTCAGGAATGCTTGCAACCCCTTGGCTGACTAACAAACTAAAGCTTGGTCATCAGGAAACCGAACTGATTTTACGAATGCCCCGCCCGCTTTCATTCCTACTTCCAGGTCTTCCCATGTCTCTTTAATCTTTTCCTCTACATACAGGTTGAACAGCAACGGTGACCAGTGTTTTGCTCTTAGCATCCTAAAATCCCTACCCGTTTCAGCCACCAATACAGAGGTGAGAACTCGAGAATCCGCGTATATATTAGCTTTCTGATCTTTCAATATTCCCACCCTTAACCGTCGTCTTTAATTTCCCTCTATATACAGGCACCCAGCATTCCGTGCACCACACCTCCCCTCCACCGACCATACCCCTTCCCCCTCTCCAGCATATTTTTAGTCTTACTTGTAGAAGGCCGAAAGCTTAAGCAATTTACGATGTGAGTGTCCTTTTAAATGCTACTATTTTATTTGTGTTCTATTGTGCCGTCCCATTATATATATATATATATATATATATATATATATATATATGTGTGTGTGTGTATGTGTGTGTGTGCGTGTACACACACAAATATACCATTCATATATATGTGGGTGTATGTGTGTGTGCGCGCGCACGTTCGTGTGTGTATATATAAATATCCCACCCCATACTACGTCATTATTCCAGAAAGGGCGCATCAGGGCCTTGTAATATTTTTCATTTGTGGCTAGACTACTTCGTTTTTTATTAATTTTAATTCGATAATACTTTTTGATATTTAATACGCGCATTCATTCCAGTTATCAGTTAATAAGAATCAAATTGGGTTATTTTGTATCTAATTTATACGGTTACGTGCTAGTCTTCTTCAAATACGACAATTGGTTACCGATATTTCTGACTTATAAGTAGCAGATAAGTAAAGGCAGGGGCAGCCTCGATTATCCAAGGTAATATGATCTGAAATTATCTCGAATTATCGAAAAACTCTCTGATATACGACCCAATATTATGACGAAAAGAGGATATTTCATTGTATTGATGAGGTATGGCAAGTCTATTAGCATAAATAGCTTAAAAAAATAAAATATTTTTCTTTTCTTCAATCGATAACTTTCTTTCCTTTGTCTGTCTTCTCTGTTGTTGCTCTGTCACTTTGCGTGTCGACTTCCGACATCTTTAATGCATTTTAACTCGCTAGGTCAAGCCACCACAAAAGTATTTCATGCAGTATGTAGGAATACACGCCATTAGAGTGAGATTTGTGTCTCAAAAAGTAAAAATCTTCGGTGGATCGGGCCTCCGATAATGGACACACTACTGTAACGCGTATCCCCTCGGTAGACGTAGACCCTCTTGAGCCACCCTTCTCTTGCCTTCATCCCCACATCCCAACGGCACTCTCTCTCTCCCACTCACACCTTGGCCGCGCCTCCTTTCTACGCCGCGCTCTCGTTCACACCAAGCGTGTTGAAACTGCGCCCGCGATGCCGTTTCCTTTCATCTCCACCTCCCCCACCCTTCACTTGCAGTACTGAGTCGGGGGCACGAATTTATAGAGAAATAATATTCGCACTCTTCCCGTCCCTTGTTCACGGCCGTCGCAGGTGGGAGGGGCGATGATCCCCTACAAGGATGAGAAGGTGAACGGGGGCCCTGGAGCGAAGTTATGGAATGATGAGGTAGAGATCGGGAGAGCGAGGGAAGAGGGAGAGGAGAGGGGAGGAAATCGCCGTAAATTGAAAACCTTATGGAGGAGGAGGAGAAGCGATGAGATGAAACGGAAGGGCGGCTGTCTCGGAGGATAGGGAGGAAGGAAGGGGTGGGTGGGGGCGTGGGGGAGGTCTGGGTGGGATGCTGCGGATTACCGGGAGGCTGTTGGGGGCGGGGTGAGACGGATATAGAAAGGGAAGGAGGGAGAGGAGGAAGGGCCGCCTGTACTCTCGCTGAAGTGGATGTGGTGATGGCGTGAGATTAAGAGGAGGGTGGTGGCCAGGAGGCAGGGATAGGGGGGAGGTTTCTTAGGTGCGCGGGGGGATGTTGAGTTTTAGGCGGGGAATGGTTTAAGGGGGCGTTTCGGAAGGGGGAGGGGTTTTTTTTCGGGAGCGAGCGAGCAGCGTCCGGAGAGAGTGTCGGGGAGGGAGGGATGCACTCGTTGCTTAAGGTCCGCCCTTGCGGTGCGGATGATTTTGTTGTAGCAGGAAGCGAGCAGGATGAGGGGGCGTGTAAGAGCGGGATTTACAGTTTCCTATGTAACTCCAAGGGAGGATAGGGGCCCTGGAAGTGCTGGGGGCGGGCGAGGGAGTGGTTGAGAAGGGTTCGGGACGTGGCAAGGAGTGCTTCGAATCGCCACGGGCGCTCATTCCCCACTCCTCCCTCTCTCTCTCTCCTCTCTCTCTCTCTCTTTCCTCTCTCCCTTTTCAAGCTCTTATTGATTTCCTCCTTTCCTTCCTTTCGCTCGCCCTCGCACACTAAGGACCCGCGACTACATCTTCCTTCCCCGCTCTCCCCTCTTTCCCCCCCGCCCACGACCTCCTTTGTTTCGTTCTCCTCCTCCAACTCCCCTCATCCACCTCCTCTCTCCCTTCTCTTCATTATTTCTCTCTCTCTCTTTCAACTCTCATCCCCTCGCTTCTCCTTCTTTCCTTCTCATCTTCCTCTTCTTGCTCTTGGGAGGCATTCTCCTCATTGATGCCGGCCAGGCGCATCTCTGGCCCTGTTCCGATGGCGTGGCCCATGATTGCCAACATCTAACCTCCCACTCAATGTCAGTCTTCAGAAGTGCGTGTAGTGCGTTCCCGTGGAAAGTGCGCAAAAAGCACTTTTCACGGACCGCGAGAGAGAGAGAGTTTATGAAATCCGCGGACGGCGTCAAAATCGGAACGATTCGAAGTTTGTGAGCCAGCCCCCTGATCCCATGTTCTCTCGTTCATAAATGTGGAAAGTTATCGTCTGGAGAAGTTTTGGGTTGTAAGTGAAATTCTTCCAAGTTTATTCTTTTCTTCTTTTGTTGAATCCAGATACGGGGGTTCCGACCCCGAAGTAGATTGAATGAACCATGGGGGAAAAATGCTGACTTTTCTTAAATGAATTCACCAATGTCTAGATTGCTTTGCCATTTGGTCCATTGCTTTATCATCAATTTTTTTTCCTTCATGGAGTTTTAGGCGTCAGTTAAGCTTATTGTGGCTTGTCGATACCTCTTCCGTTTTGGCAACGATCACCGCAGAAACGAATTGCCACGTGTTACGAAGTTTGGCTTGAAAGTGTAGTTATTTAAAAATTGTTATGTAACAGTTATATTATTTCTGAAGTTGCATCTACCTCCAATAGTACTCTTATAAAAATTTATATTAAATTACCTCTTTGACAAGCATTTTAGGCTAATAAAAACTGATTTAGTGAGTCAACCACGTTCTTTGCTAAATGCTCCATACGTTCCGTCACCACTTTATTGGAAATTTTAATTCCGAGATTCCGTCGATAAATGATTTCCATTTGATACTGATTCGGGAAGTTTAGACATCCATGCATTTATTTCCATTCATAATTATAAAATACGTTTTAATTTGACCCGCAGTTTTGGGAAACCTACTCCCGCTTACTTATTGTAATGTTTGTATAGTCAAAGGTAATAATAATGTCATCACAATAGATTTTTTGAACTTGGGATTGCTCGACAGTAAGTTACTAGAAATTGAAGAAATAGGGAAATCTGTATTTTTTTGCTGATTACTGTCTCTCGCACCAACTATTAGGTTGCATATTTTATGTAAATTAAATATCTAAATGAGCTAAAATGTCAATGAAGCGTTGTAAAAATTTCCCTGAGAGAATGAGGAAATGGAAGTATTGAAGAAAGTTTTATTATCTATAATAATTGTAACTTACGATTAGTCTCAATTTGAGACTAAATGTGATATTCAATCAAATTTTGTAAGAATTATTTTTTTATGTAGAAATGAAATTAGGAAAATATTTTTTCATTTATGAATTTTACGTTATGCTTTACTTAATTTTCCAGCGCCGTGACAACTTTCCTATGAATAGTTATTTAGATAATCATTGAAATGGCTTGATACGTGTACGTGCAGACGTAGAATACACTCGATGGTATTAGCCTCGACCAAGTAGAAATACATTTTCGAATAAAAGGAGAAAACTAGGTATTGTTCACGGAAACGATTTCATTTGCACGATTAGTTTCAACGCTTGGAGACCTGCGAATGAAGCCAATGCGTTGAAAAATGTACCAACGCATGGGTGTCATCCGCAGGTCTCCATGCGTGGAAATTTTTGTACAAAATGAAAAAACTTTTATGGCAGATACCCAGTATTCTTCTTTCATTCAAACATATAATTCTGTGAATAGCTTATATATATATAGCCCGGTTTGCGTGACTCATTTGATTTCGGGGGAGTGAGGTGGTGGCCAACCTTACCCCCCAGCGTGCGATCTCTTCCCTCCTCTCCCCCAATCCCCAAGCCCCTCCACTTCCTGACCACCTCCCTCGCCAAGCCCGTCCGTTGCGACACTCTCCGCTCCGCCAACTGAGTTTCGGGTCCTGAAAGCACTCCCTTCGCCGTTCTTGTTCACGCTTACCTTTTCCGCCCGTATAATGTGCCTCGATGTTTGACCACAGTCGTTAATTTGAGATCACTATTCTCACAGATAATGCTATTGCCTGTCTGCATGCCCGGTCGTAGCACGACAGCGCTGCAAAATCTAGAAATGTTTTATAATGTACAAAGGCTGTCACAAAAATATGTAGAATAAACTGGGGAAAACATTTATTGCAGATCAAAGTACAAATTGTTAAAATTATTTATAATAGCGCCCTTGTGTATCGACAAACCAATGCCACTGCCTCCGCCAGTTGTGATAGTCATCAACAGAACCCTCATTCAGGCACCTCGTCATTACCTCTTTGACATAATCCAGTGGTCCAAAATGGAACTCAAAGGCGTTAGTTACACTTGGGTCGTACTCAAAGACCCATGTCCCGTCACTAGTAACCATCTATTCTAAAAAATTAGGGTGGCTTACAGTAGTCCAAGAGGTCCAAGGCAAGATTGCCTCATTAGCAGTCTTCCAACAGCACTTTGGGGACCATCTTGGCTTACGTTTCTCATATTCTCTAAATCTTCTGTCAGAATGCAATGCACCTTGGTTTTATCAATATTGCACTCATATGATGACATCCTGACATTAGGGGGTCAATCAGAATTGAGCATTTGTCTCACTCTTTTACACATTTTCATCACACTGTATTGTTGATGGATGTCCAGGGCAGTCCTTATTGTCAACTTCCTCGTTATCGTGCCAGAGCTTCCTCTGCAAGCAGAAAACCATCACTTGGGAAATTTTTCTATCTCCATAAGCATCCTTAATCATTGTCATGGTCTCCAAACCGTATTTTCCGAGCTTAATGCACAATTTTATCGCATGACATGGCTCTATGGAAAATGGCATCGTGAATTCGTGACGTAACAGGGGTCAAGTCTATCAGTAATCCGCACACTATAAATGCCTTATATAAATGCGTTATTTTCTGTAGTTAAGTTCATCCATGACCTTTCTAATCACAAACCACCCCACTCCATCTGCATTTGTGGCAAAAATTAAATTTGTTGATGTCCTTATTTTGTATATACAGGGTCGCACCCAAAAGTGGTAGGACTGATTTTTTTACAAGAATTTTATTGACGATATACTTAAATCGACTTAATAATCTTCAAAGTATGCTCCTTGAGCTGCTACACACTTATTATAACGTTGCTCCCATTCCCCGTACGCCCGCTGGAAATTTTCTTTGGGGATGCCGTTGATGACCCTCGTCGAAGCCTCTTGATCGGCCTTTATCCAGTAAAAACGTCGTCCCTTGAGCTGTCTTTTCATCCGGGGGAAGAAGAAGAAATCCGGTGGTGCCAGATCGGGAGAATAGGGCGGGTGCGGCAACGTGGCAACGCCGTATTTGGCCAGGAGACTCAGCATTTTCGGCACCATCTTGGCGCACACCTTGCGCATGGCCAAATCCTGTGAAATAATGCGTTGGACGTTGGATACAGACAGACCCAACTGGTCTGCAATTTCTTCACTGGTTAAGCGTCGGTCTGTGATCAGCAGTGTCCTCACTCTGTCCACATTCGTATCGGTTCTTGCCGTCGACGGCCGTCCAGAGCGATGGTCGTCTTCAACGAGCTCCCTACCCTCTTTAAACAACTTGTGCCACTCAAATACTCTGTACCGGCTTATGGCAGTGTCCCGATAAGCCTGCTTGATCATATCGAGGGTCTCAGTGGCCGTCTTGCCGAGTTTCGCACAAAACTTCACGGAATAACGTTGCTCTAAATTCGGATTCATTTTGTTTTTCGACGCGGACAAAAAACTTGCTTCACTAAAAACGGTGTCCTCACTCAACGACAGCCCGCAGGCGACTGAGGTTGGTGTCGGTCTGTTTCTAAGAGCCCCCTCCACCTTACCCTGCCAGGCAGACCCCCCTCCTCCGCTCCGTTCGCGCCAGAGAAAATCAGTCCTACCACTTTTGGGTGCGACCCTGTAGCTTAATTTGAATACTTACATGTAATCTATATATTCTGCCCAATCCTCTCTCCAGCATTCTAGGAATTTTTCTCAAAGCTGAATAGTATTTTTTGAATGGGGTTCGATTTTACGCATCCATTTTGCACGCTTCATTTTGATAGGAAATCTAATGTAATCTCCTGTATTATTTACTAGAAAATTCCTGAAAAATATTCCAAACAATATAGCATTTTTATTCACGTCATGAATGCGCTTTCATGTGCTGAATGAAAGTTATTCAATACAACAATTTATTACAGGTATTTAAGAGAATTAAGAGTTAGTCCATATGTTTAGAGCTTGTGCCGATGAACTTTGTAAATATAATTATATGTTGGAACAGACTCTCAAAAGCTGCCGAGAAGGCTGTGTGCTATATCACCTCACAGCATATAGGTGATACTGTAGTAGTGATGCTTTTTAGTCTTGTTCTCTACAGAAACTTCCATGAGAATGCTTCAAATGATAATTACGCCTCCCAAGATGAAAATAGTACATATTCGGGCATACACTGTTTTTCTTTTTCTTTCTGCTAAATTCCCCAATCGGTAGATTAATATCCCCATTAGCGAGTCAATAATGTCTAACGAGACTGAGAGGCGATACTGGCAACAGCGTTGTGAAATCGGATTTGATATCTTTGATGACTGGCTAGTCTCTTGCTAAAAAATTAAATCTTAGCACGAAGTAAAATGGGTGAATGCTAAGATATTTTCTATATTTTAAAACCCTCAAAAATAAAAAGTCAAACCGAACTAAGTGCTACCGTTTGGTTGGAGTAATATTAAAAGTAAACCATTTAGAACTTCCTTTTGCTTATTCGACTTCTGTTATCCGTCAGCCACGATTCCTGACTTCTCCACATTTGCCTCCTAATTTCAAGATATCCTTTGCGAGCGCGATGAGCAGGTTGCCACTACACCGTCGTATTCCTCCCTACCTGGAAACGGAAGCAACGCAAGCAGAGAAGTGGCAAGAGTTATTTCGAAACGGGGACGCTCTCTTCCTCGGCGGGATCCGCTCGAAAACTGTGAGGAATCCCTTCCCTTCTTTTCCATTAGGAACCCCTCGTAGAGGATGACGCTCTGAGAGCCTCCTTAGCGGGTATTTCCGCATTAAATCCGTGCTTTCCCGTATAAAATCCACTTAAAGCTGCTGAGAACACTATTTACGGGAGTGCATCGGAAATTAACGTGGAAATAGACAGCGCTTCTCACTTAAATCCACCACACTCAGCTCTCCTCGCTTCATTTTGCTCCTTAATACAAGCACAATAATCAACGGGTTCGTTGAAATTATTGTTACCTTCATTACCTGGCCGGATAGATCGTTTATTTTTTTATAATGGCCTTCAGGTTTTATACCATGTGTTATAGGATTTTCTACTACTTGCTTAATGTCAGGTTTTCCTCGAGGAACGTTTATTGGTTTTTTTTTAAATTTCGCGACCAAATCATTCGCTTTTATACCGTACTTCTTCGTGAAAAAGTATTTTAAATATTCATTTTGGTAAACAAGCCATTAATCTTTACTGAGACATTTCATAAAACACCAAAAAAGCAACCATTCACCCATAAGACGTGGGTTTTTGCATATTTTTTCCGGTGACTAGCCAAAAAAAGTCCTTTATCAAAGAATTATCTTAATTGGAATACCTCAAGGTTTACTGATTCTCATTCACTGGGAAATTTCCGCAAATTTGCGTAACATTAAAAAAAACATTGATATGAAGTTTCAGAAGCAGTAACTCCCGAAAAATTCTCTCCTTTTCCCTCAAGTTTTCCTTCTTCCTCTTTTCCCCGCGATCCTCCGCCTCCTCCTCCGTTCCCATTTCCTCCTCTCTTATCGACCAGATTCGTCCTGCTCGTTCTTAGGTGTCGTATCGCCCATTCCGCGCGACGTGCCGTGGAGGAGGAAGGGCGTTAAGTGCTCCGTTCAACTCTATCTCCCGCACTTACCCAGGCGACTCCCTTCCAGCTCGTTTGCCTCTCCACCCAAACCGACTGACGCAAGTATTTACATGATCCTGCACGGAGGCAGCGTAATTCGAATTCTCGTATTTTACCATTAATGCCTCGATGTCTTTTTTGCAACGTCGTGGTATTACCTCATCAACGCCATCGCCACAAGCAGCTATTAATCAGAAAATTGCCGTGCTGCAGTTATTTTCAGTTTTATTCTTCGACTATGTCCATCATTCTTCCTTTACATCTCAGCATTCATATCTCATATTACCTTCTTGAAACATTTCATTCTTGGTGTACACACGACATAATATATGTAAATGTTCAATAGATATTTTGCACGCCACAGATCTCTACTCCAGATCACCGTCTCTTCTTCATAAGAGTTTCAGGAGGCATCCTCCTTTTCTTCTCCATCCTTGGTCTTTATTCTTTAAAGTTTCACACGGACAATTTTATCTTCACAATAAGCACACCTGCAATAATCAACTTCCCCTATATTCTATTACTGGAAATGCTTACTTTTCATTCTCTGAGAGCATATGCTGCTATATTTCGGAAAGATGTTTGATGAGGAATTTTCTTGCTCTCAAGCTGTTGCAGTAGTTTCACTTCGTTAAACATCTTATTTTTGGTAGAATGCTTGTTACGCTATTATTTTTGCTTCTGTAATGAAGTAAATGCTGCTTTATCCAGAAAAATAACTTTACTTGTTTCATCAGCCATTCATCTTCTGTAGTATTTGTTACCCTGTTTTTGTTTTCATTTTGCTTTTTTATCTTATTGCACACACTTTAACACATCCGCAAATACACCTGAATGTCCCCAAAAATGTCATGATCATAGATATATTTTATATTAAATTATTAGTAGTAATAACAGGTTGTTGATATTGAAAAACTGATAAGTATGGTGATTAAATAGATAGTTCAAGTAAGCAACGAAGATCTCCGCGGAGCGATTGAAAAGAGTGGCGTCGATGTCGATGTAAGGAAGGAATTCAGTCCGTAAAAATATTTCTTTGGTGGCTTTATATATAACTGCGGAAGAGGACTAAACAGGCTATATAACATAAAAACAATCTGCTTTAAAAACAAATAGAACTTACATTAAAATTTGTTGACACAAAATAATAAGTAAATGATAAGAAATGTGAGTTGATGGACAGTTGATGGAAAATTTAAGTCGAACTATCTTACAAAGTACGCTCATGATAATGGTGAACATTTTGTTGAGCATGTATTTCGTTTTAAATGCTAAATAAATTTAAAACTCATTTGATAATCCATTGCAAGACTCAAGATTCCTATTTTAAATGGTTAATTGGTATTAAACCTACATTTAGCCTCTTAAGCGCATCCTCCTTCCCCCTTTTCCCTTCCGCTCCCCCCTTTTCCGCTCTGCGGATATCAGGATACGAGTACTTGCTGGCGAAGTACTTGATCTGTGTGTATTATTTCCCAAAATTCTCTTCTCCACAGTTGAATACATTTCTTAAGTGGACAATAACATTTTTCATTCATCGTCATCTTCAGAACTTAGGCCAGGCGGAGCATATAACTCAGCAGTTTTCGAGAGAGTAGGTAAGAGAATTTCCTGTGATAAACTTTCAGAGTTTGGGAGCCTTACCTCGAAAACACCAAGACAGAAATCTCTCCGCAAATGGAAAGGGAAATCTGAATAGGCGTGAAATCTGCGGGAGACAGCGAGTGAGTGAGAATCGAAATGGCGCTGAAGTCATTTCTCCATCCATGAAAATCAGTTTGATAAAGCTTTTCAAGGGGAACCCTTGGTTAAGGTGTGTGGTGTTGAGAAACCGCTGTCACGGCGTTCTTACCTTTTACTCTAACTTTATTTTTAACGGCGTAAGAGCAAAAAAATCCAAGACTTCAATGGGATAGTTATGCATACATATAAAATGTTGAAGAAAGCCCATTGACACCACGTGGGTGTTTTGGAGTTCAAAGTCAAAATGAAGGAAGAAATAAAAATCAGGTAGATTAGAGCTAAGCGAAGAATAAATGCTTGAACCTTAATTTCCTCAGTGTAAAAAATTCTACTTTAAGGCTTTGAAACAAGTAGTTAATTAAATCCGGCGAATAAAATAATTTTTTTCCATTAGCTCCCCAAAGGCTTATTATAATCGTTGAGTCAAAGTTGACCAGAACTTGACATCAAAATTAGCATTTCATCTAAACTTTTAAGCCCAAGGGAAACCCACCAAATTTCGCCAGAAGTTAAAAAAACATACATTCATGTATATGCAAGAGTATTTATTTATATTTTGATGAAAAATATGAAGTATATGACGATCCCGCAATAGCTTTGTTTTGATCAAAGGATAATTGTGTAAGATATTATTACGGTTTATTCATGAGCACAGGTGAATAAAAATTTCATATTCATATTGAATTCCTAATCATGTATATAGTATTAAGCAATTCTAATATGTTTGTGTTGGTCCCAAACTGATGGAAAGGATATTCAAATGAATCATTTGGGATATCATTAAGGGGCCTAAGAACAGAAAACACCAAGGTGAAGTTAAATCAGTTTATTTAATACCCTCACGAGGTGACATTTCCGTATATATATTACAGTATTTACAAGAATATTAGTCGCAGATTAACTTTGCTCACTGAGGTTCTGTCATGAAATGTTCTCGGCAATTTTCCAGAGTAAATAAAAGAGGGAAGTTTTGTAATAAGAACAATAGAATATACCCAATTTTAACAATTGTTGATATAAGACGTTAAAAAAATATCTTTCCATCCAAGTATCCTTATGCACTTCAGAAAAAAACGCTCAGTGCTGCATTTATCATAGCTGTACTGATTGGGCCGCGACCGTGCAATTGGCCCTTTAGAATATTTTTGGAAGTCTTCGATGCCTCGAGGACAATCGTATAAATGGGGGGGGGGCAGGAGATGTGAAAGGTTCGCACCCGTGTCCCCCTTGCGACTCGAACGGAGACGTCACCGCGCGCCCGCCCTCCCTGGGGGAGGGAAGATGGGGGGGGAGGGGGGGTTCGTCACCCGCGGGCGCCGGCGACGGAGTCCAGCCGACCGGGAAATAATAAAAAGGGGAGAGAAGGAGATGTTGAGCGCGGGGAAATATTTATATAGTCAGTCGCCTCCGGTCACCGTTTTCTTTCTTCCAGTCGTCGGCACTGCGCCGGCCAGTCCTTCCTCCTATTGTTCACCGCATAGAGCGAGCGGGCGGTGGCCTCGCCCGAGTATAACGTTTTTCCCACGGGACGAGGGGCGAGGTGGGGCCCAGAGAATGGCGCTCAAGCCTGCTCGAGATGGGTCCGAGAGAGGTGGGAGGGAAGAGGCCCTAATTCGGCACCTCTTCTCCCACCCATCTATTCCCCGGGCCTCTCGTTGCCTATATGTTAGCTCACTTACCAAGAGAATTGATGCTAGCTAGCTGTCTCCTCCCGTGAACATTAACTCATTTTGCTGAATATTGTAAAATTATCGATATTTGAATTACCATATAAAGTGTACTCCGATTAGGTTAATTCATCAAAGAATGTTGCCTTCATGTTCGGTTCGAATATCAAATTTGATAATCGTAATTATCTGAGTTGAAATTCGTGCCATTTGTGCGTTATGAGACTATAAATTAGGAAGTGATAATTTAATATGCATTAATTCACCGCATTTTTGTTCTGCCGCGAATGCCATCGCTACTTCCTGGGCTACATGACTCTTGATGTTTAAGGTGATTAACACTTGTGATGTACTTTTGAAGAAAATTTAATTTTTTCCAAGCTTTACTAGGTTCATCAACGGCCGTGAGGTTTCTGTGGGCTATTTTAAAGAGGATGATAAATTAGCATTGCTAGCGTTTGGAATTACTTCAGCGTGTTATTGACCTTTCTAAAAGAGGAGAAAAAATTTCATGCAGTAATTTTCCGAGGTTTTACCGAAGCCATTCTAGAATCAGAGTGGCGATTTATCCGTAATGTGAGAGGTGTGCATTCTAATCCCATCTCACATTACTGTGAACGGTATACTATATTCACTAATACAGCCGCATAATTTACGTAGGACATCCTTAAACACTCAGAGCGAGATGGAGAACTATATTAGAAATAATTTACTTTATTAGTACCCTGGGCAAACAGAATTAATGATTGATATATCAGAGTATCATAAAAAGGTGACTTAATGTCAGCTGAGATTTTATTCACTCTGTACTTTCACCTCATTCAGCACGTTTGTTTTATAATGAATGTATCGAGTATTCGCTTATTAAAATGCGTTATCTAAATCACAAAACCGTGTATCCTCCCATAGCATTTTGTTGGTGTATCAGTATAGAAAATTTTCTATCATTTACCTTACGGTGTATTGGCATGGTACACCATAGTTTACCAGCACAGCGAAAATTTTAAGTTTAACTAAATTTGTAACAAACGAAAAATCAGTGGAACACTAAATTATTTCTTTTAATTTTTTAATTATTTCACCAAGTAGCACCTGGTAACTATGAACGTACCAAAGAGCTTTAGATATTTATTCAATACAGTATCATTCAATGATGAAACTTACTTTCTTTTGGGTATTTAGAGTGACGCAATCGGTGAAACTATCTCATCTGCAATATGTAAAAGTGGAGAGGTAAAGCGAAGTTAGATATTATCAAAGACGCTAGAGTAGAGATAATAAGATCCTAATCTCACCATATTTAAACTGAAATTTCGCTTAGTCAATTTTGTTTCCTCTTGAGTTCGGGTAAGCCATGCCTCACGGCATATCTCGCAGCGTAATATCTTGGTCAAGAAGAGAATTTTGAACCTTCGATGTTTGCTGACGAGCATGAATGGCTCTCCACCATATAAAACTAAGCCCACTACGTGAAATTTCAAGCTTTTTTTAATATCTCTGGTAAAATGCACAATTTGAATGAATATAATACAACAGTAGGTTTGATGTAATGAAATTTTTACGTAATGACTATAAAAATGCATTTATTCGCTCATAAACTTACAAATGAAACAGATATTTATTCATCCGTCTAAACTCTGTTATCTATGCGTTTTTAGTCGACGATCTCCGTGAGCCAACATGCATTTATGAAACCAATATAACGGATAAAGTATTAAAATATTTCGTGATAGTTTCCAATTATATTCATAATGGATATTTCCATGCAGCTCACATATTTTCAAAAATTGTGGATTTTGTTCTAATTTGAACCATTTGTTTCATCGTTCTGTGACAAGTCAGTATGGCTGGAAATTTCACTAAACAAAGTATTGTAAACCAATTAAAAAAATGAAACATTTCGCGCATGTTATCGAATATTTGAAAATTGTTGAAAAATGGTAATTTATATATTAGCTTCTTAAGTTGCTATTAGAAAATAGCAACTTAAGAAGCTTAAAATAACATCTACTAGAGGAATGCCTAGAAAGATTTTGTATAGGGGTAAAAATAAACTTCGCACTTCCACATAAAGATTTAATATTTCATGATGATGCGCAGCATCGAAACCATGGAAGTGCAAAGTTTCTTTATTCACCCTCATCATGAAGGAATTCCACAAAGTGAAACCTGAAATTGTTAGGTTATGTACAGTTTTAGTTTAACCGAAATTGTTTTTCATGATGCACCAGTTTTACGTTTTTGCTTTTTTTATTTTTGCAATTTTATTTGGAAAATTCAACGACTCTTTCTCTTAAATGAGGGAATAATGTCATACGGAGCGATATTCTAGCTGTTGATCGATTTTAATCATCATTTGACCCGGAGAACCAATGCTTTGGAAAAGTCATGCTCGGGTTATTGATGTTGCGTGAAGGGTGTCATGAGACTCGATGGGGTTTGAACTCGGGTTCTGTGTCCACCGGTGAGGACTCAAGGAGGAACCCTTCGTCAACGGAGGACGTTTCTCTCCCTTCTGCCTTCTAGTTTTAGAATCAGGGGTGTTCCTTCCCCTTAGATCAATAATGTAGCATCCGCATTGTCCCCAGCAGCACGCCGGTCGAAGCACTATAAAAATCTGGGTGCTTTTAATTCGCGATGATGCCCTGGGACGCCGTCGCCACAGCGTGTCCCGAATTTCCTCCCCACCCCTATCGCTCTCTCCTCGTCCTTGCTTCCCTGGCCCAGGGGTCTGAGGCCAGGGCCATTAGCCGCCGGGAGCACCGACCTCCATCCCCTCAACCTCCCCTTCCCTAACTCCTCCAACCAAAAAGGTCCCCCAATACATTTCATCCTTACCGCCTTCTTCGGGCGCTGCGGTTTTAAGAGACAATGGAATGGGGGTGGGACATGTACGGCGGTGGGGCTCCCGGGAATCCTGGGCGGTGAAAGAACGTTGTTCCTCGTACGCATTAGGATTTTGCGGAGATTTTGCTGGATACCGTCTTAAACCGGAATCATTTGATCATGGATCACGAGCGCAATCGTAGACCATTTTAGCAGTGATAGGAATACGTCGTCAAGGGTGAAGAGGGACCACTAGAAGGCAGAGGGTGAGAGACAAAGAGGGATTATCATCAGAAGGATAACCAATTATTGTCATGATTGTTTTCTTTAAGGAAAGGTATGTGATTGCTATGAAAT
The DNA here is from genome assembly GCF_022747635.1 of Hetaerina americana. NCBI lineage: Eukaryota > Metazoa > Arthropoda > Insecta > Odonata > Calopterygidae > Hetaerina > Hetaerina americana. The sequence goes on from NW_027287095.1 coordinate 3,925,369, forward strand.
TTTCCATCAAGGTACCAATTTTTGACTAAAATATTCAAATGCAATGAAGAGTCGCAATTAATGGCAATATAAAGTAAAATTGCAAATTAGCTTTTGCAACAACCTTTCAACTTTGGATTCTTATTGTTATATACTCAGGATAGCAACCTGAGGGGGACCTAATAAAGTGGAAGTTTAACCTCTTTCCCTATGTTTCCATTTGGCGTGAGAGTGTCGCGGGTTAATGTAAGCGGGAGGGGATTTCCATTTCCGTTATTTTTGATATCCCAGAGAGTTCTGTTACCCAGAAAATCATTCAGGTTGGCCATGGGCCAGGATATTTTAGACTCTTCCATTCTCTCTTCATTTTCATGTAATGGTTTGATGCTCATCACGATAGTTTATCATTTACGAGCGATTTGAAATAATAGCCATTGCGTTACACATCTTACACTCAGAGCCCTGAAGACGATGACCGAGTCGGAACGTCGGCCAATATGGACGATATAACCCGGTGGAGGACCCGAGAGGAATTTACGCACATCTTACACCCTTTTCATCTACTGCATAAAAAACAGGTGTGTTAGAGAAATGTTACAAAAATTAATGCATCTACAATACATATTGACCGTTTGCAAAATGAAAGTATTGAAAAAAACAATGTTAAATTTTGGGCTTCTATTGGCATTGGTGCCCATATTTTTATATTTTAAACAATAATAAATGGTAAAAACAAACGCCATTTTCAGTCAATAAAAATTTTATTAACATTAATTTCCGACAAATGGTGCTCTTTTGTTTATTTCTAAGGAAGAGGAAGGCAATCGGTTTGACTGAGTAGGAACAGTATTGGGATTCCACAACTTTGCTATTATCTTTAAAAGAATTGATGTTTATAAATTATGTTGGGTTCACTTAATGAAATAATCACTAGGTCCGAAAGTATTATAAGAAAAAATACATTCTTTCCTATGCAAAATTATAAAGTGTTCTTATTTGCGTTAGTTTATCAAGTAGTTAGGTGGAACATTTTCAAGAAAAAAATATACTATGGTAAATAGTATAAATATAAAGTGAAATACAGATTCACTTGATAAAATAATAGTTAAGTTTCTTTTTATCCTCAGTTATTGGTAAATACCGAGGATAAAAAGAAACTTTATTGTTTATTTAAATTATTTAACAATAATCAATGTGTGGACTATTATAATGGATAAACGTGATGCTATTAGACTATATGCTCAGGAGATACTATTGCATCTCCTGAGTTCTCATCATTTTCTCTCCTGGGTTCAAACATTTGAGCGGCCCGATAGCCACTGGTTTGAGGAATAGCTTCAATCAAATCGTCATTTTTCCTAAATAATTCCACAACACTCCTATAATTTCGTGAGCATCACTCTTTTGGGGGAATGCGGGCTGTAAGAGATTTGCAACAGTGGAATACACACAAGAATGAGTCCGAATTTCAGCGGAATACGGTCGCTCGCTCAACAGAGGAAGGTCACCCCACACCCGGACGATTCCCTTCGGGTGTCTGACCCCCACGTGACTTATCTCGCGCGGTGTGGTTCGCAAATGGAGAGAGGAGTGTGTGTGTGTGTGTGGCTACGTGCAGGGGCTTGTATGCATGCATCCCGCCATCGTGTGCCTGTGGAAGAGCCCTCGCTCGGGAATAACGGCGCTTTTTGACCCCTTCTGTTTGCACGGTTGTGCATGTGTGAGGGCGCGAACGTGTGCGTGTCCTTATGGATTGAAGGTTGTTGGAAGAGTTTGGGGGGGGGGACAGCGGGAGGCTGTGGGGAGCAAGGGTACAGGCGAAAGGGAAAGGACCCTAGCCTCAGAGGGATTTCCGGGGCCGATGGAGGATTAGGCTGCTTTCGGCATTTCCCATCCTCCGCTTCTCCCCCTTTCTCAACCCACTGCCCATATCCATCCCCCCCATATACTCCCGACGTCCCCTTTAATTTAATCCACTCAGCACTATTGCCCTGAAAGTCCAATGCTCGGACATCGTATTTCACTTAATAGCTAACATACGCGCGGCCGCTTCCCAACCACTCCAGCTAAACACGAATCGAAAGGTTTATTTTTCATCCTGCCTGATCAGAATTATGGTTTGGCCAGGATATTGATCTTTTCTGCAAAAGGCTCGTGTGTACCATTGTTAGATTGTTTAGCAATCGTAACTCTAGGTGAATCTACAAGGGTGACGGAGATATGAATCTATTGAGATATTATTAAGGGAGTAAGAATGCAAACACATAATTCTCTTTAAAAAAGAAATAAAATATATTTTTAAAAAATTCAATGTCCACTTGTTTGTTGTCAAACTTATATGACACAGTATAGGAGTAAAATTTTGTTTGAAAAAAATACGTTTTGCGGAGATCTGATCTGTCTTTGCGGTGTATATTTGCAAAAAAACATGCATGAAATGGATGTTTGCAGCAAATTTGAAATTTTTGAAATTGCAGCTATATGAAAGGGATTTTTCATGCTGAAATAGCATCAAAACAGCATTCGGTAGTGTTATGGCTAATTAGTACACCGCATGCCACTGAATTCATGTAAAAAGTAGGGAAAATGTCGGACATTTTCTATAAATATCAAGTCAATGACCTGCAAACAATCGCATTATTTCCGAGTGGTTGCTGCCTTTGCCAGGGGCCGGGAAATGGGCGTCGGGCTGGATCGTGTCGTTGTGCACGGGCCATGGGATCCAGACCCTTCCCACCCCAACGAATGCGATTATTTAGATTTATTCACCCCTCCCCCGAGCCTCCCTCCACCCCCGTCATCCCTCCCTCGCCTCCGTCACCCGTGCGATGGAACGCAGTTTTTATCTATATCCCCGCGATTGAAAGATCTCCAACGGCGACGGAGTGAGAGGGATGAGAGGAAGATAAGGGCAGAATTCATTCCGCCTCCTCCTCCATCCCCTCCGTTTCGGAATCCCTCCCCTTGCCTCATTCACTCACCCCATTCCTCTCCTATATTCTCCCTCCCCTCCCCCATCCGGTCGCTATCGTTGAAAATCACCCCAAGGACCAACTCTCTCTATCTCCCTCCCTACCTCCCGCCTCGGAAACTACCATTCACGTGTCGGCGTCGTACTTTGTGGCCACCACGGGGAGAGTGTATCGAGGTTCACTTTTTAATTTACTGCCTGACGATTCGCATTCCAGACGATCCGCATATCATCTGTTTCGACCTTGAGCTCGGTTATTTTGTCGCCGCTTCCATCGCGGGATCGAAGTTCATAGGTATCAATTTCTGTAAATCGAACGTGTTATTAAAGTGTAGATAGGATTCATAAATTTAATGCAGTGTGCTCTTGAGTTTGTCAGGCAAGCCTATTGATGAGTAATAATAATAATAAGACTCAGAGGATAATTGGATTGTTCATACAAAATCTGTTTTATTCTGTTACGTTGCAATTGATGAGTCATATAAATATCATATAAAAAGTGCTCCATGGTTATAATTTGACATTAGATTATTTTTATATGTTAATTTTTAGCTTATTAATGTTTTAAATTTTCACCAGATCTAATGAAAACATATGGTTAAAGAGATCGATTCGCGAATCGTGTGTGCTGGCAATGTAAATACGTGATAAAACATTGTGGTCTACTCTCCAATCGATATTATCGTTTATCGTGTTAGGAATTAGTTGATGAATTTTCCGGTTAATGTTTTGAAGTCGATGAATATGTCCGACTGAGATGCTTCAAAGTCCCGGGAAATTCCACTCTGAAAACCGATTAGATTCGCCCAAGGTCATGTCAAGGAATTAACTCTTCATTACCGTTGAGACTGGGGCGCTTAAAAGAAATGAGCCGCGGCAGTAGACATCGTTAAATAACTTCACTGTGGGCAGCAATTTAGCAGTAAATTGACCATAGTTTTCTTTTTAACATGAGGGGTCCTTTGACTTAAATAAAAGTGAAATCATGTGCGGAAAGGTGCCGTCGGTCAGAGATATGTCTCCAGCCTTCAATATCACACGTGCTCACGCGGGCGGTGTGTGTCGCAAGGGCATGAGTTTTATTTGGTTTGGGTGGGGTACAGTGGCTGTTATTGTCGCCCTGCTCCCCCCTGGGGTCTTCCTCCGTCGGAGGAATAGTCGCATTGGAGCCCCGCGAGAGGACGCGGGCGATCGACGGGAACACCTGATCCCGTATTCAAAATGGCGTCTTCATCCCTTTGAGCTTCATTTCCCATCGCACTCGCGCCCTCGCACCCATGCCCCGTTTCTTTCTTTCCTTCCTCCCTTCCCCCTCTTTCTTCCCTTATTCATCTTATTGCTCTTCCTTTCTTCCCCCCTTTGGTCCCCTTACTAAATTCTGCCACCTCCCTTTTGTACTTCAATACCGCCAATGCTCTTCCTTTTGAAACTGCGAAGGAGCAAAATGGAAGTGAAATTATTGGCAATATGCGATGACAAATTAGCTCTTAGGGACGAGAAATGAAAGGGAAAGGCTCGCATTTGCTACAAAGAAAAGAACCCATAAATTAAAAATTCAAGTGCAGATGCTTCTTTTCCTTCATATATTACATTTATTACGACATCGGAGTTTTTATGAAGAAAAAATCTTGGCGATTAGAAATATATTCTGGCTTGTTTGAAAATTATGTAAATTTTTTATTCGTGGTTTTTCCCGGCTTTCATGAAGTCTTTCCCGCTCATAGCATCGCCTAATAGGTCACGTGGTAATAATGTGTCTCATTTATGAGCTCTGAACCAACTATTTTAGTAGATGAAGCTAAAGTGAACGGAAACAGGGTCGTTACCGGACGTATTTTCTTTTTAGGTAAGGGTGAACTCTTCTGAATGTGAGATAGCGGTCCACTAAATATTACTGTGCTACTAGTTTGTACTAGGTAGTAGAGTAACCGTGACTGCAGGGAAAAAAATACAACTCAGCAATCATTTGTGCGTATGGACGCATGTTTTTTGACGGTTTTTTTTCATTATTTGAATTAGCTAAATGTATTGCCGTTTTGAAAGGAATTTAGAACAGGCACGATAGTTTGTTACTCTTCAATCTCAGACAAGATTATTTATTCTTGAGTACGTTAGAGTATTTCGGTCACACTAACCTGGTTGACTGCTCATGTATTTTATGGGGAAACACCTTGTTTCCTTCTTACCATTATTACGTTTCACGTCAGAGTACCATTTTATGACCCTAGTCCAAAGAATACGGGTTCTTCTTGCATGGTTTTTACTCGTCCCTCGTCGTCCGTTAGTCTAAGATTTAAAAAACTATGATAATTATCACTTATCTCAAGATACTAATACCTCTATATCCCCTTCCATTCACGCAACTAATTTGTTTTAAGTCTATGAAAATAACTCTCAGCCGCTCCCACGTCTTATTCTCCATCCATCCTTTGGCGTCTTCGATATGCCCTTAGGCCATGAAAAACAATCAGCAATTAAAAATGATATGTATGGAAATGTATTTATCCCTGATTTTAAATCCTTAATTCAGCCCTCATTGCATTTGCGTTTCATCTTCAGCTGAACTGCTTACACTTACCTGGCTGTCATGCTTCATTCCTCTATACTTTCTGACATTGAAATCACTTACTATTTTTATGAATTGTTTCAGCCATGGCTCTGTTCCGTAGTTCCCTGTCCATGCCTCCTTTATTTATGATCCTCAGGAGATTTTTTCCCTTGGAACGTTTCCAATTAGAGTCTCTCTTCTTTTTCTTAGCTATTCCAGCTTCTTCCGTAAATCTTCTTTATTTGTAATTTCTTCACTATGTTGAATCTCCATCGTTCCTCAGTAATGAACATTTTCATTCTTCAATCTTCTCATTTCTGCTACTGTTTTCGTTTATGTGTTATTACCGTGGCTCCATGGAATAGAATTCCCCAAATATAATTTTTAACGAGATGTTTCTTTTCTTTCACGCTTGTATTTTCAGCAATTTTTGAGAATTTTCGAATCAAATTCTAAAAAAATAATAGCAGTCGACACTTTCAAAGTTTTTTCCTCCTTCAAAAAGGAGAGGTTTTTTTTATTTAAATGGTTTTATGGAGTTGTGTCTTCCCAGAAACAAAAGGGCTTGATTATTTTCCAAGTTTTTAACGAGTGCTTTCAAAAACTGACTTCCACCAATCGTTGAATATTGCCGCCAGCTTGAAGCTCATTTCTGGAGGTTCATCACGTGCTCTTGGCTCTCTCTTCTCTCTTGGCCAGAGCTTACAGTTCGCGGCTTCTCGGACCTGGGAGTACCTTTGCACTGTATCACCCCTGGTGCGTCGGATACCCTTGTGATCCCGTATTTCCTTACAGTAGAGCAGAAGACCTCATAACACTTGCGGGAGTAGGGGCGGGTAGAAAAGTCCAGAGGAGGTGGGCGGGTGATGAAGGCTGGAGAGACTCAACTTGTGGTTGCCCTCTCCTGAGTTTATTGACAGTTCTCGACTACGATCGGCTGAAGTGCGCTCAGGGTTGAGGGCTTTGGGGCATCGCTAAGTAAGCCTCTTGTCCCAAGCGCGTGGTGTGGCACAACTTGGAAAAACTCTCTTAACTATTAGCGAACAATAATCGTTACCAAAGAAACGATGAATAAGAAATTGGCTTCCTCAAAGTAACCGTCCCTTACGTGAAATATACTACACATATTTTGATACGCATATTTTGATACCCACTAAATTTGATACGCTATGACTTGGAAAATATGGAAGCGAGCCACTTGGAGCGTAAAAACAAAATTTTGCGTGTTTGCATTACTAAACGACGCTAGGAAACAAGGCCTCTCGTTTTGTACTTGCATTTTATGTATCAACAAAGGTCCTTGCGGACGAGAGATGTCGCTTCTCTCGTTGCTGCCTTTTTTTTACGACTTATTTCTGCTCTGACAGACCAAAAGAGCCAAGTGAAATGTAATTTTACATCACGTTTTTGAGGCGTGCTATTTTGAAACAAAGTAGACGGGGTCTTTGCAACACGTTTTTTGCCTAAAAATCATTTTCTTTCTCTAATTTGTTTGGTTTAACGCCGCTGTCACATCCAAACTCCCCAGGGCCATATGCACAACGGTCCGCATTTTTGAGCGAATTAGCTGATTCATTTTAAAAGCGGAGGGTAAGTAAATTCTTCTCTAATGAGCTTCAGAGAAAAAGAATCTTTCACGTTAATGTGGCGAAATTTGACAATTTCCTCTTCCCCGGAGGGGACGAGTGCCAAGAGTCGGGACGTGCCAAGTGAGGCGAACCCTCCCACAGCCTTCCCCGCTACGGCCATCATCCCTCCCCCTGCTTTCTTCCCCTTTTCCCTTCCCGTTCTCTAACTACGACACTGAAGGGCTCTCGCATTCCCGCGAAAAGAGCAGAATCTTGATCCAAGTAGCGACGATACTCTCGATACCCATGACGCGGCAAATATTTTTTATTGACGCCACACGCTTAGGCGCCACGTCCCCCTCACCTCATCTCCACTCCCCCGCCCCTTCGTCCGTCGAGAAAGGAGCCATAAAATATATAAATATTGCTTTCGGACATAAGGGCGTCCTCCCGGAGGAACCTTGTTGCCTCCCATCTTGTCGCTGGTGAGTTAACACCGTCGTAAAAAAATGATAGGTTATTTCTTAATTATTTGGGATGATGCCTCGTGATTGTCGAGTGAGACACTTGCGGAAAAATATTGAAAGAATTGGGAATTTCAGCAATTTTTAGCAGTTTGTGGGTGTTGCTTATCACACTGATTGGTGTTCTTATCTCGGGAAAACCTAGTCGAATGAAAGAAAGGTTTAAATTTAGAGAAAAAATAAAGGTCACACCTTTTGGCGTTGGATATATTTTTCACCGAGAATGCACATGCAAAGGTTAAATAATTAAGGTGATCATGTTATATGCGTGCTAGTTTAGCAAATGATTTTCTCCCACATTGACACCACACGCTTAGGCGTTAGGCAAAGCTACCACCGTTGAAACCCATTCAACTGCCTGAGAAACTCATTCGAGATCTAATTTTTAGTCGAAGGAATGGGAAACGGAGGTATCTCGTTGGGTGAGACAGGTTTTCTCTGGCCGTGAGTCCCTGGTTCAGTGGTGCGTTTAAGGAGTGTACGAAGAGTAGCAGTTGTGAAGATTTCATAGTGAAGAAGTGAGTTGGAACTGGTTCAACTTGGAAAGGAAAGAAACGGAATGGATTGCAAACAATAGAAACAGTCTATTTTGGTAGGATAGGAGGAAAATTCAAGACTCGAAGCAGAAAAAAAGTGCTATTTATAAGGCGAATCGAACCACAAAACTTCTGTGATCCCCAGAGGTGAACTTATCATATCATAACGTATCTCTGTCAGTCTTTGTGTGACTATACGTTTGACTTTGGCATCAGCTGCGGTTAATGTAACACAGGACTTACCTCAAATCGGCGGGTAAGAAATTGCACTGTGGGCTATTTCGACTATCTCCCAAGGCTTCGAACAGAATAATGAAACCTTAGTCCCATTAGTCTGTGATAAAGGTAATGAAACATACGCACCTTTTACCTTTGAAGACAATCATTGTTCGAAGAAAGAAATGAGCTAAGATGGCCAGTTCCATGCATTCACGAAAACACTGCCATTTTTTGTAGATATAGGATTATTATCCGACAGCAGATGTTTTCCAATTTATTTAAAGCCCTCGTTCATGTTAGGAATCTGTAATCCTTTCATTTTCCTACCACATTTTCGTGCGATTTTCATTAAATTGATACCGAATGGGTTTCAAAAACTTGCTAGATTCACAATTATATTAATAGGACACCGTATTAATGTTTTAGTGAAATTTGCGAATCTTTTTATCCCAAGCCTTAGAATGTGGTTTTACTAGCCTGAGCCTGTAACCGTCGAATCTACAGTAGACATTTGCCCTATCAGTACATTAGATAAGCCGCTCGACGGTTCTTTTAGCATACGGTGTTGTTAACTTGCGGATGTTTCCCAAAATGTTCAAACGCGTCGTTTCACGTGAAACGGATGGCCCTTGAAGTTGCGGAACCATGGCCAAAGTTTGGATCGTAACCCTCGCCTAGGGGTGAGTCGCTCAGGTGGCTTGGCGCCGGTGCTCGGGGCCACGTCGAGTGTGCCCACGGCCTCCTCCAAGCACTCTTCCATTTACCCTCCCCCCTCTCACCCACAGGGAGGCACGTGCAACACGGAGGAGGTGGGGCTGCCTCTCGAGTCACCCCGGGATGCCTTGTCGAATCGCGACTTCTCATTAAGGACGCTCGTGTTCCCCAGCCTCGACCGCCTATCCGCCCTCCCCTCCCTTCCAACCCGTCCCCCTTCCCTTCCAACTCGCGTCATCTACGTGGCGCGACGAAGTGAGGTGCGGCAGATATTGAATTGCAAAACGGAGAGGGAGAGGAGTTTCGAGGACTTGAATTGTGACATGTTCTCCTTACCCAGCCACATCGAGCTCCCCTAGCCCGCATATCCATGGCAACGTCGAATTCTCCAGAGTGCATCCAATTTCCCATTTGATCGGGCGGGAATTGAACGGATGCGCTGAATATCATTGGTCCAATTTCCATTTTTATTCAAATAAGATGAATGCCTATTCTCGAGGGTCGTTACGGCACTTATTCATTTCGTTTTCTTCTGATAATTTCATTCTAAGAACAAAACAAAATGCCTTAGACTATTGAAATATTATTTTTTCTAGTTTTTTTTCGTTGGATATAGAATGCACGCCTTAGTCATTCACTCGTTTTCCTCCGTCATCGTCAACAGTCTAATTTTTAGATTTATGGACTTCGTTTCGAATGGATGTGATGTTTTAATCAAATCCTCTCCAAACCTGACAAGCTCATAATTTTCTCATTTTTTGGTAACTACTGTGTAGTATTTGATTTTGAAAACTGTAATTGGGGAAAGGCTTATTATGAGCTAGCCCTGAAATTAAACAAGTCATTGGTGTAAGAGATAATGTACTTTTTCCTGGAATATGAATGTCCATCGTTAATAGAGGAAAGTTTTATTTATTCACGTATTTATAGCACAAATGTCATTCGTACCGAATAAATTCACAAATAGAACATGTTCGTTTTTAATCTCTTTGAAATTGTCAACCCCTATTTAATTGGATGCCTACGTGGAGCAGAGAATTGCCAGCTCATTTCCAAATGAGTTACGGTGGCGTTCAGCTATTTTGGACTCTTTGAACTGTAGGAGCTTAAGTAGGCTTCGACAAGCAGTGATCCGGAAACAACAAAAAACCAGTCGGTCACGCGTTTTACTACCAGCTCCGTGCTTTATTTCTGTTCTAGACAGCAGTATTCCTTTATTCTAGTAATTTTTAATTGCGTTTTATCACTCGGAAACATGTTATACATTAATGACCCCTTCATTTTTCTTCACTTTTAAATATATTTTCAGTCAGTATAAATTAACCAAGTACTGGGGCCACAATAATAAATTTTACCTCATATATTTTCCTTTGTAATTATTTAATATGAAACCTAATTAGCTACTTTTAGTCGTACACAAGGTAATTTTAGATTACATTCACAATTTAAATTACAAAGACACTTACGCATCAATGAATATCATTCGCAAATTTTTACTTGGAAACATGTTATACATTAATGACCCCTTCATTTTTCTTCACTTTTAAATATATTTTCAGTCAGTATAAATTAACCAAGTACTGGGGCCACAATAATAAATTTTACCTCATATATTTTCCTTTGTAATTATTTAATATGAAACCTAATTAGCTACTTTTAGTCGTACACAAGGTAATTTTAGATTACATTCACAATTTAAATTACAAAGACACTTATGCATCAATGAATATCATTCGCAAATTTTTACTTTATGATATTTAATTACAAGTAAAATGAGTTGTAAATAATGAACACAATTCTGAATGATATGCAGGGAATTTAATTGAGCATGAAATTTGAAAATGAATTAATTAATTTTCATTCTCGAAGGTCATTCACTGTTTAAGGAGAAATGATTAAATCCCGTATTTATTTAAAACCCTAATGGGCAACTTAAGTAATCTCAGATAAAAAAGTAAACAACGTGCAGTGATTTTCATGTAACCATCTCTCATGACTGATATGTATGAGTGATGCATACACTATTGGCTCTACCTTTTGGCTTTTACATCTCTAGTAACTTGTTTATTTAATTACTCATTATATGGAGTATTTCAAAACCTAATGAAACATTAAATTTGTTTAAAAAATTGGGATCACAGACTTTTAAATATTTTTTAAATTTTTGGTAAATTATTACAGTGTAAAAATTTCTATTCACACATTATTGACTTAATTGTCACTCGTGTGACGAAAATCACTCGTCACTTTTCCACTTAAACGAAAATTTAAATAAATGTCTCGCAGAAGGAAAAAGAAACAATAGGAAGAAAGTTACTAGCAGTACAATACTTTCTCTCCTGCCTTCATTATATGTAGAAAATAAAAATATAAAGATTCAGTTGCGTCTTAAGTATAAAAATTTTAATATTTTCGTAGTATTAAAATGTTGAAAACATTATTAACTAGTTCAACGTGGAGTGTTTCTTATAACCAGCTTCTGAGAAGACCCGTCTTCAGTTTTAATCACCATTTTCTGAATGGGAATTGTTTTCGTGCTATAGCTCAGTTACACATGCCCATAGGAACCTCTATCGATAAGGAATATGATAAATAAAATACATAGTTATATATTTGAGATACTGTTTAGTAGATTGCCCTCATAGCCGTCATTAAATAATGATTTATACTAATGCAAACAGGAAGAAAACAGTGATAAAAATCAAATTTAGATAATGATGTTACTTTTGGTAACAGGCATTCAGTTATCAATAGCCAGGTGAGTAGCTTTGGTTTACCGTTTTTCAGTTTCCTTAGTCATTTTAAATTTCCATCCAAAAGATCTTTCTGGAAAGAGGGAAGATATTTATATGTTAGCATATTATCAAAATTATCTTTGAAATGAAATGTATCCTTTGATGCTTAGAGGGATTGGTCTCACATACTCTTTATAACTTTGGAGTATAAGGGCACCAGCAGAAGAATAAAGGATGCGCTCTTTGGCTTTGCTTCGTAGAAATTAAATCTCAGATCCAGACCAAAGCGTGGATTGAGATCTGTCGGCCGAAGAAAAAATCCCTTTGTTAGGATCACGATTGAGAGAATTCCTGTGGCTAAAGGAAAGAGTTACTCCATACCCGATGTGCCATCATGCCCGTGATTCTTTTGGGCATGCTTTCCTAATTCCCTCCGATTTGCTGTTACGTCTGCTTGGAGGTTCTCTCGAGCCAAGAAATTGATAGGAGATACGATGTTAACGCTTCATTTGGCCTTGTTGTTTCAGGTTACACAGATTAAGCCCAAAGGGGAAGGAAGGTGCCACTATTTTAAATGGTTCATTTTACTATCGGGGAACTTGATTGTAATTGAGTCAGAGGGGAGTGGTGCATGGGTAAGGAAGATATCTCCTTTGTGAACAAGGGAGGGGGAAAAAAGACATTGAGGCGTTGGGTGTTTGGTTAAAGGATAGTGAACGGTGAACGAAAACGGGATTGGTCGAAAATGAATGCTTTGGTGGAGAAAAGTGGAATGGGATGGATGAGCGGCAACTTCACCATCTGGGGGCATAGTCGGTTCCTTTTGGGGCTCGTGCGACCCTTGTGATGTGTAAGGGGTTTGTGGGTTTGGGTGGAAGCTAGAAATGGAAGAGGAGTGTATACGATGGGGATTACAGGACAAGATAGCTTATCAGAGAAGTTCGCGTAGGCAAGGATAGTCTTGTGGTTTGAGATTTCGATTGGTGCTCTTGAAAAACTTCGGAGAATAAAGCGTTATTCCGAATAATTAAGAATAATAACCTGACTCATATATATGTTGGTCAGTCACTATCGATGTTCTTTACTTAGAAATGAAGTGTATGGGACCTAATTGGGTTGGCAGGAGATGACCTCAGCTGTCGGTCGCCTCCCCTAAATACTACTACTAGGGGAAATGCGTTAAAACCGCATGTAGGTTCAATGCAATAACAATATGCTATACGAAAGGTGCTGTAGCCCATCAAAATCCTTATTTCGAAGAAACTAAAAGTTTACCACGCAATAATTCACACATACTTAAATGGAAGCGCGGTTCTAGCATCTACCAAGAAGTAGATTTTTGCTTGAAGTAGCACAGTTGATCCTGGCTCATTGGAAATTAAGGTTCTCCTCCGTCACCTAGCTTTAACATCCTTGCGTCCAAACCGCCGCTCCCCGTTCGCTCCCAATGCCGGTCACCCATCCCAATCTCCGACCCCCGGGCTCACATCAACTGACTAATTTGTTCGGCCAACTGCAGGATATTTGTGGGTGGGCCGGAAACTTCGGAATCAATTTCGCCAAGTCCCTACTCCCGGGTGTGGTGCGTGGCTCTTATGGACTCGTTCCGGTGTCCCTCTACCCTTCTCCATTTCTCCAACCACCATCCCTCTACGCCCTCTGCGTAATCCTCTTCCCTAAGAATAAAGCTGCCCCTCCCCGCCGTCCCCTCGTCCGCCAGTCCTCGCGGGAGTCAGTCCTGCCCCGATCAACCCTTCACTCCCTTCGACTCACCGGCGGGGCACTCCCTCCACAGCCAGAAACTGGTGGAGATTACGCCCTCTTACTCTTAAACCCTCCTTTCCGGCACTCATCCCTCGATTTCCAGCAGCGCAGCTATCGAATTCGCTTTCTCAATCCTTCAGGGCTGACGAAACCATCATCAATCAAGTACACATTGGGAATATATAGCTGTGACAAAAAAAGAGAACGTGCTATTTTTCTTTAGTCGAACCAACATTTCGCGTTCATAGTCAGAATTAAACATCCATCGCAGAACGCATTAATTTAATAAGTGGATGAGAAAGAGCTCTGCCATGTGCCAAAAAAAATACGAAACTTCATACAGGTAGATTCAGTGAATAAAATCTTTGATGGAAACCCGTGGAATTATTAAAACACATAGCCAGAAAAAACTTATGGGGAATGTGGTATGTTAGTCTAGTGGACAGAGTGTTCAACTACCAATCGGTGAGTTTCAGGCCAAAATCTGCATCTTACCCTCATGTAAAGCCATGCAGGGTAATTTTAGGGAACTAAAAGTGTGCAAGGAAAAGAGCAGCTTCTCTAATCTTCCGCTGTTATTTCCAACGTCATACGATTTAATAATTTGGGAGGTGTACCATCACTTGTAAAAATTACCATCGGGGTGATGAGATCGCGCATCCATTTTCTAAACCGAATATACAATTGAATCCCATATTACGTCAGAAGGTCATAAAATCTTCTGAAGCACAAAAATTGATCGTTGAACTACACGATTCCGAAATTCTGTCTTTGAGGAAAGAGGATGATCGTAAAGAGGTAGCTATTAATTGTAGAGCGGAGAAGGCTAGAAATGATACGATTGATGGAAACACAAAAAATAAATTTTTTTATTTGGGTGCAAAAGGAGAGGAAGGCGTTGGGAAAATTCGTAAAAGCCAGTGGATGCAGGAAATGTCGAGGGATAATCGATATTCCAGGTGTAAGTTTACAGTTTTTAGTCTTCTGAGAAAACTCTATTTAGTGTGATATTGAAGTGATTTTAGTTGAATTCATATAAAATTTCTAGTAGCAGTAGACTACACTCCCCCTGAATGACTTGCAGGGTACGGCGTAGATGTTGATGCAGGTGCCTATGGGGAGCACACCCTTTTAGTGATAACTCTATTAAAAATATTAATTTTCTCCTAGACCGTTTTGAAAAGCATTCAATATGAATTTTCGCTGATCGATAGTCTGTAATAGCACGTCATCATCAATGCGGAGCGGTGCATTCTACGCACTACAGAGATGCAAAGGCGAATTGATTGTTTGAGATGGCGTTGCTTCCGCTTGTCTCCAGCAGGCGCAAGAGGAAATTGAAGTTTCTCCAAAACACCAAGCCCTGTGGGAAATAATCCAGACGCGCGAATCGCAATATGAATCTGTATATCGAGGGAGAGTGGCGCCCGTCTGACTCAGGGAAATGCAATTTTAATTAACTTCTCGAGGAGAATATCCCTGGGAAGGGCTTTCATGGTGAGACCCTGGATTCACGTCCATCGCTGTCACGAAAGCTGCAAACTTGGGGGAGAGCCCATTCGCAAAGAAAATAGAGTTCAGCGTGTTGGGGGAGGGGGATCAAAAAATGAGAGGAAAAAATACTCGAGTCATTCCGTTTCCGATATTGTGCGGTAGTTTAATCACCATCATCGTACTCAAGTGCAGGCAACGGAATTGCGAATTCGTCGTCTAATAAAAGGTGCATCACTTCAATCGCGGCCGTTCGAGAAGCAGAAGGGACGCAAAGGGTGTGAGGGGCGTGGGGGTGTTAGGGAAATGACGGAGATGGAGCTGCGTGGAAGTCTCGGGGAAGAGCGAAAAAGCGAGGGGTTATGGGAGGAAGACAGATGAAGGCCCAAAGGCGAACGACTTTAGAGAGCCGCGGTTATCGAAATAGTTCCCCTGTTGCTCCAAAAGGATTCCGCGGGGCATCCTCGAGGATACTTGCTCATAGGGAATCGAAAAAAATATGCTTTTCCTTTTTTTTCCAAGAAGGTAGCGCGGTGTATTGAAAATATATGTTTACGTTTATCCTGGGGGAATGGGGCTATAACGGGAGGGAACTTAAGAGGCACATAAAAGAGTGGGGAATTTAAGGGAAGATTTTTGCGAAGTAGTTTTTTTTTCGGGAAGGGGGCCGTCTAGGGGGAGAGCTGTCGAGATGTCTGCTGGATAAGCGCGAGGAGGAAGGACTGCGAGGAAAGAATGGAAGGAAGGAGTGAGGGAGACCCAGGGGGAATAAAAAGGAGGAGGGAAAAACGAAACAAGGGGGAGGTAGGCGTTTGAGAGGTTTTGTCGAAGGATATTGAAGTGGCAGCCTCCTGCCTCTCCCCTCTGGCAATGGGCGAAACGGCCCAAGCTGGAGATTACGAGGCCTTAAGCAACATGTGTTGCGCTCTCTTCAAGTGAAATGGACGAGGAGGCTTCGAAGCGGTCGGAAACGGAGTAATAGTGTGAGAAGGTACGAGGACTCGGATTTTTGGACTCTTTCGGGACGATTCTGCAATCCATATCGAATGGTGGAGCGGAAGTGGTGCGTGTGGACGAAATCTTATGGGCGAGGCAGTTTGATTTGCAACTCGGTGAGCACTGTGCGGCGTCTCGTTAAAGAGCCAATGCACTTCTTCTTCGAATCCTGGCCTGGATCGCGATTATCCTCATGTTGACACGAAATTGCGATTTTATCCGAGATGAACTAAGTTTGCTTCCTTTGTGAAATTGACCTCCTAGAAGTGAACTCATTGCTGATAGATGTAGTTGATGGATAAAGCTTGATGTTTGCTGTCGTTGACTTGGGAGTTTCAACATTGAGTCTGCTCTTTACGGAGTGAGTAGAGAGCTTCTTTAACTAACTCTGAGACTAACTTTTACAAGAACGAAGTTGGCGATTACTAAAATTAGCATTGGTGAGATTCTCAATGGATTCAGAGAAAAAAAAGTGGGACAGGCGGTAAAACGAACATGAAAATATTTTGACCTCGTTTTGCGTCCTCATGGAGTTGGTATATATTTACTAGAATGGAAAAAGTTGGAATAGATGAACAAAACTCTAAAACACAAAGCAAATTATTAAATTTTTTTTTTGAAATTTCAACGAAGGAATCAAATGGAAAGCATAATAGCAATTCAAATAGAAAAGAGCTTAAACTAATCTGCTGACTGACAAGTGAAGAGAAGAGGGAGAAGGACAACTTTGGTCACACTTGAATTTTCATGTTGACAATATGGTGACGCTCATGCTTTTTTTATAATGCCTTGATGTCTGTAGCATCTGAAAACTTGTCTAATCTGCCTAAAGCGTTCTAATGGTTAGCTTTTAACGTAATCTGCCTTCGTTAGCTGTATCAGATGAGCTTCAATATATCATTTAATTTCAGCAGTTCGTGTCAAACTATAAACTCGTTTCATTCTTAAAAAGTATTCCAAGGCAATAATAATTCATAAAGAAATGAAACTTAAATATTAGTACATGAAGTATCGAAAAAATGTTAAGAAAACCACAAATTTTCAAAATTAGACAGTAGTTGGTGGAAGTAAAGTCAGTGTGGAGTAGTATCAAACTACAGTTGATAGTTAATACTAAGTAGGAAGAGCATTCAAAGGATGTTTCGTCACTTGCGATGAGACATTGCGTGAGGTGACGTTGCTTTTGTCTGTGAAACGAAAAGGAGCAATAACATTTTATATTTTCTCGAATGAAATGGTTTCCCATTTAGATCTGTTTGAGGTTCCATAGTGAATTTTACCTCGGTATGCACCAAAACTTTACGGGTGATTATTTTCCGTATTTCTTCTCAAGCAGAAATAATGCAGTCACCCCCTTTCATTTCATGGATAAAATATACATCGCTTGATTTAGAAGGCAAAATTCGATGGAGCAAATGTTCTGGCGCCAATGGAAGTAGATAGGGTAGGATAGACTACCCGCATGTTCTAGCCAGCTCTCGTTTTTTTCAGGGAGACATGGGACATGGTCAAGCCAAAGGTGAGAAGAGCATTCGGAAGTAGAAGCCTCGCTATTCCGAGGGCAAATTTGAAAGCAAAGAGATTGTAGCGGGCGAAAAAACAGAGAGGAGGGACACACCTTGGGCCACTGCCAAATGCCAAAGAATAAAATAAAGAGAAAATAATCTTAGTGCCGTCCTCTGTCCCGTTCTCCAGAATCCAAAACGTGCTCTGCTTTTTGAAATTGCTAATGGCTTTCGGGGGTACGTGATTGCTGCTGTCACGCCCCATTGGACGTAAAATTGGAGTGTTTTTTTATTTACCCATTCCTTTTTTATTTACCCACTTATATTGCAACTTTTACTTCCAAAGCGGGCGGCTCCACAACCCTATTGCCTATCGCTCCAACTTTCGCTTCCCTCTGAATCTCGCAATTCGTGACTGCCCTGCCTTCAGCCTTCTGCCGGCAGCGGGGTCACATCGATTGGGATACCTCGACCAATAAATGCTCCTCGACCTCGTAATATACGTATTTATACATGTAAATATGTATGTGTGTGTGTATATAGTATATATGTACCTCCTGATAAATATATATATATATATATATATATATATACTCATATATACAGAAACATATATAAGGAAAAGGGATAGGAACACGTATAAAGGACGAACACAATAGAGGTGGGGAAGGCGGAATCGAACGGATCACAAGAGTAAAAATATTTCCTCAACCGGGACTCGAACACCGGATCTTTCCACTTGCCGGGCGGATGCTCTTAACCACTTGAGCTATCGAGGATATGTAATTTACCCTGAGATCCGTGGGTCTTATATGTCGCCAAGCGCCCCGAATCTTTAGCCAAGAGATGGCGTCAGGGGGCTGTTTCACCCACCAAAGGAGAAATACACCACACACAAGAGGAAAAGGCAGTGGTTTAGAATTCATACGACATCATACAGGAAAGGAACAGTGTGTTTCGTGGCACGCATAGCCAGAAGAAAGAGATTAGCCACATTGGCCAAATTCACATTCAAACACGAAATACCGCCAAACGGCGAATAAATACTCATATATACAGAAACAGATATAAGGAAAAGGGATAGGAACACGTATAAAGGACGAACACAATAGAGGTGGGGAAGGCGGAATCGAACGGATCACAAGAGTAAAAATATTTCCTCAACCGGGACTCGAACACCGGATCTTTCCACTTGCAGGGCGGATGCTCTTAACCACTTGAGCTATGATATAAATTATTTTATTCGGTTCAGAATACTATATTACAGAGTTTGTTAGCATTATGCATAATATCAGGTCACAGATTATGGGTACATCATGTTTTTCTTTAGTATAAGTGTATACATGGATAAATATATGATACATATACCACATACATATCCACTTGTACATACATACGCACACATGCATATCCACACGCACATACATAAGCATATGCATACAGACGCATACTCGTGAATTTGACCATTAACATTTAGAAAGAAAAAAAAGAAAGGAAGACAAGGTCCACAGATATTAGGAGGGAGATTTTAGCTAGCAATGGAAAATTATGTATTGTAAGAAATTATCAACGGCAGGGTTGAAATTATCGATTCAATCAGTCATTCAGCAAAAAAAAACTCTTCAACGATGGACGAAGTGTGTCCGGCACCGGGTGGCTACCGGACATCACTTCCCAGAGTTCTGATCGTGGCTAGCGTCGCTCCGGTCGCGACTCGACCCCGGGCGACGAGTGCTTCGCCGTTTCCCGGGACGCCTCGTCCAACGGGTCGACGAGCGAGGACGCGGCATTTCGCCGCATCCCTCCCCCCCGGCCTCGTCCGAAGAGGAAGAGCCAGCCATGGTCTCCACGTAGAGCGGGTAACTCGGCAGCGTTCCACAGGAGGCCTTCTTCGAAGGAGCACCGCTGGGGGCCGCCAAGGGGCAGGACGCACCCTCGGGGAGGGTCGGAGTGGCGGACTGGGGCTCATCTGCGGAAGGGTTGTGGTCGGGAAAAATCAGGGGAGATAGTTGCTTGTGGTCCGTATCTTGAGAAGCGCTGGGAAGATCGTCGACACATTGACTGTCCTTAATGGGGAAAGAAGATGGGGTATGTGGGATTTTTGACTTTGAGAAACTTGTATGCGGGTCGACTTCCGGGGTCGGTGACGCTTCCTTTACAGTCAATGATAAAGGGATCGAGGGATGAGCTGTTGGGGACTGGAAAACATCGCAATCAGATGCATCCTCCTCACCTGTCACCAGAGGTTCTTGGGGTGTTTGAAACCCGTGATGCAAGGATTGCGTAGCGAGGGCGTCGATGGCGAGAGCGGGGGGAAGGGGGGCGAAAGACCATCCCTCCTCATTTGACGAGCTCACGGAGACGGGGGCTGGAGGTCGTGTGATATTAGGCGAGGTGGTAGGTATGTGAACCATTTGTAGAACGGTATTCGAGACCAGGAGTTTGGGTTTGTCTGTCCTCTTCTTTTTCGGTTCCCTTTCCTCCGTTGACGATTTTCGCTCCCACTGACATTTCCCTCCAATTGAAGGGAGATGCGGGGGACCAACGGGAGCAGCCGGGACCGCACCCTCGATGAGTAGAAGCGACCGCGCTCTCTCCTCCACAGCCACTTCGGGCTGATCCATCTCCACGGCGGCGTTAGGGTTGGAGGGCATCATCATTGCCTCCACATAGCTCTTACCTCTCTGGTTCCGAGGGCAGGTCTTGCGCTCGTGGCCTTCTTGATTACAGCGGGCGCAAGTGCGGCGCTGACCCTCATAGATGATGATGGCCCGGTTGCCGCCGATGTGGAGGTACGAGGGGATGTTTCTCTCGACCGTCATCCGCACAACCCTGGTGCCAGTAAGCACCCGCGCCATATTTTCTCCCTCCCACCTGTTCTCCCACGAGCGATTTATTTTACCAAAGCGTTGGAGCTCGCCTGTTATGTCTTCCAATGGGGTCTCCACGGGGAGACAAAGAACCCTGACATTACACGGGCTGCCGGAAGTCTCGTCAATTGTTATTGTCGTCCTCTGGTCACTTAAAGACGGAAACGGTAGTTTCCGCGGAGTATTGTCTAAAATCCTAGTCATTGTAGCTTCGGTTGCCAACTTCAGGAATATCAAATGGCGATTGTATCCAAATTGGATCGCCACTATCTCTTCGGGTGTGAGGCCCAGCGACTCTAACGTGAAGAGGTGGACCTCCAACGGGGTAGGGGGCTTCGCCTTCTCGTCAACTTGCAAGGCGAGCGTGTTTAAACGGCGCACAGCCATTTGAAGAAATCAAATTCAGCACACTAGCATGAAGAAGGAAAGCGCAACAAAAAAAAAACGAGCACTTTAAAGGGAAATAAAACACTCACGAACGCTCCCTCCCCGCCACACGCACCCGGCGGTAGCAAACAAAAGGAGCCTAAGCTCTACACCAGGCGTCAAGGTCAGTCTTGATCCACTAAACAAAACAAAAGTACGGCCTTCCCGGCGGAAGAAGTCGAGAGTCAAACTGCGCGCTTCTTGATGAACTAGGCGGTCAACCGCCGCTCGAAACAAAACACGATCGGAACCTCGATTTCCGAGAGAGTCCGGCAGTGCCGCTCTCCAAACCCCGGCGACCGAAGCCTCGGACGCCGGCGATTTTAGACACTCGGTGAACACAGGCACGTCCTGCTATCAAGGCAGCTATCGAGGATATGTAATTTACCCTGAGATCCGTGGGTCTTATATGTCGCCAAGCGCCCCGATTCTTTAGCCAAGAGATGGCGTCAGGGGGCTGTTTCACCCACCAAAGGAGAAATAGACAATACACAAGAGGAAAGGACATTGGTTAGAATTCATACAACAACATACAGGAAAAGAACAGTGCGTTTCGTGGCACGCATAGCCAGAAGAAAGAGATGAGCTTTGAGATGAAACCAGAAGAAAGAGATGAGAGGCTGTATTGCATACTCCTTGAAGTGATTTTATTGGATTTATCTAAATACATGCCTGTGCATCGAATCGAACATTAGTTAACGCCATAAAGGTGCTATATTTACCATATATATGTGTATATACATACACATACACACACACACACAAACACACACACACACACACACACTCACATATATATATATATATATATATATATATATATATATATATATATATATATATATATATATATATATTTTAAGGTAATCTACCGGTTAAGGTAGGTTTTTGGATGGACACAACTACCAAAGAAATATTTTATTACTCCTAAAAAAACACAAAATCCATCATCCTACTCTATATCAGGTCCCTCTTCATCTCTGAGTACTGAAGAGGTATATATATATATATATATATATATATATATATATATATATATATATGTATATATATATATATATATATGTGTGTGTGTGTGTGTATATATATATATATATATTTATTTATTTATTAATATATATTCCCTGTATTTATGACAGGAGAAGGATTCTAATGTATGAATATCACACGCCTTTGGGCTTATTACTGGGTGGATTCTACCATCCCACGCCAAACCTACCTCCGCATTTATTACTATTTTCATGGTTAATATATATATATATATATATATATATATATATATACATATTTATCGTATAGAAAGAAAGAAAACACAGCAATTCCACATTTACACTTTATTCAGACGACCATGGTTTCACCACTGCGTGGCATCTTCAGGTGAATGTATTACATATTTATTTGTTTATTTAATTATTTACATGTATAATGTATATATATATACATATATATATATATATATATATATATATATATATATATATATATATATATATATGTATACAGCCGTATACACACACACATGAAGCGAAATCTAGCTCTTAAATGGCGCTAATAAACAAAAAATGTAGAGCACAAAAAGATAAAATTTTACTATCAGTTTTTTTTTATTTCCCTCTCACTTATGCGGCTTGGTACGAGTGAATTCCCGCTTTTTTCACCCAACTATTTGTCGCCGGTGTTCAAAGTGCTCCTCTATCTTTACATTCCCTCTCTCCTCCTTTTGGATTAGGCTCCAGAAGATAACAAATTGATGGAACAGGCTGTATTCGGCGCACCTTTCGGGCTGGCCGCGCGGAGCGGGAGTTGTGGGTCGCTTAAATACCTTGACGCACGCACATTTTATTAATTTGAATAAAACGTTGTACTTGTTATCATTAATGTTTGCGTATCTCGCGCCTATTCAAATTATTTTCCAAAGGGCCGCCTGTCTGGCGTAATAAATGGAGTTTGTCGGGCCGGGGAGGGTCAGTCGAGACGGTTCAAGTGTTTGCACTCTGTGCGGAGGATCGGAATGGAGGGTAAGCGGATTATTTAATTTTCCTTTAAGCGCAAACAAATCTGATTGTAATTGAGTAAATAATTCTTGCGGAAAATATATCGTGCTTATATACACGCAAAATTGATCTTCTTTTCTTAATATTGATATACCTATGAATTTACCCGTTATTTCCTATTTCATATAAACTTTAATGTATACATCGGCTATTTAAATATGGATTATTATAGAATAAGTTTATTTTTGTGGAATTATTCTGAGATTATTATAAATGTTTTTTATCCCAATACCAAAAAAAGAAAAAAAACAGGCATACTCGTTACTGTGTACGACGTTGAAACAATTCATAAATAATAGTTAACTCTAGTAATTTATTAAAGAAGACCTTAGAAAAACCAATCAATGTATTAATATCGCTTCTTAAGTTTTAGTAATCCCAAAACGAAATACTTTATCACCACTAGCTAGATGTCTTTATATCAATTATATTTTAATAATAATGCCTGGGGAAATAATGCTGATTTCTAAAAATATATACAATTTTTACGTAAACACTCGATGCAATGTAATGTACATTCATTCTTTTGAGTCGTGAGATTTATTTGAAAAAAAATATGTAGCAAATTAAAATTTCAGTAAAAATTACCCCTCTCTATTATGGAGAATTAAGTATATAAGGAAAAAGGTTGTGCAAATCAAATTATCCCGTATGTGATTTGATTGAATGCAAAAACGTGTGTTCAAAAGCGGCAAATGATTGTATTCATACTTTGGTTTCATCAGCAATTTTGAAATTTCAATTTCGAAGAATGTCAGTCCTGGGTGATTATTTTTTTAGACCACCTTAATAAATTTGCTTTCCCTAACCGGTAAATATATTTCATTTGACTCCAGTTTTCTTTAGAGCCGACTTTCTCACAAAATTCCAATGACTTTGGATATTGATAGTTGGATAGATAAACGTCTCGTATTTACTTATGGATAAACAGAAATGTTAAAATATTCAGATTTATTATAGAGGCAGAAGCTTTTAAATGTGTGTCTCTTGGCAACAGGAAATTTGAATTCGCCGATAATTTCGCATTGAACAATCGAACCATATGAGTGAAAATAAAAAAAATAGCTTGCTCTAGATGAACAAATTTTAATTTTTTTTAAGTTAAGAAATTGTATACAGCTAATAAGTATTGTTATAATTTTTTTTATAAAGTAGCAGTGATGAGAAAAGGGTACCTTTTCATTTTTACACTTTGGGATACGTTCCACTGCGATATAATTTTATGCAACATTTCCTTGAACTTACGGTCTAAAACTAAAGGTCTTTTTAACTTGCATCAGTGCTGCTCGCTTAATTATTTTTCCCTACCTCCTAAATACGTCGCATTAATACTTCGTTTTATTGTCTCTGCATCGGAGCATCCATTATCCCTTGAAAGGTTTTCTTTTAATGACCACCGAGATTGACTTCCGCACAAAGCGAGCACTCATGTCTCAAGCAGCTAGCTGCGCGTCTCCCGTCAGCTTCCTCACATCTCCTCTCTCTCTCTTTCTCTGTGTTGTTGCCTGTCCCGCCGAGCAATGCAAGGACGGATTTCGACAAGGAGAATTAAAGACTTATTTCAACTAGTGCTTTTATACTTGCTGCTCCACGAACATTGACGGATTTCCTTATTTCCGCTCTTTTGAGTCTTTGAGGGACGTTGCAGGGAATTTAATGAAAATGAGGCATGTCGAGTGCCCTTTCAATCTCCTTATAAGTGGTTCCTCTCAAACGAACCGAGCGCAGTTGATTGGCCCTTTCCTATGGATGTTCGTTATTTCATTTTGCTATCATGAATCAAGAGAAGACAAGGCTTGACTTGTTTTTATCTCAGGTGTTATTACAAATTCCTTTTAAACTATGCGATCTAATATCCTTCGTTAATTATGCTGTCAGAATACTCAATTGATTGTTTAACAAATAGCAAAACAAATTAATGTTTTTTTTATTTACTGGTCCCTCACAGGTGGTATTATTCACGCTTAAAGAGAGAATAGAAAATAAAGTTCTCCTCGACATTGGCATGTCATGGAGATGAAGGTCAATGCGTAAAATTAATCAAAGCTAATGTAGTTTCAATATATTTGAGGAATGTGGCCAAAAGCCTTAGTCTGCTAAATCTTCCAGTAAATAACCTAAATAATTTCATTGCATAACTTAGAAATATGTTTCAGTGTCTCAAGAAAAATTTCAATTGAAAATGTTTACCCGCTTATACTTCAGTACCACATCTCAATCATTCGCACATATTATTCCATTCCTTAGGTTCCTCGTGCCGAGAAACTTGACAAATTGGAGATATGCTTTATGCATTTTATTCAATATATTCCTTCCTCGTCATCGCCTTCATTTATTTGAAACTGCTCCCCATTTTGTTCTTTCTTTCTTGACACGGCACTTTCATATCCTTTCGGCGTCTCTATTCTGTTTCATATGATGATTTAAGAGGAGTCTAATCCAGAAACATCTCTGTTGATATTTTCCTTTTTCCATTAAATTTAAACGCTAAGCTATTAATTATGGTACAAAGGAAACCGTGACCATCCCTTATTGATCTACTGCAGGAATGAAAATGATCCCTTCACCTGCCTATTCATCGGATAGGGGACCGATGAATACACGAATAATTATCAGCAATCCTCATATAAACTTTGTTGTCTTTGGTGTCACCTTATGGAATTAACGCATCAAATTAGCATGGAATGAAATTATTGACTTTGTAATTCCACGCACTTTATTTAGCACACTGCCCAGGTTTCGACGTTGAACCTGATGATGACGTTCAACGTCGAAACCTGGGTCGTGTTCTAAATAAAGTGTGTGGAATTACAAAGACAATAATTTCATTTTGTTTCAGATAATGTAGAGTAGTGAACAGCTGATAAAATATTTCTTTATTTAATATTCTTGGTCCAATTTTATTGGTGCTTTTCTAGCTTATTCGCTGGATGATAATCCAAGTATTGCCATAGTTCAGTAAAACAGACTCTGGTTTGACTGTTTCTCTTGTTTCACAAATAAAACATGAATATTTAAGGTTTTTAGTGGCAAAAGGTTTGCGGCAAATAAAAATATCATTGAATATTTACCAATAAAATGAATAAGAAGACGCCAATATATTCGTATTATAATAACATTCAGGTTACCTCAAATTATAATCGCTTATGCTTTGAGAATATGGTAGATCTTTAGCCGTAGGCTGGAGTTATATTGCATTTTTTATCAATTAAATCACTTTTGTAAATAATAGAGGAAAGAAAGTTGGATAATTTCACAAAATCAGTCATGCTATTATGTTTGAAATCAGTCAGAGATGAATTAAATGTAAATACTAATCTGATGCAGGCAGAAACGTTTTCTTTTCCTACCCTATCGAATGGATAACTGTGGATTGAGAAATATCGTCTTTACACCTGTTTTACTTCAATCACTCCGCACGTGATCGTTGTTTTCATATTATATTGGTAAACCTTTAGGTTTAGTGTATATTTTTTACATTCCGAATTGCGTTAGTAAAGCGATTAAATAGAAAGGATTGAAGAATAACCACGACTTCAACTAAGGAAATTATTTTATCATTCTGTTGCAGTAAGCTTAACATGAATGTCATTTTCATGAAAAAGCAACCGATATAAATGAAACTCCTTGAAAGAGATTCCTCTTGGTAGGTTTAGCATACATTATAATTAATATATATATATATATATATATATATATATATATATATAGGTCAGTCTCTCTTGAAGAAGGCCCCTGAGAGGGCCGAAAGCTCGAACAATTTACCGTGTAAGTGTTCTTTTATATGTGTCTATTCTTTTCTATTTGTGTTATGTTGTGTCAGCCTGTGCCGCTCGTATGAGTTTTTCCGGACAATCGTTATATATATATATATATATATATATATATATATATATAAAATTATATGTCATCTAATGATATATGATGCGTTCAGATGAAACATACAAGGACTGGTTTATTAATGGCTTATCAAAATTTTTTTTATACATTTATTCTCATGTACATAATGTTTTCTAAAACTTCAAGAATTGAATACAAACTTGACATGATCTTGATACCCTTCCTTCTTCATGACTTCCTTTTTTATCACAAGGTTGATCAATTTCTCATATTCTTCAATTTTTAGCCTGTGTATTGAAAGGAACTGCCTGGAACTTGTTTTCATCACTCTACTCGGTTTAAGTTTGTTCTTACGAAAGGGGAAATTTTCCTCGTCCTAGCCTTGATTGCAAGTAGTCAAGCTAGGTGGTATGTTCCCTGTGCACTTATCCGTGGCCTCAGAAAAAATTATTACCGCGGTACCCGATGCATTTTCAAGCGACGGCAAAAAAATGCTGTCATTTGGAGTAGCCTTGGTTGAATTCCAGAACATTAAATGGTTTAAGTACGCGGAAAATAATCTAGTATAGTGAGTGCATTTCCTCGTGCGATTGATCTGATGTTGTCTGGAGGAAGGCGACTGCAGGAAGAAGGACACGGATACCCATAGGGGCTTGGGTCACAACTCCTTCCCCTCTCCTCTGAATGCACTTCCCTTCCACTTCTTCTTCCCCTCAAAGGCAACCTGAGATATGGGAACCTCCACCACCCCCCCTTCTCCCCCACCTTTCTCCGCGGCCTCTTCAGGAGTTTGCTCACGCCCTTGGCAGTGGGGTGTTGTGGGGAGGGTTTGAGAGAGATGGAGGAGGTGGTTTGGCGGGGAAGTGGTTCCCGCGCGATCCAATCCCTTCCAGCGCCTTTAATAATTACTGTGGCGGCGGGCGGGGGTGCAGCCGGGAGGGGGTAGCAGGGATGGAATGGGGCGGGGGGGGGGGGGCTCGACTGTCGCTTTAAATGTGGTTAGGTAGCCCTGGGAAGCAAATTGCTTTTTCTTGCGCCCGGCGGTATTTACACGCGGGAGGCGAGAGGTAATTGGCGGAACGCGAGTCGTCTCGAGGCGCCGTGTTATCTTAGGGCTGGCGTGGGCGTTAGCGATCCCCGATGGAGGTTTGTCCCTGCTTATCATCATCGATGCAAACTGGGAATTTGAAGGAAAACAATTTGGTGGGAAAGGAATAAATTTTTCCGTGGGAGTGTTGTTGTTGTCCGCCTGTTTCCTCCGCAGTAAATTTCATAATTGAGGAATATTATTCTATTGTGGTCACTCACTTCGACTTGTGTTGTAGTGACGATTTCCCTTCAGTACGCTGAAGAGGGCTACTTTGTGGCCGAAATACGCGTATTCGTATTCACCTTTCTTATCCTCTCCTTTTTTACCTTTTACCCCTTTTACCTACCTCATTATCCTTTTTTACCTTTAGCCCTTTTTGACTTTTGGCGCTAGCCAATTAATTTCATTTTCACTTTGTTTAGAAAGGTAAACTGTTTACGGCTATTGGAGTTTCAAATTTATTATATATTACTAGCCGTAAGAGCTCATTTCTATCAATATTAAATCTATCTGTTTTACACCTAACCTCTTTAATTTTATTAACATGATCTATCCTATCGTAGTGTAATACATTTCAACATCATGTGACTCCCTTGCACGTATAACGATGAATATTTTGAACTGAAAAGACATAGAAACTCCAGTTCGCCTCAAATACACCTGGCAGGGATTTTCTAACCCTCCTCACTCCTTACTCCAATCTTGAAAACTTTTACCTTAAATTCTTGTTTTTTTATTCACTGTTATGCTCCGTGTTCTGTCGTACTCCAAGGTTGGGTTTCAGAGGAGATATATAGAGATAAAAAAATCAATACCCTATATCACACCTCCTTCGCCATTTGTCTCCTCCACCTTCTCGCCAAATATATACCTCTCTCTTTATCCTATGGATGTGCGTACCTTGTTTCCGTTTTCCCTCTTACTATGACTGTTTAAAAAACTAATTTTCTCTCTCAATATTTCAACCAATGTACTAAATATAGTATTTTCTGCATTCTATTTCCGCCTTTGCCTTAACCGATTACTATTCTTTCATCCTACCTCTCTTGATACCATATTTATGATTTTTATCTGACACTGAAGCCTTGGCTGAAATTAATACCCTGTTCCAACATTAGCATTGAAATCAAATATATAACTTCTCTTGCAATCTATAGGATATAAATTATCTCAGCCATGTATCATTTAAAAAAAAGGAGCAGACGTTGAAAGAACTATTAATGGCGTTTATATACTTTTTACATCTTAAAAATACCTGAAAATGAGTCATAGTGATTATGCTGCGCTGTGTGAGTTGCCGATGCGGTAGAATTGTGGGCAATTTAAATATTCTTATCCCTTAATTGCCAGCTGCATAACACTGCTAAATGTTGTAAAGACGGACCAAGAGTTTACATCTATCGTGCAAGGGTTTTGAATCAATAGTCATGTTTGATATCTCTTCACTTGGTCATACTACTATATATCTCATTTGCGCCAGTATTGGGTGGATATGTTAGTTAACTATGAGTGTATATATGAGTTCTTGAGTCACATTCCGGGCCGGCCCTATTCTGGTCCCTTCACACTTTCCTTTCGCTGTATATCCTACCATCCCCGTCTTGAACAAGCGAAAAAATAGCTAAACTTTAGAAAGGTTTGTCTTAGGGTAACGGTTTTATTTTTTAGTTGGGCTTTTTGCAATCAGAAATTTTATCCTGGCTCAACAAATCTTTCCTCTCTGGTTGTGTGTTTTTTCAAACACGCGTGTTTTCAATTCAAGCATGCCAAAAGGAGAGCAAAAAATATATTTTTTTTTCGCGTGGGAAGGAAGTCTAATTCAATTCCTTTCCAATCACGCAAAGCAAAGTGCTGACCCCGAGGTGGTGCAGCGCCGAGGGCACAACACCGCTCTCTGCGTGCGCACCGGAGTCACTTCCGCCGGGGAGTTAAAAATGGGGATTCCCGGCAACGGCGAACGACAACTTCCCTCGCGAGGCCTATTTATAATTTTACGATGGATTTTTGGGCTCCCGGGGAATAACCGTAACGCGTAATTTAACACGAAAGCATATGGATCTCTTGGAGTTTTATGCCACAGTTTGTTATCCTCCAAACTCATAACGTATGTGGTATTTCCTCGAACAGCGGTGAAGAGGATCTCGTGGTGGGACACCGCATGCGGGGGTCTCTTTGCCTGCTGCGGAATAAACTTGGTGCGTGCTGCAATAAATGTGCGGTCGCATCACTGTAAAAGGCGGTGCTCGGGAGAGGATTTGTTTCCATACATTTTTTTTTGTTTTTTTTTAATAGACCCCGCCTTAAATCTCCTTTCGGATCAGCGTCGATATTCGTTCGAATATGCGCTCGGAGAAGGTCGACATTTTTTTGCGGCGAACTTTGACGTACAATTCTCCAGAATTCTTCAAAGAATAGGAAGACCCACTTTTAGTGGTTTAAATTGGACTTTGGCGCATATGAAGTCGACTGAAGCAATAAAAGTTTCACAAAGTTTCCTCGTTTTCGCTGTTGGCACAGGCATTTTGTTTCTAAGCGCAGAGTGGAAGATTAAACTCCAGCATCCAGCGTGATAAAATGCTGATTTATTAATACTTAATGAAGTCTGCTGCTTTGGATATTGGCATTGAAATGGTATTAGTCGTCGAAGAACTGATATGCCTTGTTCAAAGGCTTGCTGTTTTCATTGAGGATTTATCAGAAGAAGGGTAAATATTGTTTTTGGATTACAACTCTCTTAGAACGAGTGTATTGCATATTCATTGTTTCTAGGGGCTTCTTTCCTTCTTCTCTTACAATTACAATTAGAAAATGTTTTGTATCTTATATGCGATATGGATATATTTAGAAGGAGTTACGTACGTTTGATTCTGTAATTATGAAGCAGTACCATAAGGTAAATCCAATACCCTTTCATATCATCGCTTATCGATAGTATTTTTACGATAAATTCAATGTTCTGTTTGTTCTTTCATGTTGATAGGCCTTTAAATTTTTAGTCATGAACAGTTCGCTAGCTTTCAACGTTGGATAAAAATTTTTAAAAGTAATCCTTTGAACTGGTTGAAATGAAGTTTTCACATCAATTTTTAAGCTACACTTCCTAATTTATGTAATTTAAAGACGTAGTCAGCTAAGTGCTATTAGGCAGGGAGCTATTGCCCGGAATGGGCAAAGGAATTTGCATGGATAAAATTGAGACTATTATGCTATCTCCTTCATTAAATCATTCTCATCGCCTTTGATCTATCGATAATTAAACCCTTCTAAGGTGTTTATTAAATGTAATTGAGTTTCCCTTTCGGGAATTTTCTCTCTTTCAACGTCCACGACTCCCTTGCATACCACTGGTGAGGTGGCGACACCAAGAGGAAATAAACCTAAACTCCTCTTTTACCGCGGGCCCTTTAGATATTTCTTTCTCCGAATGCGAGCAGAGGACATGGGGAAATGGAGAGAGGGGGATGAGGTGGAGTGAGGGGTCACTCGGGGGAGAGGAGGGGAAGTGGGGTGGGTGCCGAGTGGCGGAATTAATGAAGCGGAGGCGTGAGAAGGGGGAGAAGCTGGGGGAGGCACCTTCTAGTGGTTGGGGCGGACGTCTTGAAAACTTGTGAAGGCTGCTTGGGGGCTGAGAAGGGTGGAGGGAAGCAGGAACCTGGGCGTCGACCTCTATCTCACTCCCTCAATCTGAATCGGAATTCTTAAATAATTTTGCTCGAAAAAGAGTCTTAAATCTTCGGCACGGCAAGGTATCGTTTTGTTCTGCTGACCTCAAGCGGATAAATTTTATTCAGTCATCGATGATAAATTAATTATTTAATTTGAAATAAAATTTATTTTTAGTTTTTTTCGAATACTTGCCCCAGTTGTGCTTCATGTACTCCTGGTCGCATGGATACATTTTAATATAAAATCACTTCCCGAGTCTTTAATATGCTTTGGTATCTTTGAAAAATTCATTAGCGTGAAATGAGGGGCTCATTCTAAAAATACAAGCCAAAGACGTTTGAGTCTGCTTAGATGAAACAGTATAAATAAGGGTATATGTAAGAGTATTTAAAAATCTGCGACTAACAATATTGCCGAATATTTTTCTTCTAAAAGGAAACACTGGAGCTCCTCTTTTTGCGTCCTGATAAAAAAATCTTCATTTTGTTTATTTTCCGCATTTTGGGTATCAATTGCGATGGATCGTTGCCTACCTTATAACCGCAATAACCTGACCTCGGGCACTGACACTAAACATGCTTAGGACTACTATTACTTTTTTCTGCATTAGGAGCTGTAATGAAAATCGTAATACCGAAGCCCAAACACTTCTACCAGGTATTCCCCGTATCTTTATCGCCTGCGCTGATATAAAAATTTACTTTGTTATTAATTGTATTGATATGTAGTTTATTTTTCTCAAATTACGAGAAAAACAAGAAATCTAATGTTTTTGTTTGGGAAAGATTTTCAAATGAACATTTAAATATAAAAATACTGATAAAAATAAATTATTTACCCGCTTTCCGGCTGCTTTCTTAACAAATTCCTTCATACATTGTAACATTCACGTGCTTTCTTATTCAGAATGTCTTTAGGGGACAACTTGGTCATTGAATATAATTCTATGGGCTTAGTTTCAAGAGTTCATCGTTTACATGCGTAGCTCGTTATCCCTACCAGCTGTTGTTGTTGAGGTTCTTTATTGCTTTGCTCAGACGCACGCTTGACATTTTCATTCCTGCCTTGACTACTCTTTTGGTCTCTAACTTCGTTAATTTGGATGCTTCCGTTTCTCTCTTACGTCTCTCGACCAGACATTTAATTCGGATCCACTCTTGTCTTTTCTCATAGCGAGATATTGCGACAGGAAGGCGTCATGTCATTTCGTGTTCGGAATTCGGCTGATGGCTTTCTGCTAATGCTCTTATGGATCCCCTTGTAATTCCTAGACAATTAAGAAGTAGTGTGAACCCTAAATAATTTCTTCTGAGAATTGATGAAAATATTTCAGAGGGGAAGCATTTCAGAATGAATTTAATGTATCATCGTTTATTATGAGTGAAGATTTTAAGTTTAATAAAATTATGATGAATTACATGTTTTTTTTCTAAATCTCTGGTGAACGCAGTCTTTTATAGCGCTGTAACTTCGTAAATTTAATTTAAAAAATACTTTTGCTAGAATTAACATACCAGATTACGCTTCCTATGGAGGGAATGCAATTAAGTGAAGGCCTATTCAAAGTTTGCGTAGCGGATGTACGTTAAAGTTTACGGAAAATACCCTCATTTTACTTCTCTATCTATAACAAGGAAACGTTTGCTAAGGAAAGAATTGAAATATGTGGAATAAATAATTTAAAATATGTTTGGAAAGTCGTTATTTCCCAACTGCTAAATTTTATGAGTAAATTTAAGTCTCCGGGCTCCTAATAGTCTGTGAGTTTGAAAATTATCTTTCCTTTCTCTTTCATACGAAAGAAAGACAAAACCTTTTTAATAGTTTAGACAAATTTTTCTAAAAAATGAGCATAGAGAATACTTCTTTGCTATTATTTAATAGAATTGCTTAGTTTTATAGTTATTTTAATATAGAAATAAGTTGAATGAAAATAGGACTGTCTTAAGGATTTTTTGTTTTAGAAAAATAAGGGCATTAATTACTTTTATAAAAGATATTAATTTATAATTAAAGTTGCCTCAAATTAATACCGTACAAATTGCTTCGTCCCAATTGTATTAAGCGATTATTTAGAAAATATATTTGTTTTTTGGTATGACCTAGCCTTCTCCTATTGCCAGCTTATGATAGCAGAAATTTATACACCTTTTGCCGGAGTCCTAAAGTGGCGGTGTCTAACATTTGAAGCCGACGAGTGTCGCAGATGAGTCACATCTTCGACTATCATCATCAACCTTTCTCTGGCAAGTCTGCAGGGGCATCGCTCTGCTGCGGCCGGAGGTAATCTTTACCAGTGCGATGGGTGGGTGGGGAAAATAGAATCCTTTTAAGCGGCCTTGGGAAACCCTGCTTTTGTGAAGGCTGCAGCACCTTAAAGCAGGCGAGTTTACTCTCTCTGCGTGAGATTCTTCCCGGCAACCCTTCGACTTCAGCCGACTCCCCGTCCCGATTACATTGAGGGGCCCTTTCTCCGTAAAGTAGTACTCTCTTGGAGGTAATACTTCTCTCACTTGAGCACACATTTTTGAGTATACTAACGGAGAGGAGCCAAATCCGGACATAGCTAAAGGCAAATCGATCGCTCTTCCGAATTTTAAGCCTATGGAGTCAGTTAAATGTTTCTTTTCTCTACTATTACCATTCATCCATCGTTATTTATTGCACACTAAATCTCTTTTTCACTTCATGTCACTTTTCCTCTCAGTGTACCTCGAGGTAATGTTTTCTATCTAATTTCCGCCATTCTTGGCGGAATTCTATTTTGAATGCTTTTGCTGTACCATTTTAAATTTATGTTGTTCTCTTTCTTGCGCGAATATTTTTACTGGTATAAATTTGTAATCAAATGCCTAATACTTTTATACGCAGACCTTTTTCTAGATGTGTAAAAATCGATTCTCTGCTATAATATACCAGGTCGATAAACTTGAATAATGATAATTAGAAGAAATATATCTTTTGAAGCATCGCTTTCTTGTATTTGATCTCCAAGTATTATCTCATTCCATCAAAAGTGATACTTTCCAAGTTAGTTATATTTTTGCTTCAATATATTCATATATTGTACTCATCTTAAGTGAGTGTGTTATCTCAATTTATGTGTAATTAGTGACTTTCGGAAATGTTCCCTTTTCGTATAATAAAAATTATATGTCACTCATTTTTTCCTATTCTTAGTCTTCAAAAAGATATTTTGGTAAATTTTAACGCGTGCATGCAAATACTGATTCTCATTTCCCTGTGATAATTATTAACATGAGTTTCAGCTCGCATACTAAATTTGAAAATAATTAAAATTTATGGCACCCCTGCAAAACATTCTCAGATAATCAAAATTATTATTAGTCTCTTAGAATAAAATGTGTTGCTTTAAAAATCTTTCTTATTTTATAAAAAAATACTACTCCCAAAACAAACAGTTTATTCATAATTAAACATTCCATTCAAATCCATGTTTTTATTTCCCAACCAATTGAAAATTAAAACGACCAAAACTGCTCTCAGTTTCCTATATCACAATATAAAAATTCCCCGAGGCGTACTTGAAAACTTTGGATTGCTCCACCCGCCTCGCTCCTCATGACTTTTTCGTGGAAATTCTCGGGGAGGAGACCCTCCTTTGCCCGCCTCAGTCCCCCCCATCGAAGAATATAAAGCCTCGTCCGTCCGCCCCAAATCGCCGCTTTCCCCAACTCTCGGCGAAGCCTTTCTCTCGACGACCGACCGTCGCCGTTCGACACCATCCAGCCCACGCTCATCCCTTTCTCTTCGCTCTTTGCAGTTCAATTTCGTCGGGAAACTACTTGGACCAAAAGGGAACTCCATGAAGAGGCTCCAGGAGGAGACGATGACCAAGATGGCCGTCCTCGGCAGGGGCTCTATGCGAGATAAACTCAAGGTGAGTGAAAGGGGTCCTCTGACCCCTTCTCCTCCTCTTCCCTTCTCCGATCACTATACCCCGCGGACCCGAACGTTCACGCACCGCAAACACACACCCCAAACTCTATCCCACGCACTCGAACGCACGTGCCAATCTGAGTTTGGGGAGGGAGAAGAGACCTCTCTCTCGCCATCTCGGCTGCCTTCGCCTTTGGCCTTCCTTGTCGTCTTGCTTCCACTCGTTTTCCCTCGCATTGTACGACTATCCATCGCTGAAAAGCCTTCGTCGGCCCGTGCGACCTTCCCTGGGTAAGCGGAGCGGGCCAAGGTGGACGTGTTTGGTTTCGTAGGATTCAAGATGGCTTGGCATCGACCTGAAGACCGGTTCTCCAATCTCCTCATCCCCTTGCTTGCATCTATTAGGCCTCCTCGCATTTTTCCTCTTCCGCGAAAATTCGGCACACCTCCAGAAATACCACGGGTGTTCATTACATGAGCTGCTAGAGAAACATCAAACTACTGTACTGCCAAATTGAGCAATAAAGCTAGGCGCTCTATGATGCGACCCTTTTAGTGTTATTTCCGTTGTTTTCAACCATTAATATGTATTCCAGTATTAATGCCTTAAAGGGGGTTACGTTTAGCTATTATTTTAAAAATAATGTACAGATATACAAATGGAAGTCACTGAAATGAAAATTTTTGGGAATATTCGTAAAAAACGACGATTAAAACCCATCCCATTTTCCTATTGAAATGTTTAAGCATATGATTATTTCTTTTATCGTAATGGATTTTTTTCGGATTATGCCATTTCCCTAGGTTTTCACAGTAGTTATTCTTACCATTAGTAACCATTTGATTAATAGAAAATATTACATTTCTAAAATTAAAAAAAATAATTTATTAAGATATCTTTAACTTCCCTAAATGATTTACTTTTAATATAAAAATAAAGCTACCATTTTTTAAATTTTTTAAACATCCATTTAAGACAGTTTTGATGTAGAAATTTAATTATTTGAAATATTAAATATAGTTCCTAGGGTATAATATATTCGTGATATTATCAAAAGGTTGCTCGCTGTAAACTCGCTTTAAGAATTCATTTTGAATTCCCGTTTTTCAATTTTGTCAGCGCTTGGTTTGATCACCTGCAAATCTATATACGTGCACATAAGTCTCAGCAACACTTTCGTGTTACTCCTACTTTTGCTGCCCGTTCAAATCGTCTACTTTGATCTCCATCTTCGTAATCATATGTTGTGGACTTGGTTAGTACCGAAACCAGTAGAAATAATATCCACATATAATTAAAATTATTACTTTGGAGTTGCGTTTGCGAATACGAATACATTTAAGACCTATCTAATTAAATCCATTTTGCTCGTCCACATCTTCTACTTTGCGAGGAAGGTAAAAAGAATAGCAAGTCCACATTTCACAGTTCATAAACTCACGATCATAGCTTCTCTACCACCTGATGATGCTGTGCGGCAGCGAAACCATGGCCGTTCGTTAATAAATAGTAAATTGTGGAATCGTATTGTTTTTTTTGACCCCTTTACAATGCAGATTGTCCTACGCATCTCCAACCGGGAAATATTTTCGCTCGCATCACACCAACGTGGGTATCGCCGTAGGGCCGGCGGATGCGGTGACGTCGGGCTTTCCAGATTTCATCGGGTGCACTTCCGGTCTGCCATGTTCCCCGATTTATTTTCAGAGAGCGCATCTTCCCCCCGTTCGGCCCCGCTCACGTGTTGCGGAGGGCCGGATGCTCCGAGAATACACCTTGCTCCTCTCTCGCCGGTGGGAGCGAGCGGAGTGTAGGAGAACGGGACGAGGATGCCGAAACGTACGGGGGTGAGGGATGCGTCCCCAACGTTGGTTGGTCCGTCCCGAGGAGGAGGAGAAGCGACTCTGCTTGCGCGAGAGGTCACCGAGGGAGTCGTAGGGGTGGAAAATGACCCCTTAGGGAACGAAGGAAAATCCTCCTTGCTTCCGCTCCTCTCCTTCCCCGCCCACTCCCTCCCTCACTCCCTCCACCGAGGTGACTTGGCACGTGGCACGGTCTCCGAGCTGAGGCCTCGGTGAGCCTCCCCCTTTACCCGGGCGGAGCTCCCGCTACCTGCCGTTGGCACACTTGTGCAATGAGATGTGCGAATTAGCGTGGCGGCACCGGTGCCGCTTGCGCTAATGGGAAGTGTGACGAAGGAGATACTCTAGGGATGATGAAGTGCAACGACACTTCCCATTAACTCCAGGCGATCTTGTCTCTTTGGTCACAAATTGAATTGTTTTCTCGGCCGCTTTTAGAGAATGGCAAGTACCCCCTTTTCGGTGGCGTTGCATGTTGATATATTATTATAATAGTTTAATACCCAAGGAAATCGATGTCTTAGAAATTGTTAGATAATTAATATTTATTGATAAGAAAACTTTCTCGTTTTCATATTAATACATTGAATGATTTTAGTTTTGTCACACCTAATACTATAATCTATATGTATTTAATATTTAGTAAAGTAACTTTTTTATTGCAATTTAAGTAGCTTTTCGTCTTTTTCTTCAGATTTTGTAACGCATTTGTCAATCACGGAGGTATGCGGGAGCCTGAGCCATAGAAATCTTAGAAACTGTTCTTATATATTTTTTCCCTCTTGCAATTAGGAATGGTACTCAGTCAGATACCCTGATATTCAGGTTTTAATGAAGATGAAGGGGAAAAGTTACTTTCATCAATGTTATGAGCTCATATCAGTTGAACGTTCTTGCATCGACATCTAAAAATGATGTACTCCAATTATGTTTTTTCCCATTGTCATAGATGTACACCTTCTGGCCAGTGGGGACACATTCTTATATAATCACGTTTTGTGAACCACTAAATTAGGTGGAATTAATAAGAAAAATATTTTGAGAATATTCTCTTTTAGCTTGATGGTTGCAATTCGCTTAATTCATTTTGGTGAGCGTCATTACCCCTGTGATACATCTGGCGGCATCCACATCCCGTAAGAAAGTCAAACAGGATATCCTCAGATGCCTAAGACTTTGGAATAGGACAGAGAGCACAGAATTTATACTTCAACTTACAATTTCTAGTTTGCTGCCGCGACTTAAATAATATAATAATTTTAATGCTCGGTTCAGTAATGAAAACCACGGAAGGGCTATTGGGATTCATTAATTCGGGTCTCATGCCGTCCCCGGCATCATAATACTCGTCAACTGGGGGACAGTCGGATTCATTCCTCATCGTTCTTCACGGAGTGTTCGGTGAACCAAGTTTCCTACTCTCTCCCAGAGAGCTTGGCGTAATTTATGGTCGGTGTCTCCTTCATTTTTCATTCGGGTCGTTGATGCCCTCAAGATCCACTCGTCTAATTGCCTTCAAAGGGGGTAGCAACCGGCCTGCGGAGCACTGTAATTTCCCGCAAAGACGGCACCTGAAGACGGGATTATTTAGAGAACAGCTGACGGTTGTGTTGTCCTGAGGAAGGTACCACCTGGTGATATTAACCGTTAATCATAGCAAACTTTTTCTTAAGTAAAATCTTTCTCCTATGTTAGTCCCTTACTTTCTACTTCTTCCTTAGAGGCCATTACCATCCACTCCTCTTTGAGCTCCTCTCAATTAATTTACCCTCCGATACATAGTTAAATTTAAGTTAATTCCTTCGAAATACTGTTTGAATTTGTAAAGTAGACAGCGTTTCCTCCGGTTAAATACTCAGTTGGAATCCTGTCTTGATTAACTGCCGAAAATATTTCAATTTTATGGCCTTAAAGATTATTTTCCGAAAGAAAATCGCCTAGGTGTTACTATTTTGGCAATTCATAATCTCCTCAGCGTTCTATCCTTCTATCAGCCATATCCAATTATAAGAGTTAAGACACTGTTAAATACCTTTCTTGGAATCAGTTTGCATATGCATGCTGATCGACACCCCCATCTGCTATTAACGCACCTTCCACGCTGATTTTGAAGAATTTGTGTTTTATTGTATTCACAAAATTGTTGACAATATCATAACTTTATTTTTCGGGGAAATAAAATTAGGTATAAGGTCAATAATTTCGAGAAACAATATTTATCACACAATTTACAACTCCTAATACACTTGCGTTCTTTAATCTAACCGATAGATATAACCATACAATTAACTTTGAAGGAACACGAATATGAAGTAAACACAATCAGGTGGAGGGTTGGAAGACGTGACTTCTTAATATCGGGATTCTGTGAGTATTATATGACTAAAAAATTTATCCACGTCTCTCAGTAATTTAAGCTCTCAAAATAAATTGCCTTAGAAATGTCCGAATTGTGATGTAATCAGAACTCAGCACCATTCTTTCATCAAACAGCATACTAATACTGACTGATAGATCGTTTTTTCATGCATACGTAATAATAATAAAGCTGAGTAGTATGAAAATCATCCGTATTTTAGTGAGCGATTAATTATCAAAAGGATATGAAAGTAATTTCTGCCAAATACTCGGTTCAGAAAGAGTAATACTGGTCTTTGGGTTGGATTTAACACAGTGTCAAATTTTCACTGCTTGGGGTAGCCTTTTAACTAGGGCTAGAGAGAAATACGGTACACCAAGAGGTATACTCGTACAGAAGTTGTAGTCGACGCACCGTAGTCTAGTTATTTTAAGCAGGTGCTTGTCCAACAAAAACCTAACACTTTCCAAGTATACCCAAGAAGTGGCCGGATTATGCCAATATTTAACTATCGGATGCCAAAATATTGTCATTCAACTATTTTATCTAGGAAAAAACATGTGTTCAAGTCATTATGTAACCTTCACATTATTGCCGTAAAAATACGTCATAAAACTCCCTCAGACTGAGAAACATTAATATCATCTTAAGATGTCCATAAATCACTTCTCAACCTTCTTTTTGAGTTTTTATTCAGCCGAGGCCCTGACGTTATTCCACCATAACACCAATTTTAACTTTGTTGCGTTTCCCCATATTTTTTTCTTCCTCTCTCTCACCTCTCCTCTCTGATTCCATCTCTCTGGAAGATGAAGGGAGGGAAAAGGGTTGGGGAAAGGGGGGGGTGGTCGAGAGCAATCTGCTTCTTCACCTCTAATCATCCAGAGGAAGGTTTAAAAGGATGGGGGGGGGCTGAAATGAAGGAGGGAGAGGTAGTGGGTGGCTCCTAATGACGGGTAATCCGACACTTTGGCGGCGGCCCTTTGATAAGAGGCCACGAGGCGATGCCACAGAGGGGTTTGAGGCGCCTTGGTCCATCCACCCAATCCACCCTTATCCCCCCCTTGCCACTCCCTACCGCCACCCTCCATCCCTACGCAACTTATCTCCCACCACTCCACTCCTTGGAAGTGGGGGCGTGATGGGCACGCAGCACGCGCTCCTCCCTGGGTCACAGTTGGTGCCCTCTCTCTCTCTCTCGGAGTGGAGGGAGAGAGATGCAGGGAGGGAAGGAGGTAGTCGAAGGAGGGGGGAAGGGAAGCGGGTGGGGAAAGGGGACGAATCGGAATGCCGTGAAATGGAGTTTTAAAAATAGTCTCATAAAGGGGGGGATGGAGAGGTTGTGAAGGGAGTGTGGAGGATAGGTGGATGTGGAAGGGTGGAGTGAGTGCGGAGGGAGACTTTGAGGAGAAGGCTGCGGCCGCGTGCCGTCATCCCGGAACGCGTGAGTGGAGTGCGAGGTCGGGGGATAGGAGAGTGGGAGGATGGGAGAGCGAGGGCGTTTGGGAGTGGGCAGAGGTGGTGGGCGACTATTTCTGGCCCAGCATCCCACTGTGAGGGAGGTGAAATAGAGAAAAAGATAGACGGAGAGATGGGAATGGGGGGGGGGGGAGCGGGATCATATAGACCCAAGGAGTTGGCTGCCTTCTTTGAATAGCGGTCGGTATTGTCCGGTTTCCACATTATTTATAAGAAGACGATTCCCTATAGTTTTCTCACTAACAACCCGAACTGCGAGAAGGGAAACGCAATGAAAGGAATGAAGAATAGCGAGCCCAGCTTTAGAAGCAGAAAGGGTGATAGTAATGGACCTACAACTTTTTAAGTCAGTTCTGTCCTTGAAATAATTTTTGCCATTCTTCAATTTTATCTAACCTAAAACGATTGTTAATGATAGATTATAGTTCAGGGAAATGAATGTCATGCATGTATATCGTGCAAAGAATAAATGAAAAAGTGGGTGAATGAATTAGTAATGGGAAGCTATGTGTTCTCACCAAGGCCTACATTGGCGATACCAGCTCGATTAAGAATCTATTTGAAAATAGTAAAACTGTGTGAAGTCTTGAAGAAATCATAATGATATGTACAAAAAATTAGAGGCGGGAATGCGATCTCTACCTTGGGGCACGCCGACCCCGGTGGCGGCGGGGTAACGTCCTCGTCTGCCATTCCAAGGGTCGCGGGTTCGATTCCCGCCTGGGTGAGTTTCCCTCCATCTAGGGCTTGGGTGTTTGTAAATGTGACCATTGTTATCGTTGTTAATAGTTCGATCTAAAGGCCAAAATGTGCTGTTTTCGGACTAATACTGTATATATAAATAAATAAATATAACAGGCGCAAGACCAGACAGGAAGGGACACGCTGATCTTAGGATTGTTAACCCCGGGTGAAAAAAACTGTGTTGACTCTGTTGATGGGGGAGAAGGTCGGCTTGTCAGGACACGGCACTGCCTCGGGCGTCAGCTTGTTTTGAGTGTTCCACCTCGGCCGCATTAAGGGTTTGAGAAGCGCAGCAGTTGGTCTGGGAAGAGCTGTTGGTGGCAGGTGCGCTCCTACAGTACTAGCAACCCGCAAAGCGGTAAACACGAGTAGGTTGCCGGACAACAGGGGAAACTTTCTCTGTTGTCCGGCATGTTATTACGCTCTCTGTTGACTTAAAATTTAACCAATTTTATCTTATGTAATATCTCATGCCATTAATAAAAGTCAACGGAACTCTAAATTCTCACTCTTAGTCGAGGTACTTGTTTCATAGGCCAAAAAGTTGACCCCATTTTGAAAATCTGTGGGAGCTTTCGTTTCTCAGAACGAAGTGTAACTCATTTTTTACACTTGAAATTCTTGTCTCCTTGATCCTAAAATAAGTTATATTTCTCATTTTTTTGCACAGTTTATTTTTCCTCTCTCCCTTTGTGAATGCCTCAGCTGATATAATTAGGCCAGCCATTATTGCGGCCCACCCTAATGTGATGTAAGGTAGACCCTATAGCCGATGCCAGAAAAAGATAATAGTAATTTTTATAGTTTTAAAGACCTATCAAACCTTTCATGATACCAAATCTCTCACGTCTTTGGTTTATCGCTTTCATTTGTAATTTGTTTCTAGCCTTTGATGAATGCTTCCTATTATGGGAATTTCTGAACGATTTCTCGATCCCACATGTTCTTTCGGAAGAAAAATACCATAAATACTATTTAATCGTAGACTTTGATCATACGAGTTTTATTACAACTAAGTCTGCCTCAAATATATACAATTCTCTTTAATTGCCTCTTTGGAACTTCCCTCACTTGAAAAGCTGTCATTTTAGTCATATATTGATTGCCCTAGGTCGAACCTATTTTTGTTTCTTCGAAAAATGGTTTCACGCCCCGAGTAAAACTACGAATTAAGCAATTTCTGATTCGTCTTTTTTGTTCAACTGCAATGAACTTAAATAGATTTGTAGCATCAATTCCGTGTAACCTATGATATTCAACGTTTTTTTACATTATTATTTAATTACGGAAACTACAATCAAAACCAATTTTGCATTAATTTTTTTAAACACATTAACACAGAGGATCTCAAAGAATAGAGTTCGGTAGAGAAAAAAACTTTCACTGAAACGCACATGTGCGCGGTTTCGCTGGAGGGAGTTCTTGAAGCGCTTCATCCAAGGCACCTGCTGTCGTTTGATCAAGTGGAACTGGACCCCAAAGCAGACGCGTCTCTTTCTCCAAGGCGGTTTCGTTTTCAACGGAGACTCTGGATTATAGGAAAGAGGTTTTGATGCTCTTCCCTGTAATTTGGTCTTTGCTTGAATCTTTGAGCCTTTGAGACGAGCATGGAGTCAGAAGGAGACACTTACTTAATTGGTCAGGTGTTACGATAGAGGAGCAGTTGAGTAAAATAATGAATTTTGAACCTGACATTTAATTTGCAAAGTTTATTCCCCCCTCTGTGGGTCAGTCATGAGATTCGCCATGCTCAAAATATTTCCT
The DNA here is from genome assembly GCF_022747635.1 of Hetaerina americana. Lineage (NCBI taxonomy): Eukaryota > Metazoa > Arthropoda > Insecta > Odonata > Calopterygidae > Hetaerina > Hetaerina americana. Next base: position 3,968,974 of record NW_027287095.1, read on the forward strand.
CATCCGAAATTAATGTTCAGCTGTGGCTGTAGCAATTAAAACTTTTTCCAAAAATTGTGTCCATTTGCCTACGCGTGGATTCCAATTAGAGTGCCTAAAGCAACTCTCCTTAGAAGCTTATCAGAAGTAATCCTGATGTAAATTTACTAGCTTGTGAGTTATAAAACTAATAAGGTTTGAATGAAGATTGGCAAAAATAAGGGCCAATTCATTATGATATAAATATCGCGACGCCTTTTCAAGCAGAAAACATCTTTGAGGTTATTATTCAGTGATTGATTAAAATACGGTGACTTTGTCTTACGAATATATTTATTTACATCTATCAGCTCTAAAAATATGTTAAAATAATATTACACCCTATATTTAATGCTTTGAATCTTCTTTCAGCACAAATTAAAACAAAACCATCCTCCATGGAAAGGAACAAACTATGCAAAATTTCACTATTTAAAAAAATTTATTTACGACCCGGGTTTCAACAGTTTATGTCATAAAATTTTGCATAGCTTGTTCCTTTCCGTGATTGATCAATTTCACATAATTATCCCTGAAACCGTTCGGTTTGTCAAAACCATCCACAATTCTCTTTGGCGTTGGCCTATTCAAAGAAGAATAGAAGTGTACAAATGATGCTTAATAAATTGAATTAAGGGAAACTGTAATTTGCGACTAACTTGTATGTTTTTAAGAATAAATGCCGATTATCATAGATTGAAAATTTTATAGATATAAATTTAAAATAAGAAAATAAAATACAAATTTAAAAATTATGATTTTTTGGCCAGGCCACATAGTCTTACCACTACAGGAAGTGTTGTATTTTGTATTTAATTCCTCCAGAAGAGAAGGGAAGTGTGGATGATAATGTCTCTGAAATAACCCCCTGTCCCGTAGCTATTGAAATTTATCATACGAAATCAAATTTAAATATTTTTTGGGTCCTTTCATGACGTCTTAAATTATTATTATTATTTTCCGCTAGAGTTGCATGGAAAAGATGGTTTAGTGCTGCATATTCCTGATATTTGGTATTCACACCAAACACGTCCGGTGCATCTACTCCAATATGGATAACTACGATCCGTACGATACGGGATTCTCGATGATCACCAGTCTTCTAGTGCCCTACGTTTCTTATCACGCCAGTCTACGACGGAAGCAACACACTTAGTATATATGCGTCGTTCATAACGTGCACACGTGCTTGAGTTTTTAAGTGGTATGGGAAAGGAGTATTTTTTAAAGACAAATAAGTAGTAAACAACCTCGACATGTGCGGACCGGTAATTGTATGATGCCAGTTCACAACCCAATATATAAAAACTTACCCAAGGGTTGTGCTCAATGCACAATGAGCACTCGCAAAAGTGCTCAATGCACAATGATGGAGAGAGACTTTTATTTCTTTTATATATTGCTACTGTACGACACAGCAATACTGTCTAGCAAGGCGCCCTTGTTCCAAATTTGTTCGTGCTTTTTAGCGTTCAGGCATAAGCAGACAGCTGAATGGTGATAGGAATGCCAACAAGAAGGTTCATACTAAAGGAAGTTGCATAATTGTGCAGCAAAGTTGTGTACCTTTAAACAAGCATTTGCAATATATAGCTTATCGAGTTTCATGTCGCGAAATAACTGCTCGACTACAGCCGCACTATTACTGCATAGCTATCTTTAGTTACTTCATTAAGTGAAAATACCACTGCAGTAGATAAGTATTATGTGATAGGAATGGTTTTTCACTCTAACAATACCTATCTACAAAGCTTCTTCTTTATTGTAAAGTGGTTAAAAATATTTTCTGATGAAAAAAAAATTTCAATTATTTTTTTCATCCTTCTAATAATATTATTAATTTTGTCCTGAAGTTTTACATGCATTAATTTCATTGTTATTATGTATAAATGACACTTTAAAAAAATATTTTTTCCAACGAAGACGCGTAAACACTGGTAAATGGAATATACATAACTAAAAAGCCGCTCACGGGTTAAGAGTTTATAAAAACTTAGAGACTCATAAAATGTTTGGCAGTTGAGTTGCTCTGGGATGTACATCAATATTCCACATCAACACTTCTAAAATAGTTTACCAACATTATGACTTGCACAGTGATTAGTGTCAAGGTTTGAAATTCGAGTGGCTATATGCGAGACCCTTAGTGAAGCAAGTAGGCACTGTTCGGTGGTTCCGACTCAATTACTTGGACCTGGTTTTTTTACTTTTTTCCCGCGAGATAAAAAGGTCTGCTTCCGTCTCTGATAATTAAATACAATGAAAAATGGGACGGGCATTAAGGAAAATGGCCCATCTTCAAGTGAGCGCCATTTCTCCAAACTCGAAAATAAAGGCTGTTAGCTAAAAGAGCGGAAAAGCAGCAAATGTAGCGACGCGAGCGATAAAACGACTTTGGCTGTAGCTTGGGAGTAGTGGGGGTGTCACAGAGGGGAGTGCAGGCGGAAAAGGTCATTGGGAAGATATGTTGAGGGCGATGGGAAAGAATTCTAGGATAATGTCCTACAATTATTTACCAATATCAGTTCCTCTTTTCAAAACATGATCTAATTAGTTTTTCTTTTTATAGGAGTTGAGAATTACGTTTTTAATTTCGAATAATCTCTACTTGCTAATTATCAAAACGGCCTAATGTACAAACAAATTATTCGCGAGTTGATGATGATTTTGGTTTATATTTGTTAAAGGACATAGGTAGGGGACGAAGCAAAGAAACCAAGCAATTATAAAATTTATTTGCTAGTAATGGAAAGAGATGTATGCTAACATACAAGAATCACTTTAACGCTTCTCTGGTAATTATCGTTAGTTAACAGGTGTTAGTATTATAAAAACTTACAAATAAGTGTGTGACCGTTGGAAATCATTTCAAAAACCCGCAAATAGTTCTGCTTTAAGAACGAAAGAATCCTAACATCCTACGTTTCGAATTCTTGTAAAAGGAACGGGAAATTTCCTGATAAAAGCAGTGGTAAGTAATTCAAGTGTTATCATTCATCAAGTTTAATATTTCTCCGGAAGCATTGTCTTATTAAAATAAACATGATTGCTTCAAATTCACCATCAACTACGCCAATATTTTTTGCGTACATGTATATTAATTTAATCTCCTCTTAACGTCAGGCGTATATTAGTAATAAATGGAATATTTTCTTAGGAGGAAGGGGAAATTCATTTCTCTGAGTGGTTTCCGGGGAAACACTACTATTCGAAAAACCAGAGAGCATCGGGCTTCGGCTAGGGGGAACAGAGTTATTTTATTAATTTACTGTATATTTAAATTCATATCGCTAGATGATGAGGTTATCATTAACTATTGCTTAGCTAATCCAAATGTTTTTATCAGTTAACTTAAAGAGTTCTTCAGCTCATAAACATTACGTTATCATAGATCAATTTATGAATGTGTTATACGATGCCTTAAATACTCCATACGACGATGTGTGACTTAAATTTTGAAAAAACTGAAAAAAATTAAACGTCTTTTATAACTTCGTAATCCAAGCTTTTCAATTTGGGTATGCATTGGTTTTCAATAAAATTATCACAACCATTAACAGAAAAAACAGCAACAAAAATTTACTTGAAGCGGAGAAATGCTAAAAATGTTTTCGAAAGTTTTATACACTTATTCTTTAATCATCAATGGAAAATATAATTCTTGAGGATTCAATGTAAATATTGAGAATAAATAATACACAGCACCATATAATTAAAGATAAACATTAAGCTGCCAATGGTTGCTGCAAGTTAAGAGACTCAATACTACGAAAATAATATAACAGGAGAACAAATATTAAGGAAAAATAGTCGAATAGGTATGAAGGCCTTAGAAAGTTGAAAACAATGTAAAATATATCTGATAGATCAATTTATATTGCGAGGATAATTTTATATCTTATTGGGTCACACATGCCACGAGCATTGCTGCTTGAGGCCGCTTTAAGTGTGGTCGGGAACGAGGGTGGAAGCGAAGGGGCTTGGGGTGATATTCTCTGCCGTTAGGAGGGAGCTGTGGTCGTGAGCGAGGCGAGAAAGGGGGGGAGGCGCGTGGTGGGATACCAGGGATGAGGGAGTTTGTTTGTGAGTTTAACTCTCGTTTAACACTCCTTTGGGACGGAGGACTTTAGGCGGGGCAGGGGGTGAGGTGGGGCGAAGGGCGGGAGTTCCTTACGCCACCTTTACTCTTACCTCCCCTCTTTGTCCATTCGCAGCCTTAGATCAAGGGGCGGGAGCTAAGACAGAATAGCCGCTCGAGGAGAAGGAGGAGGGTGGAAAGATACAAGACAGATGCGGGGACGGTTGGGGGAATGAGGTTGAGGGTCAAAACACGTGGTGATGGAAGGGTATGGGAGAGAGAAGAGAGGGGAGGGTGGGAAGGGATCAAAGGAGGAAGGACGAGAGGGAGGGAGGACTGGATTTACGGATGAAGATTGACGCGTGACGTTTGCCGGGAAGGAGGTTTGGGAAAGGGAATCCAAGTGGGGGGTCGAATTTTTCTTCTCTTTCTCTTGATTTAGCTCTCGCTACGTTATTATCCCGTTACACACACACATATACATATATATATATATATATATATATATATATATATATATATATATATATATATATATATATATATATATATATATACACACATACACAGACACACATACACACACACACACACTCACACAAGTGATAGAGGATGGATTTGGAAAGGTTTTGTCGCTCAATAGCTAACTAACATCTGCCTTAGCTCAGTTTCTAGTACAAGTGTTCACTTTTAGTCAACGTGAACACTCATACGTGTATGTCACCTGCTGTGACATGAAGCTCATTCTCACTGTTTAGCTCTTTTTTTGTAATCTCGTCATTCGTGTAAATTTTAGCATTTTATTAGAAATTCGACACTAAGTTGAAGGGGTATTAGCTTTAAAATCTGGCTTCGAACACGTGGCATACTTTTTTGTCGTTTGAGTCAAAATTCTTTAGCCGAAAATGTCTTGTTCTAGTTTAACGAAACTGAGCATAGCTATTTATACTTACTTACCTGTGAACAAATTGTCCAGCTTCCGTAAATATTTTTTCGTGGAAAATTATAGAACCATTCTCATGCACTCTAATACCGTATGTACACGGAACAGATCGATGCATTGTCAATTATTTTAAATTTAATTCAGATACTTTTCTTTTGTTCTACGGTCAATTGAAATCAGCCTGAGAAAAATTACCTCACATACCTGGAAGTCGAAACCATACCCGCCTGCTAATGCACAGATAGCGGGTTTGATTAGCGTATGAGTGGGTTTTCCTCTACTTTAGCCTTGGGTGTCTTTCATTGTCCTCATTGTAAAGTATGAGGATTAAGGGAAAGAAGATACTATGAAGTCTCAGTCTCGCCTTAGTAAAAAGTCGCTAAATAAGTAAAATAAATAAGGAACGTGCAGGTGATGAGCACACGTAGATTTTCATGGGATGAATGAATCTATTCCTGCTTCAGTTAATGTTTAGAAATATCTTATGCATGTTCAAGTAAACTCAGGAAAGTTCAATACATTTCCGGCCGTAATAGATGATCAATTAGATTGAATTCTCTATAGGATTTGTAGCATTCAGGTTTCTGAATGATACATAAAATTAGTTATCTGATATTTTTAAAATTAATTTATGGTTTTTCTAGGTTTCAAAGGTTAAGTTATGAGTATTAAATACTTATATGGCTTTACTGCACCTAAGCTATGAGTGAAAATTATTCGTGGACGCTCAGACCGCCCGCTTGAACATTCGAAAACGCAAAACGCTGCTCTCCATTTCACCGAAGAAATTTTCGAATGGATCGGAAATTCTCGAGAAACCATTCTCCACAATTTTCCTTCCGCAATTAGTATATTGATTGGACTCCGCCATTCTCTGCTGCTAAGGATGAGGATGATTTGTAAAAATATGCGACTGAATTCATCTCGCCTTATTTAATTATGAAATGAGATGCTGAGGTGTGTTTATTTTTTGTTTCCTTACGAAATGTATCCGTTACCACTAATTGCTTTAATGATGAGATAATTTCTCTTGCTTTAATGGCGTGAAGGAAAAGGGAAGTTTGATTGTTTAGTTGAAAAAACAAGCTTTCTCTGATATTTTAGTTTTTCTGATCCATTTAGGGGCATTTTACGAAGTCATCGGAGGTTATTATTCCGACATACTTTTCTTAGAATTGTGTGCTGGGAATGTACTTTAGAACCATCCCAACAAATATTACAATAGAGTTTTTTCAAAGTAAATTAAATAAATAATAACGATTTCAGCAGGATCAGAGCCGTTATTTCGTGAAATACCAACATTTAAATTAAATTTCATCACTCGGCATTGTCAAGAAACATCAAGTGTTTGAATTAGCCTACTAACCTTAAATAGGGCCAAAGTGTCTGCTTTTTAACGATTTTATCTAGCGGATGAAGTAAGTCCACTTGAAGTATATTTCTCCGTATTCATATTATAATTTTAGTGTGAAAAATATTTTTTTATTTTTAAAGGCCATCTTTGGAGGTTTGCAGCCGGATTTTCTGGCATTAGCTCTACTCTGACCTAATTTACTTCACTCGACTCCATTGGAGAATGCACAATTTAAGGGAGATAATCACTTCTGCATGTCCGGTGTCTTCCCGTTTACCGTGGTGAATGAAGTTAATTGGTACTCATCCACAGCATGCATAGCCGACTGTTTTTTTCATCACTTATTTTTCTCTACTCCTCCTCTCCTCGCAGGCTCTTATCACGATCCGACCACCTGCAAAATTCAACCCTTCCCTACGACTCAAGCGTGTGGGGAGTCATAATTCGAGACCACGCCATTGGATGGATGAGCCAAGTACAGGCGGACCGTGCTCATCCGGGCCATAATTTTTTTTTTCATCCTGCGGAGATAATTTTGAAATCGCAACGCCTAAAAGCCTTTAAAAAAATCGCTCCTTTTATCCGTCTGGCATGGAGAGAACAATGCACGGGAAATCTCTTCGCTCCCCAAAACCAACCCAAGCCGATGAAGAGTCCCCCGTGCACTCGAAGCGAAATGATAATTTAAAAGCGTTCGGGGACGGCTCGCGGGGGGGGGGATACGTCGCGAGAGCTTACGCGGAAGGTCCTCGGCTCTCTCAGTCAAATATCAGGGGAAATGAACAGAAAAGGAAATAAAGAGGATGGGATCGGATGCAAAAACAAAAAGCGAGATGGTTCGGGAGAGAGGAGGAGGAGTGGGCGAGGCGCGGGGTGGGCTTCCGTGCGGGAGAGTCGTCAGGGCGTGGGGCGGCGGGTCGGATAGGGGAGTGGGGCTTTGCCCTGTCCCGGGGACGCACGATAAATTCCTCCCGCTCCGGACTCCATTGCAGGCTGCATCCTCGGATCCTCGCCCGCCCGCCGCCGCATCTCCCCCCTGCCCTCATGCCACCACTCCCGCCTTCGTCCCTCCCCTTTACTGTTTCCTATTCCATCATCGAGGACACTTATCTGCAGTTGTTAACCCGCGCCGAGCGAACTTGACCGGGAAATCTCGTGATCCTCGACGAAAATAGCAAGCATTAAATGTTGCCAATGAGGGAGAGCAGGGAAATGCAACCGTGTATTTGAATAAAAGAACGTGCCCGACCATTCACGAATTGGACATACGATATTAAAGGCAAAAAATGTTAAAGTAATAGGATATTTGCTGGTAAAATTATCTGTAATTTTCTTACAACTGTCTTGTCTCAATCATCCGTAATACCTATTCTTTAGCTAAATTAATAGTTCCATAAATGATGGCAATTTACAAAATGCATATATTTATTCCAATTGAGGTGAAGGGAATAAGGAAAATAGTCGAACGGGAAAAATATTGGTAGACCTTGGGATCGATATAGTGCTGTATTGGAATAGTGAATATATGCTCGTGACATGATGTGAATCGATTCTTCATTCTCTGTCCTGTTATTATGCGAATCAATTTAACGCTGCATATAACTCGAATTTTGTTTTGTTCATTAAACAAGATGGGCAGGGAAAATACAAACGGAAGTACGGAGTCTATTATTCAAATCGATAAAGTCTTGTAGGGCAAGACGTATAGGACATTAGCATTCAATGTACCTCTTGTTCAAAGTAACTTTATTTTTTTTCTTCACTCGTATAATTGGTTTACTGACGCGCGTTATCATCAAACGACAAAACTATACGTACTTCTTTTTTATCATTAATACGTATCAGAAATGTGAACAAAGAATGTACCCACAAAATACAGTATTTTAAAATTTAGTGCGGCTAACCTAATGAGCATTACTTTCGTTTAACCATGGAATTAATCTTCTTAGACTTTCCAATTGTGCGCTGAATTAACTTTTCGAGATATGCATATATATATATATATATATATATATATATATATATATATATATATATATATATATATATATATATATATATAATCAATTATCAGAGAAATTTGGATTGCTGTTTTCGCTTCGTTGGCTGATGCTTTCTGTGACGGGGGCATTGAATGTATCCTCATGTTTATCCGTTGATTATAATTACGCCGGCAGTTACCATAGCAGGGAATTTATTCCTGACATAATTGTGCAAGAAAGAATTGAGACATTGTAGCAGACGAGGCCTGCCGTCTTTCGACGATGAGTCAGAAAGAGGACGGCGTCTCATAGCTGACCTTAAAAGAGTGACGGATGGCTCCAGACAATGACGAACACCAACGTGTGGTGTGTCAGGCAACAAGGCCGTGGTTTAATTTCATAGCAAGTCTCTCTGTTCAATATAGCTTCCCTTCTCCCCATCCTCCTCATCTCCACTACCCTTCCTCTTTGAACTTGCCCACTCACTCCGCAGCGCATCTCTCCTTCTCCGGCCCTCAGTCCTCGAATCAGGGAAAAAATGTCATCTCATCACGGAGGGAAAGCCAACCATGAGAAACGGACGCTTCCATCAAACCCCTGTGGTCTCATCTCACCCTTATTCCCATGTCATGTACACATAATGGGAGTATGAGCGGAGCTGCAATTATGCTCCCGGGATAATCCCTATTCCTACGTATACCAAAAATAATTTTGATGTCTATGATCGAAATTCTTTTCTTCATCACAATATTTACTTTTAAAATTTAAATACCTTTTATTTGAGCTCAGAACAATCGTAATAATTCATTTATTTGGTTTTTAATGGTGTTTAAAAATGGCCTTATGCAATTAATTACGATTCTCGGATTGAATAAGCAGATGCCTTTAGTTTAAAGCTTAAATTCCATAAAAAATCGTCTACATTCCAATTATCAAGTAGTAGTATTAAGGGGAGGTGATCGATAGCTGAGGTCATTTGCGCCATAGGGGACGGACAGGAAAGGATGAAGGGTGGAGAGAAACCCGGCGTCGGCATTAGCCTACTCCTTACGAAAGGCGCCAAGGGGTCCGCAGCCTAACGTCACATCCGACGGACGGCGTACTCACTCAAAGTGCCCTCCACAAAGCACCTCAAGTAGATATCGAGATACCTCTGAAAAATATTCAACACCGCCGGGATTTGAACCCGGACCCTCTGGGCGGGAAGCCAGTACGTTAGCCCCCGCACCATCTCGATCCCCACAATTATCTAATCAGTAGCATTAATCCAAGACTAGAATAAATTGACTGATTTAGACCACTTTGAAGTCATGCTGCTGATGTTCTGGGCATCGATGGTTTATACGTACGGCTGTGAATTCGTTCTATTAAATGATACGTTGTGTAATACTCACAAACGTTGAAGGTCAGTGGGCTCCACAATGAGGTCTTTCCGGCCGTATATTTAATTTGAGAAACAAAACGTTGCCGCAGGTAGAAAATCTTTTGAATAAAGCGATATTTTTATAATGAGAACAAAAATTCGAAGGAAATGGGTGCATTGAAATAACTAGCAGCCTGGTAATTCGCATCAATACCTATTACGAATCATTCTTTAGCTAAGGGAAAGCATAATCTCTGAATAATCTGCTGCTTCTATAGCCCAAAAATGTCGAGCCAAAGAACCCCGCTTGACGTGTTGTTTTTGGATTATCCGAACTCAAGTCGTTCTACTCGGCTCGACTATCAACTCAATGTCGTTCAGTATTTGAGTGTGTGCGCATGTTTACGAAGCATTTGTGCATTGTTTTCTGATCTATCGACGACGGAATTGCTTTTTTTCCCCCTGTGAGGATCGCGAATCGATCCCATAGTATTAAAAAAATTAAATAGTTCTGCAAACCCTCCGTCGGGAACGAGGGCGGACGGAAGGCAGGCCGGGATGCGAATGGAGGCGAGCGAGCAAGGGAGCGGGCGGAGGAGCATCGGCTTGGAGTTCGAGTGTTTATTTCCTCCACATCAGGTGCACCGAGTGCAGTGCCACACCGACGGCCCCATAATCTTGGGGACGCATTCCGATTTTACGTGAAGCGTCAACCTTTCCTTTCTTTTCATCCCCCTCCCTCTCCCATCGAATATTCACGTACGTATTCCTCTCGTGTCAAGGCTTGCTTGCAGGGAATTGGCAAGGGAAGTTATGCACGAAGCTCGCAAGCTTCCTCCCACCGTCTACTATATGTGTCCGGAATTGGAATTTCTGTTTTGATACTCGTGCATATTCGCCAAGTATTGATACTTCGCATTCCACCACCATCTTCGCAGCGAGAGAAGGCCGTATTTTCCGTATGAGCGCCCCTCATTAAATAAAATGGATATTATTCTTCAACCCAGTTTCTGTCCAGTTAACGTGTGCCAAAGCAAAGGAGATCGCGGATCGTCGGGGTGATTTTATTTTTCGTTTCCCTTAAATAATTAAGCACCGACGAACTTCGGGAAGGCGTAAAATATTGTGTGTGTGTATTAGGCGTGTGTGTGTGTGCATGGCAGTGTATGTGTGGGTGCAGTATGTGTTCTTGAGGTACTCTCTCGTAAATAGCCCGCTACGTGTGCTCGAAATAAGCCCGCGCGAATGCTTTACGCCTCGCGTTTATGACGCTGGCTGTAAAGTTTTTAAGTGCTTCGCACCGCCGCGCGTTGCAACACCGACCCCAGCCGAGATCACGGCAGTTATGTGCTCCCTGTCCTTCGGTTGCTTTTGCCAATAACCGTAGGTTTCTCATTCACCCTGGAACATGCTGACACTGCAGGGCGGAGAACGCGGGTAGCTGCTTTTGTAGATTCTGTCGCCTTGGGAAACTGGGCATTTCAGTTCAGCAACGGGCACTCTCCAACCAAGAGTAAGCTTTACTTTTTACTTGGATTGTTTCCCGGCCTGTTTAGACTAACATTTCTCTATGCATTTTGGCAACGGTTCACCTTATTTTGACAATGACTCACGCTCTTTTCGACAGTGTCTGGTCTTATTTTTTTACGAAAGACCAGTTTATTATGACAATTTCTGTGCTATTATGACAGAATGTGGTGACAGCTTTAACAATATATCATCGTTGGTTCGTGGCACTTGGCAGTCTTGCTGAACGCATGTAAATTTAAAAAAAATGGGAATTAAAGGAGTAGTTTTTATATCACAATATTTTTAATGCTAATGTCAGTGATATCGTCTTAAATTGCAGTGTCTCAGTCATAAAATCTACAAAATCCAAAGCACAACATGATTATGGGGACAAAATAAACATGTATTAATGAAAGTGCATCACAGTTTGTTTTCACAATAATCGTGTTCTCTTCCATAATTTAATGCGTAATGTTCGTCATGGCAGACGGAAAACGAAAGGGTATATTCAAACATAAAAATGAAAAATATAATTTTGACCTGGAGAAGTTGGTCTTTTGAGTAGTACCCACGCTCGAGGGTAACTACTGTGATATCTACCTTAGCATCTAGGAAGGAATCCATCATTACTGCATGATCATGAGCGCAATACTTATATCTTACTCCGCATTCGTTGACTCGCTTGCAACGATTTTCATTTTCTCTACTGTTCTAAGTTAAAAGTTACACAATAAAAAGACCAAATAATTTTTGATTAGCCAAAATATTTTTGACCAAATAAATCTCGTGATACATATTACGAAGGCAGAGTGATATTGCATGAGTTTAATTTCTCTAAGGCTCAAGGAGGAATCAGCTTTACTATGAAAGTCAGCATAATGAATTGATGAGCTATGTTACGCTAAAGGTTCATCTTTGTTTAATTATTTTTTTGATTTTCCATTATTTTGCCGAAACTGATGAAATAAATACGTAACTGCTCACTCGACATGAGATAGAATATCAATGGACTCGGAAAACAGTAATTCGTCAAATACCACAACCGCCAAAGGGTCTTAAAATCCCTGTGTTGATTTCTCTTTGTCTGACAATGGGTGGTTGCGCGTATTTCGAGCGGATCCGTTATCAAACGCACCGTTCATCGTCTCGTTTATACTTAATTTCGAAAGCGACTCGTAAAGCTGGCGTAAACGAACCTTAGGGTCGGTGACAGCGTTTCTTGGGGGAAGAAGAAGTGTCTGCGGCAGGGTGGGGGTGATGAGGAGTTTAAAGGGGAGGAGGAGGCTCAAAAGTGGGACCGGAGCGGAGGGCGTGGGGGCGAGGGATCGCATTGCACATACGTTGGACTGGGGATCGGAGGATGGAGGGAGGGGTGTGGGTCGGGGAGGGTGGAAACTGTTGCGCCAGGAATTGGCCGTGGGGTGGGTGAAGGGATGAAGAGAAGGAGGGAGAGTGGTGTGAGCGCTGGGGGAGTGAGACGTGGGTGCCGGGCCAGTGAGGCACGGTTGGCACCCGTTTGCCGCGGCGGTGCAATTACGATTCCTCGAGTGCCAACCCATTCGCTCGGACAGCACGTCGCTCTCCCTCTCTCCCCCTCACCCCGCCACCGCTCCACCTCCCCTCCCCCCCTCGTTTCCTCTCTCCTTCCCTTCGCGAGACGGGGTGACTTGGCGAGGGCCCGACGGCTTGTTCAATGAACGGCCGCTTAGGCGTGGGCATGGGGAGATGACGACGGTGGCCGGCGGCGGGATCTGAGGCGGCGAGAGCGAGTTAGAAATGCATGAAAATGCACCCACGTACACTTGCTGCGTGTTCAGTGGGAGGATGATCTCGTCTGCCTCTCTCTATCTCCAAGGCATGAATGGTCGGAGCAAAAACCGCCTCGATTACGTAATTACGCGTTGAACGGCATGGTCTTAAGTATCGTAAACAATTGGACGGGAAACAGTTACATCCTCTTCAAATTTTGAACTCTGTAGCATAGATGGTATATTTAATGTGTTTAAAAATTTACTTGGACGATTGAATAATAATATTTCACAATTTTGAGGACGTAAGGTCCAGCGATGGCGTACAAACATTGTAGTGTATGATGTACATTTTGTAGATCTGAATTATACGCTTCCAACATTACTTTAAAATGATCCATTGTTCAATTTTTTTACTGATTATATTTATAATCTCATCCCTATGCATGGCTCAAGCTGTACATTTTATAAGCATATGATTTAAAATTTGATTTCTCTTGGCAAGAGACAGTACACATTTCTGTCAAAAACCTGTTCGAAAAAAGTCTTTAAAGTTGTTCAATGAAACCAAAATTTAAGTAATTAATCGAAATCAGATTCATTGATTTAAAATAATCATAATTTCTTGCGTTTATGCAAACATTTGTGTGTCCAATTTTCAATGCAGGCAATGGCTATACTGTTCGTTGCTTCAGTTGAAAAAAGTACAGATGATGGATTATGGATTTTAATTGCTGTGGTTCTTTCGCTCTGATGAGTGAGTGAGTGTAAATCGGTAGTGATGCCAATATCGAATAAGCGCTGGTTTTGCGAGATGGAAATGATGCTCGGGGAAGTGGAGGACGAGGTGGAGGCGAAGGCGTGAGTGCTGTTGCAAGTAAGAACAAGGATGGGGGATGGCAAACACAGGCACAGCCAAGATCGATTAACGTGATCCAAATTGTCCGACTGGTACTCTTCGTAGAGTCGATGTTGTGTTGTATTTCATATATTCCTCGCGGGTGCCATTTAAATTTTGCAGCCAATACTAATTAATATTTCATTCGAGAAAAATCGAAACGTGCTTTAAAATATTGAAATAGCAGTTATTATTGAGATATACGATATAGTTTACAATTAAAAGATTAGAAAAAAATGAGAAAGTTATTTTACTGTTAAAGAAAATATACAAGTAAGTTTTTACCGTCTGTTTCCGCCGGAATTATGACTAAATCTAGCATTAAGCTTAAATAAAAGTTTATTTTGTCTTATAAAGTTAATCAAACTCAAACAGTGAGTTTTAGGACAAAGAAAAAATGTATGGATAATCATTGCATTCAAAATGTCCTGCTAATTTTATCTTTATGACAATGTCCCGGAATATGACAACACGAAACTATTTACTCGAAGGGAACTGCTCGAATATCCTTCAAAAAACGAGATGAAGTCACATTTCAAGAATAGGAAATAAAAATCTTGAACAATGGTGTATGCTTAGAAAGGGCGATGAAAGTTTTAGTAGTATTACGATTATAACTTTGTTGTTTAATGGAGTAAGCTTCAAACAAACGTCATTTGGTACGTTAACCTGTGGGTTCGTCGGTTGATTTTCGCCTCGAGTGGGATAACACCGACTGCTGGCTTCTTCTCCCAAATTACTCTCCCTCTCTTCCCTCGGCTTAATTACATACTGATACGACTTGATCCAAAAGCCTCAGATGTTGGAAGATTGCCAAAATACTAATAAATTGCTGTTCAAGGAACGCCAAATGTCCAAAAATTAAGATATATTGAGGCGTTTGTTTTCAGTTTTAACTTGTGTTTCTAAATTCTCATGCTAATTCCTAATATATTTTCTTATGCATTGAATTTATCTTTTATATTTTCACTCTTTTTATTGCACATCGATCAAATCCGCTATCAAATTATAATTAATGATTTCTTAAAATCAAGTAGTTTAGTGAGTAATATGAATGGCAGAGTCACTTCATTAGTTCGTTGTATGTGTGAATTCGTGGACTCTACAAAGACTTTAGTTTGATAACAAAATAAATGTTAAAAGAAAACAATTTCACCGGAAGGAGAATGCGAGCACCTGTGAAACTTACTCTGAAGTTGCTAAAAAAAATGAGCAATTCCAATACTTACAAAAGCTTTACATTTTCTGCGTTTTGGTACGGGGCAATTTCATTTCTTTCTTCGTCTTAGTACGAATAAAAATTATTTGTTCGATGTCCATTGTGAAGGATTTGTGAGAGGGAGGGTATGTGGAAGGTGGGACTGTTTCGGCCCCAATCTCGTCCCAAAATGAGACAATTTATGACTAAAATATTCCAGTTTGCCATTTCCCATAAAAATTCCTCCGATCCACCATTTTTGCTTCCATATTTTATGAGAGAAGTGGTATAAGCATAATTGAGAGAAGCATAATTGAAGGTATAAAGTGGCCTAGGCTTGCATTTAGACGATCGGGATCACTAAACCGTAGCAACGGAAGCGGAGCCAAAAACAAATTGATCGCAGTGCTTTGCAACTCGATCTCCGGTAACGAGAATTCAACTATTGCTTAAGTGAGAACGTGCGGGCTAAGGGTGAGAGGCGATGCGGAGGGAGGGAATGGAAGGAAGCGGAGAGAGGGAGATAAACGGGTCCTTCCTCCTCCTCTTTCGTCCTCATCCGCACCATTTCCCATTTCCTCTCCCCTTCCCTCCAACCCTCCCTCCCCGAGCCTTCCGTTCCGAGAGAGCCGACATAAAATCCCAAATTGCGCGCATCTGAATTTTACGCTCGCTCCTTATCTGAGCGCTCCCTCTTCCCCCTCGTCCCCATCAACTCCACCAACACTCTCCCACCCTCTTCATCCCCCACCGTACACCTCTTTCCACCCACCGATCCCCTGCGATCTTGTAATTGCGAAACGTTATTGCGCGGCTGAGGGCCACCCAGCCAGCCCCAGTCACCCCCTCCATTCCTGCGGAATTTAGGCCTTTCTTGCCCCGCCACCTCCACCTCCCCCGGCCCCCAACGCGCTCTCTCGCCGCCGCTGAACCATTGTTTTCGCCCACTCCTCCCCCCGCCAGTTTTTGCCACCTCCCTCACCGCAAGCGCCCATTCTGAAACTCCACGTCGCCTCCACCGCCGCCTGCCTGTACGGGAAAGCCAAGACAAGGCTCCCCGCTCCAACCCTTCCATTTCTCTCCCTCACTCCACATCACTCTTCCTCTCTCTCTTTCTTCACATCACTCTCTCGCTCTCTGCCGCTCTTTTCCCAGACGTTTCTTGTCACTCCGTAAAAAGATGCGGAGAGGGAGCCAACTCGGAGGAGCAACGCACGACTTGGGTCTCCCGCCCTACTCCCTCTTCCACTTTCCATCCAAGCCTTCCCCCACCCTCTCCTTTGACGCCGACAACCCTCTCTCAACCCCATTTATCCCACTCACAAAACCCTCCTATCTCTTCAACTTCATCTCGTGACTCATCTCGAGCCAAAAGTAACGTTTAATATTAGCTTCGGTCCTTTTCGTAAGGAGTCTTCTTGTCGGATTTTTGAGTTGCCCTTCCCTCGACTGAGAGACCCCCGCGACGAGCTCTTTATAGCCGCCTAGGTGCACCCAAGGCGGCTTTATTTTCCCGCGACCCGTTCCGTCTCTCTTCTTATCTTTTGGAATGTGTTCGAAGACAACTCGCGGAGAAGGGTGGGTGGGGCATTTTCTCTCGCCCTAGCTCCTTCTTCCCGTCACCACTCCAAAGGAGGCCATGGATGCTCCTTAACTTCTTTTCTTTGAGGGAGGAGCCTTCGACGACTTTCTTTTGCACACCGCGAAAGAGTGACGGCGCGCCAAATTTTGCGCCGTTTTTGCCCTCGCACTCTCTACTTCGTACCATACCGCTGACGGGGGAACTCACTCATCCAGTCGGCATAATGTTCGCAGAACATTTTCTGAATTTCGCGCTCACAATATTCGAGGCTCATATTTTTAAGCCGAAATAGTCCATTTTGTGTTCCAGCCAAAAGCAATGAAGTTTTAAATTAATGAGGGTCAAACCTATAGGGATAAAAGAATACTGTGACAAATTCATTTTAAAGATATCTCGACTCATAGCTCCCGTTTATCGAATTATAATATTCAGTCGAATCCGTCCCCTCTCCAAAGAGGTATATGTTGGCTTACTTAAGAAGGACACTACACACTTGCTTTATTGCGTCACCCGTTGTTCTCCGTAGGTTCCTCATAGCTTAGATCGTTTAGCAGTCATTGATATGAGGAAACCAATAAAATTAAAAGGTATATTTTGAAGTATCATATGAAATATGCATTCTGCTAATATGAAATATGCATTCTTCTAATAAGACTAAAAATAAATAAATAGTTATATATTTATGTAGTTTTTGACGTTTCGACGGCACGGCCGTCTTCATCAGAATCGACGATGACGGTCAAGCCGTCGAAACGTCAAAACTACATATATGAGTGCCATTTCTTTGTGTTTCTATGTTTTAAAAATCTATATGTGTTTTTATATAGTTGTGCGTCACCGACGAGTGTTATATTTCGAAGATATACCCATATACGTATACCTGTATATGTGTGAATAATCAGCATATTGCTCTTTCCCAAATATCATATTTCCACGATCACCGAGGACCAGTCTTACCTTAAATTTATAAAAATATAAATAAATAATATTTTTAAATTAAAATCTTCTGCAATTGCGTATTAAACAAGTGATTAAATTTTCTTATTCACTTCTTCCTCGAAATATGATTTAAAAAATGATTTATTGATGGTTTTCATTATATGCCAACTCATTTTTTTTAAACTCTTCTCTGTATTATTTTTCCACTCCTTGCCTCACTCGAACTGTATATTTTCGTAGCCGTGACACTCAATTCCAACAATAATTCCCCTTTGTTTTTTTTGAGGGCTGTGGTACCCCAAAATACTCAGAATGTGTTTGTGCCTTCAATTTGAAGTGATTGCTACACTAGCTTCATCATTAGTTTCATATGAATATTATTCTTCAAAGGTTATCCCGTCAATCATTTTTGTTACCATCGTTTTCCGTAGAAAATTATACCTATGTGCATCAGTGTGTTTATCACTTCCCATTCACAATATTATGTTACTTATGCCCATGCTCATTAGATGTAATCGGTCTCCTTTCCTAAGATTTCCTGCATGTTCTAAGATGTTATTCCTACAATACACTTATAGCTTATCCCGCATCAATTATTCATATATTTTTATCCACAACCCCGATTATATTCTTGGTGAAATAAGGATAAGTAGTCATATACTACCTTGATCAAAAATTTCCCGGAATTTATTCAGAAAATTAAAAATACAAGTTTATTCATCTAAATCTATATTGTCCCCTTCAAAGTAATCCCCATCGACTGCAACACACTTATGCCAGCGCTTGATCCAATCCTCGAAACATTTTTTATATTCGGTTTTCGGAATGTCCATCAGTGCTTCCTGCGATTTTTCCATTACTTCCTCTCGGCTGCTAAAACGCGTTCCCCGTAATGGTTTTTTAACTCGATTGAACAGAAAGAAGTCACAGGGAGCCAAATCAGGTGAATTCAGTGGCTGTTGGATGGTATTTGTTGCATTTTTCGTCAAAAAATTACGAATAATGATAGCACTGTGCGACGGTGCGTTATCATGGTGCAAAATCCACGAGTTTTCTGCCCACATTTCTGGTCTCTTTCGGCGAATTGCTTCACGCAAACGTCTCATAACGCCCAAATAATACTCTTTGTTTACTGTCTGGCCTTCTGGCAAAAATTCATGATGCACTACACCGTTGTAATCCATGAAAACCGTCAGCATTGCCTTCTTTTTTGACTGAAAACGACGTGGTTTTTTTGGTCTCGGCTCATTTGGTGAACGCCATTCACTTGCCTGATGTCTGGATTGCGTGTCGTACTCATAAACCCACGTCTCGTCTCCAGTAATGATCCTTTTGATGAATGTGGGATCGGATTCAGCCTCGCAAATCATGTCTTTTGCGACGTCAACACGGTCTCTTTTTTGCATGAAATTGAGGTATTTTGGCACCAACTTTGCTGCTACACGACGGAAACCCAAATCATTAACCACAATGTCTTGGGCGGATCCATAGGCAATGTTCAAGTCCTCCGCTATTTCTCTGATGGTTAATTTGCGGTTATTGACCAACATTTCTTTTACTTTATCAATTTTTTCACCGACTTTCGATGTCGATGGTCTGCCACTGCGTTCATCATCTTCGATTGACTCACGACCACTTCTGAACCGCTCGTGCCACTGGTAAACGACCGTTTTTTTAGAGAATCGTTGCCGAAACACTTTTCCAACATTTCCAACGTCCGTCCTCGTCTTCTTTTTGCCAAAACGTTCCCTCTTGACGCTTGGCTTGCAGCTGCCCGATGATTTAATCATTCAGCTGCTGTGTTTGCGGCTTCTTAGCCCGTCGATGAAGGAAGGTCCAATCAAATCCTTTTCCTTTTCAATGGTGGTTGGTCGTCGTCCCGTCCCGTTGCTGCTCTTGGGCGTTTGTGCCTTTCCCAGGAGACAGGTTTTAAGCCGCCGATCGACCGCAAGTGCTCTTCTTTTTTGCCTTCAAGCTCCTCGTAAAAGGCCGTCGCGCGAGTCTTGATGACATCTCCAATGGGCGCAGTTTCAGTTAAGGCGTGGAGAATTTCTGCGGCATAGTTCCAGCCAAGCCCAAGTACACTGTTGAGTGCCCCTCTTTCCGTTACCTCCAAGTGGTGGAAGGCCGTCTGAGTCATTCTGCCACTCCATGCCGGTGAAGCGTACATCAAGATTGGGCGAATTGCCGCCACGTACAGATACGTCTTTGTCTTGATAGAGAGGGACGGTGAACGCAGCAGCGGCGAGAGTTGTAGTCGTCTTCCTCTTGCCTTCCTGGTGGCAGCGAGGGCGTGACTTTTGAATGTCAGTCTTTTATCCAGTATCACGCCTAGATAGGTCACCTCTTCCTTCCATGGCGCCTCCTCGGTGCCCACGAGGATTTCTCCTGGTTCTCGCAGTCCTCCAGGTGAAAAAAGAATCGTCTGTGTCTTTGCGCTGTTGACGCTGATTCGCCACAGGGCGTACCACTCCAGCAGTTTGTCTACTGCTCGCTGTAGGTATGTTGCCGCCATGTGTGCTCTCCGCGAAGTGGTCACTATTGCTGCGTCATCCGCATACAGGGCAACCATGGTATGTCGTCCAAGGTCTACCGGGAGGTCCGCCGTATATAGATTAAAAAGTATCGGTCCGAGCACCGATCCTTGCGGCACGCCTGCGTGGACCTGTTTCGGCTGTGACAGCGCGCGTCCCCAGGCGACACGGAAAGTCCTTCCTGTCAGGTATGATGTTAGCAAGCGGCGCTGCCAATTTGGAAACCGCTGTATTGCAAGTTTTCGCCTGAGACCAGCGTGCCATACCCGGTCGAAGGCTTTCCTGATGTCAAAGAACGCCGCCGTTGAGCAGCATCGCCGATTGAATCCGGCCGTCACCTGTTCCACGAGACGGACGAGCTGGTGTGTGGTGGAGTGTTCCTCTCGAAAACCGTACTGTGATGCCGGCAAGATTGAGTAGGCCGCGATGTGCTTCAGGAGATGTGGCAGCAGTACCCTCTCAAGCAGCTTTCCCAGGGTCGCTAGCAGGGCGATCGGGCGGTAGTTCTCTACGTTCCTAGCGGACTTCGGCGGCTTCGGCAATAGGATGACTTTTGCCGATTTCCAGATGGCCGGAAAATGTCCCATGGAGAAGCAGGCCGTAAAGAGCGTAATCAGGTGAGTTGCGAGCGAGACAGGCATCTGTCGAAGGGCCTCGTTCGGGATGTTGTCCTCTCCTGGTGCTTTCTTGCAGCGTAGTCGTCCAAGGGCTGCTCTCAGGTCGTTTTCGGTAACCTTCGTTACCGTCATGGTGCCCTCCTCCGTTGTTTCATCCTCTTCAGGAAAGTCGCTAGGATCATCCGGTACCAGTGGATCCGGAGTCGACGTGAAAGTGGCCTCCAGCGTAGTTGCTGCAAATTCAGCCTTTTCGTCTTCCGTGATAAGAGGGCCACCAGGTGAGTCGATCGGTGGGTCGATCCGAATGCTGTGGCGAAGAGAAGCTGCCATTCTCCAGATGCTCCCATCTTCGGTTCGGAGGGAAGCAACCTTCCTTTCCCACGTCGTCTGCCTGTGGTCCTGGATGAGCTGCCTCACTTCGGCTCGTTTTCTTCTAAACCGTGCCCCATCCGCGGGACATTTGGTTCTTTGAAATCGTCGTCGAAGCCGATTTCTTTCGCGGATGCGGCGAAGGATGGAATGAGGCAGCGTCAGATGTCCAGAAGGGCGGATCAGTTTTATTGGCACGGTGTTCTGTAATGCTTGGTCCACGCCAGCTGTTATGACAGAAGCATATTCGTCCAGCATAGCTTGTGACGTCAGTGATGGCGGCTGTTCCGGTAAAATGTCGGACAGGATCTGCCTGTACCCTGTCCAGTCTGTTTTGTCCAGGCATCGCACCGGCCGTGGGGGAAGTAACGTTGGGCAGCATCCCAGATAGGCGCAGACTGGGTAGTGGTCGCTGTCCAACGTCGGTGTCGCCACGAGAGAAAGCGAACTCGTGAGCCTACGGTGCAGCGCAATATCTAAGACGTCTTCGCTCCTGCCGTGATGCTGATGCGTTGGCCCATGTGGACCCGCGACGCGTACTCCGTTGTTCTGAGCCCATGTGAGCAGCGCTTCACCCCGAGGGTTCGGTGTAATTGAATGCCATGCAGCATTCTTTGCATTTAGATCCCCGAGAAAAAGCGACGGCCGTGACCCGGAGAAGATGACTTCGAAATCCTGTGTGGCTAGAGGTCGTTTTGGGGGGAGATAGAGTGACCCCACTGTGAGAGAGCCGATCGAAGTATCTACTTCAATGGCTGTCGCCTCTAGATGCAGTCGAGCTGGTAGGTCAATTTTTCTCGCAGCCAGGTCAAGCGAAACGAGGACCGCCGTGCCCCCTCCTCTTGTTTGCCGGTCATCCCGGTAAACTGCATAGCCTGGAACGCCGTATGAAGTTCCAGGACGGAGATGAGTCTCTTGCAGACAGACGATTGAGATTCTTGCCTTCCGTAGAAAGGCAAGCAATTCAGGGGTCTTTCGCTTCAATGCGCCGCCGACATTCCATGTGGCTAGGATGATAGATTTATTTAATTCTCGCCTATGGTCCATTTTGGTTTGGGAAAATAGTGGTAAGGGCGACAGTTAAAGCTTGCAGCTGTTGTTGCAATAGCGCAGCAGAGGACGTCAATGCTTCCAGGATGGAAGAGAGGGATGTAGCCAAAGTTGGAGTCGGCATCTGCGAGTCTGCAGCCCGCCTCTTCTGGAGAAGAGGAATTTTTATTTCTTCTGCTGTCTCCCTGGCGACCGGAGCCGGCGTCGAGAGTGGAGGAAAGTCAAGATGCTTGCACATGGTCGGACGTTGGGTTGCGTTGGTTGGGTCTCCCGGCTTCGACGCGTTGAAGGTACCAAGCGTCTTCTGTTGAGGAGAAGGCAGCTCTGTTTCAGCGGCGGTGTTCTTCGCCCCCTGGGTTGGTGCGCCTTTCCTCCGGAGGCTAGCCATCTTCATCTCCTTCTGTTTGGCGTAGACAGGGCAGGTCCTGAAAAATGCAGGATGGTTTCCTCCGCAGTTACAGCAACAAGTCTTCTTCCTTTCCGTATCCGGACATTGGATGCCTTCATGTGCACCAGCACACTTGTAGCATCGCGGGGCTGCCGTGCAGTTGGAAGATGCGTGTCCGAATCGGGTGCACCGGTAACACATTTGTGGCTCCCTGTGCTGATATTTTGCCACCCTGACACGGGAATTGCCGATGTATCTTATGGCAAGCATTTCTTTTGTTTGCCATTCAGGGTTTTCCTTGACAACGACAAGGAAGAAGGTTCCCTGCCGCACCAGATGCACTCGTTCCACCGGAATCCCCATGGCGTCCATATCTTCTTTCAGTAGCTCAACTGGGTAGGTGCACGGAAGTCCACGAACCGCGTAGAAATTGGCTCGTAGGGATTTCGGGCCCCAGGTCGAGAATTGTGCATTTGACTGCACCAACAGCTGCTTTATGGCCGCATAATCAGCCGCAGTCTTTAGTTGAAGTCTCGTCGAGTCGGTTGTATAGATTGCAGTAAAGGACTTGTCCGTTGCCTTGGATCGGACAAGTTTCAGCAAGGCCGCGTGGTCTACTACATCGTATATGATGAGTGCCGGGGGGCATGGTTCCTTTTTTCGGCTTGCCGGGGATCCAGATGGTGCAGATGAATTTTCAGCCTCCATCGCCACGGGAGCAGAAGAGTTGTCCGTGTCCGGATCCGTGACGAGCGGTGAGAATTTATTACTCGTACTTACCGGGCGCTTATTAGTTGCTTCTTCAATGGAAAGGAATGGTGCGCTACGCTTCCCGGCTCCTCTGGGATCCTTGACGTGTCGCCAGTCGTCGTTGAATTTCGCGGCAGGGGCAGACGGCCATATTTAGATTGCCGATGCTGATGTGATTGGCCATGATGCATGGAAACGTCCATATTTAGAGCGCCGGCAGTATGAACAGGGTTTGAAGAAGTATTTTCCAGCTGCTGGTCGAGAGGAGTCCTTATAGTGTCCGCTGGCAGCGGCACGATGTCCATATTGGGCGCCACCGGCGCCTTGCTTCGCTGTCCCTCGATTATTTAATGATGTCAGCAACCAGGGTTAGAAGTATCCAGTAGAATATTCCAAGGGAGGCGTACGTCGAAATTTCTGTAGGTATATCCAGGTCTGATGGTCTATCCTCCGTCTCCAACGTTCCGAATCCAGGTCCAGGTCAGGTCAGGTCAGGTCCGTCCGTGCGCCACTAAATCCGTTTTTTACGCAAAATTTAATACAAGTTCGTTGTTGCAAATTTAAATCCATTTCTGAAATTGTAAAAAATCGCCAACACACACAGAGATAGATGTACTCTTGGCTACGTAACTTTTGCAAATGTCAAGTTATGGCACTAAGATTTAAAGGGAATATCATCAACAGATGTACCAATTTAACAAAAAAAACAGAACTCAAATCGGAACGATGGGAGTGCCACACGGTGGTTATTCCGGGAACTTTTTGATCAAGGTAGTATGTTAAAAACAAATGCCATAACTTCAGAAAACTCTCAGGACGGCTTCCCACTTTACGTTCCCGGGACAAATTTCCTTGATTATATCAGAATTGTTAACGTTCTTGAACAGCGTCGAGGGTTGGATTTTTTTATTCAAATAGTAATGCACCGTTGAATTAAAATTTTCCTGAGGAAATGTTAAACAGGACTTTTTAACGTGATACATGACATTACGACAACCTTGCATCGACACGGGAGTGTGGCAATGCGATTTGAATTTATGTGTTAAACGTGAGTCTTGTTACAGTGTGCCCTTTACCATTCGAAAACAGAACAGATAATTAGTTACTGCAATTGCTGAAAACCTCAGCCAGCATTCCTTGCATAGAGGAATAATGATCAACGATCGTTCCCTTGGGGGAAGACAGACAATTGCTTTAATGTAACCGCCAAGGGCTTTCATCCTTGATGAGAATCATGGCTTTTCATTACTCTGCATCAACACCCACTCCCGTCTGCTCCTCCAAATCCCGTGCGGGCAAAAAATCGCCGCGACACGACGCGGTGCCGGGGGCACATTCCGAGGCGCCACCTGCATCCCCGAGGACACGCACGTACGCCCCTTCCCTCTCCACGGCGCCCTCATCCGCCGACTCCCGTCCCCAACGTCGCTGGGATTAGCGCCCTTTGCATGACACCGCGGGACGCGCTCTCCGGACCGAGGAGCGCGAGTAGGTGGAAGACCAAGCATAGCCCAACTCCCCCCCCCCGCCCCTCTCGGCGACGGGGCGAGGGTTTTGAACGATTGCCGCGGTATCCGCGGCGAGCGGCCCCTCGGGTCGCATGTGGGGATCTTGGCGTGGGAAGAGGGGATGCGGGTACGGGCATTAAATGCACGCGGGGCTGTCACGCCGGCTCTTTGTTCCCACTTAACATTCCCGGGCCGAATGCAACCACCGTGGCGCCGGCGCCTCCTCGCCGAGAGTTGCCCCCCCCCCCCCGCCCCCACTCCGGCTCGCCCTCTTCTTCTGCGTCCTTCCTTTGTGCTCACTTTAAGTTTACGTTAAATCTCTCTCTCCGTGGTTTTCACGATGGCGTCGTGGGTAATCTTCCAAATTTATCGCGTCTGATTTGCATCTCCCTTGGAACGTTTCGTGGAAGGATATTTTCCACCTAATTTCTTCGAGAGTAATGTGGCAGTATGTTTTCTTTGTGCAGAAATTAGAATTCATTTTTGGACCTACCGGTAATAGCACTTCTAATTGCCATTGGGGAATTCTATCAATTGCATGTAGGTATTTTGCAGTCAGCGATAATGAAGCATCATCACCATCAAGTAAAGAAAAATATGCACAATTTCTCATTTGAAGATAAGAGAAAATTTTTTTTGTCTAAATTGCCATTATTCGCACTTTTGAAGCATTATAAAGTACCAAGGTTTCAATTTAGTCCCCTGTGTAGCTTTCTCTAAAAACTCATATATTTTTCGGCTTTAATGATTTTTCCTCCTCATTTTAAATAAATAACCTAACTGCATTTTTGTAATGAGCAAAGTTCAATATGTACCTCGCGTTTTACCGTTACCTTTTTTATTTGACGTAAAATGTTTATGGCGTAATGCCACGAGTTTGGAAGTCAGAGCTTAGGTTTTAACACAAAAGTAATGATGGAAAAATATTTAACTATTGATAAAGTACTACTGTACGAAGGCCATACTGAAATTAATTTAAACTATAGTTTTGGTTTAATGGATTTTTTATCTGCATGCCGAAGCATTAGGCCACTGACACAGTTTCAGGCGTAACATGGTGGAAATTCTAATGAATAAAGAAGACACTGCTTTTCCGCATAGAATTTTTTTATTTTGAACTAGGTTTCGTTACAGTGTAACACTTGAAGATGTTACGATGTAACGAAAACTAGTTTATAATAAAATAAATTCTATGTGGAAAAGCGAAATGTCTTCTTTCATCATTAGGTCACGGCATTTGATGCAGTCAGGAATCTTCAGGATTCACTCAATGCGCGGTTAATCAACATCCATTACTCGGTCACTCGAAAGATTTTGAGGTCGAGAGAAAAGTGTATTAATGAAATGTTTTTCTTTGATTTGATTACATAAGTACTGAAGGTCAAATGTTTTGGTAACAGCATGAAGCTTGAAAAAAAAGTGATTTTGAAAAGAATTTAAATTGTAACGTGCAGGCAAAATTGATGACATTGACTCTTGATAATTGCCGTGCAAAATGTGCCATCGCTCCCTCCAACCATTCTAGTTATTATAAAGAGAAAACAACTTTGCATTATTCCGCCTTCTTTTGGCACAGCACAGTATGGCGAAAGTTCATTTAATAAATTTTGAATTTGGAAACATGATACACTTTATTAATGCACCAAGTGGAAGTAAGAACTAAAATATATAATTACGCAAGGAGTTATATAAATATCATGCGTGTGTACCATCTGCGTAACCAAGGCTATCACCTGATGAACGTTTACGATAAATCTTTGATGATTACTCCTCACTTATCACGATTGAGATTCCACGGAGGGCACGTGCATGGCCTATTATTAGTACCTTGAAACTGATTGAAATGGAATTACATTAAACGAATCGGCACGCCGTGGGTTGCAATACTTCAAAACGAAAGCTGCTTTTCCCTTTCGCCTGTTGATCGCGAGCGTCTGCCGCCGCCTTCCTCCGGGCTCTCCGCTTTCCATTCCTGCGCACGCCATCTCACTCCACTCGGCACGAAGACAATTGCGCATCGCGAGACTCAAGGACGTGAGTCAGTGACCCCATTCCATCTGCCATTCGGCCAGCAGTAAAAAAAATGTTAAGCGATAAACTCGTTGCCCTCCTACCCGAGGAGGAAAGCAAATTGTTTGATTTTGCTAATCTGATAGCTGGCGACTCGTTATCGATTCGGTCTATTACGATCACATTTAATATATTCCTAACAAACAATAACACACCGGTTGGGTTTGTCCTTTGACGTGATCACGTGAATATTCCCACTGCAAAACTCTGGGACTATCTACACTAATTTTATGTCTTTCTTCAGGCGTCGTCGTGTGACGAGGGAATGAATGGAAGAGTCGGCTTGGAGTAATAAAACATAAGAATACAACTGGTAAATCAAATAAACTTGGGGTTTATGGGCCTGGCGATTGAGGCACACATTGATACATCTTTTAACGATGACCTTGGGGAAGGAACAGGGATGAGTTGTTTCGAGGCCTCAGTTAAGGTATCACTGAATTTGTGAACGAATGAGCTGCTAAGTTATCTTGAAGGAAAGAGTTGAGTTTTCACATTGAAGGTATATAATTCATAAGAGCTAAACACCTAAAATAAGAGGGGGGGAAGGAACTCCAATGGCCGTAATAATTAGTCGCAACTCTCGTCAGACCAATTGTTGTGTTGGTTTAACGGGAACCACGTCAGGGACCAACCACAACCTCTCGACCAGAATACCCTCTGTAGTGGTTTACGGGAAATTAATCCGCGTCAGGGACCACACACAGCCACACGCACACTATCCTTACTGAAATCCTTCACAAGGCTGTGAGACGCTGTTAAGAATTTCAGGTGGAGATGGAATCTTTCACGAGGCTGTAGAGAAGACCCCGTTAACAATTCCAGGATATTCTCAGGTACACACATTGTGACTGACACAGACCAATCACACACACACGTACTCAAGAAACACACACGCACTCAAAAGGGACCAGATTCTGGGAGAATCTGGACACAGGTATAGAGCGCAAACGATGATATGCGTCGAACACGCGTGTTTTGGCCACAAAGTGGCCCTCTTCAGCGAACCGAAGGGAAAACACCTCCAACACAAGGTTGAAAGTAAACAACCGGAGACAAACGTCAAATATATATGAAACTGTGGGAGTTAGGGGACCAATCGAATTAGTGGGAAGATGGAAAGGGGAGGAGTACTTTAAACGTATTGGTAAAGAGGAAGGGGGGGGAGGAAGGTAAAGATAATGTATAAGTATATATGTATATATGTAAGTATATTGCAGCTCCAATGGTTGGATTATTCCAACCCAATAGCTAGAACAAGTTTTCAACTGCTGGCCTTTTGCGACACTCAAAATGTCGCGGGCTTTATTTTTGAGATATTGTATATTGCGGGTAAAATCCCACCTATAATATAATGCAATATATATCTACTGGATGAAAATCTTTGGCAAAAAGGATTTCTTTATCGAAGAAGTCCAAATGGGTAATAGAGTTTTTACACAATAAATCTAAGATAAAATTAGAAAGTGAATTATGGAAAAGGTAAACAGCAACCATTAAGCCTCCACCACAAATTGTGTTTGACCTCCACTCTTGTACCATTTCATGTTTTTTGTGATACTCCATCATAATTGTAGAACCCGTTCGTTAACTGCCATTGAACCACGGAGAAAAGGGCAAAGCACTTTGTTCCATCGTTTCAAATGGAGGGTATAGTATAGATTTCATCTTCACTTCTTCCCGTACCCGATGCTATCGAAAAGAGGTTTTGAAATAACATCCGGTTTTCGCAATCTTAGAAATTGAGAGATACTGCTTGAGTCATTTCCAGTTATCGCTTTCCTTATCTACATGCCAAAATGGTGTCCCGAAGAAAACTGTGATAGTAGCCCCACGCTTAAACTCTTCATACACGAAAAACCTTGTTGGCTCCCGCGACGCAGAACGGATGGCAAGGTATAAAGGGAAAGTCTTAAGGATGCAGATCGAGTGAATGGAATTTACTATGCCGACCAAACAGACTCTCGAAAGTGCTTTTGTTTTTTATCGATCCTGTTTCGTTTTTCTGGAAAACGCACATATTTCTGTACCGATGTGTCTAATTTTGAGTGAAGAATTCATATTCTAGTGAGTGACTCAGGATTTGAGCGAACGAAACGTTACGTTAGTCTCATAATCGGAGTCCATTCCTATTTAAAATTTGAAATAAATTTTCTATGCCTACTAACTTGCACCCATGCCTAAATATTATAATGAAGACCTCTTCTTATCTGTTTGCGCATTGAACAAATCAGTTTCTTCAGGGTTTCGTACGATTAAAATTCACCCATAAGATTTTTTCATCGAGTACCCCTCTTCCGAAGGCTACTGTTTCAATCGTTTCATATTGAAATGAAACTGTTGGAAGTGAAACATTTTTGGTCATCTAGGTGATTATATACACGTTGTATCTCATGTCATTTCACATCTTTAAAAGACGCTCGACATAACAATGTATTAAATACGGTGTGGATGATGTCCGTACGAGATAGAAAGTCGGTAAATGAAATTTTTGAACATTTCACGCGATTATGCGTAGTTAATGCAGATATATACTAAATGAACGGTTTTTTTAGACAAAATAGTTTACGAGAGCCCATTCATACTCTCATGTCCCTTCATGACTGTTATACCGCACAAGAAATATGGCAGATGGGAAACGAGAGTGCAATGAGCAAAAACGCTTGAACATGCAAAAACATAGCCAGTCACATGACCCTTGGTTTGTGGTCATTTCTTGCTCTTTGCCACCATACCTGGCACAGTGACTGATAAATGTTTCCCTTCGCTTCCTTTGCTCCAGCGCAATTTTTGTACAGTATACGTGTATTTTCTCAAAATATGTGCTGCCGTGTCCGTATCTTTGAGTGCTCCATGTCAGTGAATTTTTTGTTTCGGTGGGAGATATTGCACTAGCAAGTATTGGTTTGCTAGGCGTCGGAAGTTATTAGCAATAGTATTTAATTTTTCTATTTCATGTTATAGACTTTTGAAGTACTTCATTTATCAATGCACGTATGCCTCTTCTATGATCTATTGATTTTTGTGATATTGACTACAACATCGACCATAATGCACAAGCATTTAGTTATTACTAATAATCATTTCACTTAATTAATAATATTCTCAAAGTTTTTATTTCTCATATCGCAAAAGAAATAATGTTATTTCGTAAAATATAGCAGTATTGGATTCATTTACAGACATGTCGGGAAATTTCTCGTGGAATTTATAATTATCATTTTATGCACAGTTATGTAAACAGCCCCATATTAACACCAATACATTACTAGACTAGATAGATTTTTATAGCGTAAAAAAATTTAAATATTATAACTTAAGCACTTTGATCAAAAAGGCTTGATGTTCTTTGCCAACTGATTCCAATTGTCCGGATTCAATCCCAATCTCATCCGTGAAGTTTGTGGCTATTTAAAAAACTTGTGGATACTTCCTTAATGAATGGGCCAAAAACGCCCAGTCAGAGGAGCACCTTTAAATGGCGTTAATATTATTTAGACAACATTAAATGGGAAATTAAATGAATGTTATTACTCGTCGGTCTCAAAAATGTAACAGTTGATTTAGTTAAATTTACAAGGCATACAAAATTACATAAAATGAGCAGAAAACATTTTCAGATTAAATAATAGTCTCAGTTTTCTAAGGAAATTTGGCAAAAAGTGATTTATTTTACTATTTATATTACAAGCCTATTATCGTCTTAAAGTACCTGCCGGATATAGAGTATATATATTTATATATAAAAATACCAAAAACACATTAATCAACACGAGGTTGGTTTGGTAGGTGACGGTAGAGTTCACCCAGAACTAAGCCCGACGGCGTGTAAATTCACACATCAAGGTAGGGGGCAGCTCCTTTCTATGTGCCGGTTATGGTTTCCCCGGAAGATCTGGTACCCAAAAAATCACATAGCTTGGGTGGAGCTGCAGGTTCCCAGAGTGCCTCCCCCAATTCAAAAAGATAATGCAGGGGCAGCGACTTAGAAAATAGAATGTAGAAGCATTAAATGGTTTGGGTACTCAATACTCAAGGTAGGAATTAAAGTGGGCGGGGAATTCGTAAAATCAGTTAGGTTTGCTGATGACCAAGCTTTAGTTTGTCAGTCAGCCAAGGGGTTGCAAGCATTGCTGAGTGACTTGGAAATTCAGAAAAAGGCTAAGCTAAATATTAAAAAATAAGGGCAAAAATTAGAGCAAGTAGAACAGTTTACGTATCTCGGTAGTGTTTTGGACCAACACGCTCAAAGTAGTTGGGACGTAAGGTGGGGTATTGCGCTAGGCAAAGAGGCTTTCACAAGGAGGAGCGAGTTGATGACAGGGACGTTGAATAAGAATGTTAAGAAAAGACTCGTAAAAACTTTGATATGGAGCGTAGCTATGTACGGAGCGGAAACGTGGTCACTGAAACAGGAGGATAGACGTAGACTGGAGGCTTTTGAAATGTGGGTGTGGAGAGGAATGGAGAAGGTGAAATGGACAGAGAAGAACACAAATGAGGAAGTACTTGGTATGGTGGGCGAAGAGAGTGGTTTGTTGGGAGAAATCCTATGGAGGCAGGAAAAGTGGATGAAGGGGGTATTGACCGGCAGTGGATGTTGAAGACTGTAATAGAGGGGAGAATGTTTGGCAAACGAGGAAAGGGAAGGAAGGGATGCTGGACGGGATGAAGGGAGGAATAAAGTTCTCAGAGATGAAGAGGGACCTGATGTAGAGCAGGATGTTGGATTTTGTGTTTAGTTAGGAATCACAAAATATGTAATTAGTAGCTGTGTCCATCCAAAAACCTACCTTAATCGGTAGATTACCTAATAATAAATAATAATACATATATATATATATGTATATTATTTATTAATATTATATTTATTATGCACCTGCACATTTAACATAGATTGAGTTATAAATAAGTATATAGAATAATCAATAAAACTAGTTTTCTGGCGTTTATCTGCTGAAACAAAAGGGAGAGTGGCAGCGTGTGGCATTCCAGTACCAAATAGATTGTGCTAAGGACTGCTGGATCACTGCCTCAATTCACAAACGTGGTATCACATACAATCCTTGCGTTGGGTTATTCTGATTAATAGAGCTTCGCGGGAAAGAGAGCATGGCGAATGTGTGACTTTTATACGCCAAATTAGGTGGCTAACTACACCCTTACCAGCTTATTTTTTTGTTGAACAATGAATGTGTCTTCATGTAACTTTCAGTTTTACGATCAATTTAACTGATCTATGCTAAGAAATAATACTCCCTCAAATTACGCACTGATACCATTATCTCTCTGTTTTATGTTTTTCAAATCCCAATGAAGTTTTTTCGGTAGAGTTCGAAGCTCTCATTCTCTCGTTAGTTTAACATTTCCTTCCCTTCATTCATAATTATAAATAAACCATTGCAATAATTCCAGCCATTTTTAACTATTTCTACCGATTATTTTATGGAGTCCGTTAGCCTTCTTACGGTTGATTTTTCATAAGGTTCCTAAATTCTTACTTCTCAATCAACGACTCCATTAGATAGTTATAATCGACTATTCGTTGACTGTATCTTTTTTTTAATTTCATTAATCCTAAACATTTGCTCATTCTGTAAGATAAATTATGCAAGGGTACTCCGTGTTACACGCAAGGGAAGTGCTTCTTCCGAACGAATAACAGCTATTCATATTTTTAGAATAATAAATAAAATATAATTTAGAAATTATTTTGCTTACTTCCGAAAACCTAAAGACTCCCGGCCAACCGTGGTGCTATTCGTTAGAAGCTGGCTGGCTAAGTAACTGCTATATAATAGCACATTATTATTAATCCCCCCAACCAAACCGCTTTATTCCTCCGTGATTACCGTTCCACTTTCATCAGGGTCCTAGCCTGGGAACTAGTCTCTCCCTCGATTCTATCCTGTGTATTTCGGGGGATTGTACATCGTTATGAGCGTAGGAGAATCACGTCCAGTTGAAAAACGGGACAAAATAATTTTACTTTGAAATGGAGAGGTGAATTTCCCGTCCATGAAACGTGAAAGTGCTTGTTAAATCCAAAAATGGTAATAGAGTGGGCAGAAATACAAACTTCCTTAATTATGGAATGAAAATCATGGCCAAAATTAGGTTGAAGATAAATTTTCGGCGGCCTTTGTTTTCTGTGGTGAAATATACATCAAAAAGTGAATTACATTGTCACAGTCTAATAAGTTTGAACGTTCCAATAAATGCTCACATAGAATCGTCCTAATGTTCTGGGTGAAATGGAATTCAGGCAGCTAAATACGATCCCCACGACAGGTTATTCAGTTCACCCGTGAATAAACCAATTGGTAGGATTTAAAGTTTGGTTTTGATTTAAAAGAATTTTTTTATGGATTGCAATAAAATTATTATGTAATAAAAATGTGACGGTGTTAATTGACCAAATAATATTTATATACTGCCAATAATAATAGTAAAACATTATGATACAGTGTGTGGCAGCATAAATTCCTTTTATCAAAAAAAGCCCCTTTAAAAAAGTAAGTTATGTTTTTGAACCCTGTTTATACATTTGGAATTAAACTGAATTGAATGCAGTTACTTCGAGTCAATTTTATTTTTAATAATTTTACGCATTATATTTGCTTCTGTAGAAAATAGCGCGTATTAAAAAGAGTTTGTTGACACATGTTGCAGCTGTGATCATGGATTCATTTTCTGACTATAAAATACATGCAATGAACGACACAAAATCAAAATGAACCCCTCAGACTTAATATCAGGTTCGTTAAATCACCGTTTTTTCAAGGATAATTCTGATTTAAAGAAAAACCGAAAACCATCTATGGAGTACATATATCTTACATTTTTCTTTAATATACATATTTTCAAGTGAATGCTAGACATGGTGAGGGAAGAGAAGCGATTATTTAAAAAAGTCCAGAAAAAGCAGACAAAATAGGTAAAGGAGTATTTTGATTGGCGGTGCAATTATGCAGACTGCGGCAAAGGGGAGAACCTTAGTCAAGAAGGACGGGGTAGAAATAGGATACACATGTTGGACATAATAAATGGGAGAAATAAAAGTATACGGGATTTAAGAAAGGTTTGTTACAGTGCCAGAGTCGGATTGTGTTTTGTAAGAGTCTAAGAAATCTATCTTTGTATAAGTTATGTCTGTCTATAATCTAACTTCAAAGATAGAATACCTAAAATCATTAATATTAATGCATTATTTGCTTCGATTTTTTATAGTAGTTATATTTTCCATCAAATTATTAAATTGAGCGTTGTATCACAGGTAGTAGACTGGTTTTCCCTTTCGAACTACGTTCCCCTAATGGGTAATAAATCATTTTCATATTTACTACAACACATTGCCCCAACCGAGAAGACCTAATCCATAGGTTGGAATAGACTGTCCCGTGTTAATATGCTATCTAAGAATATTCTTAAACTTTCAATAATACCCTGCGAACGAGTATTCTTGTATATTATCCGCTTTTCCTTAAATTACGATGACTCATAAATGGCATATTGGATCCTAGTGCATGCCGCGACGTTGTTAAGGACGTCATATCGTTCCCTCTTCATCGTTTAATCGGCTCTCCCACGCACTCTCTCCAACGTGAACGCCTTTCCGACCCTGTCCGAGTTTTTGCCCCACCGATTAATCTTCACCCGTAATGGAGTGTGCCTATCTAGCGGCAATCTTACGGTGCCGTTTACTCGTAGAAAAAGGATTTCGGGGTGGTGGGATTGACTTGTGCTCGTGTGTGGAGAGAGAGAGAGAGATAGGAGATCGGGAGGGCGGAGGAGGTGGAGCTCTTCTCGGGAGATGGCCGATAAAGGGCTTCGTTGCCAAGCTCCCTCTCACACGCGAGCCTCGCTCCGGCCGCAAGCTCTCCCTCTCTCTCTTGTGAGGCAGCGGAGGCCACTTGTAAGCTGACGCCACTGTGAGTGACGACAGGGTGCGTTGCTCACTTTTTTGGCGTGTAACTGTATCCTTCCCCTCGTCCTGGCGCACCCTTGGGCTCCCCTTGGACGGGTCGCCTCGTTTAGGCTGGCACTCCTGACTGCAACTTCTCTTCGTTTCCCCTGGATGCCTGAATAGGCATCCATTTAATTTAGCCTTTAGTGAAGCCTTTATATTTTTAGCTATTTAAAACGTCTTCATTGAAATATTAGTTTTTATAAATTTGGGTGGCAAATAAAAATTGATTTGGTAATGCATAGAAAATGCTTCGCAAATTCTCAAAGGCAGAATTTATTTTCATCAGAAGGAATAATATTTTATGGACACATCTCAATGCTGAATTCACATCGCAGAAATATAGCCTTACGGATTTACTAGAAGAAGGAATATATATTCCGGGTGAGAGGAATATATTCCATTGCTAAGCATGTGGTGTAGGTAGCCTCAGGAGATAATTTATCCGTAGTTTTCTATTTCTTCTCTATGGTCTTTGTGCGTCGATGGGTTTGTTATAAAAAGTAAACACCAAATGACTAGGAGGTTGCGCATCGGAACAATGGTCGTGTTAAGTATTATATTTTTATGTGGAAGTACAAAATTTCTTCTTCTACCTTCATCTTGAAGGAATTCCACAAAGATAAGCCTGAAACTATTTTGTTTGCATATTCAATTTCAGATAATTTAATAACTGTTTACTTATATTAAATAAAGAACAGCAAATTATTTAGGTGGTCAATGACGAACTAGGAAATATTGTCTGGGTTGCGATTACACGTTACCAGAGTGGTATGTGGTTATTTTATGTTTTTTTACTGTAATTTATTACAATTGGTAGAACATTTGTAAGAAATTACTGGATTGATGCACTACTTGATGTAAGAAACCATGCCCTGCAATCTGGGAAAGTATTATGCAAAATCAAGTGCTATAAAACGAAACCTATGGAAAAAAATAAAAAATAACAATGAAATCGTGTGCAAATACATAAAATGGAAGAGGCGTCAATGTTGGTAGAGTTATATTTTATTCCACCTCTTGGTCTAAATACATAAAATATAAAATTAATGAGATGAAATATGTTATACTAGCTCTATTATTTAATCAGATTAAATATTTGAGAAATCGTAGAAATACTGCATGTATTCGAGGAAAACTTCGAGGTGAAGTAATTTTTCTCACCTTTTTCAATTAACAGAAAGATGGACTAGCATTGAATTTTTTCAAATTGATGGTTAATTGATTCTTTAAAAGAGAAGACGTATCCCTTAAAACCTGGCCTCGCATCACTCCCAAACCCAGCCCTTCAATGTGTAATACTTATCTTGGTCTGTATTTCGCTTTTCTCCCTCCCTCTTTAGCTCTCTCTCTCTCTCTCTCTATCACAGATTCCGACGGGCTGTGTATCACCGAATGCCCTTCTTCCTCCCATCTGTACCTTTCTCTTCTCTCCTTTTGTGTCCCATTCGGGTGTACTGTGGAGATTGGGAATCGCATAGCGCTGGGAGTTGGTGTGTAAGGTCGGAATGGAATGGGACGGGGACAAAATAAAACCCTTTCGTCTCTCCAGGCATGTCCTCCACGCAGCAGCAACCCCTTTTTCCACCGCGGCGAAGGTCCCAGCGGTGCGCTTCCCGAGCCCTAAAACCCCCGCCCCCTCTCTTTCCCGGACCCTATCGTCCTCCCCCCGGACCGCTCGCCAACCCCCTCCCCATCACTCTTTAAAAACGACGCCCTAAGTCGACCTTCCTTGAGAGGAACATCCCGTCGACGGGGTCCATTACGTCGCTAATCCCTTTGGTCCATCTGCGCCACCGTTGACAAGGCCCTTGCTTAATGTGCCCTAACCCTCCCTCCCGTCCCTCAAACCCCTGCCCATCCCCCTGGCCCCCATCCCTCTCTTCTCTCCCCAAAGCGAGGTGTCTGTCTTGCAACCGGAACAGGAGTACGAGGCTCGAGGGATACGTAGCCACCCACCCACCCACGCCCTTTGCGACGACTGTGTCTCTCGCTACATGTTCAGTGCCCTCTTCTTCGTCGCGCAAGGGCCCAACCGGGTCGTCCTAGAGCAGTTCTTCCTCCTTCCTAGCACCACCCTCGGTCGTGTAAACCCTTTACACCACCCACTCATTCTTCCTTATCGTGAGACCCTTCCGCCTAACCCCCTTCCCCGCCGTTGCACTAGGCCACTTCTCCCAATATTCATCTATTCCTAATTTGCAGGATGTACACTAATCTGTCTGCAGTAACTGTTCCTGTCTGATTGGGTTTCAAAATGCCATGTGCGTTATTCCATTAATACTCGAGTTCCGTTCAATTATGGAACGCGAGAAGCATTGAGGTACGGGACAGAGTCAAAGGAATCAAAGCGCCTGTGTACTTAGACGAAATTGATGGTTTCCGGCGTCGCATCGAGGAAAGGGCGCATGGTTTCGATTTACCAAATAACGAAATTGGGGCTATTTACTCTGCCTTACGCATGGCCAAGTAATCTTACTTGATCACAAGCCTTATTGGATGAAACTAGTCGTTATATGGAAACGTAATCAGTAGAAGAGTACCCATAATATTTTTAATTTTCTTCGTTAAAAAAATACCGGAATACTTTCTTTATCGCGCGGAAAACTTGCTAATATATTAAAACGTAAAAATCAATGTAAGGGGCCATTTTAAACTTGAAATAATTGTTAATGTCTGATGATTAAATTTCAGGCTTTTTGAACATGAAAAAAACAGTATCTTTTATACCTCGTCACTACTATTTCCCGGCACTAAGTTTCATGAAGTATACCCTGCTTCACGAATGAGGAGCATATTCAAGAGGTTATAATATTTTGAAAAAGATCATTAGTTTGCGTAGAGTTTTCACTGAATGCTCTGGTTGGCAGTGGAACGGTTCTTCTCTGCATAATAGCTGTGATCGATCTGTTAATGACTCAGTAACAAGAGTTCCACTGCCAGGGATGCCCATCCATTCTCGATCGGAGACCACCCGTCGACACGTCCAATGCTCTGGCCTGTTTGAGGTGGATTTCTAGCCTCAGACTCCGACTCCACGGCACACCCTGCACACCCTCCCTTCTGCCGTTGTCTGCTGCCAAGCTTGTTGCGTCTGCTCATGCAATCATGTCTTAATGAACACTCATGACACGGACATGTACACGGATTTGACAGGGCCTTTTCTGAGATTTCATAGAGGATTTTTATGATACGCAACCCCACGCAAGCATTGGAATTCTAACCTCGTTTTTAGTTAATGATTTTGGTGCTTGATTGTGCAATTCTTATGATTATTCCTTCTATGTCATTATTATGCGTTTGTTGATCACGAAGTTCCATGAGATAAACTCTTAAAAGGAAGTATATTTAATTTTCAGTTGATCTCTACTTTTTTAATTACGAATAAAGTTTATTATATGAAGCGGATGATTTTTTGTTGGAAAACATATATTTTCACCATTTTAAGGAGCAATAAACTTCCATTAAAATGTGTGCGAAGTTTTTATTGCATTTTATTTTACTTATCTTTTTAGTACCTTTGAGAAACTTTCGTATTTCTCGTTTTATGAATAAACTTCAGCAGCTTGTATTCAATCGCGCCATTTGTTAGGTATGGTCTCTTCTGCTACTGCCATTAAAAAAATCCAGGGAACTCTAATTTTGTAAAGTCTTCGTCCAATACATTATTTGTTTTATTATGGAAAGTTTTTTCTAATAATCGAAACTCCCGAGTGTTCCACGGGAATCCTTCCCTAGCGGATCTGCAGTCGCAGTCTCGGAGACGAAAAGAAAGGGAAAATCTAAATGGAAGGACTTTTTAACAAAGGCAGCCCGAGGTAATCAATGCTCTGCTTTTAGAGGAACATTCTCACGGGACGTTTTCTCGAAATCGGAGAGACGGATGTTTTCTTTGTCTCGGGGAGGCAAGCGACGGTGAGGGTGAGAGAGAGAGAGAGTCAGTCGGCTATGGCTAGTCGTCTTCCGAAGGAGCGGGGACTCGAAGCGGCAGGCAAGCGGACGACGCAGGAGGATTCTCCGGGCCCATCGACATAATTGGCTGGCTCGTGTTCAAAGAAGGGGACGCAGATGCGGAAATGAAGAAGACGTTCCCTTCGATCCCTTCGATCGGGCGGCCGTTCTCACCGTTGTAAGCCCGCCGCCACCGTTTCTCGCTGCTATCGCTTTATGCCACCACGACAGCATTTATCGCTCCCGAAAACCTTGTCTCCTTTTCATTCTGCTTCTAATTTAATCAAGCATTTTGTCTGGTTTATTGCTTCCCTCGGCCAATTCCGATAGAGAAG
The DNA here is from genome assembly GCF_022747635.1 of Hetaerina americana. Lineage (NCBI taxonomy): Eukaryota > Metazoa > Arthropoda > Insecta > Odonata > Calopterygidae > Hetaerina > Hetaerina americana. The sequence goes on from NW_027287095.1 coordinate 4,008,124, forward strand.
CTTTCTTTTCTTTTTTGCCATTTAGTGGAATTGACCAGGGGGCTGCTTCTGTTTGAAACTGGATGAAACCATTTGCCCGGGGAAAGAAATATTACCAAATATGGTCAAATAGGGTATCCTTGCTGTTTGATTACATGGTTTCAAAAATAATTTGCCATAATATCAAAATATAATTTATTTAATTGTTATTCTTATTATTTCTGCGAATAAATTGATAGCCAGACCCTAAGGCATATTATTATCTCACGAATGGATTATATTAACCAATGATGAGCGTTTCAACCACGTATGCAAGTGGTTTAAGCTGAGACGTTAAGTATTATTTTGCCACACGGTTAAAAGTTTTATGATCCTTAGAGGAGAAAACTGTTGGTTGTTTTTTATTATTCCAATCTATGTACTTGTAGTAATTGGTAATTTAACAATCTTAGCTCGGATGATTTATCTTAAATTTATGTGCTTCAATATCGTAGTAATATTTTCAATCAGGTATTTGTGATAAATAGTTGGTTACCATAGGAAAGAAAAATGTGCGGCTAGAACAAAATCATATAATTAATTTCGTATTCATTAATTACGTAAAAGAAGAAAATGCTGGAATGACGAGGAGTCCTTATTTTTTAACAGACCGTTACACAAAAAATGATAATGTTTCTTATAAAAAAATGAGCGGAAAGCGTTTGTTTTCCGCTCACTTCTTCGCTGCGGTTAAATTTCAATTAGTTAATATCTTCATTTCAAGAGCTGTAATCTGATTGATTCAATGAATTTGTGTCTCCAGACGCACAAATGGTCATTTCTGAAAGAACCACGGGCAACAGTGCTTTCGTTTTAAGTCCCACACACTCTGTTAACTCGCCTTGCTGGCACGAATGCTCATCCCCCTTCCGAATATTCCCTTTCTTTTTAATTGACCGCAAACCCCTTGCTCCACAAAGGCGGAAGTTCGTTTCGCAAGACCCTAAAATGCAAACTTTTATGGTTTCTTCGGCATGCGAAACGGTGGGCTGGGGGAGAATGGGAAGGGATTGGCTTGGGAGACGATCATGGGGGGGGGGGTGAAAGATGGAAATTTTCACGTTGCCCGGCCGCTTGCGGCCAAATCCCCCCTCCGCACTGTATTCTTGTTAAGCGGCCAGGATTACAAGAGCATGCCAGGACCGCGCCCCAAAGGAAGTTTGGAAAGTAGTGCCCTACTCATCCGCCTCCCAACTCCCGCGGAATTTAGTCGAACACGGGCGTAGCTTTGTTTGCCTCTTCCCTCGCCCCCAGTCCCATCCCACCGCAATGCCCCTTTCCGTCCTTCTCCGCCACCAAATCAGCTTGCCTGCCCCCCCCGGGTCGACTCCCCCCCCCCCAGCGGCCCCCGCCCAAAAGCAGTGGGGGGCCCTCTCTTCGCCGGCAGGCCCTCGGTGGGTACCACTGCGTGTGTACGCCGTTGTTATATTTTGACATCTCCTGGCCCAAGATGATGATCCGACCCCGAATAATTTAATGAATAAATTAGATGGGAATGAGCTACGAACGGGAAAACGTTGAAAACAGGCGGAGGATCCCCGAGGAAATTACCCCTGTGCTCTCTCTCTCTCTCGATCAACTCAGATGCGGAGCGAGCAATGAGAGGGCGTACCGGCAACGCTTCCGCTACATTTCGAGCAATAACTTCCCCTTATAATAATCCCTTGCGCCTCCTTTTCGCCCCTGGGAGAAATTGCGCCGAAGTTACCTGTTATTGAGGGATTTCTTCGAAGAACGCCGACTGCTAAAACTGTTATGTCGCTTCAGGGTCTCCAATGTTTTTTCACAAAATTGCGCCTGCGGTTTCCGTAGCTCTTCCAAAACTAGTTTAAATGATATCGAGTAATTTAAATGAGGATTTTGAAAATAAGTGGAAGCATTTTTACGACAGTTCTTTTCCTAAATTGAAGCAAGTTATGCATTATTTTCCAGCCTCGAATTCGGCAGAAAGGGGAAATATTTTGCAGGCATAAAAACCTTGGGTGGCTATGGCGAAATGGGAATGTAGTTATTGGAGATGGGCCTTGTTATGTGTTGCGTGTATTAATCATCTTTTACGACCGGAAAGAGAATATATGTGTAAGTTCTATTCCATCCCTTTCATCTAGTTACCCTTCTAATATCCTTTTATCATGCATGATACTTTTTATTTGTTTCTTCTCCAAAATCGTTACTTTTTATACGTTTTCTCTGTGCATCGCATGTTGACTGCTTTGCTTGCTGCAGCCACCATAAAACGTTTAAAAAAAAGAAAGAATCGTTTTGCATAAAAACTCTCTCTCTGGTTCAAAATTGCACCATTAAGTGGAAGAAAGAAAAATATTGTTCGTTAAATGGTGCTTTTTTTTCATGGCAATAGATTATACCCAAGGCAGAATAAGGTTAATAATTAAAGGTTAGTACCGATGTGGCTGGTACTTGAGAGCTCGGATGTCTCCATACCATTGGAGGAGGCGCGCTCAAAAAAATAAAAGCGTGTGTCGAGAGTGGCTTGTCTGACATCCGGGAGCAAGTGGATGCACATCGGTTTCGCGTTTCCGAGCTCCCCTCGCCTCAATTTGTGAATGTGCAGCCGAGGAGAACGGCCCAACATCCTACACCAAGGGTGCCCGAGGGCAGTAAACCCTAGGCGCTAACCGGAAAGTCAGGGATGGCGGCGCATCGGCTGTCGGATCTGCTCGAGCAATGTTGAAAGCGGGGAGGGCGATATGATAAAGGAAAATAAAGAACAAAAACCCTATGTCCCTCTTCCCTCATGTTCTGAAATAGAAATTTACTGAATTTACTGAAATTTAATTTTAATGTCCATCCGTCAGTTGGTACCATGACTCCAGCTCTTCAATCGACCTCCTTACACGTGTATTCCCACGTTTTGCGGCAGTCGCGTCCACTTGGACTCCAGGGCCGCCTTTCCATACTACACGGGATGCAGTGGATTGTAAATGCAAGGCCGTGAACTGCGTGTGTCCCTCTCGAATTATTAGCGAGATACTTGCGGTGCGGGACTTGTTATATTCCGAAAGACAGCCATCACGCTTGAGGAGATTTATGATATGTGGTTGCTGTCAATGTATTGCTGGACCACGATGAGGTCTAGATTTGCAGAGTACTCTCCGCTTACGTTTTGAGTAAAATGTTGAAAATATATTTCATGTTTCCGGTCAAAACTTTTTTGTAATGTGTTTTGTAAACACACTCCTTAAGAGTGTACATTTTTCTTCTAATTTATGAATACAAATGCATTTGCAAGTTCTCATTCCTATTCCTTTTCCATTTTTTTTGCTGAAATGCATTTTTCCTTTCCATTTTAGTGCCATCAGGAACCATTGTAATAGGACTTATCGTTTATCACATCACCCGAGCTTACAATTTCTGGAAATTATTATTTATAAAATTGGAAATGATGAAATTGGGCGTTTGTTGCCAACTCATTTCCCCTGATTTTTCCTCTGTAGTCTTGATAATTTTTGGCAAAATTCCTGTCTTGCGCATGGGATTGAAGCAAAGTAATTTATTGAATCGCGTGGACAGGTGAAACAAAAGAGAATTTAAAGTCATGAAAAGTCAATATCGTAGAAAAATATCGCTGGCACGTATAGGCAACGAAACTGCGATTGTGGTTACTCTTTCTCCCTTTCCCCCAACACCGCCTCCAAACTGAGAAAATGTTTTTTCCGCACAAAATATTTGCTTTCCATTCATTTTAATTGGATACGGAACGTCTGGCTGAGATTTGGATTTCTTCAAAGCCATTGTAAACGTGGGCTCTAGTTTATCCTTCGGCCTCGGGACATACCCGTTCAGTCGGATGAGTTGAATACATGAGTTGTTTCTACGCTGTCGTGGGTTAACCTAGATTTTTCGCAAACCACTTTCCACTGGCTATCAATTCCTCTCTGAAGCTTTAAACCCTCTTATTATTCTCCTACATAATAATGATTCAAACCCCACAAGTCGTCCCACCCTTAGATTCGCCCTCTATAACCGTTCCTTCATCACATCCCTCCCGCCGCTATTCCTATTACGCTCGCCAGTTTAGTGGTCAAACCAGTCCAAGAGGTTGTTATGGATGCTTTTACCCTTGGAAATGTTTGTTTGGTGTTAAAACTAGGGTAATTAAAATGTGTGGGTTTATACGCAGCTCGATTTACTCCATGGTAAAATTTTGAGACTCATGAGCGGTCTTGTATTAAATTGTAAATATTTCTCGGTTCCGAAGTCGAATTTTATTAAATATTTATTGCCATTTATTCATTAACAGTTTGTATTCTAATACTATACATAACTCAACGTTATTATTTTATATGGAAGTTAGCGTCCTATGCATAATTATTGGTGGTTTTAGTTGGAACTACTTGTCTCTCTGTCATATCCAAAACAATGGAAAATCTCGTGCTGTATGTCATGGCGACTTTTTCGATGTTAATTTGGTCGGAGGTGAACGATTATAGACCATTTGTCCATATGGGTCAGCAATATGGTATCAATGATCCTGCATTTATGTATAAATAGTTATGGTTCCTATTTTTAGTGCTATTATTGCAGTCACTCGGTTTATATAAAGCCAAATACACCCGAAGCTGGAATTAAAATTCGTAATAACCATTTGCATTCACCATTGGATGAATACAATTTTTATGAAATTAATGTTTGGGCAGCTATTCAAGTACACTAATTTTTCATTCTTCTTAATGGCAATGATCCTTACTATATATTTATTTTGTTAAAACGTGTCAGCGATGGGTATTCAAGGAAACATAATAATTTTAGCTCATGTCTAAAAGCCATACGTTTTCACTAACTTTATGATTTTTTTTATGATGCAAAAGTTTCTGAAATTGATGCTCTATTGAAACGAGATATCTTGGGGATTTTTAAAAGGATTATTAACGACCCTTTAGTTTTGGAAGGGCTTTTCTTTTTCGGGCAGTACGGATGATCAATTGATGAATTTGACATCAACGCCATTTTTAATCCTACCCTCTGGGAAACGTTACCCTCGTTCATTAATTGTGGTGAAAATAAAATAAATATTGATGCAGAAAATTTTTTAATTTATAATTGTAGTCTATTTGGGGATGCATGTCTTAGGAAAGTGATGGATGGAACTTGGTCGTTCCATTCGATGTTTTATTCCTCGTGAAATCTTTTATGTGAAAAAATCGGAATAAAGATAACAATACAGCGTCAATACACACGCGCACAATTTTATTTCAGTAATGTCTGGACGAAATAGAATTTTTTTCGAAAACGTTTAAGTTTCCCCTTCATCAATTCTCCTATAATCTCTATGATTCATTAGAACTGGATCTCTTCCACTTGGTCCTTCTTAGCACGGTAACATTTTTCCTCTCTCAAATTGGGCCATTAAATCCTCTTCTTACCACATATTCATTACTTTCATGACTTCACGATTTTCATGATCATGTGCTGGATGGTTACTTATTTGTATTTTAAAACAAGACAATCCTGCTCCTTGCAGCTTAGTTAATTAAATCTTGAAAGGTGTTGCGTTGACTTTAATTTCTGCAGTAATGTCAGTCAACTGATCATAGGAAACCTTGTCCATATCACTGTCACCAGTTCTAAGAAGGTGGGTAACTTTCCATCCACACATCTCTCTTTATTACTCTTATAATGTTATTGCAGTTGGGTGCAGAATACTATTTACTTTTCGTGTTCTGTCACGTATGTATATCCATTGATAACCCTAAGGCCGATAAAAATCTTAGCGATGGTTTTGAATCTTGAGTAATGTTCAGTCATTATAACTTTTGTTTCACTCCTTGTTTTATGCGTTCCAATATTGTTGATACCAAATGCGTTAAAAACCTCGTAATAATTCCAAGAAAATTATATATATATATATATATATATATATATATATATATATATATATATATATATATATATATATATATATATATATATATATATACACACACAAATACAAATGTGTGCATTTAAGTTTACTGAGAAAACTATAGTAATGAGGTGTTAAAAACATAAGAGATTAAGTATAAAAATATGGTGACGCATTTAATCAGCTAGAGAAATCTTTATGGGAAGTATTTTAGACGAAAATCGGCAGGAAAATACGAAAAAAAATTGCATTCCCCAGAAAGAGGTGGTCCGAAAGGAAGTAATTGATAATAACACCTATCGATATATGAAGAATTGATTGTACAAGGCCTTTCTATGCAGAATGAAGTTTTCATGTTTCAGAACCGTGTGGTCTAAATCGGTGAAATGAATAAATATGTAAGCGGCAGCTTAAAGGGGTTGCGTAAGGAGAGAGACGGAGCAAGTGAGCTGAATGTGAAAGAGAACAAACACGGGAATTCAGCGTGAGGTTAATTGGGGTTAAGGAAAGAAGGGAAGGGTTGTGGGAAGAGATGTCGGTGGCGGAAATTTGAGGAAGGTAAAATGTTGTTGATATAAAGAGGTGGTTGGGCTGTTGAAGGGATATAGGGTAGGGGAGATGTTGGATAAGCGGGAAAGAAAGATGAAGAGAACATGAATTTTAGACGTCTTGAAGTGGGCAAAAGTGATGAGCAGGCAAATAAGTTAATTGTTTAGGATGAGGGAATGGCATTGTATTTTGTATTCCCCGATTATTTTGAATTTGTTTTCATTGGATGTCTTAAAGTGAAAAAGTTCTCCATCCATGATAATATTTGTGATAGTTACCTGGAAACTCAAAAAGGTTTTCAATCGAGACCGCGGATAGAAGTGAATTCTGGAACCTTCCGTCCTGATGAAGGGCGGGTGAGAGATAGAGAGACATCAGTCACGACAGGCCGCACGTAGGCAGACCGGCATCCACGTCCACGTTGTGCAAGGAGTTAAGTGTTCCAACCCACCTTTCATACGGAGCCATCGGCGGCCTCGAATTACCTGCCTCCAGCGAAGGCGGCATCTTGAACAGGAAGAGAGTGGGAGGGGAATCCTTCCGCCCTAGAAGAGTCGACGCTTTTGTAATGTGACGTTAATTAGAAGCCATTCGTTTAGGCGAACTTCCCCTCCTTCCTTGTCCTTATCTCCTCCTTGCACACCCGTATTTACACGCAGACAAACACACACGCACAGTAGCGTCCTTTCTCAACCACTCATTACTTCTCCCGGGGAGCCATTTCGGCCAGGAAGGATGTCCACTTTCCTGCTCCTTAACCTCCCCCGTCTTGCCCCCACCTCCAACTACCCTCTGACCCTCATCACTCTTTGTCCCGGCAAGATTCACCCAAAGAGCACCACCTTCGGCCAGATACGACATCTCGCTCTTATTTCATCTCCTTGAGTTTCTCTTGCACGGACGGCGAAATACCTTCCCTATTGACTTGACAAAATTCTCCGTATTGGGGAGGGGGGTTTTTCGTCCGGAGGATACCATTTTGCGCACTTATCTGTAGGACTAATACTCTGTGATTTTTCTCTTTTTTTCTCTCATCAAAATGTCTTTCTGGACAATTATAGCATTCATCGCCACACGGCTGTCTACCTTCCTAATCTAATTAAGGACTTTCGTTTATGAACATAAGTCAATTCCGGTCTCGGTAAACATTATAAATTTCCTAACGTTTTTTATTTTGTGTATTGGGAAGACAGAATTACTCTATTTTTTTTAGTTTCTCATTATCTATTTGATTGATGCATTCCATTATGCATATTTCCTCTGAATTTATCCCCATTTATTCTTCTTTCTCTCCTTCAGGTTAATTTTTGTGCCAAGATTGAACTGAACTTTTTCCCCGTAGCGTTTTATTTGTACCTTTCACTTCGTCTGATTTTCCTATTCTTCTTCATTTTTGACTCACTCAGTCCCTACAATCTTCATCATTCTTTCGTTTCAACGTATGAAAACTTATTTTAAAATATTCCGTTACAACTATATTTCATTGCTATCCATATCTGTTAGGCATTAGTTAGATGCTGGAAGAATTTTCTCCTTATAACCTCAGTATGCACACATTAAAAAATTTCAACATCGGAGTAATATTTCTGATTTTCAATACGGTCGAACGTAAGCTATAAATATTTACCTCTAATGCCCAATTTCTATGGGATTAAACCATCTTTTTCGAAACGTAACCTTTGTACATTTAGTGGAAGGCTTTTTTTATTTTAAAAATGTTTGGGAAGTAAATGCCAGGCTTCATTTATTCATTCCACCTATGAGTCTACGGCCATTGTTAACATAAACCACTAAATGGCCTAAGCACCACTACATAATTTCAGACAACAGCGTTTTGCCGATGCTAAATGAATTGCTGAAGATAGCCGACAAATGCATTGCCCTAGGATATTTTTTTACATTGGTGAACCCCTTGTCTCATATTTTACTCTCCCGTGATGACCAGCGTGATTTGTCTTTGAATGTAAAATATTCCTTCTTTAGGTTGTTCTGATATTTCCCCCTACCCTGCTCAAGATTTTTCGTGATTAATTCAGTGAGCATGAGTGTGCTGTAGATATTAAGCGCAAAAATATGAAATAACAGTTCTTATTTCTATTTAGAATATGACAGCCACCCATTTTCCAGGCGAAACCTTAATTTCGGGCACGAGGAATCAATGGCGTCCCCGCCTCCAGCCTACGTTCTTCACACGCAGTGGGTGATCTTGACACGTACCGTTTCAACTTCTCGAAACCACGATGCCACCAATCTATTGAACGGGACCCCTCTTGCCAGTGAACACTCTCGCTCTCACCCCCAATTTCTCCCTCCCGCCCCGGGCTACTCCTTTGATGGGGATGAAGGGGGACGCGTTGACGTCCGGGGACACTGTCAGGGACCTCGAGGGTTGTCGTCTTGAATAGGCGGCTCGCCTCGATTGGATGTCACCACCTCAAGGGTTAGGTCATGCACAAGCTCACCCCTCTGCCTTAATATTTGGTGGGAATACGGACCAAAAATTCATCCCGTATGGTTTCCAAGTTGGGCTTTCGCCGTCCAGATTGTAGGTTTCGGTCCTTCAGTTCCTGGAATAGGAAGCTCTACTAGCGGTTGTTCCATTTCGCAGGTGAGCATGCGTGAACCTGTTTACTCCATCACTCCTAATGAATGCTGTGCACTTTATTTTTGTCCTCACCATCACAGGAATAAACCCGAATCTATATTTTTGGCAGGTGAGAGCAGATATTTCACCCCCCCCCCCCCCCGCCCTGAAATAAACTCTATGGCAAATGAAATAAAGACATCGGAGAGGGAGGAGGGGGAGGGTATTCTCGTTGTCTCAGCCTGATGGAAAGAAAAGGTTTCTTTCAAAATTACAATCACCAGAAAATCGTACTTTTTCAGTTTTTTGGATGGGCATCAATCTGGATTTGTGCCAGGAGCAACTTTAATCACTGAGTTAATACTGGCTGCAACAATCACAGTTATCAACTGGAATGTTGGTTTGTTTTGAAAGTTGAGCGTAGTAGAGTTCTCTTCGTAGTATACGTATGTAGTGTATGAAATTCATTTATCAGGTCGGGGGGCCAGTTCCTTTCCCAATGCCGCCTGTGGTTTCCCAGAAACATCTGATGGCCAACAAATCACATAGTTTTACTGAACTGTGTGTATCCGAAGTCGAAGTTAATCCATCTAGAGCCATCTGGTGAGTGATAGAACGGTCTGCCTACCCATTAGTCTCTAATGTATGATTACTTAATGCGTCAACAAAAATTTCACCTTAGAAAATACATTTCTGGTCCTTTCACCCATGTCGTTTCAGCTGGGCATATACGTATTAAGACCTCCAATCCTAATCTGGCTCTTTATAAGGAATAAAGATTTTAAAATCATGAAAATAATTGTTCGCACTGCATTTAGTGATTTTTTGCCTGCCGAAATATTCGGTTTTGACATTGAAAATACATATACTCTCATCTCTGTGAATGGAAATCAACCTGGATTTAAGACCAAGGACGCTAACTTGCGAACGTTGAATATTCAATAAAACTCTTATTTCTCAGTTAAATTAAGCCATGAAATGGCATTAAGGAATAGTTTCTTGATATTACCTTGTACATAATAAAATGTACTGCCGTTGAATTGGGAAGTCGGCTTTAATATGGGTAATACTACCAGTGTACCTTGTTCATTCATACCTAGGGATTACAGGAAATAAAAGCGTAAAAGTATCCATTCTATTTTAATCTCTTTGATAATTTAAAATATAAATATCAATCGTAGGTCCTCCGTCAATCATTGAATTTTTTTATTACAAATAATGAGTAGGGACTCAAATGTTAATATTAGCTAAGTATGAATATGTTGGATAATTATTACACTTGTAGCCTTCTTTTATTTGTCATTCAATCCATTTGATGTGATATATTAGTCTTTTTTCTACTTGGATTCAGCCATAATCCATGGCTGAATCCAAGTAGTAAAAATACTGTTTTGACAATTTTTTGTTAGATTGAATACTAGATGAACCTTAAATTTTGTTCTTGATTGATATTTCTAAATCAGAATACGACACCTACTTACTTTGTTTGAATTTACTGGTAATTGTTTATTTCCTGGTACGTATGGTAAGTTCAGCATACCTCATATTTTCGTCCAGTGAATAGCTAAATTTTCTACTGTAAAAATCGTCCAATGCCATTATGACTCGTATATCATATCCTTGTAGAAAGCTTCGAGTTCCATTTACCGTCGGGTTGAATTCATGCTCCATTCTATACCTAACCAACTGGAAATATATCTTGCACGTGAAGGACATATATATATATATATATATATATATATATATATATATATATATATATATATATATATATGTCCTTCACTCTCAGAAAAAAGTCTATTCAAACCGTTCCGCAAATGGTTAAAAGAATATTCCCTTTGGAATGGAGTTCACGGAACTTACGTGTTAGGCGGTAACGATTGGAATTTTTTGTGGAAATGGTGGGTTGAAATTTAAAGGTCTAAAACATTTCAAATGATCCTATTCAGAATAGCATATTTGGTACATTTTCTCTCTATTCGCACAATTTTTCCCCCGTACGGCGTCACATTTACCCGTAACGTTTCCCGATACCTGCTCCATGATTTTATTTCCACGGTTTCATTCGTTTTATCGGGTAAAAGAAGAGTCTCGATAAGTTTTTCCTTTATGTGCATCTTTCAGCGTAACTCAAGACAAAGAGTGTGGAGTTAAGGGAGGGAGGGGTGGGAGTTGGGACAAAACGAGGGGGTGGCCCGGAGAGGCGGATTCTAATATCGAGTGTTTTTAGGTGGTCGCGGAGCCTCCCATTCACTCCCACTCGCAACCCCTTCCCCAACCCGCATCACTTCTTCCCCTTCCCTCGCGGAAGAAGTGGCACTTTAAATCGAGTGCATCGCGGGTAAGGTCGGCGCGCAGGACCCGAACTCTCGAGCAGTTTTCAGGAATGTGGAAGGGCAATACCGGTTGAGAGGGCGAGCGGTTACTAAAATATTGCTCTCCATTTTCTTTCAACTGCGTAGAACAAGGTTAATAGACGGAATATTCATTAAAGCTGCTCTATGAAGTTGTTCAAAATAGTGTGGTTATTACAAAGAGAGTTGGCCCTAGACTCGTTTTCGAAATCCCGCAGGTTTTTCAATCGTACCGTTGTAAGAAACAGGGTGAACTCTTTTGATGGCGGGCAAAATGAAATTCGGAAAATTGATTGTAAGCGGGAAAGAATGACTGAAAAATGTTTTTACAATAATGAGTACCCATAGTATAAATAGAAGCCTAAATGAATTAATAGCAAAAGATTTGATGATTGGCAAGGGGAAGGGTATAATTTTAAAAAGAACTACGGAATTCAAGTAACTTCATTTTCTCTAAGGCGATATTATAATATTTCTTCATAATTGTCCCTCCCCATTATTATTTCAGTTACATGAACGCGCTCGTATGTATTTAAATTAATTTTATGCTATTTACATCTTCGGTGGATTCACGAGGGTGGACCCACGTTGCCCCCAAACGGGAGAAACATTGAGAACAAGTTTTCACTCCGTACTTAGCAAAATAGGGAACACCCTGCCGACCCGTTCGTTAATAGCGATTTTAAATTTAAGAATACACCGATTGGAAGTATTCTAGATTTTATTCAGAGCACATTTATTCGGCGATTATGTAAGCCATTTGATTCTGAAGAACAACAAATGCAAAAGTGCACTTATTTTTAGCTTAATGAAAAGAGCCTTGCAAATGGTGAACAGCGGCAAATTCTATCCCTTTTTATAAGTATTATTTAAATTTTCTCCCGAGTATTTCCATTTCCGTCAGTAATTTTGAGCAATAATGTCCGTGTTTATTCAGCTTGAAGAAATTAAGTAAACCTTGTTCCGGATTATTTACGTCAATAAGGGGAGGTATTGGGTTAATCGTCAAAATTGTGAACGTTTATTTAATAATTAATGAAAATTAGTAATGGGCTATTTCCATCGGATGTAATAAATATGTTCCAAAAATATGGGTCTTATTTTGAGCATTACTGAGGTTTCTTATAGGTTGACTCCCATTTTGCCTTTAGCTGGGAGTATGCTACCTGTAAATCTGCCCACGATGCGTATTCAAACAATATCTTTAGGGTTGAATAATTTTGAATCTTTTCGCAAGATAAATTAAAAAATAAAGTATAAATTTTACAAAATGCCTATTCATCGAGGTGTTTTAAAACATTGACAAAGTATGTTCCAGTCACACCGGTGGCTCCAAGTTCTGGGCGCCCATAAAGGCTTCTAAGAGGTGAATGTACAAATGGACTGGGGAGGTGAATGAAAAAAGAAGAGGTAAGTGGGAAGAATCCGAAAAACTCTGAAAGAAGTCGGTAAAGGTGTTGTTGAATAGTTATTGACACTGTGACGATAGGGAGTCTTGGGGGTTTACGGGGAAGGGGTAGGAAAAGAATAAGATTTTTACTATGGCTTGAAGACAATAGATAGATTGAAGAAATTAAAAGAAAAATACTTAGCCGAGGACTATTAATGGTCTGAGTACGTTTGTATTGTGCTTTGTATATCGAAAGCAATGCGCAACAATTTTTAGAAATCTTTCTGTAATTGTTAATTTGCCTTTAAAAAAATTCAACAGTCATCACCGTTTGCGTGGAATGCATGAAATGATTTATTTTCTCTAATAGATTTTGACCGGTGTACGAATATTTCAAATTTCCTTTAGATTCATTGAAGAATAGATTTCAGTCACATGCATGCGTGGTTAAACTTAATGCTTGCCATCCCTCGCCACATGCATTTGCGTGAGTGCAGAGCACCCTCAGCGTCACTCACCGGGACCCCACTCCCATCACATCCCTCCAACCCAGCCATGTCCATTATTTCTGTTTGTCAACTCCTTCCTCATCATTTCTCTCCCACAGTCACAACCCTCTCTGCACCCTGCCCACACACTTCCCCTTTCATCCTTTCCCTTTTTTAACTGCCCAACCGTTTTTGAATTACTCGCACTCCGAGCCATCCATTGTCCGACGAAGTTTTATTCGAGTCTGGATCCCCATTTCATCTCACCGCTTTCTTCCCTCGGTGCGAGCACAGCACAGCACTCTCGGCGCAGCTGGGACCAATCCGCCCCCTCTGACAAAAAGACGCCCCCCCCCATCCCCTGTTCACCGCCCTCTTCTCCGCCTCGCAACCTCCTCCCCTTTCTATTTTCCTCAAGCATCCCCGCTGCCAAATTCCTCCCTTCCCGCTCTACGTCCCGCCGCAACCCGCGGTCTCTCTCACTCTCCCCTCTCGGTTGAACTGCGCCTCCATTATGCCTCCGTTTTATCTTGCTCATCTCATCCCCTTCCACCTCCCTTTCTTACGCTCACCCGCCAACCCTCCTTCACCACGCCGCACCCTGCATCGCCCTCTTCTGAAATCCCAATATTTAAGAGTGGACGCCACCGACTCCCTGAGGTGGTGTCGAAAATTGGGGATGACTCACCTTAAAAATTCCCATCCATTCTCTTTCACTAATGAAAGACAAAGATGAGGGCCTGGTCGCGTTGATATAGCCTCGCATCCCTCGACTCGGTGGCTTCGTTTCTCCTACTTTGAGCAGTAGTCGCGGAAAATGTTTATTACTGGCGAGTCGAGGCTCCTATAGAGACAAATTGTGTTTTTTAAGATATGCGAGCAATGAGTCCAAGAATAGTTACCGACATGGATGAATTACTATAGAAATATGCCCTTTTCTCAAATCTACGACTCAGTTTCTCTCCAGCTGCAAGTCTTCATTATTACTATACACGGAGTATGTTGATATTAATTAAGGGTACTGAAATTGCTGTTTGGCAGCATTACAGACCATTCGAATTTGAGTTTTTATTTCACTGAAAATTGTTTTCAGAGGGTTTTTTAAATGTACTCGTAGCTTTGACAACCTAACCTTAGGAGTTTTCACTGTTTTTCTAGAACCTATCAACAACCATAAATGTATTGATAAATCAAGGTACATCTCTAGGAAAGCCTATTAACTCCTTGGGGAAATAGGTTTGTTGAAACATTGTTTGAAGCAAATTTTAACACGCTGTAGAGCTCGCTTTACGAATACAACTCGACATTAGCGGAGTTTTTTTTTGTAGAAATTCCAGTCCACGCTTGAGTACCGCATGGAGAGAAGTACCCTGTCCATCAGACTGTACGTTTAATTCCGGATCTCTTGGCCATTCCGATGCCTGGTGTCTCTCCAACGTAACTCTACTTAATCCTGGCTACCCCTGTTTATCCACCTGTGGCACGAATACGTCAAATTTCGGTTCTCTCTTAAAATTACCACTAAAATTTCTAATGCCTAGTTTATGAAAACTAAAAATTCCAACCTGATAGATTGTTTCAATGTCTCTTAGGGATAAACAATTACCTAGAAAATGACACAGCTTTGTTTTGGAGGGCGGTTTTTGGAGGTTACACTTATTTTTGAGCCAGGGATTCTCTAGGGGGCTGACGTAAGTCCTTTTTCACTAAGATCAACTAACCTGGCCTTTCCAAAATGTACTAGTTTTTCAGGTAGTTCCTTCCTGCCTTCCTTCCCATAGCATCTCCGCTCTTAAGCCAGTTTCTTTTTTGCTGGTCTGTAATCAAGTTTCCGCAGCGTAACCATTTTCCCCCTTTCTGAACTCCTTTTTTTCTGAACTCCTTTCTGAAATCTTCAGTGTACAAACTCTCGTATGTCCTCATCTGTTTCCCACCTAATAAAAGCTTTGAGACGTGAATCGTCAACCATTAGACATATTATCTGCAAATAAATTCTTCATTTTGCCTTTTAAATCTTAGAACTAATGATGGTTTGATTTGATTTAGACCTGCGTTTGTCTCATCAATAGCTGAAGTGGTAATTTTTAATAGTCATATGATTTTAAAATTAATTTGCTTATCTTAAAATTAGTTGAGCAGATTTTTTAAAGAATGATTACCTTTTTGACTGACTAGTGCTGACTTGTACTAGTGGGTAACAATGTTTGTTAAAGCACTGAATATGATGGAAAAAATTGAATTTGACTTTCACAATCTTAATTCCAAGCTAGAGGTGAGATGGAAAAAAAATAATGCACAGAGATTCAGCCACGAGTGTTGCAGGTAAAGTTTCTTTACTTACCGATAAACGGGCGTTAATTTTTCAAAGACATGTTTTATTTATATAAATAATCAAGGCTTTTGTTCGCTTCAAAAAATAGGTGTATATACTTGTTTACAAGACGAGCAAACATGCGCTCTAATAGAGGAAGAGGATCACTTTATTTTGGTGTCTGAATTCATAAGTGATAATTGTGCGTGAGATATTCTCAGAAGTGGAGGTTTTTCAAGCGACAATATGTTTTTAAACTCCTGGGTTTTACGCTCTATTTCACTGACAAGAGCTCTCCTGCTGAATGCTTGAGTCGACGGAGTCATGCGTCACAGCTGCCGGAGACGTCGGTATTCTCTTGGCCACGGTCCTGGGGGGGCGGGATCCAGGCTTTATTTTCTCTCTGCCTATTGGTCAGCCACCGCGGGAGACCCACTAACAAATGGAGAACTCGATTATATTGTAGACAGCACTTCCATCATCATGGTCCAAACAGTCAGTCAGAGGTAGTCGGATATTCATTTAATATTTGAGGGCTTGGGAATTACGATTATTGGAGCTTGTGCGGAACTATGCTTTGGGAAATATATTTAAAATTTCAAAATTCCATATTTTTGAGCTTTGAGCTATATTGCAATATTAATGGTTTTATGATCTTTAAGCTCCAGTAGTTATTTCAAAAGTTATATCGTTTATGGTCGCTTTTTATGTATTTCTTATAGATTAAAAAAATTAGAAATTTTGTTTTTGGCTTGAAAGAGTTAAACCAAGTTTAGTGAGAACCAATAGTTATAGAGTAAGAGCTGGGATTTTCACTATGCTTTTATTTGTAAACTAAAGGTTTTTCATTGGTAACATGGTAAATTAGATTTAAACATTTAGTTTTTCTTACTCCAGGTTGAAATAGTCCATGGAGAAAGAAGGCGGAAATCTCAATGTTTTCCTCTCAGCGGTGGAGTGCTGGTTTCCCAAGGGATTTACAGCACCTCCCGTTTGCGTAACACGCTAATATTTTTGTTCCCATATCTGCCGCAAAATTACCGAGCCTCGGCAAATGCGGGTGAATTCGTGCGTTCACGACCGTTCGTCCACCGTGTGTTATTGCAGCTCTGATTAAATGGTGGCGCAGGCCTGGCGAAACTGCCTAACGGCGTCGGCCACTTAGCCGTAATGCCCAACTTTCGGTTCGGCATCACTTCTGGGACATTCGTAATGCCGTTACTGACACTATTTCCCAAACAATATTTCATACGATGCAGGCATGCTTCAGAAAAGTGTGGTGGAGACAGTTAGTTTTGCTTCCAGTACGGAATAAGTAGCCATAAGGTTAATACTTATGTAGGGAAGTATATCTATAGTAAACTAACAATAAAAAGTGTTAGCTCATTGAATTACTGGAGAAAGCATAAATTATACCACTTTGATGAATCATAACTTGTCTTTCTTGCGCATGAACTTTTGGTGTACTGTATTCTGCTTATAAAATCTACTGTGCGCAAGTGTAATTAGTGGTATTCTACTTGAAAATGGCATTTAAAATTATTTATGACCATAATCAGTATAATATTTCTGAGTTATCTTATAATTAAGTTGGATTCCATATGAAATTTTCTAGAGTTGGAAATTCTGTGTTGAAAATTAGGTTTCAATTTTTCTACATTTCCCTTGTTTTAAATATTCTTTGTTGGTGCTAATTTACTAGCATTAACGGGGTTCTAACCCATTTTTGAATTTCTGGAATGGCAGCAAGGATATTACGTGCATTGTTGCCCTCAGTATTACCAATGCAAATGAAGGCACTATATAAATTTCATTTCTCCATTATTGCTATACTTGTACTATGACCTTTTTACAAATGGAGGAATGTCATAATATTTATCGTGACCACTTTGCTATGCAGATTATACTGTGAAATGGGTTTATGATATAGATATTGCATTATGTAAAGTAAGGTGAAGGTTATGTAGGTTGGATTGAAATAAATGAGTACATACATTTCGTACAACCGTCTTTCTTTAAGATATCTTTCTCTCTCCTTTCGGAAAACTCTGCAAATAATTTTGATCATAAAGATTTCTTTAAATCGCAATCACACTAATGAGTGAATGACACAGAGAGTAGCCGTCTTTTTCTTGCTACAAAAATTCTTTTCCAAATCCAAGATGGCTGGATCTATAAGGGTAGGTAACGTTACTAAATATCCCGACCGCGTCGCAACCTTCTTAGCTTTCGCCTGTCGAAGATGCCCCTCTTGGTATAAATTAGGTGCCATTAGTATTTCAAAAAAACCATTTCATTCCCTTTGGTCGTGATGCCCTTTTATTGATGTAACGTGTGTCCTTCGGCATCAGTGCATACCTCCTCTCTCATTCTGTGACAGCCGTTCAATCCCACCCACCGCTCCTCGGCAGTGAATGGCATGACGCCGCGGCGGCCTCGGTCAGCGCTTTTATTTTGCGATTGCGTCGACACCCGCATGACCAAGGGCCGGTACAACTGAAGGCCGAAAAAGAGCGACGAAGATTGGCGGGTGGTCTCCCCTCGACGCCCCGCTTGCCCTCTTAATTGGCCAAAAATCCGCCCGTCCAGAGCCAACCGACGACTGCGATCAAAGCCATTAGCCGGAGCACGCCAAAGGACTTAAAGCGAAATGCCCTTTTGAATTGAATCGGCTCTCGACGACATGGTTCGAAAGGGGGCGTCTCCATCTCTTTCTCTCTCCGACTTCCATTCGCCTCACTCCATTTTATTTCTATAACGAGTGAGTGGCCTCGCGCACTTTACTTTCGGGAGAGATGAGATTCACGGCGCTCTCAATTGAGACGCGTTAACTTTTTCGTACTGGTCGAGTCGTTCGTAGTTCGGTGCCGGAGGCGGGTGAAGGAAAGGAGGAGGGGATTGGGTGTGGGGGAGAGAGAGTCGACGGGAGATGGGTAGGGGTCACCGGAGCGAGAGACTCGCCGCCCGCTTTATCCCAGTACTCGGGAACTCTGTTGATTGTCCAAGTTTTTCGAGGTAATTCCCCGTTTCGCGTTTGCTTCGTACCCCAGCGTGGATCGTGGCAATGAGAACGCGCGTGTGTGTCTCGGCCCCATAGATGTCACATCCGTGTACCGGCAATCTAAAATTTTACCCAGGGTAGGAAAAAATAATTACGGACTGCAGCGAAGGTATAATGAAATGCCTGTGCTTGTGAGTTTTGTGACGACGATGGGAACTGGATGAATGGACGTGACTTGAAAGTTTAAAAACTTTACCACCAGCTCAAATGCATTTTATTGCTACGTATAACACAGGATTTAAAAAAAATGTATATCATTCAGAATATAATATTCTCTCTTTTCCAAGGTGATTATATATAACGTAGGCAAATAAGCCGTTTGAGATCTGTACTACTTGTAAAAAAATGTGGACCTTAAAGAAACTTAGTCACTGATTTCATTGAAAATATTCATTGTTTTTTTCTCCCAATTAAGGGTATATTTAACTGGTCAATGTGATATATTTTTTAATGAAGAAAGACGTGACTTTGTTTTTCTGCTCCAGCTTCAGCGCTGAGCTTTAGTTCGTGTCATGCGTCAAGTTCTTACATTTTCTTCTTTAAAATATAATACTCTTGCCGGAGCAGATGTCTACAATTTCCTGTTCCTAATTTAAAAAATTCACATTTTTTCAAGAGTCGGCTTAACTATAGATTGGGCTTTTGCGTTGCGCTTTTCATATCCATTTTATATTTTTTACGCAGTGATAGGATTTTGTTGGACACAGCTGGAGATGGAAAGTGTCCAATTTCGGCTAACCCAACGAATTAAAATATTTAATGTCATATTCCGCAAATTTAAAGTTTCAAATTTGACATACTACCTTGATCAAAAATTTCCCGGAATTTATTCAGAAAATTAAAAATATAAGTTTATTCATCTAAATCTATATTGTCCCCTTCAAAGTAATCCCCATCGACTGCAACACACTTATGCCAGCGCTTGATCCAATCCTCGAAACATTTTTTATATTCGGTTTTCGGTATGTCCATCAGTGCTTCCTGCGATTTTTCCATTACTTCCTCTCGGCTGCTAAAACGCGTTCCCCGTAATGGTTTTTTAACTCGATTGAACAGAAAGAAGTCACAGGGAGCCAAATCAGGTGAATTCGGTGGCTGTTGGATGGTATTTGTTGCATTTTTCGTCAAAAAATTACGAATAATGATAGCACTGTGCGACGGTGCGTTATCATGGTGCAAAATCCACGAGTTTTCTGCCCACATTTCTGGTCTCTTTCGGCGAATTGCTTCACGCAAACGTCTCATAACGCCCAAATAATACTCTTTGTTTACTGTCTGGCCTTCTGGCAAAAATTCATGATGCACTACACCGTTGTAATCCATGAAAACCGTCAGCATTGCCTTCTTTTTTGACTGAAAACGACGTGGTTTTTTTGGTCTCGGCTCATTTGGTGAACGCCATTCACTTGCCTGATGTCTGGATTGCGTGTCGTACTCATAAACCCACGTCTCGTCTCCAGTAATGATCCTTTTGATGAATGTGGGATCGGATTCAGCCTCGCAAATCATGTCTTTTGCGACGTCAACACGGTCTCTTTTTTGCATGAAATTGAGGTCTTTTGCTGCTACACGACGGAAACCCAAATCATTAACCACAATGTCTTGGGCGGATCCATAGGCAATGTTCAAGTCCTCCGCTATTTCTCTGATGGTTAATTTGCGGTTATTGACCAACATTTCTTTTACTTTATCAATTTTTTCACCGACTTTCGATGTCGATGGTCTGCCACTGCGTTCATCATCTTCGATTGACTCACGACCACTTCTGAACCGCTTGTGCCACTGGTAAACGACCGTTTTTTTAGAGAATCGTTGCCGAAACACTTTTCCAACATTTCCAACGTCCGTGCGCCACTAAATCCGTTTTTTACGCAAAATTTAATACAAGTTCGTTGTTGCAAATTTAAATCCATTTCTGAAATTGTAAAAAATCGCCAACACACACAGAGATAGATGTACTCTTGGCTACGTAACTTTTGCAAATGTCAAGTTATGACACTAAGATTTAAAGGGAATATCAACAACAGATGTACCAATTTAACAAAAAAAACAGAACTCAAATCGGAACGATGGGAGCGCCACACGGTGGTTATTCCGGGAACTTTTTGATCAAGGTAGTATACGCCGTACAATTCAGTTTCATAACCATCCAATGATATTGGGAAAATCGTAATTTAAATGCAAAAGGAAAAAAATACTTTTGCTTGCCCCTCCAACGAAAATCCAAAAGCATGGGGGGCCGAGCTCCAGCCTTGACTCTTGATAGGCGAGCTAAGCACATTTACGCGAGTTTCTCGACTTACGAAGTTTCAACTCGCGTTTTCCGGGCCCAGTACACTAAAGCATTAAAGAAGGAAGCTTACTCCGGACAAACGACCATAGATTCGCGCTCAACGACACTTAAGGTACGATGCTTGGGGTACCGATACTACCAGGGGAAAACGTGATTCGACTTACGGATCTTCAATTTTGCGACGCGATTTTTGGGAACCAATTGTGTCGTACGTGCAAAGACTTCCTGTAGCCGATTTCGTCTTCGCGGTTTCGTCGGTCGCAGGGTGGGGTGAGGGCGGCTGAAGGAGGCGATCTCGGAGTAGCGTACTCCTTGTTATGAAGGAGCGGGAGGACAACAAAGGGGGGCTAATCCTCTCCTCCTCTGACTTCTAGATTTCCCTTCCCCCCTCGGGGTTGTGATGCGGTGAGTAGGCCTAAGGAGAGAGCGCGCCGCAAGACTCGGAACCATCTTGCTCATTAAATGGCATTTAATTGGCATTCAGCTGGATGAAAGAGGAGCTTTGTCATTATTGATGTAGCCATTATCATTAAAACATCCCTGAAACCTCATTCTTCCCACTTCTTCTCTCAGAATCCTCAGGCTGATTCCCTCCTCACCCCTTCATCCCACTCCTGTAGACGAACGTCTTTCGTCCCCTCTTAATCCCCCTGTATCTCTTTTCCTGACAGTCCTCATTGAGGAAGTTGTACAGTACTTATCTACAAGTTCAGGAAACTCATGATTCTCCCAGTTGTCGTATGAGTAAAAACTATCGAGTTCCAGGTAACATAATAGCTTTTTGGCTGAGAATATTGGAGGGCTTGCTTGTATCCACCTCATCATAGCAAAAGAATTGATCTGTAAGATTTTCAATATTATCAGTCCAAAAGGTGTTACATAGATGGATTTGTAAGTTTTGGAGCTTTAATTATTACTGATGTGGAGTTCAAGAATCAAGTAAGGATATTACCGGAGAATACGAGTTCTCTTAGATCTACGTAACTCTTGATTACTTAGAAAATAATCATATTATACTTTGATCCATGGCCAACCGCGTTGATGTAACATCTAAATCCATCTTACGGATTTAGGTAATAGATCATAATGGCATTTGGTCACCTGCGTCACAAAGACCGATTCTATTGAACTTTTTTGGAATTAAATAATGTGAGACATAAAATTAAATTGTCGGAATCGAAAAACCTTTTTTTAATGAACGAAAGGCCTTTATTTGTAATTTTCGGGCTAAAATAGTCGTTTATTTAACCTACTTCCGAAAGGGCAAAGAAATCATCTTAAGATATTTTAGGCATTAATTTATATTCAGTTGCATGTGGTTCGGAGTGAGCAGGGGTTTCGCCTCTGACAGAATTACCCCTGTTTAAAATTCTGCGCGAATACTGAGAATAATACAACATTATATATAAAAATTACATTCAAAGAGTTTTAGCTCTTGCTTGGACCAAACATTATTAGATAACCAAGGAAGAAATTCTGATTCCATAAATCTCCTTTATATATATATATATATATATATATATATATATATATATATATATATATATATATATATTTCCCGAGTTCTCCGTTTGACTTGATGACCCGTCGACTTATATGTACCTCTTGGAAGCTCCATACAACATATATCATCATTATTTTGAAACCTTGTTATTTTCATTTATTTTTTTAAATTTAATTTTATTGCTATGGAGGTGTATATATGTGGTAAATATAACGATATCGCAATTGATTAATTTGCATTCAAAACATTGCCATAGTTAACGTTTTGTAGCGTTAATATATCTGGTACATTTCACTGGTTTATAACTGCTTTAAAATATCGAACAAGAAAGGGTCGAAATTAGTCTGCACCTGCGTTTGTAAATTATTGAGCAAAATTTGTTTAACTCCTTGTGCGGTGCAATAATCCCTGTTATTCCAAAACTTAGCCTTTCTACATCCAATTAATACTCATGATAAGCGACGCTTCCAAGTGGCACGACATTATTTTCAGGAAAATGACTCTAAACAGTTTATTTTTCCAATTAGTTGTAATTAGACTGAGGGCGAGGACGTGGTATTTTGCGCTCAATCCAATTCTTGACTTTTGGTCAGACATTAACCGCCCAGGCTCACGGCAGGCTTCCGAAGTAGTTTCTCATCTGGCTTGTGATGTGCAACCCTGCGGCATCGGGCTCAGAGACTCATTTGCGCCATTCTAGATGAAGTTCGCTAGACACGTACGACATGTAATTTCCCGAGCAATTTGGTCCTTTGGTGCTGGTCTCCATTGGATGAACTTTGTAAGTGAGATTTAATTGAAATAAGCCCTCATACATGAACTTCGGAGTCAAACTAGTTAGCTGCCTCTACTTAGCTGTCAGTCAGTTTACCTGAATCATATTTTAAGCTTTCCACTGCTATGTTAACGAATTTAATTTCAGTAATATGCAATACAATAATGAGGTTTTAGTGACAAAGAATTTGATGGTTTAATTTTGGAAAATTAACGGTATGTGTAAAAACTGAATGAAAATTAAGTAAGGTATTTAATTGATTGAAATCGTCAATCCTCAACATTTTGATAGTTATAAAATAGAGCATTTGAACGATAATATAGTTTGTTGTTTTGTTTTATCGGATTTATTTTCTTCGGGGAATATTGGATTAAATTTAAATACATCTTTAATACATCCATAGAGGAAAATCAAAATCTTAAATTGCTATACATACATTTCAAAAGAGCTGTCGGAGAATTCAGTTTTTTTTCCCACTAATGAGGCGGTTCCGTGTGTTGCGAAGAACCCTTAGGAAGAGAAAGGGTAGGGAAGAGATTGAATAATTGCTAGGCAAGAGAGAACTCACAGGAAGAACGAGGTTAATCCTAAAATAAGGGTCTCACTGTTTTAAAAAATAGAAAAAAACATTTATTTTCAAAAATGAATACATAATTTTAAAGCTTACGCGTATCTCTATTTTCTATATACTGCCATTTCATTCAAAGTGTTTTTGTTGGCCCTGGCTTGGCTGTTTTTGTATACCTATGTCATACCAGGTCGCCACGATGTCGTTGAGGAAGCGTTGGACCTCATCGGTTCTATCAAGTAGGTATACTCTTCAGGAAGATTACACCTTTAGGATATAAGAAAATTTTGATAAACACAAAGGGTAAGTAAGCTTTGCGTGACATTATTCAAGCATAAAAATCGAGGTTAATTTGACAGATGAAGATAAAGTTCACTCTATCCTCATCTACAGCTATTATTTTTATCTAATTTGGCGACACTATAGCATCTTCAGGACTGTAGATTCTACAGATGAGCAAAACTTGTTCAGTAATCACTATATTTTCTGTGGAAAGGAAAGTTTATAGTGGATTGATTTCATCTAAAGCTCAGTTTTATAAATTTCCCCTATTTATAATACATGGTGCGCTAAACCTGCCATGCGTTCTCGTGGTTGATTGCAGGGTAAGATGTACATGAAAGTGAGGGTGTCCAAATCAACGGGAATCAAACTCTGGCCCTAAAGCTAGTATCTCAACGTTCTAACCATCAGATTATCACGTCCCATCTTCTTAGGCCGATGCTTCCAAATGACCGTTTGCCAAAGAGGCTATCACTTACGCTTTACATCAAACCCCGGTCGATCCCATCCTGCGTCTCCAGCTCCGTAGGCTCGTGGATCCCGCATCGGAGGATCTAAGAATGAATTAATAATAACTTTTCGCCAGACGCATCTATAGTGACTCATGGTATTCTTTATCTCTGTACTAAATGCCACCTGCAAAGCAGGCGTAGTCAGTTGATAACTCATTTTCAAACCCTTATATCAAAGGAATAAGAACGTAATTGCCAGTTTTTGATTAATAAATGGTGCTTTGGGATGTTTAAGATTTTAGAGGGTGCTTTTCGTTATAACTGAATGATATCTAAGCCCTATTCAGACTGGAAATCGAGTTAATCGGACCAGTATGCTCCATCGTTCCGAGCAAGTTCGACTTGGGCTCCGGCGAGGTCCTTTGGGCCCGGTGGCCAGCCGAGCGCCCCGTTCACCCTTTGACTAAGTCAAAGGACGCGGCAGTCCCGTCTCCTTTTGGAGCATACCCTCGCCAACGGAATTCCAAATTTCCACTGTGAATGAGGAGGAGGGGAGGCGAGGCGTATATCCACCCCCCAACTCGACTGATACAGCTTAAAGGGGACGGAAATTAAATTTTGGCCCTTCATACCGTGCACATATGCGGTGAATGTCCATGCACCGAAGCTAATTGGTGCACTCTGAGATGGTCGCCTCATAAATAGGTCCTATACCCGAACATAAGATCTCAATAAAACCAATCTTTAGGCCGATTAATGTGGAATATATGTATTTCTAGCGTAATAGTTCCTCGAGCAATTGGAGCTCTCCACTTATTGCACGTTTGGATATTCTCAGCCTCCCTTGGTCCGCCATATCGTGATTTGTTTAGCTGGACGAATGGAAATTCATTTTTTGTGTAAGTATATGGATTCTCGGCCCTCCTGGGAAATATCCGGGCAGTGCTGACAAAATGAAGCTTTTATTAGCGGTTACTGCTGTCAAACTAACCTGGGGCTTTATTAATTTTTGCGAGTGAATCATGAATACTCGAGAAAACGGATAGGATAGGGAAATCAACCGTCAATATTCAATCGCATTTCCCGTTCAGTTGCGATATTATTTCGCAAAATTTCCGACAAATACACACTCTCCACCTAATTGTTTGATTTATCCGATACCAGCGGGGGTCGGGATGATGCGGTGGCTAACACATTGGCTTCCCATCCTTGTTCGAATCCTGGCAGCGGCATTGTTTTTATTCCGTGGTATCCAGATCCCTACTTGGGGTGCTTTGTGGAGAGAACTTCGAGTGAGTGCACCGTCCGTCGGATGGGATGTTAAACTGTGTGTTCCCTTGGCTCCTTTCGTGAAGAGTAGGCTAATGGCGACACGGGGTTTCTATCTACCACTCCTCCATTCCCATTTATCTGTAATGGCCTAAATGACCTTAGCTGTCGTTTGTCTCCCCTAATAACTACTACTGCTGCTCGAAAGAAGCGAAACGGAGAGAGACAGTTATTCAGTGATTCCGATCCACAGCCACAACTAGAATTGATTTTACGCCGGTTCGAAGGCGTGTTTGTAATAATGCGTATCCGCACACACTTCCGCAAAACCCATCCAAAATGCCAAAAGCCATTGCAAGCTCATGTGCCCCCGTCATCCCTCGTCCTCTCTGTGGGTCTCCAACCCCCCCTTTGCTGTCATCCCTCGTGCCCCCGGCGACAGAGGGGATGGAGTTTACTTTGGGTTGGAGCGCGCGCTTTAAATGAGCAGTTGCCTAGCAACGCCGTTAATCCTACTCCATCCTCCGCTCCCCGTCACTCTGCGCCTCTTCTTCCCCTCCCCGTCCCCACCTGCCTCTTTTCGCTCCGGGATCCCCATCGCCACTCGGAAGAAGACAGCCGGCCAACTCACTCCGCTCTCGCTTTCAGTTTATGCCGCCCAGAGGCGCCACTGTCCGCTGCCGGTGGATACTTTGTCATCCGTCGCCTCTCTCTTCATCTCTTCTCCACTCTAGTTGGAGTAAATGTTTAACCTCAGTTTAAGCTCCTATGAGGACCAGGACGCTCAAATGAGCATCCAAGATGATATGTTTTTGAGCCGGCGTCACTTGTTCCTCGCACAAATAGCGTAACTTGGCTTAATTTAAATGGTCTGAATTAACAGTTTCGCCTAAGTCAAGCCAATTGAAAAGATTAGGTAAGATATTTTTTAAGAAGTGTTCATTTATTGATATGTTTTGTGTCTTCCCCAGATGACCACATACAGAAAGAACAGCGGAAAGTAAACGATCAATCAATCACGTGCGTCCTGCATTTCCAGGACGCATTCTTATAATGATTTACGTATGCTAATTATCTCACTGATCTGCTAATAGAACCTAATACCTCTACTAGCTGATGAACTGAGACAACTTGATATATATTCTTGCGGGAAATATATACAGATTTCAATGCAGACTTTACCTTCCTAAACTGGTGAAGCGTGAGTTAATGGTCGTTGAAAATAACATTATATTATTTGCGAACGATTGCAGGCTTGTCCTGAGAATAAAATAAATCCTCTTTTATTCATTCGTCCCTTAGTAAGGGAGTGAATGCTGTGATTTTTTATTTTCACCGTTGCATTGTCATGCGTGCAATTATTCGAACAAGATTTTGATTTTAAAGGCCACTAAGCATTTAAAAGCTTTTAAAAAATCCATCATTTTTTAATTATTATTTATTGTAGGTAGAATTAGCAAAAAAATTCAATAAAATAAATTTTGAGTGACCGCATCTTTCATTTATTAAATTAATTAATATCACGTTTAAATTTTTCTACAAATGTTTATCGCTCTTATATATTGTTTGGTTAGGGTTTTGAATGGCAATGTAAGCTTTTGCGTCAATTATGCGATTTTTCAAAGTGTAATCCTCCAAATGTATTTTTTTTGCATCTTCATATTATAACATATTTCCATTTAAGGAAGGCTACGAAAGCATTTTATTTCACTATTAATGTTTTTAGAAGATATTTGAACTTAATAATTTTTAAAACCAAGTAATATCGTCGTGACTACAGTTCATGTATCACATTTTCCGTGCGTCATTTTAAGATAATAAATACCATATTCCACTCTTTTTATTTAATTAAAATATTTCAAAACTGGAGCGGGGAAATACGATTCGGGGTCAGTTGCGCCGCGGTCAATCTTCCGTCATCCTCTCTCCTCGATTTCAACCTTCAAGTTAAAATCCAGGGAATGCTTTTATTACCAATAGTTCCCGTTTTGTCAGTGGATTATATATGTATATATATATATATATAATCCACTGACAAAACATATGTGTACATATAAATACACACACACATATATATATGTATATATATATATATATATATTTACATATATATATATATATATATATATATATATATATATATATATATATATATGTATGTATGTATGTATAACGTTTTTCTTCATTATCCAGCCACATCTACTGAGGAATGAGGAAAACGATGAAGTAATTCCCTCCCCTCGATGTGATGCAATGTCTCGTGACCACTTCACTTTATGGGCTCTTGGTATTTCCATCCTCCACACTCCATGCTGAAGATCTTATTTCTTTTTATCTTTCCATGTGTACTTTCTGATGCATGTAAGAGCTCTGAGAATTTTATATTCTCTTGCTCCGTTAAGACTCCGACGAAGTTTCTTGACTTTATTTCGTGTTGGGCAAGCCGCTTCGGAGAATTGTACTTCTTCTACTCGTAAGAAGTAAATCCACTTGCGAAGCTGGAGCCTAGACCAACGTGTATTCAATTGCGTGCCGAGAGAAGGCTCGCAATTCGGTTGAGCGTTACGCGTAGTAAAGGCACATCTGAGCGACCTATAGCATTCAAAGGATTGTGCGCTTTTCGCTCGTATCGCTTCCATGGTGAAATGTTATATATTTTTTCAATATCATGTTTGCCTTTAGCTGATAATGCAAAAGCAAAATAGTCTTAAAGTGCTTAGCAAACATGCTAGTGGTTTCTCGGCAATCTCACTTTTGTGGAAGGAGTGCAACGGATTGGCTTTTCTTCTCTCTTTCGCTACCAACTTGTACACTCCAATGCAATTCTCAATGTCCACTGTTCCCCTTTCTCCCTTGCGGCCACTAGGGTGTAAGGAGAACACCATTGGAACTCATATAATCCCCCTTCGCAATCCGGCAGCTAGAAATCTGAGCTTACAGAGCGTGCGTGGCTGCTACCTTACTCCTAAAATATCCTCTTGGGCTTCAGTTACTGATAAACCTAAGTTACGAGAACACGCTCTTTTCCAATGTATCTGTTGTCTAGGGAGTTAGTGTTATTATAAAAGTAGTACTTATATTGTTGGAAGTAATAAATATCGGCTAACACGCAGATAAATCGCATTTAGGACGTTCTAATTATGTAAAAAAAGGAATAATTTCTTTTATTTTATTCAATGTTTGTGGGCTAAATCAAACTCAAACCAGTCTCCTTAATGATTAAGATTATATCCTTGTATTTTTTGCGGATATATTCCGTATTTTGCACATGATAGATATGTAGTGAAATAAATAGAAATTCTAGCATACATATTCAAAGGGAAACAGAAGAACACAAATCATTATGTTTGATTTAATCGTCACCATAAAACAAAAACTGAGTCCAGGTATTCCCAAAGATGCAAAGATTCATGCAAAGTAGTGAAGACTACAATTGGATTGCTAATATGAATTAAGGCATCTTTCCTCATCGATTAAGAAAGTGTTTTGCCTTACGTATTTACTTACTAATTTACATCAATCCACGACAAAAAACTAGATGTTTGAGATCCCCACGGTGTAAAAAATTCACGAATGCACAGTAGGGAATGCAGACTATTCCTACGTCAAATGAGACTTTTCAAAATGTTTTAGTAAATACAAAGTCGCACCATTTTATTTTTGAAGTGGATATCGAAGGCACTACCCTCGGATTTTGAATGCGAAACTCTAGAGAGTTATTTATTCAAAGTTAGTCAGTTTACATCTGGCTATCAAACTTTTGATTTTACATAAAAGAATTCTAGTTTAGGCGTTCGCAAACTGTAAATATCAATTTAATCTACATAAAATGGAGGAGCAAAAATCAGTACGTAGGTTTATTCAGATTCATTAATTATTTGCAGATATTTCATACTACATGAGGCACTGCTGAAACTGCAATGTGCATATAACATCTCCTGTCTCAAAAATACGAGAAAATCCTCGTACAATTATTGCAGCTTTTATAATGGCTGTAGTACTTTTACAGAAAGTTTCCACCTAATGGTTGGCAATATTTAGTGCATAATAACAGAGAGGAAGACTACTAAAATTTTCCGCTAAATAAAGATTTATTCACGACTATTTTCGATGCACAGTATTGGATGGCAAAAGGAAATAAAGCCATTAGACATGCGTTTGGGAATGAATCAAATGAAACCATCAAATCAAACCATAGCTACGCGCATGATGCGCATTCATTAGCGCTATTCTCTGGGCCAAAATAATGTCTACGCCCTCTTGATCAAACCCAAGCTAAATCTATTTTATTATAGCGAGAACAAAATGAATGCAGTCTCTATTAATATTAGTGTAACCCTTTCAGGACACATTTTTGTTTTCAGTTTTATATATATATATATATATATATATATATATATATATATATATATATATATATATAGGGAAGGAAGCAAAAATTCTATATCTGTCACCGTCTAAATCACGGTTAGAAAAAATTCAACTTTATCTTTTTTCCTATTTTTTTGTGTTTCAGTAATTGGTTCACCGGATTTTAGTTATTTAAATCCTATTGATTAAAGCTCTCAGGAATGAAAAAATGAGAAAAACTGAAACTCTTTTGTCTAATATTTTACAAAATAGACTAAAAACTTACAGTTCTCCAACACAATCATTTGCGGAGGATGAAAGCTAAGTAAAATATTTTAGCAAATTATTACGCAATTTACTATCTGAAGTATCATTTGCCCTTGTTGTCCTCTCAGTGCATGACTCCGCGGTGATGGAAAGGCACTCCGAGGGGTTTTGACCTTTTCGATTGGAATGCCACGTAATGCAAGATTGTACGAGGTGCAAGCAGTTCCCACGAGGAGAAGGCTAAAGAGGATAGGGACATCATCCTGTTCATAAACTCGTTACTTGAAAATTCCTTCCGGGGATGATTTTCCCCACGACCGAGCCGTTCCCCTTCGCCGACACGTGTCCTCTGCCCCGTACTCTCTTCCGTCACCCGCACGAGTACCTCAAGCCTCGACGTTAACCCCGCCTGGTCATGGGTCTCACGGTCTCGCCACTCAAATCCAGGTCACTTGCTATTCTCTGAAACTCGATTATTATCAACGATTCAGAACCATAGGCGAAGTTAAAAATAAAAATCATGAACTTTTAAATTATTATTATTATTTGGTAATCTACTGGTTAAGGTAGGTTTTTGGATGGGCAAAATTACTAATTCAACAATTTGTGACCCCCAGGAAAACACAACATCCCACTCTACATCAGGTCCCTCTTCTTCTCTGAGTGCTTTCTTCCTCCCTTCATCCCGTCCAACATCCCTATCCTGTTCCTTCCTTTTCCTCGTTTGCCTAACATTCTCCCCTCAATCACAGTCATCAACATCCCACTGCCCATCAATACTTCCTTCATCCACTTTTCCTGCCTCCATAGGATTTCTCCCAACAAACCCCTCTCTTCGCCCACCACACCAAGTACTTCCTCATTTGTTTTCTTCTTTGTCCATTTCACTTTCTCCATTCTTCTCCACACCCACATTTCAAAAGCCTCCAGTCTACGTCTATCCTCCTGCTTCAATGCCCACGTTTCCGCGCCGTGCACAGCTACGCTCCATATCAAAATTTTTACGAGTCTTTTCTTAATATCCTTGCTCAACGTCCCTGTCATTAACTCCCTCCTCCCTTCAAAAGCCTCTTTGGCTAGCGCATTTCTTCTCCTTACGTCCCTGCTACTTTGACCGTGTTGGTCCAAAACACTACCGAAATACGTCAACTGTTCTACCTGCTCCAGTTTTTGCCTTCCTATTTTAATGTTTAGCTTAGCCTTTTTCTTTCTAGAAAATTGCATAACCTTTGTTTTATTAATGTTGAGATTCATCCCATACCTGTCGCACTGAATTTCCAATACACTAAGCAATGCTTGCAACCCCCTGGCTGACTTACAAACTAAAGCTTGGTCATCAGGAAACCTAACTGATTTTACACATTCCCCGCCCACTTTCATTCCTACCTCCAGTTCTTCCCATGCCTCTTTGATCATTTCCTCTGCATAAAGGTTGAACAGCAACGGTGATAATGGGCAACCCTGCCTTATACCTCTTCCCAACAGTGGCCAACCGGACTCCCCGTTCCCCACTGGCATCTGAGCAGTCTGAGACATGTTGTACAGGTTGCGGATTAGCCTCCTTTCCCTCCAATCTATTCCTATTTTCTGCAATATGCCCATTAGTTTTCCCTAATTCACTCTATCAAACGCTTTTTCGAAATCTACGAAACAGGCAAATACCTCCTGGTTGTGTTCTATATTCCTCTCGATTAATAATCTCATTACTGCAATGGCATCACGCGTACCTCTCCCCTTCCTTAACCCAAACTGATCATCCCCTAAGTAATCATTTGCCCTACTCTCTATCCTTTTGCTTATGATACTGAAAACAACTTTAGCTGTGTGCGATATCAAACTAATTGTCCTGTAGTCCTCACATGACGTAGCCTTTACCTCTTTCGGAATAGGAACTAAAACTGATCTCACAAAGTCTTCCGGCCAGATTCCTTCCTCATAAATACTACGGATCAGCCCATATAGCCTCTTCCTCCCACATTTTTCTAAACATTTCAATAGTTCCGCGGGAATTTTACCCATCCCCACGGCCTTATTTAGTTTCATCTCCCTTAATGCCCTTTCTATCCCATTGTCTAGTATGCTTGGACCTAAGCTGTCTTCCTCTACGTCATTTTCTTTCTCAATGTCTAACTTTGTTGGTCCTAGTTCTTTACTATAAAGTTCTTCTATATACTCCTTCCATCTCTCTTGGATCTTTCCTGTGTCAACTATTACCTTACCCGCCTTATCTCTAACTGTTAGCATAGGTCTACCTTTCTTACTTCCCGATAACGAACAATTTTTGCTGTGCAGAGCACCGATTTCACCCTTCTTCTCTAGAGAACTTTTAAATATTGTTTGCATATTTTGCATTAAATTTCTTGCGCTCACGAGTGACTCTTCGGTTGGCTTGATAGTTGGAATTGCGGATCCCACTCATAAGAAGGACAAATAGCAGAATAGCAGTAACTAAATAGATCCTCTTTCGGAGAGTACGTGTCGCGATTTAAGGTAGGCCGAGGGAAGACTTTTCATTTGCACAAAATTATAGAGCAAGATGGAAATTTTCCAGTTGTTTTCCGAAGTTTCCGCACTATCTGTGGTAATGTCGGCCCTTTTCCTTTTTTTGTTTACAGAATGGATTCGATAAATCGTGTTAAAAATGTTACGCCATCATGAAATGCACCGTCCGCCTTAAGTTAGGCAATCAGCTAAGCAGAAAAGTGTTTGCGGGTTGCTTCTCTGCCCCTTCGGCGTGTTGCACAGCATCGCTCGTCCTGTCTTTCAGTGACGCCCAATTCATGCAATTCAGAGACACTTCGCAACCCTCTGTATGCCATACCATATCGAGACTTTTAACAATAGTTTTCGTGGCCATATCGATCCCTAGCCTATATTTTTTACGGGAAAGTTGAATGAGATTTATTTTTCTACTGTTTTCACAGAAATTACAAATTAAAATGAATCCCAGTGTCCTTGAGCCCCTCCTCCTTAGCCACTTTGGCAGGGAAGAGTGATACGTATTTCTGTAATCGCTGGAAAGAGGAATATGTTTTTCATCATCTTTGAAATATCCAGCCGCTGTTTACACGTCGATATTGTACATGCTGTATATAAATCCAAAAATATTATAATTCAAATCATGTTATCTTTAAATCCGAAACTATTTCTTTAAATAGAGATAAATATTAAACTCGCCCTCCTATCATTTCTTTAATCCAAGTTATTGAAAAATTTAATGCTCATTGTTAATTTTCCTTCATAAATATATGGTATATAGTATTACCATTTAGTTTTCTCATATTTTGAGCGGTCAGCTTATCGCCGAGTTTGATTATCTTTTTACCTGCATATGACTACAGTCAAACAAGTGTTTGATATAATGGTAGGATATTAGCTTATTCTCTGTTATCTCTGTTGCTAGAGCCTAAGAGTTTACGGAGTGGTAACATATTAGACTGTAGGAGAAATGTTAGCAGCGATTTTAATTACTGCTTCTAACTCCTCACGGATATCCATCACGGCTGTGCAGCTAGGGCGCCGGAAGGGCCGAAACGCACTAATAGTATGCTATTATAGTGTATGCGTGCGTACAGGTAGCTATTGAAGTTTTAATACTTTGTCATACGTATCTTCATCTTAGCCTCCAACAGGCAATTAAATCTCTGTTATAGATTTACAACTGGGCATCTTCAACGATGTTGTGGGTTAGCTCATTCAATTCATTCATATGTTTCTGATTCATTACGAATATAGAATAGCTACACTTCAGTTTAATCAGACTATTTATGATGAAATGAAGCGACAGAATCAAATTAATTTCAAGTGGCATATTCTCATTTAAACGACGAATATGCCAAATTGCTTGCTGCAGCGCCGAGCCCCGCTACTGTATGAACACCTTTTTTCGTTCAGTGCTTCCACGTTGAGATAGATCGATGGCCTATTTACTTCTTTATGTCATGCAGATATTAAAATATCTGGTTTGATTGTTCAAGCTAGTAAGGATTTAAATGTTGCTATTCAAACAGAAAAACGTCCTACACCTCTTGATCATGTCATAATTGACTAGGACATAGATGATTTATCAAATTCCAATTTGTATTGGAAGTATTCGAGTGTGTGTTTTTACCATAGATCCCAAACCGTGAAGTCATCCAATAAAAACTTGTCGTGACTAGACAGCAAGATAGAACTACAGGCTGTGCCTTTCGGGAAATGCGGCGAAGGTGTTACATTCCGAACTAAACTAGTGTATCTGATTCCCTCATGTTTAAGTAAGCATTTTTCAGGAAAACTAGAAAACTTGCTGTACGTAACCCTCGTAGCTAAAGCAAAGGAGATACGACTTCCTCGGAGGAGTTTGAAGAGAAAAGAATTTTCTCCGAAAAGAAGAGTTCCATCAAACATTTATTCGTCGCATTCTTTTTTTGGAGCTTTTGAAATCCTCCATTATCTTTCCACCGCTACCCTTTTCTTCGTCTTGGGATGTTTCCCCCTTATTTACTTGATGACGACATGTATACGTTTGGTAACTTCTCCTCTCGTGAGAAAACCTTCCTCTCTGTCTCGTCTTATATTTCTTGGAGTGAAGGTGTGAAAATCATTATGTCGGTCCACTTGGACAACCGTCAGTTTGGCTCGTCCTCCCGCTAATCCAGCTCTATCTTTCCCCTTCCCCTGCGCGCATCGCTTCATCACATCTGTCTTCCTTCCACGACCCCACCCATCTCTATTCTTTATGAAAATCCATTCTTTTTCTCCATCATCACTTTTTACTCATCTTCAATCCTCTTAAATGGTACGAATGCCGCAGATCCATTGAAACTCAAATCACCTCCTCGTCCCTGCGTGTTTTATAATAGTTTACATGCATCCTAAATGCATTTCTTATTCTTCGCACGCCACATCGCTGTGCTGCTTTTCTTTCCCTTTCAGGATCAAGACTAGCATCATATCACCTCCATTTTGAAGTTAGATTAGTAGTAGTAGTATTTAGGAAAAGCGACCGACAGCTGAGGTCATTTGCGCCATTAGTGATGGACAGGAAAGGATGAAGGGTGGAGAGAAACCCGGCGTCAGCATTAGCCTACTCTTTACGAAAGACACTAAGGGGTCCGCAGGTTAACGTCCCATCCGACGGACGGCGTATTCACTGGAAGTGCCCTCCACAATGCACCTCAAGTAGGGGTCGAGATACTCCTGAAAAATATTCAACACCGCTGGGATTTGAACCCGGGCCCTCTGAGTTGGAAGCCATTACGATTGTAACCGCACCATCTCGATCCTCAGTTAGATTAGTGCTAGAGCATTGGGGCCAGAACACTATTCCTAAGAGTCTTGATCTACTGAAAGGATACGACCAACTAACAGGAATCAATAGCGCTTCCGAGATTGAGTGAAAGTATAAACGCTAAAATAATGAGAATACCGCGCCGGCTACCCGGCAGCTGATCGAATTCCCTTCATGTATTTCAACCAAACCTCATATTTACTCTTGAATTCCCAGCTACCTACATATGCCTGTATACTTATATTTATTCAAAGTACAAGCATGTGGAATCAGAATGGTTTTATTATGCATTGGTATCGGAACATGCAGTGTTGTATTGGTCATCATCAGATATGGTTTTTTCTGCTCTTGTCGATAAATTTTTAAAGTTTCACAAGCTGCATTCTTCTCCTTTATCAGGAAAATGTATATTTCTGCTAAGTCAATCGCTCGTTGTTGAGTTTATACTCCTTGATCAAAAAGTTCCCGGAATAACCACCGTGTGGCGCTCCCATCGTTCCGATTTGAGTTCTGTTTTTTTTTTGTTAAATTGGTACATCTGTTGTTGATATTCCCTTTAAATCTTAGTGTCATAACTTGACATTTGCAAAAGTTACGGTCGGTTTTCGGTATGTCCATCAGTGCTTCCTGCGATTTTTCCATTACTTCCTCTCGGCTGCTAAAACGCGTTCCCCGTAATGGTTTTTTAACTCGATTGAACAGAAAGAAGTCACAGGGAGCCAAATCAGGTGAATTCGGTGGCTGTTGGATGGTATTTGTTGCATTTTTCGTCAAAAAATTACGAATAATTATAGCACTGTGCGACGGTGCGTTATCATGGTGCAAAATCCACGAGTTTTCTGCCCACATTTCTGGTCTCTTTCGGCGAATTGCTTCACGCAAACGTCTCATAACGCCCAAATAATACTCTTTGTTTACTGTCTGGCCTTCTGGCAAAAATTCATGATGCACTACACCGTTGTAATCCATGAAAACCGTCAGCATTGCCTTCTTTTTTGACTGAAAACGACGTGGTTTTTTTGGTCTCGGCTCATTTGGTGAACGCCATTCACTTGCCTGATGTCTGGATTGCGTGTCGTACTCATAAACCCACGTCTCGTCTCCAGTAATGATCCTTTTGATGAATGTGGGATCGGATTCAGCCTCGCAAATCATGTCTTTTGCGACGTCAACACGGTCTCTTTTTTGCATGAAATTGAGGTCTTTTGGAACCAACTTTGCTGCTACACGACGGAAACCCAAATCATTAACCACAATGTCTTGGGCGGATCCATAGGCAATGTTCAAGTCCTCTGCTATTTCTCTGATGGTTAATTTGAGGTTATTGACCAACATTTCTTTTACTTTATCAATTTTTTCACCGACTTTCGATGTCGATGGTCTGCCACTGCGTTCATCATCTTCGATTGACTCACGACCACTTCTGAACCGCTCGTGCCACTGGTAAACGACCGTTTTTTTTAGAGAATCGTTGCCGAAACACTTTTCCAACATTTCCAACGTCCGTGCGCCACTAAATCCGTTTTTTACGCAAAATTTAATACAAGTTCGTTGTTGCAAATTTAAATCCATTTCTGAAATTGTAAAAAATCGCCAACACACACAGAGATAGATGTACTCTTGGCTACGTAACTTTTGCAAATGTCAAGTTATGACACTAAGATTTAAAGGGAATATCAACAACAGATGTACCAATTTAACAAAAAAAAACAGAACTCAAATCGGAACGATGGGAGCGCCACACGGTGGTTATTCCGGGAACTTTTTGATCAAGGTAGTATGGTTGATTCGATTTTTGACATAATTCTAGAGCAGTATGAGAAGTATAACAACTACGTTAGTCTCATTTTAATACTAGCTACATTTTTACATTTGAAAATTAAGCATATTACTTGGATTAATGTTTTGGAGGCAATAAAATATTCTAGGTTAAATGAAACAAATGCATATTAATCAAAACATTATCAACTGCGCCGTCGGCCGACTGAATTCGGCGTGAAGATTATGCCAGCAAATTTGAGACAGATATCTCGCCCCTTCCCCGCTCTCCTTAGAATGGATGGTCCAGGGACATGCAAATATATCACCTCGACTTGCATTGGTATTAACCGTGTGGCAGAGGTATTGATGGAGGAAGAGAAAGGGGGAAGGGGGACGGGATGGAGAGTGATATTTTCATGTGAATGAAACACGATGGTGATGCTTCATATCCTCAGTTTATCCCTGAGGTAGGAGGTAAATTAAGGTAGTGAGTGTCTTCTAAAATAGCATTTTACGAGCTACTAGATTTTGGTTACTTCAACTTAGTTTTCTGAGCCAAGTGAAATTTTTGTCTAACCACGAACCGAACTCGTTAATGATGAAGACCAGTTGGACCTCCGTCCCCATAAAATATCTAATCAATGGAATTTCGTCTTTTTTAATCGGATTTTGCAATAGAGTAATGCAATATTGAACAATATTAAGTTTTTAGTACTTATAAGACAGTGAGACAATCAGGCTGTCAACCCTGGTTAATGTGGTTGGAAATTGAATGTTACTGTTTTTTAAACCTATTTTATCACCGTATTTAAGTTGAGTTAATAGATTCAGGAAGTATTTTTACGGAATTTGCTGGAAAATGTTTTGAGTAGGCGTTCGTACATGCTACATATGAAAAATCTAATTTTTTATTATTTTGTTACATATTTGGCATGACATTCAAAACACTTTTCCTTCAATTTTATTTGTGAAGAGTTTATACTTTTATGTATTTTAATCAGATTGACAAATTTTGTTGAGTAAATATTTTCAGGGGCTAGATTTGTGTAGTTGAAACGTTTTGCATGATGTACAATTTAACCTGTCATGTACTTACCTATGGCAAAGGAAGAATTTAGCCCAAATTAATTTTGAGCTTACACAAAACTTGCGTTTTGAAAAGAATTCCTTTCTAACCAAATCTCTTTACACTCATGGATATTTGAAAAATGTAATCAGCCTAGATTTTGAGTGATTCTACTCTCGATTTACCTCTCCAGCCTTTTCTCTTCTCATGATTTTACATTATTTCCTGCACATATTTCTTCGCTTTCATGTATCGAATTGTTTGTATCGTGTTCACTTTGACTCCCTTATTTCTCTCAAACAATCTGTCTTGCTCTCATTTTGTAAAGTGATGCAGTGTTCTCTTGTACTTGATTTTCTTGGTATAACGTTGATTTTAAATTTACTGTGTATACTTTCGTCGTTAAATTCAAACGTTGAAATTCGGCGGGCGAACGCTTCTACCTTACGTCAGCTGTTTCTTTATTATTACTTCTTCCCTGCTAATTCCAAATTCCAATATTGCCCATTGTCATATTATTTGCGTTACATTACTCCCATATTGTTACATGACGTCTTTCAGAAAGTGTTGAAACCCATTCCGTCAAAATTATCGCATTTCCTCTCTCAATTTCCATTTTATATCAAACCAATTCTGAACATTTCAAATTTCGGCATTTGTCATCATATCAGGAGGCTTTAAAATCAAAACGAAATTTTCCTCTTGCATTTAAGTATTGAAAAAATCCTCAGTTTCCCAACCTAAAATTTGCCATTGTTCAAAATCGGAAACTAAAAACGGTACCTTTTTCCAGGAGCAGTTTTCATCGTCCCTTGGATTGACCGATTTCTCGCCTCTCGACGTGTTGAACTGAATGGCCGGATATCGGATAATGCTTATGTGCAAGAGAGCGAACTGTTTGCATGCGTGGGTGTTCTCGTGTGCGTGTGTGCTTTCGATAGGGCTACTGATCCTCCGCCCTCTTCCCGCGGCATTCCATCTCACCCCTGATTCACCCCACACCTCCACACTTCTCCCCCACACCCAAGCTTCCCCCCCCTCCGCCTCCCACCCTCTCCCTATCTCTCTCTTCCCGATTCAGTTCTTCCATCCAAGGGGTTGTGATGATAATTATTCAGCAGGGAGGGAAGCGCCACATATCCCTGTCCTCCCTTCGCCCCTCACCCCCCTCACCCGCCTTGGGAGGGGGGTGTGAGTGGGAGGGTCTCTCTCCCCCGGCTGGAAAGTGATCGGCTTACTCCCATTTTGAAGGACAGCCACTGGGTGGATGGATCGGCGATTGCCTTCGTTGCCACCGCGAGGGAGGGAAGAGCGGCCGAATGAAGGATTGGTCGGAAGCGTGGGGGTGGCGAGAAGGGTTGAGTGTGCTTGGTCGGACAGGGAGCCGGGGGAAGATCGCTAGGGTGATGAGGGTGCATCCGGGAAGGGGGGTGTTAGTTGGACGGCTGGGGGAAGGTACTCCCTCCCAATCCCATGCTTCCATCCTCCAATTCACCTTCCCCAACCCCCTCCAACTTCTCTCCACCCAGCGAGCTGCTTCTCCCACCGCGTGATTTTTTCCTTCAAGCGCTCTCTCTTTACTTTACCCTCCGAGTTTTAGTTGCTCGATTTTAGCTGGCCAGAAGAGATAGCGAGCGAGGAAGGAAAGCTGAATTTAAAGGAGGCGTGGTCTTAAGGTGCATCGGTGATAGTTTATGAGATTCATTCATTTGCAATTCAATCACAAGGGTATAATTACCAGTCGAGGAATGGCATTTCTCAGAAACTTTAAAAATAAAAAAATAATTATAATTGTATACAGTTTCTTGTTCTTCATTTTTTAATGGATATTTCCACTAGAATTTAATAGCACCAGGGCGTTAAAGCTTATTTCTTTTATGTCAGTCAGTGGATGCAGATTTTTATAGTTTTTTCAAATTCATGAAAAATCTCAATAACCATGATTGAGATGACTCTTGTGTTATTTCGTCGTTAATAATAGTCATAAATAAAAATAGGATTGAGAAGGCAAAGAATATTTTGGTGCCAAAATTGTAGCACTGTGAAGAAATAGGACGAAAATTATTTTATCTAGAAAAATAACCTACGTAGTACGTATTTATTTCTGCAATGTTTTTTTTGAATAAAAATCCTAATATTATCGCAGAAAACCACTATTTACAAAATACAAACTTTTTATTCAACTAGCTAATAATAGTTAATAATAATTCAATAATAGTTATTTAACAGCACTATCTTATCTAAGGATATTATGCTTAAGACATTTAATGATGAATGCTTATACCCTAGCGGTTTACATACCAGTGGTAATTTATTGGGTGTAGCATTGCTCCCAAAATAACTTGAGTCAGGATGATTTTGAAAGTAGGGGAAGAGAAATTACCAGTATACTAGGCTATAGCCATCTATGCGACTTTCATTACCTTTGAGAAATACAACGATAATGATTTCCTCAGAATGCTGGTGTTGGTTGATTATTCAACTTACACAGTTTTTCTAATTACATATGTAATCCTTTGTAGCATCTGCGGAAGTAATACCTAATGAAAAATAGTTTTTTATTGTTTTCGCGTTTTAGCCTTGGTAGAAGTGTTCTTTTGAGATCGGTCTTCTCTGGAGCCATCAACTTATTTTCTTGATTGGATCGTATAATATCCTCCGCTGCGCGTAGGTTTTCGTAACGTGGACTCCTCTTATGGATGCAATCCCTCTTTCCATCCTTCGTCCATCTCGTTCAGCCCTCAGGGACGTAGATCATCAGGGTCGCTCCTTTCATGTAACTTCCTTCTCTTTCGAAGGAAGAAGAAGCGGGAAGGAAGGTGAGATCGGGGAACGCAAGACAAGCGGCTCTAATTGGACCAATTGGGAGCGCTTTTCCTGCAATAAATCCCTTAGTCAGGAAATGGTTAGGCATTATTCGGCAGGGTGGAGGAAAAAAAAGAGACGGAGGATGGTAGCCTCTCGAGAAAGCTTTTTGAAGAATGAGAGAGGGAGGCGGGTGGTGGGCGGGGGTGGGAGGAGAATGGTTTTTAAGGGGTGCGAGAGATGGGTAAGGGGTGGCCTGGAGTGTTCGTGATGGTCGCTGACTCCAAAGAGAGTGTGGCAGTGGGGAGTGACGGCCGTGACATGGGGCCATGCTTCCATGGATGGATGGTCTTTATTAATGCGAAATGGATGGAGATATTCCATTTATCCTTCGGGACAAAAGCGGTGAGCTAAAAGGATATGCTCATGAAACGCTCGAATGGTGGCCTGACGAAAACATCGCCCAAGAGGAGGTGTGTGGAAAACATCTTCTATGGCAGCACTCTGAATGTAGCTTCAGGAAAAATAGGCTGTTATTTGGAACGAAATTTCTTCCATCCTTGTATGAAGAGACATCACTCCTTGGTTCTAATTACGATGAATATTTGATTACCCTTAACTATCAATCATTCTTATTTAATCCTTTGAAATATATCATAAAATAACATAATCAAAAAGGAAGCGCATCGTAGGAAACATAGAGTGAAATGAACACAGGCCAATCTTGGATTAAAATTGTTATGAATTAGAATATAAGTAAAGTATTCTACTGGAGTTCAACCCTTAAAATACAACGTAAATCATGCTCACCATTGTGCATATTCAATTCATCTGGATTAGTGGTTGTAAAATCTCTTAAACAAATAATTTACTTATT
Source organism: Hetaerina americana (assembly GCF_022747635.1). NCBI lineage: Eukaryota > Metazoa > Arthropoda > Insecta > Odonata > Calopterygidae > Hetaerina > Hetaerina americana. The sequence continues at coordinate 4,050,283 of NW_027287095.1, forward strand.
TGTTTCTTACGCTTAAAAATATCATCGAAAGTTAGTTTTGAAACATTAATTCAGTTAATGTAGTGTTATTCAGTTGAAATGCCACCGAATCACTTATTTAAAAAAATATCCGAGATAGACTTTAACCTTATTTCGCTTACAAATATAACGGTCCTCTGATAGCGAGCATTGAAATTGAACTTACTAACTCGGACATTAAGAAATAGGATCCGAATTCACTTCTCACGGCGTGGTATCTGTTTCTTAGCACACGCATCGGCGTCGGGAAGTCTCATCTCACTGTTGTCCCATTCTAATCGAATCCTTCGAGATCTTGTCCAATTTTGCGCGCTGCCGAATGTCACTCTCGTGTATTTCATTTGAAATCTCGCCTCTCTTCGTCTCCCCCTAGCGGCGTCAGGTCGCCCTTCCTCTCCGCTACTGTGCTCAGGCAAAGATCGGGGACAGCCGGCAAGTTTATAGGTTTCGATTCGGCCTTGGAGGCGACGCCGCGGGGAGAAGGGATTCCCCGTTTTTTTTTTGCTCTTAGGCCGATGGAGCACTCCCTCTCGACTTGAATGATTTCTCCGCTCTCGGACACTTCCCATTCAATCAAACGGCAATCCTTTCAATTCTCCCCCGCCCACCCTCCGATCCTCTCCTCCATCCATCCAAACGGCCAAACATCCCTCTCGGGGATCGGCCGCGGTGAGAGAGAATTGGCGTTCGGTTCGTAAGCATTCCGGAGAGCCCTCCTATTTGCCACAGAGATTTCTGAATTGACGTGAAAATCATCCTGTCAATATTTACTCACATTAAATTTGTTATCGATCGCCTCGTAGCTTTAGTTATTGCTTTCCGCCTTATCCGTGAGACTTTGCATAGTTCCTTCATTCATATTTACCTGCCACTAATAATTCTGGCCAATGCGTACTAGGTTAATATTGTGTCTTGCATTGAGTGACATTCCTTGAAGCCTGAGTAGTTATTATGTATTATATGCCACATTATTTGTAAAAATGTTATGCACTTCATTTATATATTAACAAGTTGGAACTGAATCCTATAATTTAAAAATTAATTTCATATTTTATATTGTTTTATGTTCGTTTTCGATCCCGCATACATGTTTCTGAGAACGTGAAATTGTAGTTTCTCTTAAATTTGTAATATACGACATAATACTTACTTTTTCATTTCCTTTACCATTAAAACATTTCTCATCGATTGAATCGTCTATGTAATGAATATTATCGATGGAGTCCATCATATATATTTACGTCATACATTTGCGTGAACGGGTGCTTAAATATATTGTTTAATTAACGACCTTCACCATTTGGATAACTGGAAGTTATCTTCAATCTAAATAAATTGTCATGAAAAAGGCGATTTCTTCATTTTCTCGTCTACTCTCGAACCTTATGTTCTCTTTCCATATTCTCTGTATCTCTCACTCTCCTATATTTTCATATTTTGTGTGTTATATTCAAAATATAAGTATAATATTGAATTCCTACTCACTAATTTTTTGATATATCATTATATTTGTATTCCTGAATTTACATGTGGCTCAAAACCGTTTTAATGCTTCTAGGTATCTCATTTTATGGAGGCAATGGCATGTTTCGTTCTTGCAATCACTATCTTACTCGCTCCCCCAAATTTTTCCTCTCTGCACATTTTTCTGGCCTCGTCGCCTCTCCCCTCATTACTCTACGCCCCATGATTTCAAGTGGGCGGCTGGGCGGCGCATACGTTAATGGTGGCGACTCCCAACATGGCTTCCGACCTTTCACCCACACCCTAAACCCTCAAACCCCCGTTCGCCTCAAATGCCCGGTCCGCTTCCCCGGACTAATTTGCCTCCCTCGTGCGGTGGCGCCCCTGAAACTCCCCCATGCCTCGCCGGCATCCACCCACCCGTCCTCTCCGAGGAGGGCCCTGAAGACCCACGACGTTAGACGTCAGCCGTCCCTTCTCCTCCTACATGCCATCTAACCCCCCTCGTTCACTCCCCTTTTAATCGCCTAATTGCCCGAAGGAACGTTACCTTCCGCAATATCGTTTTGCTCTCGCCCGCCCGACGTTAACTCCTCTCTCCATTTTCCCCACGTCCTGCTTATAGCTTTCTTCAGAACGTATATCCGTACCCTTTCATCAATCGAGCGTAGCTTCTGCAAAGTTTTTCCACCGTCCTTTCATTTGATCTGTGGGAGATGTCGTTATTGTTCCACGAATTTGTTGCGGCTATTGAAGTTTGATTTTTCCTCCTACGTAAGAGTAAATATTTTTTTTGTACAGCGCACAATTAGTTGTCTCCTTTCGCCGCCGTTCAATTCCGAGATCATAGCTCGGAGTAGTATTAGTGTAATACAAATTAAATATAGATTTATCGGAAGCATTGATTCTTCGGCCACTGCGAACCTATTAGCGGTAAATTGGAAACGAAAAACCACTCCTCGGTGGCAATTGCATGAGTACAGTAATTGTGTTGTGATGCAAGACCCTTCAAAACCCATGGTATGCATAAATTTTGAGTTGGGCGATTTATTCACGTGGTCAATAGCGTTTTCAAGCTGCGAGTTACATTGGGATCGCATTCCTTGGTATCATCCACGTATGCAACCCTTTTGATGGTAGCGTAGTGAGGTTTTTTTAATTTACATAATTGATACGTGGTTTTCCGCAGCAAAGTGAGCTGTTGAGTCGCGGCAGACCTACCAGTCATCCCTCCATGCCCTGGTCATCAATTTTGCACGGGCTACATGCATTCATTGCCCCTACTAGCACGCCTCCCATTCCCTGTAGTGCTCTCAACCCCTCTTACGCCGATATGTCATGCTAATTCCGTTCAGTAAGCGCCGACAGAGGAAGGAATAAAGGTGGTGAAGCACGGGACGACGGGGAGAGGAGGTATATGACGGGAGAGGAGAGTGAGAGGGTCTACTTGAAGTAGTAACTCGCTCAGAGAACGGAATCAGTAGTACTAGGCCATATTCCGTCATCATTTCCTTTATTGCCTTTCCGTTCGAGCCAAACATCCAAAGCTCGCTCTGTATCTACGCATGTTATCCCAACTTGGCTGCGGGCTCATCGCATCACCGGGCGGATCGAATTATATCCCATCAAAATTACCTCTCACAACAGCCTGAAAGATGCCTGATACTTTGGCTTAGATGTATCCCTTGGCTTTTGATTTCCATCGCCACGACGCCCAGTGTACAAGTACGTAATGCACGTAAGGAAACCGATTGGCAATCTTTATTCGGCAACTATTTTTATATTGCAACAAAAATCTGATATATGCATGATCATATAATACTTAAGCGTTAAAATTATTTGCATAAAAATTTATATCCGCTGAGGATTCGATTTGTGAAATTTGAGCTAATTATGAGAAATATTTGAGTAAATTCTACTAGTGAATTTGAGTAAAAAATATGCTTCACCCGTAAGGACGTGATGAGAATCTTGAACAATGATGAATGTTAATGTCTTTTGAGTTGACACTTCCTTCTCAGTGTATGCTTATGGACATAAATTAACAATAATGATGATACCTAATATTTCCGAGGTAGGTAAGACCTCGGACATTGAAACTTCAATGAGCTATATTTGACCAGGAAAGGGGGTTTTTACTGATTTGACTATACGTCATTTATTTTAATACAATTGTTATTAAATTATTATTATTAGGTAATCTACCGGTTAAGGTAGGTTTTTGGATGGACAGAGTTCCTGAATAAATATTTTGTGACTCCTAGCAAAACATCTACATCAGGTCCCTCTTCACCTCTGAGTACCTTCTTCCTCCCTTCATCCCGTCCAAAGTCCCTACCCTGTTCCTTCCCTTTCGTCGTTTGCCCAACATTCTCCCATCTATCACAGACTTTAACCTCCCACTGCCGGTCAATACACCCTTCATCCACTTTTCCTGCCTCCATAGGATTTCTCCCAACAAACCCCTCTCTTCGCCCACCACACCAAGTACTTCCCCATTTGTTTTCTTCTCTGTCCATTTCACCTTCTCCATTCTTCTCCACACCCACATTTCAAAAGCCTCCAGTCTACGTCTATCCTCCTGCTTCAATGACCACGTTTCCGCTCCGTACATAGCTACGCTCCATATCAAAGTTTTTACGAGTCTTTTCTTAACATCCTTACTCAACGTCCCCGTCATCAACTCCCTCCTACTCGTGAAAGCCTCTTTGGCTAGCGCAATTCTTCTCCTTACGTCCCTACTACTTGGACCGTGTTGGTCCGAAACACTCCCGAGATACGTAAATTATTCTACCTGCTCTAGTTTTTGCCCTTCTTTTTTAATATTTAGCTTAGTCTTTTTATTGCTAGAAAATCGCATAACCTTTGTTATATTAATATTGATTTTCATCCCATACCTGTCGCACTGAATTTCCAATTCACTAAGCAATGCTTGCAACCCCTTGGCTGACTGAAAAACTACATGCTTGGTCATCAGCAAACCTAACTGATTTTACGAATTCCCCGCCCACTTTCATTCCTACCTCCAGTTCTTCCCATGCCTCTTTGATCATTTCCTCTGCATACAGGTTGAACAGCAACGGTGATAATGGGGAACCCTGCCTTATACCTCTTCCCAACACTGGCCAACCGGACTCCCCGTTCCCCACTGGCATCTGAGCAGTCTGAGACATGTACAGGTTGCGGATTGGCCTCCTTTCCCTCCAATCTATTCATATTTTCTGCTATATACTCATTGTTTTACCCAATTCAATCTATCAAACGCTTTTCGAAATCTACGAAACAGGTAAATACCCCCTGGTTGTGTTCTATATTCCTCTCGATTAATAATCTCATTACTGCAATGGCATCACGTGAACCTCTCCCCTTCCTAAACCTTAACTGATCATCCCCTAAGTAATCGTTTTCCCTACTCTCTATCCTTTTGCTTATGATACTGAAAACAACTTTAGCTGTGTGGGATATCAAACTAATTGTCCTGTAGTCCTCACATGACGTAGCCTTTACCTTTTTCGGAATAGGAACTAAAATTGATCTCACAAAGTCTTCCGGCCAGATTCCTTCCTCATAAATACTACGGATCAGCCCATATAGCCTCTTCCTCCCACATTTCCCTAAACATTTCAATAGTTCCGCGGGAATTTAATCCACCCCCACGGCCTTATTTAGTTTTATCTCCCTTAATGCCCTTTCTATCTCATTGTCTAGTATGCCTGGACCTAAGCTGTCTTCCTCTACGTCATGTTCTTTTTCTATGTCTTTCTTAGTTGGTCTCAGTTCTTTACTATACAGTTTATATATATATATATATATATATATATATATTTATTTATTTATATATATTCCTTCCATCTCTCTTGGATCTTTCCTATGTCAACTTACTCGCCTTATCTTTAACTGTTAGCATAGATCTCTCTTTCTTACTTCCCGATAAGATGTAACTTTGCTGTACAGCGCACCATATTCACCCTTCCCCTGCAGACTTTCCATTTCCTTGCACTGCGTCTTCCACCATGCTTTCTTTGCTTTATTTGTTGCCCGGCTCAAATTACTGTTTAATTCTTTGTACTTCATTTTGCCTAACTCTGTATTTAAATTCTTCCATTTTCTCCAATCATCCATCTTTGTAATCATCTCATCCGTGATCCATGGTTTACTGGTCCTTTTCGCATTAACGGTTCCAATAGTGTCTTTTGCGGCTTTCGATAACCCTTTCTTGATACTTTCCCATTTTTCTTCGATAGTACTTTGCTCTTTACCATATTCCATGATTTCCTTCACCTCAACTCCCAAATTTTTCATCGGTTCAGATTTTATCTCTACCAGTATAATCTATCCGTTACCTGCTCTATGTGGAACACGCTTCATACTACCTGTTCATTTAATACTATAGCAACCCCTCGTTGGCTTTCGTTCCCGCCGCTGTATGTTATTCTATACTTATCACTCCAGTAAACCCCGCTATCCTTCCATCTCACCTCGCATAGACCTAAAATATCTATTTTCCCCTTCCTATCTCTCGCTTAATATGCTCCCGTTTCCCTGTCCTCATCATTGTCCTAACTTTCCACGATCCTATTTTAACTAATGTGTACTTCTTCGTCTGCGTCTTCTGTCCTGCTGCTGCCGGTTTTCCCTTGCAATGGTTTCGTGGGATGACGACCGCGGAAGCCTTGCCTCTCCCGCTGCCGGGCACGACACATGGCGGATTGGACCGAGCTCCGTAGTTGCCAGGACTCAAAATCTCAGTATTGTCCATCATTTAAATTTTGGGAATAATAATTGAGGTGGTTTCCCGTTGCCTTCCTGAACAGCGTTTTTAACGTGACTACATCACTTACTGGCCGCCCCACTGGGGTCAGACGCCATTGCAGCCGCCTCACTGAGGAACAGACGCTGCTTGGACTACCTTTCGTATGGCTACTAACCTTTGACCTATCTGGCATGGGTGACCCTACCAGGAGCAATTATTATCCCTCCTGCCAGCACAACTCTAGGGGTCATCGGAATGCACAAGTCCTTCCACCACGGCAAGGTTGTAGTCCGGGGAGGGTATGTATATATATATTTATATTGATATATATAAATATTTATATATATGTATACATATATATATATATACATATATATATATATATATATATATATATATATATATATTTATATATATATATATATATATATATATATATATATATATATATATATATATATAGTACAATACACAGTAACACACAATATAGAAACACAAAAAAAGAGAACACTCACACGTATTTTCTTGATATTTCGACGGATTGTTTCCGAAATATCAAGAAAATACGTGTGAGTGTTCTCTTTTTTTGGGTTTCTATATTGTGTGTTACTGTGTATTGTACTATTCGCCACTTCCGTGTTACGTCTACGAAAGCATATATATATATATATATATATATATATATATATATATATATATATATATATATATATATATATAATATCTGGAATATCCATCTCAATTCAATTACCTTTATCCGTAAACGAATCGTTTTACTTGTTAATATTGTATCCTGTGGTTGTTAATAGTGCTGTTTAACGGATACAACCTTGATATATTACTCGTATTATACAAAATAAACGGACCAAATATTTTTTCCGAATATTAATATAATTCATTCCTCCCCGTATATTTATCTCTACGACGATAAACGGAATACGATAGATATCATTAATCTCTATTTTATACATAATTATTACCAGGCTATGAAATTTTCTTATTTTTTTCATTGAATTTCAATAATTATATTGTTATTTAATTCATCCATGCCAATTTTAGATGTTTGTTTATTATAATTACGATTCAAGAGTTTTCCAAACGAAACAAATATTTCAGATCCAGGGATAATTAAACACTCGTGTTCTTATTGGAAGCCTCATGAAGAAAATAGTCGCTGTCATTTTCGTGAAATAACTCGACCTCCATTGTTACTGTGCGGGTACTCTTCTTAGAGTTTCCTTTTTTCATTGTTTGAGTTTTATATCCTTTCGAAGTCACATTGATTACAGATATCAATGTATCTCTGTTTCATAGAGCCTTTGTGTTCCCCTTTTTTTGCACACTTCACGAACTAAGCACTGCCTCCTCAATGGAAAATATTCATTTCCACGACATCCCTTATTGACAGGGCCAGTCATTTTTCGTATCATTTTATTTTTAGCTTGATTTATTGACCGCATGATGCATTAGGTGGTCATATAATGTCTTAACATGGTTTACCTGAAGCGCGTAACCATGACCCACCAGTGCTGAATATTGCACGTTTTTACCAATAGCAGCGCGATATGTATTTCATAAAACTTTGATGTTTTCATAACTTTTAAAAACACCATTTTTTATGGTCCGTATGTGAAGGTTCCGGCACAGAAAGATGAAATAACTGTCATTTTGAAATATTTTATGAGTAGAGTTCACACGATGGCCGAATATGAAATACAAAATTTTAAGGTCAAATAAACAGGATTGTCCGAACTAAAATGAAACAGAAAGAGATGAATGAGTTTTAAATAAAACAGGCAGATATTAGCGTCGCAAATAAATCAAGATAATAATAAAATCATCTGAAAGGCCAATTGTGCACTGTCATAGGCGAACATTAATAGATTTACAGCGGCGTATGAACTGAGAAGGGGAAAGGCGAAAAAATATAATTGGTCTTTGAATAACACGGAATAGGTAGGGCATTTACAACTCCATATCGCTCTAGAAATTAAGCTGTAATCCTCTTATCATGAAATGTAAAAATATTGTTCCAGACGAACTCGAACCTAATGGATTTTGAAATAATCATGTTAAACTACTCATGGAATTTCGTTTTTCATCTCTTGTGACGCAGTACCATTCTCCTCATAATGGTTTTTCGGTGACGCAATTGCTCTTAACTACATCAAATAGTTATTATATTTTATTTTGTGCATTTTATTTATTCCTTCCATTTTATGTTGCAGTTCTATGTATCTTATGACCCAATGTTCTTCTTCCCGTGCAGTTGGCCTACATTATCTCAATTACCCATTCCTATTCCCTTTCGGAGATCTGTTCTTTCTTTTTCCCTCACCTTACCTTACTCCCTAATCTCCATGTCTCCAATGTTAAGGTATTTGCTATCCCCATAAATATTACCTAAATAGAGACACCAGTATCGAAAATGTGATCTCTGATGTTTGAGAATTCAGAGTGAAAATGTACAGATTATTTGTTCTATAATCATGAATTTCCAGATTATTGCTTCTTTTCTTTTTGCCCAACTTGTTTCAGGTTCCCTTCAAAATAAGAGTGCGAATTCACTATCCTCCCCAAGACTCTAAAGATAAGCTCATGTTATATTTGGAAATCGCAATTACGGTTTTTTCGGTGGTTTAACTCCCTTTAAGCGCCAATAGTTCGTAAATGATTAACATTTACCCCTGTGCTCCGCAATCAGATTTCTTTCCCCCTGCTGTAATATCGATATAATTGCAGATCAGCCAAGAGGGGTGCTTTTGACGTGCGGTCCACATTTTTTGGAAATCTGTCAGGGAGAGAGCAACCGGGGGGCTTGCCACTACGTTTCCCCACTTCGCTCCTATTTCCCCAATCCCTTCCCCTCCCACCCCCCACCCCGTCTACCATTCCCTCGAAATAATTACCGCTGCTGGTCGAGTTATTGATGAGTGAGGCTTAGCTCGGTGCGTCCCCCTCCTCGGCACCCCGCGACCCCCTTTGGGTCGACACCGAAAACCCTCGACCCCTTCTCCCCCACTCCACCTCCTCCCGTGACCCACCCTTTGCTCCCCTCTCGCCCTGGCGTGGACCAGTGCGTGTGGCGAAATGCAGACTCCGCCGCTCGAACACCCAACGCCCGCCGGCTACCCCGCCACTCGACAGCAGCATGGTTATCGACGAGTTTGGATCGCATCTCATGAAATATCGATGTTTCCATGGCATTCCGCCGGTGCATGAAAGCATGATGGTTCCCTTTGTCACATGAATTTTGAAATTTTGATGGTTTGTTTTCATTTTGCTTTCCTGCTTCTGGTTCATTTCAATTAGGCAAAAGTACTTGGTCGGAGTACACATAAGAAAGGTGACTAGCAATGGAGCATTGTCATTGTGCTTTTGATTTGCCTAAAATATTAATGTTTAATTGCCATCCCGTATACGAGTATTGATATAAAATTGATGTTGCTCTTTCAATGAACTTTGATTGACTGTGCTCCGCTTGCTTGTGTGCTCTTTAATAAACATTAATTAGGAGAAGCCTTCTGATCGGTGTTCGTAAGATGGTGGACTGTCGTGAATTCTCGGTATCGTAATTCGGAAAAACAGAGTGAAATATCAGTATTTCGATTAATTCTTGAATTCAGTGTTATCGTGTCTTTTTTTATTTTTACTATTCTTGCTTTCGTGGTGGACTCATTGCCATCCGGTAAGCATGTTTCTTTGCCGTACATAATTAATAGGTTTGAAATGTTAGTCCATTTAACTTCTCAATAAGAGGTTTTCGCTTTAATCAGTTAAAAATCTTTCTAGAAGCGTGATTTTTTTCTATATTCAATAAATATACATAGTCTACACTCTAACCATTCAAATAGAACTAGAGGATAAGGGTTTGGCGATCGCGAGAAACGAAAATGGAAGCCATCATGTAAAAAATTAGGAAGGGAGTGTATATTAAATAAAAGCTTTTGCTATGCGCAAAAGATGTATTTATAAGCCTGTCAGGTTGTTAGTACAATACGTATATACATAATTCTCAGAGTCTTTTTTCTTGGATGTTATTGTGATTATTTGGGAGCTACGATATTAACATCTTAGTAAGAATTAGAAGAAATAAGACAGTTATAATATACACTACTTAAGCGAATAACACATTTATATTTTTTAACCGATATTGAAGTATTATTTAATCCTACAAAAACTATGCTCGTTCTCTAGCCAAACTTTAAAAAAAAACCTTTGAAATAATTTATTAATTTCTTCACGATTTGAGGCTCAACTGATTAATGCAGAATTGTCCATCCAAAGGAGTTTATCGTACATGGCTACTCTTTACCACTCACTGCACAGCAAGAATCATCATGTAATTCCTTTCGCATGGGTACAGGTAGTTTAGAATTATACCGCGTGCCACGGTGTTTTCGTATTGGAGATCCTAGGAGAGAATAAAATTAACTTTATTTCAACTGGTTGGTTGATTTCAGTTTATAATTTACATTTAATATATTAATAATAATGTTGCCCCTACTCAGGGAATTTTGTTTCACAAATTTTTAGTTTTTTTTTTTTTTGGCCTAAGTAAACTCAATACAGAGTCAACTGATTTCATTCAAGGGAGTGATACATATAATCATAAACAACGTTCTCAAGTTACATCGGGTAGGGCCTGAATCTATTCATATACTTTTCTGTGAAGTACTTTCTTTTTTCTTCCATTTTCATTGCCAAACTAGCTTTCTTTCTGTATTACGGGCTTCAGAAACACCTCTTGTTGGATCTTTATAGGATATATCTCGTTGGACCTTTATAGCGTTAAGTTCTAAATAGTGACCACAGGAAAACTGGCAAAAAAGAAATAAAAGATAAATTTCCTCGAAAAGATAGCGAGATGGATAACTTAAGAACGGGATCACTTTGAGCACTTTCGAGCTTTTGAGCACTCCTCAATGCAACGAGGAAGAGATATTGTGGTGAACTCAGTGTGCGAATGGGCCTTACACTCAATACATATGGCTATGAAAGTTGAAAGTTGTGTCGTAATTTTTGGATCATTCCATAGGTGGCCAATACATTACGTTCAGTTTATAGCGGCGGAAAGTTTTCTCATTTTCAGTTTATTAAAGGTAATTTTCATCCGAGTACCCTCTACTGACAAACTTATCTTAACGTTACAGCTTCCACAAGCTGTATGATTTTTGGGGGACCAAATTTTCCTCGGATACAAAAGGAGGCACAAGGAAAGAAACTACCCCCTCCCCCTAATCTGATGTGTGGATCACACGCCGTTGGGTTTAGTATTGGGTGAACTCTACCATCACATATCAAACTGATCTTTTCTGTTGATAACTGTGTTCATGGTTTCTTTTTATGCCATATATAAGTCGTCGCGTAATCATTTTTTTTTGCAGCACAATTGTGAGTTTCGAACACACTACCAATTACCGTTATTAAAAAATCGTAATGTATTTGCACGTCTTGAGCATATCATAAGCTGGTGATGGATATCAAATTCATTCTCGTTTTCTGAGGAGAAAACTTTGACGTAAGTATGTCCCTTTTGAGAAATTATTATTTCAGTCGATTAGGCCTCGCGTTCCCAAGTGTAATCACGCAACCATCGATTGAGTATTGCTGTCGAAAACGAGATAAAAAATACGTGTTGCATTTACCATCATTCGAGAATCTGTTCCTATTAATTTGGACAGCGATTTCCGCGTGCTGCGATTAGCTGACGCAGCAACAAATGGACGCGGTCGTAAGTTGAAGCTACGATAAGTTGACTTCGCGATAAAATGAGAATCGCGAATCGGTCGCCGATGGATCGAGCGAGATAAGTTGATGGTATAAATAAAAATGTTAGGAAGATAGATGCTGAGTACCTTCACTGAGATTCTCGTTGATTGAATGATAGGACGCGATACGAGTTGTAATGCCAACTAAAAGTATTGAATGCTTCTATTGGAAACATCATTTATTGAATGTTTATGCAATGATATACAACGAGGATGATAATTATCATCCGACGGGTTGATTGGCAAAGTTTGACACGAAGTCCTCCGATAAATTATGCGTAAATTTTTAAACTGACTTTGCGGACTCCGAGAAAACTGGTAATGTGATAATTATCTGTTTATTGCAGTTGTTTTTTTAAGAAATTTTCTCATAGTTAATTTGTATTCAACGTTGCCATAATTTATTGGTGTGCTTTTATGTTCACGTGGCGAAATATAAACGCCTTTCGATCACTGTAAACAAACCGCAAGTTGGATTTTCATTCTAGAAATCATTTAGTACTAAGTCTGTCGGCTAGAGAAATTAAACCATCTAGGAAATAGGCCATCTAGGAAATTTTTCCTGTTCCGTCACATGCAAAGTAAACTTCCGTATCTGCAGACACAAGTGAATATTTTAAATTCTCAAAAAAACAATTAGCCTAATATGAAACCATTTTATTCTCATTATGTAAAATGCACACAAATGTTTAGCGTTGCTGAGGTTATTGACTTGAGAAGGACGTTGGACCTGAACAAACATAATGTAGTCTCTAAATAAATGCCGTATTGGTTTTCCAATACGGTTTTCGGCATTTTTGCCTGAGGAATATCAGTGTGTACGCGTAATTTCATTATTCGTGTATTGAAAGTAATTCTTTATATTGAAAGAGGATTTAATGAATAACTTTGATGTTAAGAATGAAGTTTCTCATTTAATAGTCCCTTTATTTAATTTTCAATAAACATGTAGTTTTAAATTGACTTGCGGCCTGGGACACGGTCCGCGAATTCGAAGGCGCCCACATAAGGCGGGTTGGTCGCCCGGGAGCCGAAGGAGAGACCCCATTCACCCGTACGTCCCTGCCACCTCCGCATTCTACTGCCGGAACTCTCTGGCTCCGTGTCACGTCCCGCACGCGTGTCCATGTCACGTCCGCGGCCTTTCTTGACCCGTGGAGCGGGACTGCGCACGCGCGGGGGATGGCTCGAAGCCCTTCTTCCCACCGAGGCCCCCCTTCGGCCCTCTCCCCCCCCCACCCCCTCGAAGACCGACCGACAATCTATACACCCTCCCCCGTTCGCGCCCCCCTCTCCTCGTCCTTATCTTTCGCACTCTGCAGATATGTCATACGGTGGTCGCTCTCTGGGGGGGGTGGCGCTTAATCGCTTCCCCGAGGTGGTTCCGCACTCAGCGGGCAGAGTCACCCTCCTCCGACCGCTCGGCTAATTTCTGTCGACGACTCCCTGGGAGTGGATGTGGTGCAGGGTCGAGGGCGATATGAAGGTTTACCTATCGGCGTCTTGCCGATTTGGGGTTCCCATCTCCTCGGTCGATATTCAGCTATTGGAAAGGACCGATTTGTCGAGCTCAGATAAATATCGATGGGGTTAAAAATGGACGATAAAGCCGTGCGCGTAACGAGTGAATTGTTCAGGGGGAAAATGATTATAGTTTTATATGTCAAGCCCGTAATATAGCAACAGCATGATAGAAAGGGAATAAATGTTCTTTAAGAAATGGTAAAAACTTGTAAGGAAAGTTGTTTTGCTACTTGGGACTACTTCATGCAATTAAGAAGGCTTTAAATTAGTCAATTATAGTTGAAAAATAACTGACATAGTGCTATTTTTAGCAATAACCTACCATTTTATGGTAGGTTGTTGATGCACCCAGGCTATATACTACTTCTGTACTACTCGTAAGCTCTTACTCACATAACGCAAAAATCCTTAAAATTCATATTGCAATGTCTGTTTCCTGAACTAAGCCATACAAACATGTTTCGCATCCCTCTTTAACTTGAGTTGAAAGTTAGATTTTAATTTCTACTTTGGAATAATTTTATTGATTTTTCGTGACATGGAATGTAGATGGTAATCTTTATTAAGTGTTTCATCTCTATTTTGATATGCCATTATAATATTAAACATTTATTAGCATTGGCAATGAACAAAATATGTCGCAATACTCTATATACAATTAAATCTAATGAAATTCGGTGTGATGGAAATTTGGATGAATAAAATAAGGCCCTAATGGAAAATAATCTAGATAAAATAAAGGACCTTAAAACTAGTCAAAAACTCACAAGTCCAACCTTTCGCGATAAATAGAAAAGGAGAAAAAAATCGGCTTCATCTTAAATAAACTTACCTTAGTCAAAACTCTTTTTTAAGAAAAAATAATAAAAAAGTTAAGAAAATATGGTATTTCACGGTAGTCAGGAAACGTTAAATATTTGGGGAAAGTATTCTCGAACAATCAGAAAGGATATTAATATTTAAATTTAAATAAGTGTGTAGAAATTCTTTAGATTTTGCGTATTATTTTCAGAAAAAATTGAGCAAACGGTGAGAACAGTATCTAGTACTGATGCCTCTTTAGCCACAACAAAAACGAGCGAGACTGACACTTATGAAAAGGTTTGAGTATGTACAGTAAGTTTACTTCTAGAGGAGATAAAGTTTTTAGACTCCCCAATTTATTTTCCTAATAAGTTTATTCACATGAAGAATGATAAAGTGTCTATGTAATTTATGGATTCCAGTGCTTGTTGTCCCCTGGTATCATTCGAGCTCACTTGTAGAGCAAGGTTAGGAACCCAAGAATCTAATTAGAAAAGCCTATCACCTCCGTCCATTCCTTTTATGAACGCTACAATCAATGCCTAGTCCGCTCCCTGACGCAAACTCATGTTCTGGCCTGCAAGAAATAACTTGTTTTTTTTTTGTTCATACGTGAATCCATGACAGAGGATGATGAGTAAGGCACGGAACTCAAAAGAGGGCCGTTGGACGGAGCTGCGAAGTGGGATCTGGATGAAGAGGATAGCAAGGAGAGGGTGTTTGGGAACGGGTGACGGAAGCAGTGCGCGCTCAATGTTTACGCCGAGTGCTCATTAGCCGGTATTTTAGGCGGAGGACCTCCACCATCGTCACAAAGTGATTGTCCTCGAAATGTAAACTGTGTAGCGTGTGAATGGAGCCTCGGTTTACGTGCACTTATTTTTATCTCTTTTTTTGCCTCCTCCCTCTCTCCCTTCCCTCGCGAAATTTCTCGTCCAAGCCGAGAGCGATCTTTGATGCAATGCTCGGGAAAATGTTGAGCTGGCTTTGAAGTCCCTGGGAAGGCATCTGTCGAGTAGTGAGTCGGTTGTAAATGCATGTGGCGTTTTTCCTTCTCCCGCCATCGGAGTGAAAAGATGAGCGACGCCCGCTTCGTCCCGCCTCTCATCATCCCCTTCTCCTTCATCCTGAGAACTTCTTTATCTCCGGGAAGGCATTAAATTAAGTGAATTCAAAGATTTATTCCCCGTGTGGAGGGATAAAAATGTAACGAAGTATTTATCAAACGACAGACTTAATAGTAACAATTAATTACTTCACTTTTCTAATTATTTAAGAAACCGACTTACCAGTCTATAATTATCATGAAAATATTCTAGAAAGTTATGAAATGAAAACCACTTACTACCAAATAGTTTTTACATAGTTGGCTGAAGTAATGAGCAAGAATTTTAATTGGTACTCACCATTCTTTTAATGATTGCAGCAAATGTAAAGCCATTCATTTTAAATATTATTTACAAGCGTCTATAATGGATATAGCTGCGTATAGAGATGAATAATGGGAAATAGCCCAAAGCAGTAGTAATTTATCTTCAATAGGACCATCCTCCGTCATGGATATTAAAATGTATTCTAAATTCAAGATAAATTTGATAAATCTTCGGAATTGATTGTCACTGATCTGAGCATGGAAAACCTGGATCCTTTTGAGAAATACAACAAGGTAATAGTGGAAGTACACGTAGCAGTCAATAATGCTAAGCTTCTCTTATCTCGATACTGCTGAAAGGAGAATCTCATGGAACATTGAGGGGAGGTTGGAAGAGGGAATAAGTTGAACAAATTTCTTATTTTAACAGTTTAAATGTGGTCCTGTTTCTAAATGAACTGACTTGTATTCAAGTGAATGCATAAATTAATAATTCTGCAATTGTTACTGGCACCCCCCATCCCACACGTCAATGTGGCGGCTTGCGGAGTTATGTGCATGTGTAGAACTGTTGGCTTTGTGGCGAATGTTTAAACAGGTGGACGTATTTCTCATATTCGTACGAAGTTTGAAAAGAATTGCTAAAGAGCATTCGTTCTCAATTAATTGCGTTTTTATTCATTTCCAATTTTTTTGCATTACATCTCTGTTATTAATATTTCAAATTGTAATTTGTTGCACCTAAGTTTCAATGTATAAGATAACTTTTTATGAATACGACGGATCATTATTTTGGAGCATGATGATTTTTACTTTCAACCTTTTAACTGTCCTCAAATTAAGGGCATATGAAGCTGAACACTTCTTCGAAAGATCGATTGGCTATATGACCTCGTAGAAAATTCAGGTCACTAAGGAATTCTGCGATAAATTTTCACGAATCACACAATAATTTTAACTTTTCTTTCTAGCCTTTTTTATAAGTTGTTGGAAAAGGCCACAGCTAGAATAGGGAAGCGGCTTCCCCTCGTGACAAATTGTCTCAAGGAAATTGCCCTCGTACCTCAGCGTCACTAGACGCGTTATGAAAAATCACGCTTTGCCGACGTACAAAAAACTCGAAAATTCGCTTCTGTTCATTTGTTTGTTTATGTAATGCTCTCCTCGAGAAGAAGGCAGAGATTGGAAGAGAGGGGGGGGGGGTGAGTGAAACGGAAAAGAAGTGCTCTGTGAGCTCCCCCACCGGGAAGTGATAAAAAGAATGGAGCACGAAATCAGCGGAAACATGGAGCGAAACATTTCGGGGTGAGTATTCGAGAATCTGTGGTTCGAATACGTTCGTAAAAGGTGCAGTCGCTCACCGCCTCGGGCGTCGGCGAAATCCCACGGCTGTAATTGCTTTGCAAGAGAAACGCCGAGAGGCTGGGAGAGGTAGGGGGGGAGATACGGCGGGAGGTGTGCAGGGGAAAGTGGGAGCAGTGGGTGCGGGCGGCTGCGGCTCAAAGCAGGAGAGTGCGGGCGAGAGGAGGGAGGTGGGTTACCTTCGTCGGTTTGGGGGCGAGAAACTCTCAGAGGCGGCCGTGCGCCTTCCTCGTCCTCCCTCCCTCCGCGCGCTTCGGAGAGGGTCGGCGGAATGATCTCCGCGCGGTAGGTCGGCCGTGTGGTCCCGAAGTGCGGAGCGGGTAGAGGCAAAGGCTCGTGGAGGGTGGCAGGGGGGAGAGGGGGCGGAGAGGAGGCGTGGGAGGCGGGAGAGAAATAAATAAAAATCCTGGCCGCCGTGCCCCCTCCCCCATCCTCGTTAAACCGAACTCCACGGCGGAAGTATTTAAGTGTTTCTCAGCCTCGCGTGAGGTCATTCGAACTTCGGCAGATTATTCGATCCGTTATTCGCGGCCATTCACATGGCTCCCTGAAAAACCTTCCTCCATTTAATGGCGAATGCAATAAATTTCTAAGTTATAATCCACATTGTCCCAGATTCACTGACTAATAATCCATCTCCACTATTTAAATTTGAGGCCTTCGTGGCATCACTTTATTTGAAAATATTTTGTAATACTCTTAAACGCAGTATTATTAATTTAATTGGTTGCTCTATTTCAATAAATTAATTTATGCTGTTTTTTATCACAAATGTGGACGAGAGCTTTCACAATATAAAAATAATCTTGTTATATTTTTTAAATCAACGCTCCTGAGCACAAAATATAAAAGCCAAATTGGAAGCAAGCCATTATAAAAACTAGTAAGTGTTTGTTATTAATAAAAATGATTAGTTTGAAGAATATTAATCGAAAACGAAAGATTAATGAACACCTATGTGTATCTCATTCTGAATTTAAATTCGGTATCAACGTATTTAGCAGAAATTCGTTTGTGTTTACATATTTGCCTCTTTAGACAACAGTAAATGTGATTAATGGCGATTCCTTCACTTTTTATCTTACTTAATTATATCTTGTTTATTAGGTGAATAATGCATCTGCTTAGAAATTTTGATTATATATCGGTAGGCACATTCATGTGCATACCGTAATTGATTCATTCTGAAGTAGGTTATGACACGTAAATACTATTGCATTACCCAAATGCTTGGCTTGTAGCAATTGCTCTTCAATTGAAGTACCTTGACCTATTGGCTGAAGTTTTATGCAAAACGCTGAGCTATACACTAACAGGCAACAAAGTGGAAAAGGGATTATGGAGGAGAGTATTGATTTAGGCTTTCAAAAACCGAAGCATGGAGTACTCGACACAAGGGTATTTGAAATGCTTATATTTCGTCAGTAAAACGCAAACTTGTTGTTAGGTTCACAATTTTTCTTCTCATCTAATTCATCTGAGCCTACATAATATTTTTGGAAAGCAAAAAAGGCAAAGATAAAAAAAACTTTATGTTAAACTTATTCTACTGTCCGACTTACAGCCATTTAGCATCGCAAGAAAATAGTGAAATGGTGTTTTTAGTGGCAAGTTGTCTCCTTCATTTATAAAACAATGGTCGTGAATTCTCTGTGATTGATGTGCTAATGAAGAAGCCTACCCAAGGGACAGCTTAAGTCTTCTTTTTTTATATACGTAAAAATATCCATACGTTTCTAAACCTAGTTGTCCAACTATGATATGTGTCAACACATTTTGGACATTCAATTTATATTTATCTAGTTGGTTTTGTATTAAACTTATAATAATAAATTTATTAATATTAATTTGCGATTGATAATAAAAGATGTAGACAAATACAGGATCGCACCCAAAAGTGGTAGGACTGATATTTTCACAAGAATTTTATTGACGATATACTTACATCGACTTAATAATCTTCAAAGTATGCTCCTTGAGCTGCCACACACTTAGTATAACGTTGCTCCCATTCCCCGTACGCCCGCTGGAAATTTTCTTTGGGGATGCCGTTGATGACCCTCGCCGAAGCCTCTTGAACGGCCTTTATCAGTCAAAACGTCGTCCCTTGAGCTGTCTTTTCATCAGAGGGAAGAAGAAGAAGTCCGGTGGTGCCAGATCGGGAGAATAGGGTGGGTGCGGCAACGTGGCAACGCCGTATTTGGTCCGGAGCTGTTGGTCGACACTCAGAATTTTCGGCACCATCTTGGCGCACACCTTGCGCATGGCCAAATCCTCTGAAATAGTGCGTTGGACGTTGGATGCAGACAGACTAAACTGGTCTGCAATTTCTTCACTGGTTAAGCGTCGGTCTGTGTTCAGCAGTGTCCTCACTCTGTCCGCATTCGTGTCGGTTCTTGCCGTCGACGGCCGTCCGGAGCGATGGTCGTCTTCATCTAGCTCCCTACCCTCTTTAAACAACTTGTGCCACTCAAATACTGTGGAACGGCTTAAGGCAGTGTCCCCATAAGCCTGCTTGATCATATCGAGGGTCTCAGTTACCGTCTTCCCGAGTTTCGCACAAAACTTCACGGAATAACGTTGCTCTAAATTCAGATTCATTTTGTTTTTCGACGCGGACAAAAAACTTGCTTCACTAAAAACGGTGTCCTCACTCAACGACAGCCCGCAGGCGACTGAGGTAGGTGTCGGTCTGTTGCTAAGAGCCCCCTCCACCTTACCCTGCCAGGCAGACCCCCTCCACCGCTCCGTTCGCGCCAGAGAAAATCAGTCCTACCACTTTTGGGTGCCCCCCCGGTAATAGTCATTTTTCGAGGTTCTATTCTTCTCAGCTACAAAATTGTCAAAGGAAAGGTAATGAGCATTATAAGACCTGCCTGCAAGATTCTACGATCTTGTGCTATGATTGGAACCAAGGAAATTCATATTGTTTATAAACTATTATTTTGTCGATTTGTTTAGTAAATTCAAATAAAATTAATAGTTTTAATTCATCCATTTGAACCGCTCTTGGCATTTTACCCAACTACTCTTTTTCTGTGAACATTAAATGTCGTCAAAATTGTGATTAAGGTTTTTATAAAGTGCATTCTGCCTTGGCCATGTTATTGACTAATATTTGTCATATTTACAATTGTGACGACAGAAAAACAGAAACAATCATAAATGTATCCCCGAAAACTAATAAAAATGAAAAAGATTAAAATATTGTTTTTTTACAAGCTTTCACGAGGCCATGCAAACAAGGTATACTCTAAGTGTATATGAAATTATTTCCTATCATATTGTGGAATTCCACAATGAACATATTCTCTTATCTTTAGATTTTATTCAATTATGGGCTTCAATACTTAATTCTGGTCCTGATTATGTAGAATTAAAAGACATATATAGAACATTTGATTACAACTGCAAACATTATCACATTTGTAGCTTTAAAATATTATCCCGCCCATCTATCGTATTTTTGGCGACTTCATCTGGAGCTATGATATTTAAATACTAATTAAATGTTTTTAATGTGTTTATTTATTTTGTCATCAACCTCCATCTCATATAAACCATTAATGTTATTCGTATTAAAATGGGGGTCGACATTGAAATTCTATTTACTGGTTAATTTCCGTACGCAGTAATATGAATACAAAATTATAAATACAAAATTTTTCACGAATGCCATGAATGTTTTGCTTTAAAAATTGGAAAAAATATTTATTAACTAAACAGTTAGATAAATATTAAAACAATCATATAGCAATCTAATATTTATAATATATATCCAGATTTCTGGACGATTAAGTATCAATTTCAGCCTTTTAAAGCCAAAATATGAGATGAAGCCACATTAAATTATATATTTGTATTCTATTTAATATCAGGGGTTTATTGCATGTAAGGTGATGATATAGAGTGGATAAAAAAGGACCTGAATTTCAAAAAATCTAATCTTAATCCATCTGAACTGAAGTATTTGAAAGTTAAAGGAAACTTCTGAAAATTACTGGAAAAATATCTATTTCTGTTAAGACTGTCGTTACAGAGACAGTCCTTAGCTTCATGGTACGATATAACATTTGTATGGAGGTTGTTTTACGAATGTCCGGGCCCCCTGAGGCTGACATCTTGATTAGAGAGGGCAAGTATTTTTGCGCCCAACTTGAGAACTGTCCGTGAACTCACTCTCCTCTCCACCCCATTGCCTGTCGGAAGGTAATAGGATTTGGAGAATCCCCACCTCGGACGACTGCAGCCTTGCATCCCCAGCGTGTCATTCTTCTCCTTTTGCTCTTGGAGTTGGAAGGAGAAGGGAGGGGTTTGAAGGGGGCGAGAAAGAGAGAGAGAGGGGGGCAATAGGGCGGAGTAGGCTGAAGGGAAGGCCGGGAAGGGTTAGGGAGAAGCAGCCAGTCGTCCTGGAGGGGTGAAGTGGTTGTTGTAGCCGGTCTCCCCGGTGCACACCTGGACGTGAGTTCGTGATTAGCGATCGTGTTGCCTAGCCCCAACTTCCCCTTTGTCTTGTCACGAAAACACGGGAGTTAATTTACGTGCGCGTGCGACTCCGTGGATGCCTCGCAAAACTTTCGTCCACCTGCCGTTCTACTAACGCAGTTGTCCCTTTCGAAGGTTTGTTCCCGTTAAATCCGCGGAGCGTGGAGAAGATGGTTGCCGAGTCAATATTGTGGAGTGGCAAGTAAAGAGGAGGAGAGAGGACTTAACCCAGTGCGGTGGATCAAGGGTGAAAGACCACGTCTCCATTTGTCGTTTAAGGATGAGAAAATAGAGATCCAGAGCTGCAATTATTACTTTTATCCGTGGGATAAGTAGTTTTACGGAGTAATGAAATCATTTTTCCATGAGCTTCGAGGGAAGTGATGGGTTTCTGAGCCCTATTACCCCTTGTTTTTTGTCTTGTCTTGGCAATGTCGTAGATACACAGTAAAATCAAATACCTTGAATGCAGGTACAAGTTGTTGTAATGTCAGAAAGAAAACAATTTGCTCATGACACCATTTTGGCATCAGCATTTCATATTATATATATATATATATATATATATATATATATATATATATATATATATATATATATATATATACTTATTCACATAGAATTGGATATACGGAAAAGGGATAGGAACACATATAAAGGACGAACATATGTATGTTACTATTCAAGAGAGTATTATAGAAAAGGAAATTGATATTTCTTCCGGCTGAACAAATTTTAATATTTAAGTTTATCATAACGCATGCACATAATGTTATTCCTTGCTGAGTATTTTCAATCACACCTTTCTCAATAAATATTTTGTAAGGTAAGTTTTACCTGCACACAGAGAAAATAAGTCTCACCGTACATAGCACATACACATTTGTTCTAGCATTATTTCTTTATTTCAAAACCTCTTAAAATAGATTGAAAACTCGATTCAGACTCAGGTGAGTCTATTCGTGAAGATTTGTAGACTATGAGATTGATGGCAACACAATTTACGGAGTTAGAACAAAAAGCCGCCTTTGCGTCACATTGGAAAACCCTTCCACTTCGCGAGACAGCCACGATCTCTTCTCACTCGTCCCGAGTCGAATGGTGTGGCGGCATAGGGGGTGGGGGGTTATCCTGTGGGCTCTTCCGCCACGAATAATGGGCCTCGCTCACTCGATCCCCCGTCGCCGTCTCATACCTCACTGCCCGAGGACAGGATGGGGTCGGATTTCTAGGAAATATTTTCGCCGCGTTGGCTGTGAATAATGGTTCCTGGGGGGAAGAAATTAAACATAAAGCTCCCGAATGGGAAAGTTTCTCTGCTGGAGTGTTCGGAGGCCGCAGCACCTACCCAAGTGATACCAAGTCGCCTGAAAATTTAATGCCCTTACAAATGTGGCGGTGGTCTGTGGAGGTTGGGGGTCGAAGGGAATCCTTATGGTGGGAGGATGCAAGCAAGGTATGAGGTGGGGATTTTTGGGTGAGGAGATGGAAGACTCGATAGGGAAAGGAATTGTAGGAATCCGAGCAGCGTGGAGTGGAGTGAAATCAAATTGTTCATACACGCGGCTGCTGAAATATTTGTGCGTTTCGAAGAATTATGATTTTGGGGGGGAAGGGGCTTGCACCTATTTACACAAATTATATATATATTTACGTACAAAGGAAGACTGGAAATATGAAAATCCATTACTCCAATTAAAGAGACCTTAATTTTCCAGTAGATCTACTAGGAAAAAATATATGACAGCCCGATGAAAGACTTTTCACATAAATGGAAGCAATTTTGGGAAATTGAAAAAAATAGTAGAAGAAAATGATTAGGAAAATAGGCGGTGAAAAGAGATTCCATTTTTCTACCCAGCAATGTATTTTTTTGATCATTGTAAAATTTACTCACGCCCACGTTTCTCTGATGCTTACAAATTATTTTTTATTATTATACACATTATTATAATCCCTTTATTGCTATGCACATTATTTTACAGCGCATTCATTTTCCACTCTGTATATTCAGCCAAAGTGAAATGTGACTACCTTTAAATCATTTTACGATATAACATTTAGCAAATGATAAATACAAATGCGAAGATCTTCCAAATATAGTGCATACTAATGCATTTAAATTAATATTTAATCTTAAATAATTTAGCTTACATCTGCAATTTGGAATGTGTCAGCTTACAGATATGCTTCTGCAGTCTTCACATTGAAATAAAGGCCTAACTTATTACGTATCGTATATTTTAATAAGGGCGCGCTCTTATTTCCGAAATACCCTAATACATTCGAAAAGCCCTCGAGCTAGTTGAGCAAGGGAAGAATATAGAATACCCAAGAGATGACTCGATGGGGACGGGGTCGGACATCCTTGCCAGAGGAAGTCTTCATTTTAAACTCTCTTCTTGATGAGAAGATACTTTATTTTACTCCAGAAAATGTGCACCGCCTGATCCATTTTCCCGAGGCAGGACGAGATGCAGGAAGGGTAAAGGTTTCCCCTCAAAATGACCTTTCGAATTGCGCTTGGCGGAGGTGACCTCCTTTGAAGGAAGCTCAATACCACCCGTGTCCACGCCATTCCCATACAATGCCCTTGCATTTCAACCGGAAACTCTGCGACTGAATGTGTTGGGACTGTGTACCGACTCGCCCGCCAAGATCTGGGAAGAAAAAACGCAGCCAACTCAGAGTCGTGTAGGGAGCAATTTGGTTATATCCCACCAAAATCCCATCCACACCTTTCCTCATCCCTAAAATCCTCGGCTAACTCCTCCCCTGAAACGCATTCATGGTGACATTGTGTTAAGGGGTCATGCATACAGTGTCACCCCCCCTCTTTAGTTGAGAGTTCTGTGCTGTGATCAATGTCCTTCTCCGCATCTTCCCCACCCGTCCTACACTCCTGGCCTTGCGTGTTCACAGACGGCAGTGGCTCCTACTCCTTTGGTTTGCAGGGGTGGTGGGCCTTAGGACCCCGCGGGAGTTCCCCAGGTTTATTTCCAGCCTCTTATATACACGCTTCCTCTTCGTATCTTTCGTCCCCCCTACTAGTGCTCTTTACCTTCTTTCCATTGACGCTTTCCAGCTCCTAAGTATTGGTATATATTCTCTCGTTCATCTCCCCCATCACCGTTACCCCTCTGACTGATTGAGGCTTTTTCCGTCCTGCTTCATAATTTCCACCCGCCATGATTTCTTTTACTCCGGCCTTCCATTTCTCGATTACCTCACTGCAGTGGCTTGGCGAACTGTCCCTAAATTACGGTCATAACTAATTAATTCTCCGAGAGAAGACGTATTTTGTAACTCGCTTTTCTTCAACCATCTTTCCCTGATTGAAACATGTGTAATCTTAAAACGTTTTCTTGTCAGTCATCGATAGTACGAAGTTTATCGCATTTGGTTTACTCTTGATTGTTTGCGTGTCTAAAAGCTTTGCGAAACGTTGTTGTATATTCTGAAGTTTATTTGAACGGAAAGGTTTTCTACCAACTCTCTTTAAATTTCTCACTAACTCTTTGCATTGGCTTTAAAAAACTTAACCAGAGATGAAATTACTGCGTTTTAGCATTGCAGAGCTAATTGAGTAGTTTTAGGCGTGATGTGGTGGAATTCAAACAATAAAAAAACAGTTAGCAACAATTTTCCACTAGATATCTAGTGGAAAATTGTTATCTGTTCTGCATTTTATTATTGCAGAGCTGTTCTTTTAATTTCATTTTGCTAATAAAAACCAAAATGTTTTAGAAAAGACCTGAGGGATATTTGAGGCCGTAACTTTGTAATGACGAAGGAAGAATAAAATAACTTTACGTCTCCACAGAATATGAGGAAATGCAAAGTTATTTGATTCTTCCCTTTGCATTATGAAATATCAATAGGAGGATCGCTAGTCCGCCAGCCGAGAAATCTGTCCATGTGCATTATATACCTATTTATTGTTCAATTGCTGCATAACCTTATCTAACTCTAAACGAATAATAATAGTCACTACTTATAACTCAGTCATTAGACGGTGTTAGTGTTATATATGCTCCATAAAAATTGCCATTTTAGGTCGCAAAAATAGTACCTAAAAGAATTAAATTTCAAGTAAAATGTTTAAAAAACTTTGTCCTAAAGGATTTGTTTAATTGTATGAACCCCTCAAGCCATAAATTTTTAGTTTTAAATTTATGTACTAAAATTATTTAAGCACTTAAAATATTGAAAAGTTGTTAGCCTTTTTGTTAAGTGTTGGTGTAATATTTAAGTAATTAATCCTTCGTTATCTGTAAAAGCCTTCCTAAAGCACTTCAATGAAAACTGCTCATCAAAGATAAATTGAATTTAATAGAAATACATGTCTCATTTCCAAATACGAGTGCATAGTAGCGCAACTTACCATTGTATCCATTTTCAGATCTTACCAACTACAATTTAGGAAGCAAATCGTGTTAAACATGAGTTAGTGTTAAATTTCGAGCCATTTCGTGAATAGTTTTAAATTTTAACTTTACATTGTTTTTTCTTATTTTTACAAGAAATATGTCCAGGAGACTTGCTCAATGAAACTGCTCAATGCTCAAAATCAGTTGTATCTAGTGGTTCTATGGTTGTGGAGTATTTTTACTTATCGATTTTTTGGTAATCACCCAGGATGCACTTTCCCACATTCCGATTCATTTTCCGTACGACGTACTATAGTCTGGTTGTTACCGAGGCAGTCTACTAATTCCAAAGGGCGCGTGAGACTAAAGAAGCTAATGGGGGCAAAGCGCATCAGAAGAATCCACATGACAAAATATTTCGCCCTTAAAATACTTTTCAAAATATCCATCATTAACGCACATCTTTGGTCAATAATTTTACAGGAGTGAAGGAAATATCTTCTGCATCCATCTCTGAAAATTCGGGAGGAACGTGACTCGTTCATTAATGTCGTCATCCAAATAATTATCACGTAAATAAAGGAATTCTTTGGCTACAGTTACAGACTACGCTCTTGTGACTTATTTTTAACGGAGAAAATTTGTTGCCACGGCTAGGGAATGGCATTCTCTTCAACCTATATCGTTTGCCGCTGGAATTAGGGAATTTGAAAAAAAAATAAAATAAAAAACGCTACCCCCTTTCGTTTACAGGCGCGAAACGGGTTGCTGGCGGACTTGTATCGGGTTTTGACGT
The DNA here is from genome assembly GCF_022747635.1 of Hetaerina americana. Classification (NCBI taxonomy): domain Eukaryota; kingdom Metazoa; phylum Arthropoda; class Insecta; order Odonata; family Calopterygidae; genus Hetaerina; species Hetaerina americana. Next base: position 4,077,002 of record NW_027287095.1, read on the forward strand.
TTTCCGCTGATTCCATTGGCCTGAAAGGCATTCCATCCCAGCTCAAAGTGAACGGACGTCCCCTGTCGGATTACTCATTTATTTAATATCGTTATTTATTTTTCTTTTTCGGTTACGATCACGAGAAAGGGGAGACAGGCTCGAATGGAAATCGATCTGCGCTTCAACTGGCCCGTGACCGAAAGGCTACGAGGAGTAAAAATAAACGGGCGCTGGGGTGGGTGCACGGAAGGATAGCCGGGTTGAGGCGCGCTTCGGTCACTTTGGCTTTTTTCGAGTTAATACCCGGTCGGGGAACTGTGCGGCGGGGCGTACTCCGCGGCCCACGCTCGAGCGACCGCCTAATATTCGCTCGGTGAAACGTGAGCGCGGGACGACCGTGGACTCAGATCCACCCTCCACATCGCCCACCACGGCATCCCTCCTTCTCATCCCCCGTCCGACCCCCCCTGGCTTCTCACCTAGGCAACGACTCATACCAACCCAGCTCGACTTACCACATCACCCTCCAAGTTCGTCGCCTCTCCCCATTCCCTTCCCCCCCCCCCCACAATCGCCACGACCCCTGCCTGAAGGTCAATAATTAAAAGAATCTTCGTGCATCCATATTATTTAATGTTTACGATTGCAAAGAGTATTAAGATAATCTTATTATTTTTACTTACTTTGTCAAGCCAGAACTTATTACCTTAGAAGAACCAGAATGTGTATTGAAAATTTTACCTCTCTTAATTAATGCTACAATTGTACTTGATGTAGATCACCTATGAATGAATTTCGTATTGAAGTGTTCCATTTTAAATGATGAATTAAGAATTAACGATAAGGAGCGTCGTTTTGTAAGGCTCAGAAACTAGGTATCTTATGAAATTAATGAGCGTAGATTAGGTGCGCTTAAGAAATGGGCGCGAAAAAGGATGGAAAAGGTTAAATGGACGGAACGGAAAGAGAAAGAAATTCTAGTGATGTGGACAGGGGAGAAGATGGAAAAATTCATTAGTAGGCAAGAGAAGAGGGCGCAGAGCATTTTGTTAGACGATGAAAGGCTGAAGGCTGCGATAGGGGTGAGAACTCGAGGTAGAGAAGTATAGAGGAGGATAACTAGGGGACACCTGTTGTACGGAGTGAAGAGGAGTAAAATAGTGCAGAATTGAAGGTTTTGTTACAACGTAGAGGAAAAGTTTTGTTTAGAAAGTATCGGAAACAATTTTTTCCTGACGCGACTTGAGGTCGCAACTCGCTCGCACCGCCCAGACGCAGTGGTGCGGGTTTCATCTTCAACACGCACCAAGCGCCAATCGCCTGCGAGTGCTAGTTCTGGCCACATTTTGTTTTTAATGGACCCTTAACGAGTGACTCGGTGCAAGTGCGAAATGTAGCGGACGGTTGAAGATGCTTTCCAATGTGAGGCATTTTTTCATCCAAAAATACGAACTTTTAGGGTGATTCGTGTTTTTGAATTATTTTTCGTTTTTAATAAATTAAAAAACTTGGTAAAGTATCGATGTAACCCTTAATTGCTCAAAATGAATTATCTTTAGTCAAACCTTATTTACCTTGAACTTTATTTTAAAATGAATATCAAATAAAAGTTGAATATCAAAACTCACACTCATCACATTACATCCTACCATCCCATGCGTAGGATCTGAATGACTGAATGACTTCACTGAGAATCCTCTTGGCTAACCATTTTTTGTTTTTGGTTTCTATTGCCAGCTCTCTTGGCATCTCAACCCCAATTTAAATTTTTCCAAGAATCTTAAGGGGAAAATGATGGTGTTGCTTCAATGTCCCGAGTAAAATAAAAGGGTTTAGTACTTTCCTACGCATTCATCCGTTGATGTATTTTCGCGAACATTGTACCATCAAAAATACGAATATTGCGTCGAATTTAATGGGGGTTCGTCTCTGGGCGAGGGCCTCGCTGCTGCCCCGGCCTTAAGGGCGCGCGCTGGCGGCCAGGAGTGTGAGGGCGGTGATGATGATGCACCGCGCCGAGATAATTGCGGGGGGGAACGCATTCGCGCGATGGGGGCCGCGGAGGTAGCGGCGTCCCCTCGGGAGCCAAATGGAGTCGAGTCACGATGCGGATCCGGTCCACCGCGCCGTCCCCCGTGTCAATTTGTAACGAATTGATCCACGCTCCATTTTGATTGGGATGCTAGAGCCGTGCGGCCGATGTCATTAATTCGTCCGTCAGGAGAGAGGTGTGGAGGAGGCAAAGGGGGGAGGGCAGAGGGGCGATCCTGGGCCGGCCGGAGGGGGGGTGGGAGACTAAGGAGGAAGTGATGGCCACCGACGGACCCGGCGGAGATTCAAAAAGTGAAGCCATGATACGCTGTCCGGAACAACATTTGTTGACGAAACGAGTGACCGGCAATGTACGTGTCTATCCGTGTGGGTGATTTGGCGAGCCGATTCGTATTAATGAGGTATAAATGAATTATTGAAATGGCATTTATGGGATTAACCGAATGAATATGTAATTGAACAGAAATGGCAATGGTTCTACCCCGAAATATCGCCCTTTGTGAATTAATTTGGAAGCGCCACAGTTTTTACCTCCTATTAACATGGGTGAATTGGTGCTGATTATTCGTTACTGCGGTCTCAAATGCCTTTTTTAATGAAGTGAAAATGACGGGAATGGCATTATCACTCGTAAGTATTCGTTCATCTGGTATAATTTGGGTTGACTATTTTATCTGTTGCATTTTTTTCAAGTATTCATCTTTTTGCTTGATAAAGTATCACAAGTTCTTCATCTAGGGAGAGTTTCAATGGTTACTGTGTATCGTTTACGTAGAATGACTACTGCTTTTTTACTGACTAAAATATTAATCCACTCACTGAAGTGAATCGGGTTCAAATTCTGAATGCATTCACAGAAGTTGACTGCGGGGAACCCGTCTAAAAACCGAAAGGCGCGACTTCCCTGTAATCAGTTATTCTTGGGGATCAATAGACTGTTAGGGAAATGGTTTGGCCCCATGCATACGGATTTCGTAGAACTAAATAGGACATTTTGGCATATTAAATCATGAGATCGTCCCTCATCAATTGAAACAACTATTACATTGGCCTTAATGTCAACTGTCAAAATTGGTAGTACTGTGAAAAAGTTGGAAATGTACTAAAAATTATTTGTTCCAAACTGCAGTGAAACAAAAATCCAATTAGCTTTTGTCTCCGTGCAACCGAATGTATCTGGAGAGTACGTGCAATCCTCTTCATACTGTAATAGTATAATAAACTTTAGTGTAACACACGGTATGATATGAGGCCTTGTGGCGGGTCCCTGATTGCCCATAGATACCGTACAGCTTATATTGGTGATGTGCAATAGATACACCAGTCTTCAATTATGGTCACTCGCTCTTTCAATAATTCCTCCGGGGAGCATTTCTCATTTCGGAGTATTGGAATGTGCACGGACACTCATGCTACACAAAACGGTAATTCCAATCCAGTTGGCCCTCAATTGGAGAAGCGCAATTTTTATTCAGAAAAATCGGCGAAATATATTCTCCAGAACGTCAGATATCTGTGAGGATTATCGGCGTGAATTACTTGGGGGAAGAAAAAATCAAGGAGGAATTCGATTGGGTTATACCCTCCGCTCGCCGAATAGTATTATCCTAGGGCGCCTATTCAAATCTTCCCTGGAGTATGTGCAATGTGTTGTTTGCATGCAAAATCCCCCAATGTTCACGGATATGTTCATGAAAATTTGCGTTGTCAAAAAGCGTCAGATATCGTGTCCCAAAATCTCGTCACATTATTACCGTTCTGGCCCGATAGCTGAAGATTCTTCGAATGTGCAACTGATCCGCGTTTTGGGATCAAGGTGCTCGCTTTGCATCCCGCTTTGCAGAAGCATTCGCATTCCTATTGGAGGTACGAATTGTTTCATCTTAACCGAAAACGAACTCAAATGGAGGGAGGTTGGCATCCGGGGAGGGTATGGATATGTTGAAGGGATGGCTAGACTGTCGTAAAGCAAGCAAAAAATGCCATCATCGCCGTTCCGGCTCAGGAAGACTCACGTCGTCTACCGCAGTCTCTCCAAAGTGACGACCCCTCCATCATCAGAGCGAAACATAAAGGAAGCGGAGGCGTGCGGTCGTGAGCACTTGCCTGTGTCTGCGGGTGGATCAATCCGCCTGGCTGCGGAATTGGATCTTCCAAAGCACGCGTGCGACCGACCTCCGGACATATACGATTCCGACTTCGTCGGGAGCAGGTATACCACATCGTTTATCTATCTGCAGAAATGCAAACGAAAGGTGGAGGATAGGGGGGGGTGAGTTTTGAAGGCCACTGTGGATTGGTGCACACCGAGCTTGGTCCACTCCGACATTCGCTTGAAACGCAAACACGTGGTGATGGGATGAGGTCGGTCGCGGATGCAGGCGGGAGGAGGGATTTGATGATACCCGTTGGCGTGGGGAAGAGGGGGGTGCGCTGGTAGCCTCCTCTCTTCGTATCCTCCTTTATCCACGCGCGGTAAATTACGAAGTGCTGCTCTCTTCCTTCCCTCCCCGCCCCCCCTCCCCAACCCCCAGAAACTCTAGCCGCGAGGAAAGAGTTCAAAAGAGGTTTACCCAAAGCAATTTGTTTCTGTCGTCCCCGTTTACCTTGCACGGCTCCCCTCTTTAGGCTTATTCCAGTACGTAATGTTTATAAGTACATGAAGCCAAAGTTGTTTTCGTCCTTAAGAGACCGTCGCCAATGGGTTGTTTACGAAATCTGATCAAAAGATGTCGTTGCCTTTGATTTGGGAGTTTATTCTACTTTATCTCACATAAGCATTAAACATCAAAGATTAGTTTTAATTTAATAGAATTCTTTTGATTTTTTGATGAACTCTTGAAGTTAATTTGGTTCTTCTCGAGGATGAGAGAAAATTATGAACCCCAAGTACTCTATGGTTAAATAAAAAGTGTCAAGGTAATTGTTATATATCAATACAGGTTTTCAGAGTATTTATGTTATTGAAAAGAAAGAGTACTGCCTAATTGCTCATACAACTCATTATTTGAGTTGCCGGGGTCTCAATTTCTAAGTTAACTTATCCTGATGTAAAGTATAATTGGAATGTCACTCACACGCTTTTAGGTACACGAGGGAAAAGTGAAGAATAAGGAAGAGAAAGTGACATTAAATCAAAAATGTTTATGTTTATTCCATTAAACTTTTATATAAATGGCATTCATTGTAAGAGTACATGAAAAACATTCTAAGGAATAACTTAATACGCTCTTCAGTAATTTGGTAATGCTTGAGTTTAATGCACACTTCTCAGCCTGCATACGTGTACAGTGTTAAAAATAGAAATTCTATGCTTTAGCTATAATGAAAGTAAATCAAATGACAAATAATTTATTGTGATTTAATTCCAAGGGGAAAGCATGTACCTTTTTCGTTAAACTCTCATTATGGAACATTTCTTTGCCTTATGATATCTCTGATTGAACCCATACTGCCCGGTAATCTCTTTATCAGTATTTTCTCTAGAATTGAAGGCTTGGATCCACCCCCGTCACCCTAAATGTTTCAACTTCACGCGTCATAGTATATGCTAAGCAAGAGCTGAGGCTTACCCTATAAAATCGGCCTTCGGCTTTGGCCGTTCTGACTGAGAAAATCGCTTTCCATCTATGATGGCAAACGAAAAGGATTATTTAGGGAATGCGGTATCGCATTTTTTCCATTTAGCTCGTTTGAAGTATGGCTCTGAGAAAATAGATATTTTTCCCTGTAACAAATGTTAATTTTTTTTAAATCCGCTTCGAACAACACTTCGCTGCACTTCTTTGCATTTAGTCATTGAATAACGATATTTATAACACTTTGCTGGACTCTTTTTTCCTACAGTCATTGAATAACTATATATTTTCAATAGTTTAATGGACCTTCGTGCAGATAACCGGGGGATGTGCCCTGTCAATGATCAAAAGTTAAAAAGTCTAGTCATGAAGACATTGCACATGACTATTTGAATTGCCCATCATTGAAATATCAAAAGGCATTAAACGACAACGGTTGTCAAAGTACAGTAACTCATTTCATTATCACATCAGTTATATTGAATCGTTACACACCCTCATTCTTTCCATACATGTGCCAATTTCTCTCTTCATTTCTTTAATATTGACCCACCTCATCACTTGGTTATCGTATTTGTTCCATCTATTGTTCCTTGAGTGATCAAACAAAGACTCGGAAGACTCAGAACATGCTCAAATAGTTTTCAGTTGCTTTTTGTGATAATATTCCTCCAAGTAACTATATCCAGTCACCAATGGACTTCATTAGTCACTCAATATATCTCTATAATATTAATATTCTAGTAAAGCACGACTTTTCCTTAGCTAAAACAATTTTCCGGACATCGCTGATGCCACTTCTAATATTTAGCCGTAGATGAGTGAAGTATTCATGAGTAAAGGACATTTTGCAAGCCTTGTACTGCCCCCGGAGCATGGAGCGGGAAGCCAACAAGACCACACAAAAGAAAGTTTCTGCATTCTCCGAGTCAATCGGTCACCCGTATTCCAACTGATTTTCCCTTACTTTAATCGCTTCTCTTTGACTAGGTATGTAATGATTATGCTGGAGCAGCGCGGGTCTCTCTCCAGGGCTGTTAATGATGGGACGTGAAGGGGAACATTGATTGCTCGCACCTCCTCGTCGGTTTAATCGTGGTTGGGTGTGACGTTCTACAACTTTCTCTCTCTCTCTCCCCATGCTTTCGCGGTAGGAGGCCGAGTTGAGGGCCTGCGGTGACCCCAAGTACTCCCACCTGAGCGAGGAGCTGCACGTGGAGGTGACGGGCTACGCGGCCCCGGCCGAGGCTCACGCCCGCGTTGCATACGCCCTCGCCGCCCTCCGCAAGTACCTCATCCCGGACAACAACGACGAGATCCGCCAGCAACAGATGCGTGAGATGGAGATCCTGTCGTCGATGCAGCAGGAGGCGCAGCTGGTGCCCGCGCAGCTGGGTGAGGATGGCGAGGGGGTGCCCACGGGGCTGGAGGGGGCCGAGGGGCCGCCGGGCCTGCTGGCCGCTGCCGTGGACGCCGCGCCGGCCAATGGCGGTCGGGCTTTGCCTCTCGGCATCCCGCGGCGGGCCGTCCGGGCGGGCGGCTCCGTGCGCGGCCGCTTCCCACCGCTGATGCGTGGCGGCGGGGCCGCGGGGGGCATGCCGGTGAGGGGTGGGGGCATTGTGGCGTCTATGCGGAAGCCGCCGCCCCCACACTTAGCCCCCCCTGGAGCCGTGCTCCACGCCCGGCCCTCGCCCACCAAGCAGAAGGTGATGAGCATTTTGGAGCGGGCCCGGGCAGTCATGGAGGAGTCGTACGGGATGGAGGGCGTGAGGGCCCCAGGGGCCGACGAGGACGGTGCAGAAGAGGTGGCGGGAGGGGGACTATTGGGAGGACGGGCCGGTGGTGGGGGCCTTTACTATGGAGCCTACAACACATACGACCCCACGGGGTAAGTGCATTTTGCCATACTCCTATGCTCTGAATTTCTTCAATTTTTGATCTCTCTCTCTCTATATCTGCTGTACGACTTTCTACCAAATATTTCACAGTGGGATACAGAGCAAGACATTTTCTTTGATTATTGCAATCAATGCATTAATATTTTGCTGAAAAATGTGTTAAAACTGTGTCAAACGATCCAAGAGTCGAACTTATCTTGGTAAAAATGTCGAAGAAAAAATTTGTTTCCAGTTTTTATTTTATATATATATATATATATATATATATATATATATATATATATATATTGTATATATGTCTATATATATATATATATATTGTATATATGTATGTATATATATATATATATATATATATATATATATATATATATATATATATATATAAAACACTTTTTGAAAGTCTCACGGACGTGAATAATAATGTATAACACTTAGCACTAGTGGACACAGACAAAAACACAGTTCTGTCCCTCTCTTCCTTGATAAAGGTGGCAACGACCACCGAAAATTCGAAAAATAGTGAGTCTCTTTTTTTGTGTGTTTCTGTGTTTTTGTCTGTGTCCACTAGTGCTAAGTGTTATACATTATATATATATATATATATATATATATATATATATATATATATATATATATATATATATATGCATATAATACCTTAATTATATTTTAAAATATCGTCTGCATATAATCAAATACATAAATAGGGAAAGCTCCTCCCTTATTTTGGAAAAAAATTTTGATTCCTCTGCTTAAAAATTAAAGCATTACAAAGAGTGAAAACTATCTAACTGCTAGTTATTTACGCGCGCAAAAATGTAATTACCAATATTAAACTCCTGTTGTATTTCGAACAAAAAAAAGGACCTGTGCTTTCAGATGATTAATTTGCTTTCAGAATGATTCGAAGAGCGAAGGAATCAATGATGGGTTTAAAAGTATTTATACAGAATCGAATGGAGGGAATTTTAATTAACATAATAGCGCATATGGAATTAAAAAAGCTCTTAAAAATTTTAATGTAATGATTTTTTTAGTTTCAAAAGAAATAGGAAAACCCTATGCGACTGTCTGTGCATGGAGTAATCTATAGAGACCTTAATAGGAAATAGGAATGCTGTCATTTATGGAAGGACGATCCAAGGGGGCATAGAGATTTAGAAAACCTCCATCAACGATTTCCATTATGGAGCATTATAGTTATCCTAGTCACACTATTGATGCTTAGATGAACATATTTACATTTCAATCACTCTATGGCATGCACATGCTTGCACTTAATGACGCAGTAGTCTGTTGGGGCCGCAAAATATTTTCAAACATTTATTTTAAATATCCTTATCAGCCACAAAAAGGTCATCCGATATCAAGTCACATATTAATGTGTATATTTTAAATTTTGCCTGTGAATGTGGTACGTGCATGGATAATTCGTAGTGTTTTCATCTCACAGAGAGAAGAATTAATTTCGCTGATAAATTGCAGAATGATATTCACCGTGCCAATGTAGTTAGTTCTAATATGGTGCCGGACAGAGTGAATGAGCAGCTTAATACTCTTTACTTTTGGTGTGTTACGTTAAGTTTTCAAATAACTTTCAAAAATTTTTCAATCAAAAAAGTTTCAAAAGTAATGTTTGCAATCGGATTTTATTCTTTTATTATATTTTGGTGTTTATTGCCATTATTTTCTCTCATGCTCAATTCATTTCGATGAACTTGTGACTACCTTAGGTAATTACTATCGCAGATTGTCCATCAATCAAATGGGGATTTCGTATATACAATGAAATCATATTCGAATAGTATCATTGGATTTGTTAAAGCACTTTAGGTCGGCGTGAATATTTTTTTTGCTAAATATTTTTTTCCGCTCCGAATATTTCCTAAATTTTTTTTTCCTCTTCTATCCTCCAGTATCACAAACAATGCCTCAAGCTCACACATCCATCAACTTCCCACTATTTCTTAATTACCATTTCTTCCATCTGCCTCCTTCGTATTTCCACTTCTCCGAGAAAGATGGGCAGGTAGAGAAATCAACAAAGCGGCGTTGCTGCAGATCATCCGAGTAGATGAACACGGGCGTTGTTAACCCTCGCGCCTTCGTCGCTCTCCCCCTTTTCTCATTTTTCTCTCTGCCTAGGTGGGTGGAACGCGCGAACTCTCTGCTTGATATGTCGATTCCATGGCTTTTCCTTTCCCTGAAGAAGAGGCCCTTGACGTGACGGTATGCGGCCACGTTCGCCTTCGGCCGTGTCGGGGCCAGTGTCACTATCCCGCAGAATTTTGGAGGCGCCGCAATATAAACTATTCTCCCTCTACTCTTTGCTCCCCATCGTTCACCTAACGTTCATTTAATCCTTCCATTCCCAATGTCTTACCCCTGCGGTCGCCATCACCACTGCTCTTTGTATTTGCATCGACGACCCTCCTCGCAAATTAAAAGATGTTCCTTCGCGCGGAATATGACATTTGAAGCTCAGTCAAGCAGCTCATGACGTCGAAATACTTTCACTCAAGTAACCACTTTCACACTTTTGCTATGTGCATTTCATTCCCACTATTCACTCGCATTCATTGGGGTGTATTGCTCGAATTGATAGTTTCCTGTGAACTGCGGGGGAGACTTGCTAAGTTGAATGCTGATGTCAGAAAGAATTGAATTACACTCACAGAAATAACATCACATCTCAAAAAAGATGTTTTCTGTTGCATAAGTGCTTGTTGAAAATCATTGTCACAACTTTCCTTTCATATCGCACATTTAAGGTCAATTTCCTTACATATCGCACACTTCACATACGAGTCGTATCAGATTTGAGGCCAGATGTGTATTGTACTTTCGTGCGAGTATCGTCGTATTGGTAAACGTCTTCAAACCAAGTCTTCAAAAACATTCTGAAATCATAGAATTAACATCCACAAATCTAAGATTAGGCAGCTTACTCAATATTGATGCTCAGATTCCTCGTGAAACGACCCTGCTCGAAATATTACACATCGTCATGTTTCCATTCATAAATTTTGCAAATACCATTCGCATCTTCGACATTGGGTCGGGAGCTAAGTATTTTACTTACACTATCTTGACTTGGGCGACGCGAGCGTCTGCGGAAGTATGGGTTTCTTCGAAGATACTAATCCTCCGCCCAATGCTCGGTCGCGAATAAGGCCGTGGGAAGTTGAAGAACTGCAGAATTCCCCGTTCTCAGAATTTACTTCTTCCTATATATGTTCCTTCTGACAAGTAATTTGTGCATGGAAAAGGAGAATGGTTATTATTATGACGAAGAAAAAGGATTACGCTCTAGACGTAAGCTATTTGACTGTGGCTTTGGCTTTTCTTTCTCTTTCAATCTTCTCTCGCCGCAAAGCACACGAAGGAGAAAAAATTGCCCTTTCCTTGTGGATGTTAAGTTTTATATCTTCCGGAATATGAGCAAAGGCAAGAAGTAAAAGCTAGAAACTGTTGAATCTCCTTTCCGGCGGTCGAGGGATATAACGAGAAAGTGGAATTAGAACGGATGAGGAGATCGCTGGTGTTCGTGGTGAGTGTGTCGGCGGGCGAGGGAACGGTTTCTTTGGAAGTGAAGACGAAAGGACTTTCTTCGGATGCGCGCGACCTCCAAGTGAGATGTTTTTGGGAATAATCGGAAGCCAGAGGTGGAGAAATGGTGGTGGAAGCCTTCCCTCAGACCCGAGCAGCAAAAAGTGGTGGCCACCGCCAAACACGGCATCCGAAAGCCATTTTCCGAGAGAGCCAACGAGTGTCAAAGGCGCCATCTCGGGCCTCCCTGCTCTCAACTTTAATCCAGGTCAAGCGGGCGCACTTTTTTGCGCTCGTTGTCCTTAAACTATTCCCGCACAGGAATTTCGCATGCATAACAAGAAGAGTGGATCCTTGACCTTTTGGATAGGTCCTCTCGCCGCGGAATGCCTCGTGACGTCGTCTTTACTTTCGGTTGGTCTCGTTCACCCTCCCGATGATTCTGTAACGTCAAACGTCAAGTATGATTGCTCTAAGCGTCTCTCCCAGTTATGTTAGGGGTCTCATGTGCTATACTGAGCAAGGAATCCTTCATCAAGGGCAAAGTTAAATATGCGAAGATCTATGCAGTACTTCAATTTGCCGTGTCCTGAGAACGTTTGCCATTATATTCTCGAGCACCTGGTGTTTTTTCCAAGGAAGCCAATCTTCCCTACGCCCCATTAAGAATGCTGACTCGGCTAGACTCACCAGAGGCACTAACTCAGGGTCGTGAGGTTGCACTTATTACTTAAAAATCTTGGTGGAACTATAGGAAGAATGCTTTAGCCTAGGAGGAAAATCACTATTGCTGAAAGATGCATTTAAGTTATTGTTAGCAGTATAATTCAAGCAAAGGAGATATTTTCACCGAGGATTAGCGTTTTTATTTACATCAAAATGAGCTTGGAAAGGGATTTAATAGGTAAACAACTGCAGTATATGTATAGAGAGTGCAATTCCATGTTATTAAGCATTTATAAATGGAAGCATCAGATGACTGAGTATCAGAAGAGTACGCATATTCGATGTAATGGAAGAAACGAAATTTTGGGAGTGACTCCCCAGTTAAGAAGTCCTACGAAGAGGAGGAGGCAAATATTCGCTTAAAGTGGTATTAAAAACAGACAAATGTATCGAGCATAAATGCTCTTGAGTTATTACCGTTGGTATGCCAACGGAAATAACTCAAGAAGGAGGCCAATAATTGTAAACGCTTGACATATAATAGAAGAAATATAGTAAGACGCTGTCGAGAAATAAGAGAAAAACCGAGATATACAGAGAATAGTGCGTACCTAGAAACACGTATCCGTTATGAATATTACATTTGCGCCTTTGCTTCCCTGGAATTTTTTAGTAAAATGTTTAAGGTTTAAGGAATAATTTTTAGGAATGAGAGGAAACTTGAATGTAAGAATAACAATTTAATGTTATTAAGCAATAAAAAGCTTGTATTTCGATATACCCTTAGGGAAAAGTATGATACCTTGCCAGATGCCACGGAGACGTGAAACAGTGTGTTTTATGACACCATTCTTAGTCACGTAAATTTATTTGATTGAAATGAATTTGTCATTAGAATTTAAGATACACTTGATTTTTATTGGCGTTTAATCTTATGCACTCCGCTGTCACTAAACATATCAGAGAAGAGGAGTATTCGAGTCTATTTGTACTGCTGCTGTTTTCTCTCATTTCGTCTAGTTGGTTCAACATAGACAGACACACAAGAAGGAACCCTTGGGGTCATGTGTAAACTTAGCACTAAATTTATCCAAAAGATTTAGTTTTTCCGCATTTCTTTCACTGCTTCTTGGAACACCCATCATATTTTTTAAGTTACCCCGTCTATATAAATTCGGCAAGTACAAATTTAAAGTGAAACTTAATTTATTTTAAATGAATTCAATCAAGGATTGACTTCTCCAGAAAATATAATGATATCATTTGGAGATGTATGCAGGGTGAAGGATGGATAAAAAAAGTTGGATAAAGGCAGAGGGTAGGGATAAGAGAAAGATTTTTGGGGAAATCAAAGAAGGAGAAAAAGACAGACAGGATTTTGAGTGGGTTCTTGAAGATGCTAAATGATGGATATTTGTTGGTAACTAATGAAAGAGGAAAACAATATAAATGTAGAACTTCATGAAGGAGGATCGAAATTTTGAGTTGCTTGATTGTTGGTGCGAAGCGTCCTTTGACAGGGGCCAAAGGCTCTTAAACCCCTTGGTCCCTTGTGCCTACTAACCTGCCCCATGCAGAGAGGGGACAAGGGCCTAACGTTAAAGGTATGAAAATTAACCATCCGGGCTTGAAATTGCTTAAAATTGGTGCAAAAATTCATACGTATTTGAAAAAAGTGTTGGCATACGAATTTCGCCAAACCGTGAAATTTCTGTATTATTTGCGCCTAATTTGTTCATTCGTATTGACTGATGTCCATTAATTACGTTCTATGTATGGTATCTCGATCCACTTGCTTCCCAACGTCTATTTTTCGACTCATCCAGCTTAAATGGGCACAGTAATTTCCCTCCATGCTCATTTTCCCTAACGAAGTTTGTTCTGCATTTACAACTCCAATTATCTACCATTAGCGCCACGTTTATTTCTCTGGAAATGGCTTTTCTTTCTCCACTTGTTCTACTTTTTCATCCATTATGCAACTTTTACTTTTTGTATCTTTTAATTTGTGCCTCGTTACCTTTTAGAATTTTATATATTTCCGCCAGAGTCGGTTTTATGATTTCCAAATGTGGGACGACTCAAAGACACTGCGTTCTTTAAGCCAAAGTGCCCACATTTAATTTCATGTTACGGGCAAGAGGTGATATTTTTCATACTACGACGTAGAGTAATATGTTTTTGTGCGAGAGTGGCTCCTTTAAATTGAGTCTGTTCGCTGGAACTCACTCCGGCTGGAATCGACTTAAGGCGTATGAGATGGGGGTCCTGTCGCAGGCGGGAATTCAAAGCATCCGGATCTGAAGGCCACCCTCGGAACTTGGGCGACTTCACAAATTACGATCCGTTAATTAGAAAGTCACTCATAGGTCTTCAGTCATGGGGATGGGAAATCCCTGGAATTTTCATCGGCCGTTTAAAACCACTCTTTTTCATATGTGGTGGTTACAATATCAAATGCTGTAACGGAATCGATTATATCTGTCCTTCGTTTCATTTCGCGCCACCGTTCTCCGATGTTTTACGGCGAATTCAATCACATGCTAACGTCACTTAAGATGAAAAAGGTAATTATATCACTCCCATAAATCAAGGGGATGTCTTACTCACCATATCGATGAGGGAGACGTTTATCATTATCATCGTTATATATTTTGCGCACTTAAAATAAAATTATCTCTTTGCATCCTTCATTTTCACACATTTCAAGAGCACGTTATAGTTATTCATGCTGGAAAGCCTTCCATTTGTCTTAACAAGAGGAATCTATACAAAGCGAACGGTAACTACGGCCGTATAAATATAATGGGAAGAGTTCACCCTAGCCGTACTCTTATAAATGGGCAAAGGATGGGTGAGGGAAATTGGAGAAAATACAAGCAGTAAATCGATAAAAATTATAAAATTAAATAATTAACTGAAAATAAGACCAACAATAAATATAGTAAAAAACTGAAAATAATTGAAATATTTAAATACCGCAAACGGTTAGAACAATGAAATGGAGGACTGCAAATAAATCACGTACTATCTAGCTTGGATATACTATACAGCATTGATCTATGCTACTCTCAAGCACTCAAACGCACGTAGTAAAATTTAGAATAATACAAAAATTTTTGAATACTAAAAAAGTGAAAATTAATCACGCATTCTCTAGTTTGGATGTACTATGCAGCAGTGATCCTTGCTAGTCGCATACACTCTCACTCTATCAGGGCTTACGAGAGGTTTCCCTCTGCGTCAGGGGCCCACCATTTTTAATCGATTTACTGCTTGTATTTTCTCCAATTTCCCTCACCCATCCTTTGCCCATTTTTAAGAGTACGGCTGGGGTGAACTCCTCCCAAGAGGAATCTAGTTTGCAATTATTATCTGAAAATATTATTGCTAAAATTCCCACCAACACTTTCATCTTATTATCATGCTATGAATGAACCTTACTCTTCGTCTAGAAGTAATATAATTTCTCGATAAAACACTAAATAGCATGCAAATAAATCGAGACACTATTAACATGAGTTCACACAAATGATACAGATCTAACCCTGTGCTTTATTGAGAACGGAAGCTGCTTTGTAATTTTTCTCGCGGTCATTTTCTTATCTGGTTTCGATAATTCACTGTCATTTCTAATGGAACAAATAATAATTTTTACCAATTAGACATGCCACACTAACTTGAGGTATGGGTAAAAAGAAAAGTTAAGGTATAGGTAAGTAAGCGTGGTAAGAACGAGTTTTCTGGAATTAACTGATGGGATATATTGTACTGATTGATTGAAGGTGGGTATACCAAATGATACGTGTTACATTAGAATTGATATTCGCAAAATTTTATCGCATGTATTGTGATAATAGAATTACATTGAGAGAGAGACGTCCGTACAGAAACATGTACAGAGAGAGATTATGCTGTTTTTTGAGTGTCTGCTTTTCTTCATTTCCAATTCTTCTTTCGATTTCCCTCGAAGGTACGGAGGTTATGAGGACTATGACGATGGCGCCGGAGACTATTACGACTCTGCAGACAGCTATACTGGTGAGTCACGTGCGTTTAGCTTTTATTTATAATTTAGCTGTAAATATGACAACGTCCACTCCCATTCCTGGTTGTTATTCACCGTCACATTTAAAGGATCAATTTCTTGGAGAACATAAAGCGCTGTTTTTCTGAGCACCCCATTTCATTAATAAAGTTGACGGTCGGAAAAATCTAATGGCAATAAATAATTTTCCTTTACAAGTGGTCATCTACCATTAAATTTCAAAAAAGGATATTCTTGAAAGAATATGCCGTTGAAAAACTAAATGTTAATGGCATTCATGGAATTGAAATTGATTTTAATACTCATTTAATTTTGATTTTTTGATTTACATACGTTTTCAAATTAACAAGGAAAAATTATCTTATTCAAGCATAACTGATAAAATTCCGTTTTGTTCAATTCCCTTGCCACATTAATAATAATATCCTGACACCCATATTTACCTTATTTTATATCATAGTTTGCAGCACAACATGTTTTGTTAAACTGCAACTTAACTATTGATAATTTTGATAACTATGTAAACTAAAACTAAATAAATTCCCGTTCCTTAAATGTACTCATTCCATGTAAAGTAAGTAGCTACAAAGGAATGTGCATTTCACACCTAAAACTAAAAGCAGTGTTGTAAAATAACTATGGATAAACACTTAAAGTTTAAAGTGAATGCTATATTCTGTTCTTGCTTCAAATAGAGTCCAAAGATGGTCGAAAATGTTGGTTACCTTACACTTTGAGAATCACTGTTTAGGCTCGACACCTACTTTTTGTACGAAAATGAGTTAGTGACACTGTAACTTCCTCACATTCTTTTCATTTTGGCGGTTTCATGGAATTACAGATTCCAGTTTTCCTAAGGCACTCGCTGCGGTTAACCGAAATGAATCGCAGCCCCTTGGCCGGACGGGAAGGCATTCTTGTTTTTTGAGCTGCGTCGCATATATAGTGTCAGTTGTAGAGGAATAATTAGGTTGAGTATTTAGACCAGTAAAATTATCACGTCATCATTTCCAGTTAAGTGACGAAAATGACTCCCCATTATTTTATTGTGGCAGGAATAAGCTCTTTATTTTTTACCCCATTAGGTATTCTCTCAAATTCTCTCATCCATTTGTTTTACTTTGTATCGGTTTTACTACAATCCGCAATATTCTATGGCCCGACGATCAAATTATGGTTGGTATTTTTCTGCATTACGAGAAGAGCAGAAATGTTTCCGTTGAATCGGGTTAATTAATTTCAGTTTACTTATGTAGAGTAGCAGTGCATTGTAGAGGTCACATCAGATGTAGTCGGGTGACCACTAATAGAATAGTTAGCCACCAGGCGGTGAAGTAGATTTTTACGTTACTGCTCAATGGAACTATGATTTATGTGCAGTCATTCTCTACTTTCGGAGATTTCCACCGCGTAGTTCTTTATGATATTTAACTACACGGTGTTTGATGCTACTGCAGCAGTCATTTCCATAACTTTATGAAGTACTGCAATCACGAATAAATCGTCAATACCCTACTGTGACTGATACAAAAGCGTGGAACTTTCATAATGTCAACGGAGTAATATCCGACATAAAGGTCACTACAATAACGTTAAAGATGAAATTATCAGTAGAAAATTATATAGATATTTTTAAAATTTATGTGCTAAGTATTCGAAAATGAAGGGCCAAGTTTTCTCTTCGTCCGCATTGATGAAAATAAAAGTATTTGCAACAAACTTTTTGCTCATAGCCATTCTCAGTTTAGTAGTTCAATCAATTGTCTTTAAATACATTGGCATGATTACAGCCATGAGAGTTGGCAGTAACCTGGAACTTTGCATTCGACTTCTTCTGACGTCAAGAAACCATGGCGACATTTCAGTACTAATTTTTATATGGTGCTCCCATCGGATTTAAGACTATTGAGAAGAAAATAGCTGTTGGGATTTCCCTTTGTGCGCAAAGGCGTTGAAGGCTGCTGGCTCCTGTTCCGCGTTCCTCCTCATCTATTTGTCTTGAATACAAGGTTTCGTCGGCCTGAACTTTAGTTTTCTGCACAATGTGAAGGCACGGACTGAGACGCCGGCGATACTTCTTCAAAACAAATACGTTGGGAGAATCATCGGAATGTGGCACGTAGCCTTCAAGCTGAAAACTTGAGGTGGTCTCACTTTTGCTTCAAGGCCTGTGATACGAGTATAAAATGTGACAAGGTCTCACTCCCAACTCTCATGCACACTCCCGTCATCATTCTCAAGAGAGACAAGGAGAAACGTGGAGATGAGAAATGTATTTGCGAAGTAAGGATACCGAGGGAGATGATAATTGGCGCAAGCAAGACTCCCAATCAAAAGTCAAAGATTGCTTCTTCTAAGCAGTAATGGATGCGCATTATGAGCCAGAGGACCTTATCTCTTTGATGATAATTCATGCTATTACATTCATTGCGTAAGATAACATTCCAAGAGAAGCAGATCCGTCATTTGGACTCGCAGAATGTTAACTGCTGGATGCTTGAACGTCTCGAAGTGAGGGTGGGAGTCAAACAAACTTCGGGAAGATCATCGCCACGTACTGTTTGCGTCGTCTCTGGCTTCGTGTCAGGTACCACCTTCTTGGGTATTCGGACCGAATTCATGAACTCATCCAGGCCGCCTGCGAACGGATCGCGCACTCAAAGGTATCGGACACGGCTAGGAGACCCTATTAACTTGGTCACCCTTATCACTGCTGGAGCGAGGACTCTTTTGGTTTGGTGGGATGGAATTGGGGGTTTGAAGGTGGGATATGGGTGTGGAGGCTGGAGGAGACGTAGGGGATGGTGTTGGTTGGGAGTATTTTCATGATGAGAGGGTTTGTGGGGGGGTCAGCGCGCGCCCCTCGGAGCCTTTTCCACTGGGGGGTGGCTGACCCGGTCGCCCGCTCGGGGCTCGCTGCAGACGGAGGAGCCGGGCGCTGGAAGGGCTTCAAGGTCCCGGCGGCCAGCGGCCTCGGGGTCGGCGCCGTCGAGAGACACCGTTTCCGGCCCATGCCCTACGCCCGGCCCAAGTAATCTCGCCGCCTTCCCAGAGTGGTGGTGGCTTCGGCGGCGGTGGGGGCCGCACGCGAAAGACGCCGCCCCCGGACGAAGAAGAAGAGCGCGAAGACGAAGAATGGCTACGAGGAGGAGGAAGACGGAGAGAGAGAGAGAGAGGAAGACGGCTCCTATCTTCTGCCCCCACACCCCCACACACGGCTCGGAGGCGGTTTGGCGGGGGCGGAGGAGGAGGCGGGGGCGGAGGAGACGAAAGGGACGGCGGGTCGTCGTCCTCGCGATTGTGGGGGCGGCGTATATCGGAGAGTGAGTGTCAGAGGGGGGAGGTGGACACGCTTTGTGTGTGTGTGTTTGTGGGGGGGCGGCAGGGGGCGGGGGCCCTCCTTCCCCTCCTTCACTCTCCCCCGCCCAACAGCCCACTCCACCCGTCCCCCTCCGATCACCTCTCTTCCCCAACCACACCACCTCATCCCTCACTCCCTCCCTCTCTCTTTCTATCTCTCTTCTTTCCGAGGAAGCGCACCCGTCCTGGGCACCGACCCCAAAATGACTCTCTCGAGCGAACTCTTATCGGGTGACTACACGGGCACCGTTGATTAACCTTGCTTACCGTTGAGCTTACTACCCAAACAACGAAGAAGGCATAGTTTCAAACGTTCATCATCACAGACACTTGCAGGTATTCACGAAAATGACCACCGCGTGGCCACTGCCGAGGTCTTGTCGCCACTTGGGAACTGTTGATGGACCGAAGTTGCAAACTGCTCTCCCTTGTAGGCGTTTCAATCAAGGCCTTTTGATAACTCCTATAATTTTTTGAAAAGTAAGAGCGCCGGAGCTCGGTTGTCCCTTGTTAATTTTTATAGGAATAAACCTTCATTTTTAGTTCGTGATTATGACACGATCGCGGTTTTTTCATTAAAAATTGCGAAACAGGACCCTTCTGTTTAAGAATTCCTAATTCTTTGATCGATTGATCATATTTCCCATTGAATCTTCTCCTTTCCGGGCTAAAGAGTAGCACTGGCTTCGCTATAATTCCATCAGATTCGTCATATGGCTACGTGGTCACGAGTAACAACTCTAAGTAATGTCTTATATATTTCAACGGTTTCCGTCTAATCACCCGAAATGTCACGCTCTCGGAGCGAATGGGATTGTGGTCCTGATTCTATTACGTACTTTGGAGCCTCACCGACCTCCCTCCTTTCCCTTATCCGCCTGCCTACCTCCTACTTGACCATAATGGACCAAAACTCGCCGCGGAAGTAGTATCGCGGGGCCCCAAAAAAGCGTTAATGTAATATAGTATAAGCGAAAAAATTTAAGGCCCACGGCTCCCTTCGGCCTCGAGCGCCAGTTTCCCCCAACCCCACTCCGGAAGGACGCAAACAAAAGGCGATCGCCCTCCGAACACTTGCGGGTCGGCGCCATTTTCCTCCTTCCTCTTTCGTCTCTCCCACTGTCAGGAGAGTGAACGGGGTGAGGGAATAGGCCCGCACTTCGCTCTCTTGGGACCGCGGGGGTGATCGCTGCGTCACCGACAGGGGTCAGGAGCACGTGAGAAATTGTTATTACGTAAAAGAGAAAAAAAATTGAAAGGAGTCGAAGGGCTGATTGAGCCCCGCCGCTTGGGATGAAATGGGGGAAAAAATTCAAAAACTTGTTGTTGAATCCATTGGGTAGAGTGGCATGCGCACCACTGCATGTG
Source organism: Hetaerina americana (assembly GCF_022747635.1). Taxonomy (NCBI): domain Eukaryota; kingdom Metazoa; phylum Arthropoda; class Insecta; order Odonata; family Calopterygidae; genus Hetaerina; species Hetaerina americana. Next base: position 4,097,506 of record NW_027287095.1, read on the forward strand.
AGTAATTTTACTGGACAATGAGTGAACGAATACACGGAACGAACAAATGCCAACGCGTGGAGATAGACGGAAATATGTTGTCATTAATTCGGCGTGGTCAATATTTTTTCACTTGTCTGTCATGGATTCTCGTGCGAGTAATTCCTTTTTTTCCCTCTTTCTCTCTCTCTCTCTTTCTCTCTTAAGCTTTATGAGCGTTTTCGATTAATATTTTTGCATTATTTGTACCTTTTATTAAGACAGATGCGTACCTCCCCCTCACCCGAGATGCCACTTAAACGAAAATGAATGCGTCGTCAGAACGGAAAGTATGGTCGATCGATGAAAAAAGATAGGGACTCGAACGGATTTTCTTCGCCATGAACGGTCCATTTCTTTTCTACCTTCACCTCCTCCTCTTCACCTCCCAATTTTCTTCACCCCATATCCATTTCTCTCCTTCGCTCGAGGCACAAACCTGCGAACACATTTTACTCTCTGCCCACTCTCCTCCCGAGCCCCTCAAGGAAGGACCTCCCCCTTCTCCCACCCTTCCTCTTCCTTACTCCTTCCCTCCCGCCCTCACTGCGCCGGAATCCACACTCATTCCTTCGTCCTCCTCCGGAAAGAATTCTGTAAAAAATGAAAACACAATACCACCCGCACTCCCCTCTCTATCTCTTGAAAGTCGCTCTTTTACCGTTCTCACACAAAATAATTGTTGCTGCCAAGGACGCGAGGGGACTCTTTCGTTATTTCTCTCTCCTTCTCTCTCTCTTCTATCTCACTATTTCCGCTCTGAGATCGCGTCAAGGGCCTCCACGGGCGTGTGTGTATGTGTGTGCATGCCCTAATCCAGTTGTCATTGAAATTTATTCGACTTTTGTTTCCCAGACCAAAGAGGAGAGGGGGGAAATCATTAAAGAAATCATTGCGTGTGAAAGGAACTGTTATCACGAGTGTCGGGATATGAAGAGGAGGAAATAGGGGGAAGGGCAGTGGAAGGTGGTGTTTTCATGAAGGGGGAAGATGGGGTTGGATGGGTATATAAACATCCCAAGGGGGAGGAGGAGGAGGTGGGGGTAATGACAGGGCGTGTCTGTAGTGAAGGGAGAGAGGGTGATTGGGTGTTGTTGTGGAGTGCGTCGCAAAAGGGGGGATGAAAAGAGAGAGAGGAGGGATTTGGTTTCATAGTAAGGATGCTGTGAAAAGTGCTCTGAACATTTCTTCGAATCGCCAAAAACACACGCTGAGAACGAGTGACTTTTTAAGAAACACTTTTGGGAGACGCAAAAAAAAGAAATATAATAATTATCATAATGATACAAAAAAAGCAAGAGACCAAAAAAAAGGGGGAGAGAGTTGGTGTTTTTGGTGGTGTGAAGGCTACATTATTTCCCACCGTGGTTTGATCAGTTTTCATAATGTTACTATTTTTCAAAGTGTCCTATTTTTTGTATGCCTCTTATTTTTAGAGTTGTATTAAGAAGCTAATATAGGTGTTAGTGTTGTTCGAAGCGGTCGATTTTTCGAAGTCGTGCTGTTCAGTTTTTATACCATCATCATCCTAAATATGAATATATATATATGTATAAACAAGGATATGAATATATATGTATATACATATGTGAATAAATATGTACGTGTGTGTATATATATATATATTTGGACATCTCAGCTGTGCTCTGGAGTGTGTGGTGCGCGCGGGTACGTCCCCGGCGGGTCTTTCCATCATTCAGTGCGCGCGAGCTCTATGGGACGAGCGATACTCGCATCATCAAAGCAGAGTGCCCAATTATCCCCCCGCAAACCCCTGTTCTCCCTCATACTCCCTCAATTCCGCCACTCGAATCCCTTTCTTTTGACGGAAAAGTCGCGGGACCACCCTCCAACCTGCCTGCTGCCCCCTGACCCCCCCCCCCCCATTGCCCCCCCAGATGCTTCGGAAAGAAAGCTCCAAGACCAACTCCTATCCCACGAACCCGATTCGTCCGCGAAGCACCAAGAATGCAGCCCTTTCCGCCTGTCATCCCGCATACCAATTTCCCACTCCCGAAACCGTAGGAATAAAAACACGATGGTAACCCTGCGTCCACCCACCCTAAACGCTCCACCACCATCCCCAATCACACCCCTTTCCCTGGCTCCCCCTTCACCTCACTCCACCAAAAACTTCGTCCACCAGCGGACCACACGGCAGTTGGAGAGTCCCGCAGACGCTTGGGCCAATGTATTTTTTAAAGTAAAATAAAAAAGATAACGGAACGCTCAATTGGAACAAGGGGATCACGATTCGACTCGTAGTTTGTAGTTGCTCTTTTGTGTGTGTATTTTGTGGAGAATGGTGTGTAGAAGGATTTCACAATTTCGCGGAGGGAGGGTTTCTTTTCCTGGGTGGCGGTGGGATGTGTCTGGAGGGTTTTGGTGTGTGGCAGTGGGGTGGAGTGAAGGGTATGCCGTGGGCCGAGGGGTTGGCAGGAGGAGGGTGTTTTTGTCGTGCGGAGGGGCCCGGTATACGCGGTGTGTGGTGTGATATGATGGAATGTTAGAGCAGAGGAAGTGAGGAATAATGAGGGGGTGGGAAGGGAGGGTGTGACCCTCCTTTCCACCCTCCCCCGAGAATGCTTTTCTTTTGCCACACTCTCCCTCCCTCCCTTCGGGGAGAGTTTACTACAAAGGAAGGAGCCGTAGGAGTGGAGTGTCTTCTAGGGGCGGGTCTCTCCGAGTAGGCATGGCCAATTTAAAGTAAAAAAAGGAAAAACAGATGCTGGCTTTAAAACTTCGTGGAATGTGTAGCATGTGTAAATGTCATCCCTCTTCCTCTATTTTCTGCACACTGAATTTATAAAAACAGTTTCATTAGCAAGAAAAGGGAAATTATATTTAAATGACTTGTACTTTTGAAAATAATTACAAAAATAGCATCAAAATACTGTGTTGTTTGTATAAACAAGGGAAGAGCTAACTTTTGCTAAAAACTATGTTTTTAAAACATGAAAATATTCTGTTTGTTTAATAGAGGAAACTCCCATGTTAGCGTGTAAATAGATGCTTTTCACTCATGATATCTATACATATATATATTATATATATATCTATGTGGTTTCGACCTTATTAGTAAATGATGATAAAAGTCCCTACCATAATGCTTTCCCCATTACAATGTTTTAATAATTATAATTAAAACGAGTTTTTCTCCATATATTCACCTGTCTTGTATTAAGTATGAGAATAATTAATCCTTAGGTTTAATAAACAAATGTGCTTAAATAATGTGTAGTAGCATTTTGTGTGTAAACAATTTAATCTGATCTCCTAATTTCTCAAATCAATTTTTATTATCATTATTACAGAATGTCTACTTATAATAATGAATGTAATCCTCCATCCGAATCGTAAGACGAGAAAGGTGAAGCCAAAAATCTCAACAAACCTCCTTAAGCTCTGTGTATTTGATGTTAACCGTATCAAAGTGAATCCTAAAAGTCAATAAAGAAACGTGTTCTATCATATCTCCCTTTGAGTATATTATCAAATCTGCTCTGCTGTCACAGTGAGCTCCACCCCTAATTCCCATCCTGGTCCCCCTTCAATTCCCAGCATCTTTTTCTCTCTTTGCAACCCACTCACTAATCATGACAACTTTTAAGCACTTGTTGGAGAGTACTCTTCAAATTTCAATTAATATCGTCCGTTAACAAAAAAAACGCGAGAAAATGGGACCCTAAAAACACTCAAAAAAACAAAAACTCCCTCATCCAACTTTTCGTAAAAATGGATCAAGTTGGAACTGCTTGGAGCCAATTTTCCAGGTAAAGAAACCATTTTAAATAATTTATGTTTTTACTTTTTTATCTTCTTTCTCTCATTATTGTGTTAAATTATTCCAGTCTCTGCGGTGGACTGGGATTTATTTTATCAAAAATGCTAATTATAAATTCAACCCTATTTAATCAAAAAAACTCAATCTAAAACCTCAAAAAAAAACTGAAAACTTTAATTAAAATAGCTAAATAAATACCAATATTTCGAACTTAAAAAAAAACTTACCTGCGCTTAAAAATGGGGAGCGAATGAAAGATTTTCTACATTCGTTTCTCACATTTCTTTGAAATTTAAAAAGAAACAATAACACCAAAAATACGGAGTACTAAGTTATGTACTAAGATTATCCCGCCATTTAATGATCCCTCCCTCTCCCCGTTATAGATTGACTTATCAATGGATTTTCCCTGGAGAATTTATAGTTAGCATGGCGACCGTAAGTGTTGGAATGGGGATCAATAGTGTGGTCGTTTAATAATGAGTGACTGGGTGCATCCGCTGCGCACTTTTCCGTAGTCTTCTGAAGGTTGTTTTTTTTTCAAGCCTTCTTAAATGGCGAGGTGTTGCGTTCGCGTTCGAAGGGAACTTCACATTCCTTTCTCCTCTCCAGTACTTTTCCGTGCTCTGTGCTTCTTCCTGAGGTGTCGGCATATGCGAGCCAAAAAAAACCACTTCGTTGGTTCTCATTATGCCTTTTTTCGCAAGACCCAAGAGGGACTTACCTTTTCAATCGGTACACATAAGCATTCGTCATGTTGGCCTTTCAAGTCCGGCCCGAATATGTGTCATGGATGCATATTTTTTTATTTTAAAAGAATTTAAATGAGACAAGCTTTCCCAAAATCCGTCACCTGGAGTGACCGAACCGCGATACCTCGCCAGTTAAATGGATTTTTTTTTCTAATGGCTGATTGGAATAGCTGCTAAGTGATGATCGTTTTTTTGTACTCTGGCTGTTCTCTATATTAAATATATATTTATGTGTGTACTTGTGTAACTGTGCGTGCTTGTGCGTGTATGTTGCAAGTGAGAGTACGTGCCTGGGAGCGTGCCGAGTCTCAGTGTGTGTTGTGCTTGTCTGTGTGGGGAGGGTTTTTTCCCGGAAGGGGTGTTGCGGGGCACGGGAGGGTGTGGGGAGGGGAAGGGTGGGGGATGGGAGGTGGGGGAAGGGGTTGGGGGCCTCAAGGGCCTCTCTTTTACCGCCGTATCCTTTTCGTCGCAGCTCGACCACCTCCGTGGCCGCCACCCCGGCCCAAACCTGCCGCCGCCTGCCGCCTCCACTGCCTCTTTCCGGGTCCACCGCAGCCGCCCACCACTGGGACACGCCCCGCGGCCGCCGCCGTCGACGGCGTCAACCACCCCAAACCCCGCCGGGGGCTGTATTCGTCGAAATCGGTTATATTTTTTATACGCATATATTTTCGCCTGTACTGTACAAATATGAGTTTTGTCGAAAAAATATTTTGGTTGTGTTCATATTTTTTTGCCGAGGGATCCCTGACCTCCTCCCTGACCTCTTCATCGGATCGAGCGCCTAGATGTCGCTTGGGCGGCAGCAGCCCAAAAACCTCCTCTTTCAACGGAACTTCGCCGATGGGGCGAAGGGCACAAGAGACATTTCGATTTGAGAGCCGTCTTTACAAACCCATAACAACGTGGCTCCTTTAATGCAGTCAGAACGGTGGATTCTGGTGGAAAAACTTTAAGAAAGAATTCTCCAATTTTTATAAAATCCTTATGCGTTATTTGATATGTGAAAACTAAATGTAATTTGCACCACTGAGTTTTTGAATTCACGATGGCATGAGTAAATGGTATCTATAAAAAAATGGCAGAATTCCTAGACTAACATAGTTTGTGCATAACTGCAAAAATATATTGCGCTTTTTACGACTGCCTCTTAAAATATCTCCGGTCTGATAAATGCAATTTTATTTCTCTTTAACACGTAACCTTTTTGAGAAATTTACATTGGACTTTTTTAAATCTCATGTTGAACAGTAAAGAAATAATGAATCCTCACAGCACCCTAAAGGTCTATAGACACGTAAAATATTTCTGCATAAAAACAATCGGCCTATCTTAAGAATCTGTAGAAACCTTTGAAAGAATTTCTCCCGATTCTGGAGGAGACGTTTTTGAAATAACAAATAAATTCGAGACTTAAGAGAACATGAGATTTGGTTTTATTTCACAAAAGATATTTCGCTTAAAGTTTGGCATTTCATGTTTTAAATGAATAAAATTTTCCTTGAGAGACAAAAAAGTTTTTCCTTCAAGTCTCTGGTGAGTGATCAAATGGGAGTGGGGGTCACGAATAGAGTGGTTGCCCACGGCACTCTGTGTTTACTGGGATACCATTATTATTCCTGGGAAAGCTAAAAATCAATAAAATACAACATATGTTGGGGAAAGACTAATAAGATTCTGCTTAATTTTATCGTCCTCGTCATTTGGATGAAAATTGGTTATACCTACGCTAAAATTGGAAGCACGCAGTACCGCTGTCCTTTCCTGGTCCCTTCGAGAGATAACCAGCAACGCATCTCAGTCCTGACGCTGGGTGAAGGATGGAAATGAGGTAAGTTCCCGTCCCCGAATGGCTCTAAGGAATTCTATTCTTGAATATTTACAGGTTGAAATATAGGAGGGGGCAAAAGACAGACCTCATTAAACAGTGTCCTACCTTCCCCTGTTCCTTTTACAGGTACTTTATTTTCTTCGAGGGTATGCACTTGGCGGATTGAAATAGAATAACTTTCATTGCAATAAAATTAATTCCCTTTGATTAGAACATTTTTAAAGTGCGACTATTGCCGTGATTCTGCATTAGTCTTACACGCGAAATATTTTGATATGCTAAGAAGTTAGAGCTTTCATTAAATGAAATTTACGGTACTTCATTAACATGGCAATGTGATGTAGTGAGTTGAGCTATTCAACAGGATACAACAACAGGACATGCATACAAAATATGGTTATAATTCACGAAGAGGAAAGATCATGAATAAATGCGTGTAAGTTTCTGAAAAAATAACAAGCTTAACAATTTGTATTCACAAATTTTATTGGAGATGGTAAGAGATGGTAGTCTACAATTTTGACAAGACCTCTTGAAGTGACTTTTGAAAGCTGGTTGTCCGTGGAAGAGAAGAGCTCAGATATTGGAAGGAGGATCTAGTTGTAGTATTGAAGTTATTTGGTGTACCTGGAACAACATTTACGGGATAATGAAGGTTTTTTATTGTGGGAAAGGGATTAAATAAATGTAGCCAAGAGGTATTTCGCTTGGGACTTGTAGATAGCCGTTGGCATTGACGGAGAGGCTTGGTTATGGGCTTGGCCATACAAACAAATCGCAACAATCTTAAACCAATGAGATCACAGAAAATGTATTGTAGTGGAGCAGAAGTTCTGCTCTCTTATATTACATTTCCTCCATCTAGTAATCGTATCCGATTACGTTCCAAAATTACTTAAATATGAGCTCAAGTGGAACTTTACTTTTCCCTGATTTCCAATTCCTCACGGGTAAGTATATTTGTAGTCATGTTTAATTTTGACCTTAGAGATTTGAGAGTGATTCAGGTTAGTCAGGAGGTTGGAATTAACAACTATAATTCTCAATTTACGTGAGTACTGCATCTCGCGCTTGCTAGCTCGGTGTAAAGATATTTTCTCGGCCAAGTCAGAGTTGACGCAGCTGGGTCTCGGAGCTGACTCTGCATCCAATGCATTGCTACAAGGCAGCCGATGACCAGTACATTTGCGCTCATTTCTCGAAATAGCTGCTGCGGCCCACCATAGCCGTACTAAAGATGTCAAAGTGCAACTGGACCAATTCATGCGTATCTTGACGCCTTCATATAGATATTGGCGCGTGAAATATCGTGGCCGGTGCCGAGCGGGTTGTGTCTGTGTGCACATGTGCCTCCCCCCACATCGAAAGCCCCCCACAGCACAGCCCTGAGGGTGCTACACACCAGTGTCATATGTCTTAATTACTATAAATTAAGTAGTAAGTGGTATAGTATATGAAAATAAATCATAAATTTCCGAGAGTAATTATATTTTCCCATTTTTAGGAAACACTCAAAGAATTGTTCGACAATAACATGTCTAATGGACAGAAAAACCTTTTAATGCACGATTAAGGGCTATGTTACGTCAAATTTCGCTGCTAAATGAGCTCTTCTGATATTTGGTAAATATTTTCCTGTGAACTGGCGTAGTAACTCGGAGGCATTGGAACGATACCTCCCGTTGAGTTACCACCTCATTATAACCTTCATTAGCATAGCTTCTACTGCACTCCATTCTGCATGGTTATTCATATTACTTAAACTCTTAGTTATATCCTTGTCTTTTGTGTAACGAGGAGAGGCAAAGACCCTTGGAGATCCTACGTTCATTATCCATGATACTTCTCTGCGTCTCTTTGCATCAAGTTTTTCTAATCACCTATCCTCCTCTTCATTCCGTCTCCCTTACTCAGCTTTTTGTCATTACTATCACTTCTTACTCGTATTGACAAGAAAAATTATAAATAAACAGGATGGATCCTTGTGCAACAAAAAAATGTCTTCTCCATTTGTCTTTCAGTTCTCCTTCCTTTATTCTTCACGGTATTCTGAAGTGGTTTCTCAATGTATCGTTAGTTTATTTTCTGAATTATTCAAAAATTATTTAATTTATCAAATCAAGTCATTATCATGTCTGCAGACATTTCGCCACTTCTTTCGAAACCCTTCCAGGCTTTCATTAAACGCGTTCCTTTAATTGGTGGAATTTTAATAATGTCCCACAGCTACAATTGATCGCATTCCTAGTGTGTGCAGCAAAAGTTCGCAGATTTTATGGTTGACCCTTTAGTTTTTGTAAGATCAGACCAAAGTTACAGGGCCAACATCTCCCTTACACTCTTCAATCCAACTTGATTGATCCCAGAATACACCTCAAAGCGCCGAAAGCACACAATTAGCGGAATTACATCGCCAAACAACGCACACTCACAAAAATATTGAAATATCGTTATTTCAATGTCGCCACCCAAAAATACGGACGACGGAGGAGAAACGTACGACAGTGACGACAGGATAAAATTGCATAGTACTCCACCTCTGATTATTTATCCCATTGTAATTAAAATAAAATCGTTTCCTTAAAAAAAACGTGATTTATTGGTATGAGTGCTGAACAATATGAAATAATTCTACTCTTGCCCACGCTTACGAGTACATGTATAGTGACAATAGTGTGGAGTGACCAGGGGTGGGGTGCAATGGTGGATCGGATACCCCCCAGGACGCATTCCGCTAGACACCGGCCGAGACATGTATCTCGCCAGTGTAATATATCGTCAAAACACGCCAAAATGAACGACAGTTCTGTTTAAAAGGGGATTTGGCTCTCTAAACACGGGCTGGATGTTTTACTCCTCTCGGGCAGCTTGCTGCGGCTGCAATTTGATCCCTGGCGCAGGCCAATGACGGGCCTCACAGACAGCAGACTGAACTATGAGCTTAGCGTACGAATTTTTTAGCCTCTCCAATGTTGCAAAGTAAACGCCACTTAATTCCCACTGTCCCTCCACGTGTGCCGCGCTCTTCCCTCCGTCCAAGGGGAACGAGACCTTCCCCTACAGCAATCTTGGAGCTCAAGGTTTTGTAAACCCAGAGAAGGGGATCGGGAGAAAAGGAACGAGCGAGTACACACCACTAAAAACCTAGCCAGTTTCCGCTAGTACTCAGTGTGTTTCGGTGGTGTTTTTCCTTGGTTTCAACACATTTCTTTATTTGAGAAGGAACCACTTTGCGAAGGAAGGAATTCGTTTTATCTCGATCAAATGAAACAATGCACTGTTGCGCACGTGGTTGATTTGGTGCATGTGGCGATCTTTGTGTAAGTGCTTCTAAAGGAACTTGAGTGCAATTAACATAAGTGAAGGAAGCCTGATTCCGTCTATTCGGGAGACGCTGATAGCCCAGCGGTGCGATGATATTTCTTCTGCGGCACCATTTCCGGGAATGCAGTCTCTCGAGTTTAACGGATGACAATATGAGCAATAGAGTACATTAGAAGCACTAAGATTATCTCAATTTATGCAGTTTCCAATTTTCCATTCCTGCACTTTCTTTATATTATTTCCGCAACGGAAAAACTACGGATTTAACTAAAAAATGATTGAATACTATTGCTTTGCGATATTGTGCGTCAATTTCTGATTCAATGGCGGTAATTTGGCCACATTGCGACCGCTCCCATAGCTCTATTTGTTTCCATCTCTTTCTCTGTTTCACTCTCTCTCTCTCTCTCTGAACCGGCAGGAGAACATACGATCACAGCATCAAGCCTTATAGCATGCATGCATCATGCTCTACTGCAGGTATTAAGTTCCTTTATCTACCCAAATGCTTTCTAGTGTGGGCGTCCACTCATGTCGACTCCCACAAGGGAAGTGGAGAGTTCTCTGAATTGCTCTTCCTTGCGATAAGTTTTAACGAGTTTCGTGCACAGTTTGAATAATGCATTGTTAAGTTACAAATTCCATCATTCATTCTAAATAAGGTCGTCTATTCAAATCGGATTATTTTATTATTGCTCGTCATTGTTGATCTCTTACAATCAAATAATTTTTTGAGTATGTCCTTCAACTTTTGTTGCTGCATTCAGCATATATCCTCACACATGGACGGGATGAAGGGAGGAAGGAAGTACTCAGAGATAAAGAGGGACCTGATGTAGAGTAGGATAATGGATTTTGTGTTTTGTTAGGAGTCACAAAATATTTATTTAGTAGCTGTGTCCATCCAGAAACCTACCTAAACCGGTAGATTACCTAATAATAATAATCTACATATAACAGTAACATTTCCATTGGGGATTCCGAAAATATAATGGGAGTACGTCAGTAGACATTTTGATGCGTGGATTAATTAGTAAATACGTGGAGTCTTGGATATTCGGGTTGTTGCTGTGGCTTAATGTACTGGATTACCATTCAGAAGGTCCGCGTTCGAGGTCCTTACTTGGTGGAGCGCACTTTCGTTTTGTGCGCCGTCCGTCGGATGGGATGTTAAACTGCGGAGGACCCCTTGGCACTTCTCGTTAAGATTCGGGTAATGCTGGCGCTGGGTTTATCTCCACCTCCCTTCCTCCCTCCCCATCCATCCCTAGTGGCGCATATGACCTCAGCTGTCGGTAACCTCCACAATAACTACTGCTTAGTAACTGCTTAGTTCGTGAAATAGTGTGCGTGAGATATAAAAACAGGAATGAATGTTTTATTTCAAAAGGTTTGTTCAAGATAATCTGGAACGCTGATAAACTTTTATTTCTTATTCGAGCCGTGTACCCATTTCCTCACTTATGTTCTGTTATAATAGCGGAATGTATGCATTTAGATAGAAAGCATGATTTTCAGGTTCAATGTTGTCAATCATAATTCGCAGGCCAACGAGGAGTGAACGGCACCTACTAATACAGCAATACTAGAGTGGGCAATGCGATAGAACGGGACCTTTTTTTATAACAGAATTCAGAAATGTTTTATTTTGGTTCGCTACCTTCTATATTCTGATCCTTATCTGCTCTCTAAAGGTCATCTTAAAGCTGTTAAATAAAATATTTTGTGCCGAGTATATTTTAAAGAATTTAGACGTTTCCGGAACGTATGCACGGTAAAGGGCTTTTACAAAATAGAATATATTTTGTAAGCAGCAAAATCAAGAACTCTCCGGCATTTTTGATCACACGAGGGTACGTTTTGGAACATGATAATCATTTCTACCTTTGGATGCACACTACGCGCAATCAATTTAATATGTAGTAGCATCCCTCGGGCTTTTTCTTCAACTACGAATTCTCTTCTTTAAAATGCATCCTGCCTGTTGTGTATTATCCGGAAAATTTCTTTGAAGTAGAATTTGATTGTCCACGTTTTTAAATGGGACTCGGGTTTTCTTGGTGGGGCCTTCGGTTTGCATCTAGTCTATATACATGCTCATACGATTCTTTTCAAAAGATCTTAGAAACTAATTTATTTTTGACTTTTTGGTTGTGACAGGATTCGTTTATGCATTTACTTATATTCCGGGGCTTTGTACGAAAATGCCGAATTCGCCGTCTTTTCTTCGGAGTAATGAAATTCTGAGCAAATAAATTGGGAAAGATGATCAAAGTACTAATCTCCTCAAGATATTTAGAAACGCCGCATTGCAGTGCTGAATAACTAAAGCGATGGATGCGAGATTAGATGCATATCCGGAGCACTTCGAAGCTGCTTTTGTTCATGCTTCCTGGTTTGCGAAAACTAGTAAAGGTATTTCGATATTTGTTAGTGATTTTGTGTTGAGGAGGTATAGTTAAATCGGTTAAGAGAACATCTCAGTTTGATTCATGGAAACAAATATTACTAACGCTTAAAATTTTCTTGTAAATTACGCCACAGAAAAATACTTTTTCAAATACCCTGTTATCAAAAGTGATTTTCTGAGCTGTCTCTTTATTTTAACGAATCTATATCATTTTTTTAAGTTTCCACCGCGTTAACGATGCAGGCTTAATTTCGATTGAAATCTACTGTATTATTCCCTTCAGAAATGAATTACTCCACGCCTTAGAACCTCAAGATTTATTATACAGATCCGAAGTTGTTGAATAAAGTGACGACGGGAGTGGAATAACGTTCGACACGAGGCCCAGAGCTGTGCTTCGTTATTTTCTCATTCGAGTAAAACTAAAAATGAAATCTCTTTGTTTGAAAAGGATCCAAAGTAATTTTGGGGACGAGAAGAGCTTTCTGGTACGAGGCGACCCCCCGTTAGCCATCCACCCCCGCCTTTTGCAGTACTTCGCTCTTTGTTTGCGACACGAGACGGACAAGTTGCTTTGTACTCCGGGGGGGGAAAGAGGATTGGGAAGGGGAGGGGTTTTTGCGTAGGCGGGGGAGTGGGGAAGCAAATCCGGTCCCAAAGTTGATCTCAAAGGCAGTGAGGCAACCCTAGGGTCTTATCCCTCATTTCAGCGGCGGGAGTTGGAGTTTGATGGGGGGCGGAAGAACAGTGGAGGGGCGTGCTACGGAAAAGCCAACCGCCACCGCAGAGGAACAGCTCTTGCTTCTTAGCACAGCTCTCTCGCGGGCTCGCCTCTTCGTCGCACAGGGTTCAACCCGCTCCTCTTCGCCGCCGCGCACCCACTCCCTCACCCTTGCAGTATGGTCGTCATGGGCCTTTGGTTGCGGTGAAAGAGACGAGCGATCTAACCTTATGGCAATCTTGGACTTTGCGAAGCCTAACGCAAAGGCCAACTCCACTGCAAAATGTACCGCACGTAGGTTAAGTTATAAATTATTTTTTTTTCTTCCAGCTGGAAGCTTCTCCTAACTCAGGAAAACTTCAAAGTGAGCTTTGAAACAGTGTATTTGTACAAATATGACTAGATTTACAATAATAATAATACAATTTGATAACCAAAAAAAAATCCAATAAATGTGGGTCTGAACGACGACGGCAAAGAATACTTCATTGGGCGACTTTAATGCTAACAAATTCTCAATCCACATATCTAATTCCTGTGTATGTTGACGTCGGTCAAAATTTATCAATTAGAGAACCTATGTTTTGACAGACCGACTCGTTTGTTTTTTTAAATCGAAAAAATAAAATGTAACTTTATTGTTCCCAAAGAAAGCGAGAAATTTGCACAGGCGTAAACTCAAACTACATGAAATTTTAAAGCTACTTCTGATCTATTCCTTTTTTATAATCAGTACGCGTAAGAGTAGCATAATTCATGCAATAGTTAAGGATAAAATCCACACGAAAATTTGATATAATTTAAGGTGTGGCAGTTAATTTAAGATTTATTTTTAATATAAATGCAAAAAAAATTTCATTTATTTACATGCTTTCAGGTAGCACTATCTACCTGTAATGCACGCCTTGTCTCAAAATTAGCAATGATTTCTTAAATAATTGGTCGATTTTCAGATGATTCCTGCGTCGTTTATAAGCTCTATTTTAATTCGTGTATTATCTTCAATATTAGTTGCACAGACTTAGAAGAGATGACTTGAGTCTAAACATATTTTCTTGGTATATATCGGGAGAGGGGTTCATTAAGCATAGATTGGTTCAACGGCGAATAACTTAATTTTGTTTTCATTCAGTAGAGCGGGAATTTAAAACAGCAATTCAAACGTGTATTCACGTATTTGAATCTTGGAAATGTCATCCGGTATCAAATAAGTGTATGCAAGATTTTGTTGGATCACTGAAATTCGTAGGATTATAATGGGTCCTTCTGAGGGGATAAACGCTTGATAAATTTGACCTAACGGCTCTGTGCAAGCTCCTACGAATGTACATAGGAGTGGTACTTGTTACTTTGATTGCCGTCTCTTTGTCTGGAGCGAGTCTTTTAGGGACGTTTGGTTCTTCCTGCACTATTACGGTTCACTACTACTCGTCACTTCTTTACTCTCAGATCATTGCTCTTGAGGGGATGATGGGTGTAGCATGCTGACGTGCTCATTTCGTGTGGGATCGTTACATTGAGGGTCATAAAAGGGGAATTACCGTGGACTCTGCTTCCGTGGAACAGCTAGCATATGGTATTAGCAGATTTTAATAGGTGAATGAATTAAAAAAAATTAGATTTATAAATTACTAAGTAGTTTGAAATGTCCCAATATTCATTCATTTTTATTTGTAAAGAAATCCACGTCTCCTATGTGAATTTATTGTTTTAGTTTGAAGATTCATAATATATTAGTTGATAAAAATACATATGACGATAGGAAAAATCAAAGCCTAATACCCCTAAGTACTCATACGGGTAAAAAATCTAAAAGGAAGGTTAATGTTGTGTAAAATGCAAATGGAATATTCCAGAGAATTTTCTGATGTGAAGCCAAATTTTATTTTTATTTAATCAAAAAAACGAAACGTAGATGTCAAATCCAAGGCTAAAACATTATATTTTTCTACTTTAAAAGAAAAATAAATAGTGGTGTGTATCTCAATTTGAGTTACACCCCCAGTTTGAGCTTTCTAGGTCAAAATTACATGGGTCAAATCGCCGTTAATACGTGAAACCATGCTCACAAACATGCCAATTAATAGGGTAATTTAATCAATTAAAGTTTTCATTCAAAATATTTGCTCATGAATGTCAGACTCATAACACACTAAACTTCGTAAGTTTGAGCTGACTAGCTCAAAAGCATATAATAAATTGGCTGTGGACCCAAAGACATTCATAATACACCGGAAAATCTTGTTTTTGCGCTCAGATTAAATTAATTTAGGGGCGTGAGACTTGGAATAAAGTTCATTTGAAATAATTTTTTTATTGCCATGATCAACTTATGAGTTCGAGATTCGTGTATAGATACTGACTTAGCTGCAGTTACGATGCACATAATGAATTGGCAAGTGGTGAACTCTATAATACCATACCATATTTACCTTGCCTTAGACTATGTCGTCTCAGACCGGCAGCAAAAAGTCTAGGAGAGCTGTTACACATTTTTATAAATGGACGGATTCAAAGTGATAAGACATTCATTTTTCTTGAGAACAAGGCCATTAGGCCTGAAATGTGATCACAAAATCAAAATTTTTCATCGTGACTGTTATCTCCAAAATTTTATTTATTCACGCGCAGGTAACGGCCTTCGTTAGTCGCGCTCCGACTTGCGAAGTTATTCGATTCATCAGGTCAGGTCAGTCATTACATCACTTATGATATCGAGCCCCCTGAGGTTTGCGCTGGGTCAAACGAGAAGGCTTTCAATTTTTTTACGTCCTGCAAATTCGTTCCAAACCAGTCTCGTGTGGAGTTCTATTTTTCTAGCGGATATGGTGTAAAACACTCCGTTTAAATCAGGTAATATCGTACTCGTATCATCGTAGCTTTTGTGACCGATGTCACACATCTCATCCGCAAAAGGTACTATTTCTTAATAGAAGGCAATAGTTAATAAATAGTGGCAAATAACTCCTCAATAAAAGAGGAATAAAACAAACAAAGGAGGAAAGCGTCCTTGTTTTCTCTCGGGAAGTTTTTGCACATTAAATGCTATACCTACACCATTACATGACTACTATCGTCATATAATGCCAATAACATTTCAACGATTTCCTTTAACAAACGCTTTTTCTAAAAATCAAAATATTTCGAAGTGTTAATCTGTTTTAATGTTATTGTATAAATACCAATTTTGAGCCAATGAACTTTATGGGAAGATGAGACGTGATTTAAAAAAAACCAAATCAATTGATATTTCTGTGAATCATAAATTAATGCAGTGATATGATAAAATCATTTCAGTTTATTAGGCATTTCCTTACTATACATGAATATAATTTCCAGGAATTATTACACAAAAATAATGTCCGCTCTGTTAGTCTTTTGGGCATTTTCTTATTTCATTTTAAATATCAAAGAGGTTCCCATCACATAAAAGAATTAAGTATTACCGACTGAAGCCATGTGTCCGTAGATATTTATTTTTGGGATGCTGGGGTTATTACTCAAGCATGACTTCATTAAAGGGATGGTGAGGTTATGGTTACACAGGACTCTACCTAAAAGATATACTGAGGAATTTTTGCGTTTTGGCTCTCAGTGGTGCTCGCAGTGCGAATGAAGATGGTTGAATGCATTCGTACATCTCGACCTGCAATCGGAACCTTTGAGTGATTCAGGACGAGAGAGATATTTAGAAGTTTACGAGCTCCCCCCTTGATCAACAGAAAGATACCAGAGAGCAGCTTGCACCATACATCCAGTGAAATAGGGCATGGAATTTACCTCACTCCATTCCTTATCGTCACTTACCGCTTTGACTGGAGTTACAGAGATCTGTAGACGAGTAGGCAGTCGACTCAGCGCGTGTCTGAGTGTGTGTGTGTGTGTGCGCCTCTCCCGACATTCGGCCTTCTAAAAAGTCGAGTGTCGGTAGAGGCACACACACCTCCGTTTTACAGGTCTTCCCCTCTCCCCGCTCTTTACCAACCCTCGCATTCCTCTCCTCTCCCGCCCATGACGGAGAGAGAACCCGGCCGTGGGGCAGCCGTCGCCCGCCGAGCAGAAGGGAGCTCTCGGGGAGGGCGTGAGTTGGCCAACACACAAGTAGTTCTGCACATTAGACCTTTCAATTATGCGCGCATATGGGTAAACACGTTTAACTCCCGCTCAACATGTGCATGTTGTAGCGGGCTGGTAATAAATGGGGAGTGAAGCGCTTGTAGTCATCTGGCATGTAGTTTACGCTATTTGCTCTCCATGCGGCACGCTGAGTTGATGAAACCCCGTGTGATATCGCTTCGTGAAACCCTGTCGTTATATCGATGAGACTTCGTGAGCGGACAAGACCTGGTAGCAGGGAGGGTGGGGTTGAGAACTGGCTTGAGTGGCTGGGAGGACTATCGGGAAAATAGAATTGCAAGTTGTAGAAATGCACCCTCATTATACATTGTAACGAAAGGGTACATGTAGTTGTTTTGACCATGAAATAGAGTTGGTAGCTAATATGTCTTGAATAGTATGGCAAGGCAATGTTGGGGAATGTTGATCATTGATCGAAATATTCTACAATAGAAAAGAAAATTGCTTGAAGATTTAAAACCATATTGATTTCTGAGCTTTCGTATGGCTAATGTTTCCATTAATAAGCTTTATATTACTGCTGAGTATGTAAAATCTGCATTTGACCGGATTTCTTTTGTCACGTGGGTATTCCCAGTGGTGACAGCGCCCTAAAATATAAATAAAACATTTAGCAAAGGATATTGTTCGCATTAGCTTTTCATTGTTCAGTACTTGCCACTGTTTTACAGAAGTGGCAAACATACGATAGTAGTTTTGTGATACGTAGCCTGAGTATTCTGTAATCAAGGACTCGGTATTCCACGATGATTTTGTAAATTCGTACTCCAAGAAAAATCGGAATAACATTGAACGACATTGCTTTTGGAAATGAATTCAGCAAAAAATTAAGTACCTGAAAAATGAACGGTTGTGACATTCTAAATAATGGAAAGGTAAGTCAGTATCGGCATAGGAGGGAATGAAGCATTTTACAAAGAGATGGGTGTTTGATGACTTGAACATGAATCCACACTTAAAGGAAAGACAGATTGATAAAAAAATTGATATGGAGTTCGATGCCATAAGCGCTCGTAGCTTCCTTTTTTCCGGGAGAAGGCCAGCGAAGGTTGTTGAATTGTGAAATACTTATATGTAGAATAAACTTGAACTAAATATTCTCAGAAAAGAGGGCAAAAGAAGAAATAGAAAGATTTTTGCGTTTTCATCACGATTAATTTAACGCAGAAAATAATAATTTGATATAATTTAATTATTGATCTAACTGGGTTTAATAAACTAATTAGTTCTTTGAGATTTAGCTTAAGAAAAAAGCATTCAAATTGGGCGTATAGATATTTGAAATATTGAATGTAAATTGGCCACTCGGATGTCTTTCCTCCAGTGAATACAAAATACTACAAAGGTAACTATCTAAAGTCGTAAAATTAGTTTTTTTTCAGAATGAATAGTTTATAAAATGTATCAATGGTGGACGATCCTTTAAAGTCCTTTGTGTCTTTCCTTTTCCCACTTTTCGTTTTTTAATGAAGACAAATGGGTTGTGTGTGCATGCGCTTTTGAACTATTAAATGCTCAAACCATAAATATACGCCATAAGTTGTGTGCGGTTATCAATGATTTAACGATGGCCGCTACGGTTAAGCTGTTTATTATCGAACCGCACGCAAGAGACATTGTCGATTCATCTGCATTGACAAAGTTACTACTTGCTATAAACTCGTTTTAATTATGTGCAGCGTAATCACAATGGGTTTCCATTCGCAATCATGAGCCTTCTCGCGAAATTTCATATCCATTTCAACTTGTTCAAGTGCTATACAGGTAGTCATTTGCATTTTATGAACTTTCAGAAAAGAAAGGAGTTTCAGCAGGCCTCATTCCATTGCCTAACGATATTCGGGAAGAGGTTCATCTGCACAAATGCTGCTCATAATTGAAGGATCCTTATGCTAAAACTTGTCGCGATTATTATACGATTGCTTATTAAAGATAGTCTCTTTTTCAGGTTACGTAATCAACTCACTCAAGACTGTAATTTAGAAGCAGCAATGCCAATGATGAGTACAAAATATTATTATTCATCTTTTACTGTCACTTCATCGTAAAATAATCTTGTATTTTAAAGTTAAAACGATAGTCATCCTAAGCCAATTCTCTAACTTTATATTTAGAGATCTGGTTGGGTCAAAGGCCTTAAAAAATTAAGCTACCTTCTTTAAGAACTCTAATTTGTCATCTCATCTCATATCTCACCCCCCTTTCTTCCCTATTATTTCAAAACTGTCTACTGGTGCCGAGATAATAGGGAAATTAATATAGTATGATCATTTTTTGTTTATTTCCTATTTTTTTCTGGCAATAATATGCAACATGGCATTTTGTAATGGTTTAGTTAGTCCATATAAACTTGAACACCGGCCAGGACATATTAGATGAGAATCGGAAAACATTGAATTAAAATATGCATGGTTCAAGTGAATGAGTGAGATTCACTAAGGTCTAAGTACACCCGAGTGTTTGAGTGACTGCGAACGTGGACTTGGTTCTCTTTTTTCTCTTTTGATTTTTAATTTCAATTTTTTTTCATTCCTGTGTGAGTACAACGGATGCCTGGCATAGGAGATATCCTTGCAAACCCTGCATGTGTGTGTGAATACAATTCGCGAGAGTGACAGTTTTTCCTCAACTCACCCTAGTGATCGAGTGGTTGTAATTTTGTTTTATTTTTATTAACTTTTCTTTTTTGTGTGAAATTGAGGTACACGTGGGTTACTTTTTCCCAAACACAACCAAGTGACCTAGTGTGTGTTCCCTATCTTTCTCCTTACCTGCAACTTTGTTTTTACCTCCCTCCCTTCACAAACCTAATGCCCATCAAGTTAACTCTCTCGGCTATTTCGTTTCTCATCGAGTGCATGCAATGCACCATTAATCTCGTTACTTCTGTCTTGGGCCACCATTATTCTTCTAAGTTTCTATGTGTTCAATTTTTTCCCCATTTTCTTCGGAAGATGCAAAGTGGATTTGAAAAGATGGAGTTTAGTGAACATTCGGTCAATCTGGTGAACGCACTCACGTTACTTTGCTTTGCTATGGCATGCACTCTCTCATGTGTCTGAACTCCGAAACCTTTTAATCCAGCCAAAACTTCGCCTAGTCTGTCTTATGGGTATTGATTTTATTTTTAAAATTCGTTTATGTGTTAAGGCCTAAAAGTATTTCAGAAAGCAAATTTATGTTCGTTGATAGATATTAAATTCTGAATTTCTTTACGTCGTTGTCTGTGTTAATTGGGTTTTGATGCCCGGTGACGTCAGCTTGTTCCCTTATAAATGTAGTATTATGGGGAAAACGCAAATATCTATTCACTAACGGAAGCTAAGCATTGTCTAGAGACGAACTTCTAGATTGTTAGAAGTTAATTGGAATATTCCACCTACTCGATTACTGAGACTGTTTCTACAAACATAATACAAATACATTTCTTCCCTTTCATTTAAATCAATTGAGAAACACTAAAGACTGCTGAATTAAATGCTACGGCAGGTGGTCTACGTATATGGCTCATCGGTAGAGAAACACGTTTATTTGGGCGATGATACGTATTGAGGTGGATTAACAAAAATCCAGAATTTCACTGTGTGAATCATTACGATTTATTACCAGCAAAAACCAATTAGTCTCTTTTGATTCCTTTCAATATCAAGTCAAAGAAATGACGTCGTATTATTTCGGATTGAAATAATGCTGTTCAATTATGCTGTTTTTCCCGAAGGGGTTTTTTATTTTACGTTGGAAGATTTTTTTAATTTTAGAAATGAGTTCCCTATAACAGTGGAGGCAAATGAAGGAGAAGTGGTAATGCATATGCAATGGAATAATAATACACTAGAGTGCTTAAGTTCTTGGTTTTAAAAATATTTATTCAGGGTTTCTTAATTATAGTCGTCCAATAATCGAGTCTTCATTGGTTATATCTAATTTCAGACGGGTCTCTCGCATTTATTAAAAGATAGAGAAGTACTTGGAGATCTCTCTGACATATTATAAAACTATCGGCTACAAAAAAAGGAATGCAATTAGGCAATATATAATTATATGAATACGATAGCATGAATATTCACCTGAAAATGGTTTACAAGCATTTAAACTTATGGAAATCAAATAAAGAAGGAAGTGCAGAGTGCATAAATAAGAAAGAGTATAAATAGGAAAATGGCAGTCAGTATATCATAATTTAATTAATCTGATAGAACATATCGTGAATTAGTAGAATTCGTTGCATGATAGGATAATTTTATAACCTTTCTATATAATTTTTAAAAAATTATTGTTTGACTCATCAGAGTCATCTGTGTTTTGTGTATACCTTTGCCGTTGTGCATATCCATCAACGTGCATATACCGGCCCAATAGTAACCCAATCCTGAGATGTCCCGGATGCCCTGAGACCCATGTAAAATTGCTAAATCCCATTTTTAAAATAGAACGGGCATTACGAATTATATTTTTTTATAATAATGTTACGTTTGGTATGATAGGGCTTGGGAAAACTGACAAACGAGTCTGAATTCAACGGCATGTTTCTTTTTATTGGGTATTTGGCGCTGTGCCAAAGTATGTCATCGTCTGCAATTTTCCTGCAGGAGGATAACTATTTCCTTACGAGCTTCTCGGGGACGAATATGTCAGCGATGAAATCTCTATGCGAATTTCCCAACCGCGATGTACGTTTCTCGTTTTTTGCGCTGGCGGAGTATTTGAGTGGGCGCATCTGTCCGTGCAGCAGGAAAACTTGAGCAGAGGTAAATCCAACTGCACGGGGAAATTTGTCGTGGTGCAACTTCAGCGGGTGTGGGGGAGGAGGGGATCGGACTCCGAGGGAAGGGCGAACGGATTTTTACCTCGCCGCTCCCTTCCGCCCGAGTACAGATGTGGGCGGTTGGGAGAGGGCACAGACGGGACAGGTCAGGAGTAAGGGAGGGTATTCGGAGGTAACTCCTCGGGTGGGGAAGTTCAGCGTTTTATCCCGGCAAGCCCCATTTCACAGCGCCTCATCTCCTCCAATCATATTGAGGAACCCTCGATATTCCAAGCGACCGCTATGAATGCCCAAATGTATGCATTTGTCCATTTATGCATGCAAACTATCTGAATGGAAATAAATAAATACAATTTCAAGGATTTCTCGTTTTTATAGTAGAATATAGTATTGCTTTTAGCATAGGTTAAGACCAAAGGAGTTTCTAGTGCGTATCAACCACAGCCGTAAAAAGGAAACTATGAGTTACATTTATTATTTCTCAAATTAGAGTCTGAAAAGTAACGAAATGATCTTTACCTATCTCACTTATGATAAGTTGAGACTGCAATGGAAAGAAATTCAGGAGAGTCATACGAGCGTGAAAGAAATATCTTTATAAAAACCTATGCAAGGATTGCGATCAAAGTCAAGTGAAATTAAGGTGGAGTAAACAAAAGTGAAATAACAGCTACACATTTTTGAATTCACACCTAAAATTGGGAAATAATCAGGAATAGAATGCTTATATAATTCCTGCTCCTGTTAGGTTAAAGTACGCAAAAATACTATCAAGGTACATTACTGCAAAAAAGACAAAAAAACATGAGCACTTGAACCAAAATTAAACTTAGAAAAGAATATTTTTACTTCATCCTGCGCTGATATTGAACACTTGAACTCAATTTGCATCTCCTAAATATGCAATTTCTTCATGGATTGATACATGAAAATTACTGAAACTCCTGTTTCTCACCAATCAAGGTAAAACGTGTCATCTTAATATCCAAAGTAAGTCGCCTTTTTTTCAAATGGAGTGATAAATTCTGTGGTAAATATGTTTAAGGAAACGTCTATGTAACGGAAAAAGGAAACTAAAATTTTCAAGAAGTTCTCTCGGGTTTCCCACCGGGTCAGGTTGCAGTACACAGGCGTTTCGATAGCTGACTCTGCCATCGTCTTCACCCCGAGAGAAATTCTTGAATACCATACGCCGGGAACACGTGAAATCCTTCATGAAACTAAAATTATTTTCGATTTTGGATGGCAAAAAGGAAAACAGAAACTACGAGTTGAAGACAAAAATGTATAGAGCACTGTTCTCATCCTGTGAAGAGTTATGTAAGACAATCATGATGATGTATATGTTTGCCAAGGGCATATTCCCGCATGTTACGGATATCGGCCAATAGCCTAAAACAGGGCTTCCTTGTTTGTTGTACAATATTATATATTTGTTAAATGTTACATATTACCATATAGTTTATATCTGTTATGTACAACTTCTTGGAAAAATAAACAACTTTTTGACTTTTTGACTTTTTGACTTTTGGATATTGTTCCTTAACATGGTTGCATTAGGAATGAGGGTCACATGTTAATTGGTGTCTATTTAATTTAAAAAATGTCTTTTATATTATAATCAGAATTATTCCCAAAATCCGCATTCATATTGGTGGAATAAAAATTCACAGTGGGAATTAAATGAAGGATATATTAAGGTCCAATCGGAAGAGAAATTTCGGTAGGGATGCAAATTACAGGCGACATTAAAGATAGCTAAAGACCTTGATACTATGGAGGTGCTTCAGTGCAACAATTTTAGAGCGTAAAAATCATTCGCCTCGACCGGAATCGGATCCCTCGACGTTCGGCCGAGTGCTTTAGCCAGTTAAGCTATCGAGGCGTCTTCTTTAACTCTAAAATTTCAAGGCAAATGATTTTTACACTCTGAAATCGTTTCATTGAAATACATATTAGCGGATGACTCCTTTAAAAGTTACTATTACGGCACCTCCAGCAGTTTCTTTGAATATTATAGAGGTGTTGTATGCCTCGAAAGAAATTTCTTAGAGGAAATGGGAAGAGATTCGCTTTGAAGCTTCTAATATATGGGACGGCGAAGGATACACAAAACGGTGATATGGAACGAAAGACGAAACAGCGTTGATTATGTTTGGGGAGGGAGGAATATTTCGACGCGAATTGTAGGAAGATAGAGAAAATATAGACGAATTTCAAAATTTGTGTGCCTAAAATACTGGCCAAAGGAAGAATTTTGGGTTTTCGGTGAAGAGAGAGAAATGTACCTAAGAAATTGGATAAATTAAAAGAGTTTAGAAAGTTTGACTAGGTAGCGAAAATTAAAAAACGCTTTTTTTGCTGTGCGTAAGTACTTTGAGCCTTCTGTGGTATGGATTATTTTTCAGGGCCTTTTTAAAAATCCTGCATAAATTCGTTGGCTATAAAATACTATTAATAGTCTCTCCGTGGATATCCACCCTCGCTGAAGTCCGCTAACAATATTTTCGCACAGCGTTTTAGCTCGCCCCATTTTCCATCCCTCCTCTCCTCCCCCAGCACTTTGTTCGTTCACCCGATATTCTCCCATTCTCTAAGGACGGCCCGACGGTCGACAGATAACAGATAGAAATTTTTAGCCGCTTTACGCACTCACGGATATTTCCGGGCTTACTGCCCGTGCAACGCCAGCTTTGTGAGCGGCTTTAATCCAAAACTCCCGCCGCCTAAACAAAGCCAGTATGCATACGTGTGCATTGCGCTCCCTCTTCCCTTCATCCCTCCGCTCCCACTCCACCTCCACTTCTTCCTCCCTCTCAATCCACCCTCCAAAACCCTCGTTCGCCTTCCCCCTCATCCACCCCACCATCTACATCTCCTAGATCTGAGTAACTCATTAATTGATATTCCGTGGCATAAAAAATCCTTTTATGCTCTAGGTCACACCCGGAAATGACACCAGCTATTTTAGGTCTATACGTATATGACCTTTCCCTCCTTAACTTTGTTAACCCCGGGCCACAATTTTGGTTAACATTGCCGGGTCTGATTTAAAATTTGTTCAAGTTAGTGAAAAATCCCCCTCCTCAAAGTACAAAATTTTATTTAAATCTCCCTAAAAGAAAAAGTATTTAGGTTCATTCCTTTTTCAGGCTTCGCTTACCGGTCCGGTCTGAAAATGGAGGACGCGGGTTCGAGTCATATCTATATAATTTCCGTTCTTCTAGATATAGGTGGTTTTTTATTGTCCTTTTTGTTATCGATTTCCCATAATGCTAGAAGAATTTCCCCTGGAAGAGACCATTAGGTCTAAATTTCGTCCTAATAAATACTCTACATATCTATCTTTCTATCTACTGCTGACCCCGGTGGTGGCGGAATAACGTTCTCGCCTACCAACCCAGAAATCGCGGGTTCGATTCCCGCCTAGGCTGGTTTTTCTCATGGTAGTAATTTTAAGGGGACGCCACCGACATGTAAGGCCATTTGCGCCATTAGGGATGGATGGCAAAGGGAGGGTGGAGAGAACCCAGGTGTCGTCATTACCCTACTGTCAAGGAAAAGAACCAAGGGGTCCACAATTAAACGTCCCATCCGACGAACGGCGTACTCACTCAAAGTGGTCTCCACAAAGCACCTCAAGTAGGGGTCTGAATACCGCTGAAAAATATCTACCGTCTCTAGAATATGAACCCGAGCCTTCTAGGTAGGAAGCCAGTACGTTAGCCACCGCACCATCCCGATCCCCCTTGGTTTTCCTCCTTATAGGGCTTGGGTGTTTGTGATTGTCTTCAATGTTATCAATCTACAGGGGTTATGTGGAAGATGGGCCTGGGAAGTCTCCTTCTCATCCTCAGAAAAAATAGACGTAAAATAAATATTTGTATTCCGTCGTTATCATCTATGTCTTACTGATTCCGAAGAATCTTTTGTGTTGCTATACAGGCCTAATACTGAACAATCTAGCCAAGACATCGTCGAGTAATAAAGATCCAAAACCTGCCTGCACTAAAAACCAGCCAAGTGCTGTATAATTGTGTTAGTCATTTCATTTGGGATAGTTTGATAGGAATGCTCATTGGGCGCACTTAGCAGAATTTGTAAATTTTGAGCATCTAGGAGTAAATTAACCGTTTTTTCTTCAACGCCCCCAAAGTTCAGTTACCAGGTAATGTACCTGTATGCAACGTGGGCATACGCATGTTTACGATCTAGGAGTTGTTTTGTTGAATTAAAAGATAATTTGAAAAATAATTCAGAATTAAAAAAGAATTTTATTTGGGCATGCATACATCTTCAATATTTTGTCGGGTGGAAAGGTAGCAAATACAGGGAGGCACCCAAAAGTGGTAGGACTGATTTTCTCTAGCGCGAACGGAGCGGAGGAGGGGGGTCTGCCTGGCAGGGTAAGGTGGAGGGGGCTCTTAGAAACAGACCGACACCAACCTCAGTCGCCTGCGGGCTGTCGTTGAGTGAGGACACCGTTTTTAGTGAAGCAAGTTTTTTGTCCGCGTCGAAAAACAAAATGAATCCGAATTTAGAGCAACGTTATTCCGTGAAGTTTTGTGCGAAACTCGGCAAGACGGCCACTGAGACCCTCGATATGATCAAGCAGGCTTATCGGGACACTGCTATAAGCCGGTACAGAGTATTTGAGTGGCACAAGTTGTTTAAAGAGGGTAGGGAGCTCGTTGAAGACGACCATCGCTCTGGACGGCCGTCGACGGCAAGAACCGACACGAATGTGGACAGAGTGAGGACACTGCTGAACACAGACCGACGCTTAACCAGTGAAGAAATTGCAGACCAGTCTGCAATCCAACGTCCAACGCATTATTTCACAGGATTTGGCCATGCGCAAGGTGTGCGCCAAGTTGGTGCCGAAAATTCTGAGTCCTACCACTTTTGGGTGCGACCCTGTACAATAATTTATATTTGTAGAAGAATTTATGGCATTCATGAAAACTGTAATACCGTCAAAGTTGTGGCATCACGTTGGTTATATCTTAAGGCATTTTTATAAATTTTCTAGGTTATTATTTTGAAATTTTATTGTATTTGCGGTGAATAACTTAATGACATGGACAATAAAAATTGATTACGCAGAATGCTACAAAATACTGTATGGCGGAGTTATTTCAAGACGCGAAATTCCCACATATAATTACTACCGTTTCAATAGTAACTGCATTTTGACGGGGTTTCAGGATGACCGCCGATTTAGTGTGTTCATAGATTATACGGAGCAGATTTTTTATTTTGATGGCGGAAGAGTTTTTAATTACTGGAAAAATGGGAGTGTTTCGTTTACGACTTCAACCGGTGCTCGATGCAATTGGATGAAAATGCATCTATCTGGCTAAAAATAAATGGAAAATTATTTTTTTCTAAGAGTTTTAATACCTCTTTGATGTTTCAATCATTTCAGCCAAGACGAAATTGTCAGGTAGACGAATATCAGGCGAAAGAACACCTTTCTTAAAGGAAATTACAAAATGCTACGCAAACTTAGCAAAAGCGGTTATCTTCATTTGGAGTTACATACATGCTTTAATAATTTTTCCCTCACATATTGATATTAGGAATTAGGTATTATAATTAGATTAATTTCTATTTTTTGAGTGTCTTACCATCTTGTCTCGCAAACGCTCTGCCGTTAGCATTTCCTTATTATTACTATTGTAAATGCTGGTTGCTTTGCGCATAATTGAAGGGGTGAGGTAGTCAGCATGGAAATATTTATTTTTTGATACTGTGTTTATCATGCAAAGTGCTAACTCTGGTTTCTTTCAAGGGAAGCATTTTTTTACTGAAATACCCGAGAGATACAGAGTAAAACAGTGTTATTATCAAGTTTAAAAATAGAAGCCTGCAATCACATGATTTTAATTATTTCATTATAATATCAAAATATGTCTTCATATGGAAGTTAATGAATGTTTTAATCTTAAAAAGCGGAATGTTCTAGGTTTAACAAGACTTTACATTATCGGATACCATGCTTGTTTCTAGTGTTGGTCAAAAGAAAGATCTGCTGCGGATGTCATAATTCGCCGGGGAAGGTAGCGCAGGTGTCTTTAGCCAAAGCGGAAATGCGGCAATTATTCGAAAATTTTATGTAACATGACGTGGTAGAGCTTTCGACCGAATGAATGGTTCTAGTAACTCAAGAAATAATTTCAACTTATGAACACATTCCTACCTACTTTTTTAGTCCTATTCCACCTGTGCTTGCAAAAACAAACTTATACTCACCGCCTTTATGGACTGTGCCTTTTTACCACTCATTAAATTGGAAAAAGCAATGACAAGTTTTACGAATCTCTTGGGAAAATATCACGTACAGCGTAAGTATTTGAGCTAAAAAGGCTGGGAAATAATTTCTCACCACAAAATGCAGCTAATAGTGGCTCGGTTATTCTGAATAATGGAAAATGTGAAAGACATAAACTGTTTATATATTTACAAATGTTTTAATTTAGGGTAAAAATGCAAGAATACATCTCATTGCAGTGTTTTTTTTACCAGGAAATATTACTCATATTTCTAAGCTTTTCTCTGCTGCTCGACCTAGTTACTTATTAGAAATATTTGAAAATCTTTCTATGCCTACTCTTTGTATATCATATTCACGCTATTCCCTTTCTGGGCAGCCAGAATCGATAAAGCCTTAATTCAGGTTATTTCAAAAAATTTCTCTTTTTAATCACCCTAACGTATATTGTATTTTATAACATTTCTTTCCTCTCTGCCAAATTCATGCATACTTCGTTCAGTTGCGCATTCAGTTTCTGAGGAATTTTGCCCATTTTGAGAGTTTCTTCGGTAAACATTACCAATTACAGGTTCGTCCGGAAAATAAGTGTACTGACTCCTGGGCTGGGCGCGCCGCTCCAGGCGCGCCCAGCACCACTTTGACGGGCTGCGATTAGAGGGGGGTATGTTGGCAAGCGACGCTGAAAAAGGCAGTCGGCTCTGAGCTGTGGTGTAGTGAGGAGCTCTGTTAACGCGAACCTCCACGCTCGACCCACGTCACGGAACGCGATGCCGAAGTTTTTAGAGCAGCGTTATTCCATCAAATTTGCGGTAAAGCTTGGGAAATCGTCTACCGAAACTGTCGGTATGATTAACCAGGCTTACGGGGAGTCAGCCATGTCCAGAAACATGATCTTTCGGTGGCACAAGATGTTCGTGGAGGGCAGAGAAGAGGTCGACGACGATTCTTCGAGAGGTTCCCGATGATGCCTTCGCGGGAGCGTTCCAGGAATGGGAACGCCGCTGGAACAAGTGTATCGACTCACAAGGGTCCTATTTTGAGGAATATTAGCTTAAGATATGTAAAAGTGTAATAAATTTTTTTTCCTGAGCTCAGTACACTTATTTTCCGGACGAACCCTGTACTTTCTCGGTCTATACCTCCCTCCCTCTCCAACCATTTGATCTTCCCTTATCTGTTTCTTGAGTTGAATTTAATTTTTTTGTTAACAGGGTCAAACCAACGTATTAAATATCTTTCATACATGTCTTTAATCGGTGCATCTTATTCACTTTCTTTAATGACCCACATCCTCACCCTACCAGGTTTACCTCAAATACTCCTTAAACTGCGATTGCCTTCAATGTAATAAGTCGGGGTTAGGTGGGAGAAGGGACTCTGAAGTCTCAACCTCGCCCCAGTGAAGTCGATAAATAAATAAACGCCGACCAAACCAAAATCCATCGAATTCAATCTGCATTCGCATTTATCTTGATATTAAAAAAATTATTGCCCGTACCCTACTGTGAGTGGCTGACATTTATACATTACTATTTTTGCTGTCATTTTTTCAGGTAGTTAATCAATCTGCTACCAATGCTTTCTCTGACGATATTAATCCAAATTTTAAATTTCTTCGAGTCCTACAAGCCTTAAAAAAGTTCTAAAAAGGTATACAAGATAATTCATCCAAAACACTCATTCAAAGGTCAGTTAGCTACGAGAAGAAGGTTTTTAGTGCTTTACATATTTCTCTTTTTAATTGATATGTGTCATTTTTTCTCCTACCCTATACACATTGATACAATTATTCCGTATTTGCAGTTTTTTGGAACAAAGTTTGTAAAAAGAAATTTTTCAATATGTACTTTCATCCAAATATTAGAATAACGCTTGATATACCAACTACGTAGCAGTTTTCCATTTTTCAAAAATGTTCACTGCCATTGAAATCCAAGGGTTGCATTACATATACCAACTTTTCAGCAGTCGAATTCAATTTATGCCGGCCGACCTTTTCCCATTAATATCTTCAAATGTCTCCTACCATTTTCAACCCGTACATTATCGTCATTCTTAGACTATGTTGCAATCGCTTCTTAGCCCTCTCCATTAGCTCTTTTTACCCGTTTCAAAAACAGCTTATTTTTCTTCAAATTATATTCTTGAAACAAACCCCACCCTGCATGTGATAT
Organism: Hetaerina americana; assembly: GCF_022747635.1. NCBI lineage: Eukaryota > Metazoa > Arthropoda > Insecta > Odonata > Calopterygidae > Hetaerina > Hetaerina americana. The sequence continues at coordinate 4,127,699 of NW_027287095.1, forward strand.
AGCACACAGACTCTCATATTTAATTTGTACATATAAGCCATCTCATTTAGAAAAAATATTTTCACCTAATTGACGTGAACATTATACTTCAATTTCAGCTGTAGCACACACTTTGAGCTTTATTCACTTTCATTCTGAACATTCATTAGTTTAGGAGTTATTTCATTTGCCAACAATTGCTCCTTCAGATTGCCCCTAATGGTTCAAATATCAATAATCCATTTTGCATCGCTATATTAAGCTCTTAATAGACCATTCCCGAACGATCTACACCACCCAATTATATCATCCACCGTTCGTTGTTATAACTGACTTTTTTGCATAGAAGGATAGGATTCGTCTTCGTTAGGATATATAAGCCTTCTCGGTACCTACGCGTAGTACTCTGTTCTGAAGTATTTGGCACTCAAGCGTTAGTTCTTGGATATTTACCCTGGAAGTTCATGAGTTAAACCGCAATCTAATGGTGCCACTGTAGATACAGTATCTGCGCTGAGGAGATTAACTTGACAGTGAGTATAACCATAGAAATATTGACAATCCAGCACACTCACAACCAGGACTCGTATTTTGATATAAATTGTGGAAAGTGCTTCAAATAATTACGCATTCAAACAATACAGGCAGAAATGTACGATTTTTTGCTAAACTTAATTTTCATCTGAGATTTTTACAGATGAGCATTACAACTCTCTATTATAATGTCTCTCAAAAGTCATTTTGGATCAAATTACAAACTAAGGTCTGTGATATCCTTGGAAATCAGTCAAAATATATTCAAATATGTATATCGATATGTACATACTATACGGTGAGTGTACATAAAAGCACAGTTGATTTAAACACCAGAGTGAACCGTGGTGGTGAAAGGAAGGTGAGGATAGAGGTAGTTACGTATTTCATACGAGTCCATTATCTGTGATGTTTGGGGGAGTTTTCGCGCGAGCGGAGATGTTCCATTCGGTGCTTTTACTTCCTAGGGATTCCAGTGGGAGTTCAGCGTGGATGTTGTTTCCGCTATCACGGCGGGCACGCCCCGCGTGTTCATCCCCCTTCCCTCTCGCTCTCCTCTCCGCTCGTCTAAACCCCCATTTTCACCCACCTCCTTTCTTCCCAACCACCACCCTTCACTCCCGGAAGGACCCCGCCGGCAATTTTTTCAGGCGCCGCTCCCAAACACTCGACCCAGTTTCCGTTCCCAATCATCCAATATTCAGTCGATCTAAGGTTCATCCCCGAGAACCCGCGAGTTCCTTTTGAAAATGGCGGCTCCGCGCAGTACCAGCGGAGTTCCGAGGATTTCCATTCATTAGACGCGCTCCTGGGCTCCCCTTTCAGGCGCCTCGTGACCCTCCTCTTACGGGGAAACGGCGAGAGGCCGGGGAAGAAATGAGCAAGAGCAAGGTTCGTTGTTCATTAGGAGGTGACGCCGAACGAACCTAATCCATTAAGGAGGTGGGGGTGTCGGATCTTTTATCGAGACCTTGAATGAGAGCACAGAGCGTTCGGCTAGAGTTCATTTGCAAGATACAGCCTCTTCTTGATGGGAAAAATTATACGTGGAATCCACGGATATTGGTGCGTTTTTTCTTGCAGTGTTTGCGCCACTTCCTAAAAAAATAAACTAGAACTTTTTACTGCATGTATTCATCTATGTTAGCTCTATCGTTCCGATACCCTGCGATATATTTATTCGATTTTTAAGCCATGATATAAATCCTATATATGTATAAAATTCAGCTATAACAGCCAAACCTTCGCTCTAAAATATACCAGAGAAAGGCAGAAAAGAAAATTATCTTTATTTGCATGTTTTCATAAATTGAGGGCTAAAACAAAATACTTATCTTCCTGAGTCAAACTATCATGTTATCAAGTCATTATAAAAAACATGAAATTTGTTTATAAAAATATGAAGTCATTTGCAAAAATAATGTGCGTTAGGCATACATCGACGGAAATAAGTAAACTTGAAGAATGCCAGTTAATTAAAAAAAGTAGGTGACGAAGGATGTATAGGAATTCATGCAAACAATTTTGGACGAAAAAATGAAAATTGAAGATAAAAACATGGAACAGAGATAGTATAATGTGAACCGTGTAAATGCTGAAAAAATGGTGACTATTTCACATTTTGTAAATAAGAAATTTATTGATAAGGGTCATAATTTCTGGCGTTTTAAAATCGATATAAAATTGAATAATAAGAGAACAAAAGGACAATAAATAATGTTCTGAGAAACCAACATTTTAAATTGGAGTTATTTAATTTCATTTGGCGATTAAAGTAACTGAAATATTTTTTGAACGGCTGAACAAAGATAATTGAGAATCCTTCGTGTTGGCCCTCGGAATTCAGCAGCAGCGTAATTAGAATGCAAAGAAGTGTTTTTGCTTTGATTTCAATGGGAAATGGAAGAGCCGGAGAATGTCTTTATCATAGTGTTTATTTTCTCATGGAGGCCTGTAGTTAGAAATATTTGTAAAATATGGCTGCAATTTAGGCTATTAGTGAGCGAAATGAAGATTTGTAAGAAAATATTTAAGGCAATGAAACAAGAGGATGTCCAGGTAAGTATTCTCAATAAAAATGAATTACGATAGATGGAACGTGGGAGACATGACGGTAACCGGTAGGGGAATAACGGTGTGCTCTAGATTCTAACTCGAAAATGAAACTTACATATGACGGCCAGAAAGTTGCATTGATCACCTTATCAGTTCGATCGTAACACCAGGTGAAGCTTCCACTAAAATTAATTTTATTCACTATTGGAATTTTTGAGAGTTCTCCGTTATGCAAAAAAGCATATTATTCAGCCATTTATTTTTTGTCTTTAACATGATATTAAAGGGAAATAATTACCCGAGATTCAAGCGGTGAGCCTTGTTCGGAAGAATTTTACTCGCTTCTTTGGGCTTTTATTAAAAACACTCGCAAATATCTTCGTTTCACGGTAAAAGCAAAATGAAACAACAATATTTTTTGCAGACTTATTCCAATGGCTCAAAATGGGTGAAATAATCAAGAGAGTAATTTCGCATTGATTAATCGTTTTAAATGATGGAGATTCGACCAAAAGATATTTCAACAGTAATTCGGAATGGTATAACCGTTAGACATCCAAGCCATCCTTCGAGGCAAGCTTCCGTGTTGGTTTATACCAATGAGATCCACCCTATCGCAGTTGCATGGTCATGAAAATCAAGAAATTGCGCTGATGAACTAGAGTTGCAATGTGCGAAGCGTTGGTTTATCATAGGGTCTATGTCTTGGTTGAAATTTTCTGTCTTTTGGATGGTTTTCTGGCTGAAATCTCTGGATAAACGACAAATGGGCTTTCGAATGAAGTACTATTTAAATGTATTGTCTCACCTAAGCGACAAATAATTATTACCTCAGGTGATTGCTTCGGAGCGATAGCTAGGTGGATAGAGTGTTGATTATCTCACCGGTAATTCCTTTATTCATATCCCTGCCGAAATTTTTCGATTAGCGCATCTAAAATCCAAGCATTACGAGTTCCTGGCTAATTTAACTTTTTGAGAAACCACATCATGATAGAGGGAAAGGAACTTGCTCTCTCGCCACGAATGTGCGTGAATTCAATACTCCTTCTGTGTTATTTTGATGTATACGGTACATTTAGCAATGAAAAAGAGTCTTTTGTTGTGTTACCGTGTATAAAAGGAAGTTAACATGATCGTTGGAAAGTATCTTTAAATTCGTTTTTTCTTTTCGAAAATAGTTTCGGCGTCCAATTCGTAAATTAAAAATACGAAATGGGATATTGTTTTATATCTCGGATCACAAATGTTGGTTATAATTCTGATCATTAATTACCTCCTCAGATCCTTGCATTTCACACTCCCTCTACATTCGAGTCCTCTCATTTTCACATTAGGCAATCGGCTCTTCTCTAACTCTGCCTCTCTTTTCTTTATAGTCTTTCACATCCAACCCATGCACCCTCCCAACCCGCGGATTTCCATTTGCTTTCGAGGATATTGATGTGGATCCGTTCCTCGCCGATTTCATTCACCCTGACATCACGAATGCAATTCCCGCACCGCAGCGTTACTTACATCCGGCCACCGTGCGTTTCCGTGGATTGATTCCGTCACCAAGTATGGCAGTGGACGCGGGATTTGTTATAAAAAATTTCTCACCCACTCCCCATTGTGAAACAGTTACGTTTTCCTGTTTTAATCTCTTGTGGAACAAGATGACAGTTAAATCGCAAAATATTGAAGTGTTGAGCGAATAAAATGGACGATTCTAGTGTGGGTGGAAACATGTGTCATGTTCACTTTCTCCGTTAGAATATGCACATTAATATTATGCAAAGCCTATATGAATTTCCGCTATAGGTTTTGCTCGAAATGTGATGCGGAATTAGTCTAAATTAGCAATCGGCCATTAAAAATCCAATAGCTCATGCAACGACAAGGAGCTATTTTACTCGGCTTCACATGCCGACATATTTCTTCTCCTTGACCGCTTTTATTATTTTTTTCCATGCAACTGATTATTTCCAGAGTTTCTCTATATTGTCTTCAGGTCACTTTCCTCGTGACTACTTACTTCAACTCGCCCCTTAAATAAAAAAAATGCTATCAGCGACTACATAAAAATGATCTGTCCCAAAAATGTGTATAATAAGTCGAGGGAAAACTTTATCGCAGATCGAAGTACTATTTACTAAAACTCTTCAAAACAACACCCTTGAGCATCAATGTACCGGTGTTAGCGCCTATGCCACGCTTCACGAGAATCTCGTTCAACCGCCTCGTCATGGCCTCTTTGGCATTATCCAGGGGCCCAAACTCGTACTAAAAGAGGTTGTACTTTAGTCGTACACAAAGAATCATGTCTCGTCACCAGTAACCGTCTACTCTGAAAACAGGTCACTTACATTAGTCCAAGAGGCCCATGGCAAGATTTTCACTCAAGCAGTCTTCCGGCAGCACCTTGTGGACCATCTTGGCACACCTTTCTCATGGCTAAATCTGCTGTAAGAATGCAGCGCACAGTGATTTTTTGAATATTGCACTCTTCTGCTAATATCCTGGCACTTGGGGGTCAATCAGAATCGAGCATGTGTCTCACTTTCTGCACGTCTTCATCACGCTGTGTTATGTTGATGGATGTCCAGGGAATTTCCCATCGCCAACTTCCTCGTTACCTTGCAGAAAACCATCACTTGTGACATTTCTCCATCTTCAAAAGCCTCCATAAACTTGGTTATGGTCTCCGAACATTATTTCCCGAGTTTAACACAAAATGCTACCGCCCATCGCTCCATAGAAAGTGGGATCGTGAATTTTTGAGGAAACCCTCGAACAGGGATACATTTTAGCAGCGATCCGCAGACTGTAACGACCCGCAGGCAACTTACGCCGGTCGTGCTGCTTTCCCAACACCTCGCACCATTCGAAAGAAACTGCGGGAGATTCCGCAAGAGTAACTTTTAAAGGAGTCATCCGCTAATATGCATTTCAATGCAACAATTTCAGAGTGTAAAAAACATTCGCCTTGATTCTTCACGCCACAAATCGCCCCACTCCAGTCGTCCGCTTCACCCGGAAAAATCGTTTTACTTGCTTTTTGGGACATACCCTATGTGATATCAATGCATCAGTTGATCAGCCAATCGATCAAAGGTTATCTCTCCATCATATTTAGATTATAGAGGATCCCTGATAACTGATATGCACAATATCCCATTTACTTCCTATAGTGATCCATCAATTATTTCCTTTTTCTGATCTTCCTACCCTCTACTTGGCCTGGCTTCTTACCATCCAAGAACCTAAATATTTCCTGCCATTATGCACCCGCTTCTTAATGCTCTTCCTTTTATCAAGAACTTCAACATTCTTCCCTCCCAGAGTTTCTCATACCCTCTTCTCAACAAATGTTTTTCTTCCCCATTTCAGTTTAAAGCTTGACTTCCTTACCCATTTCTTATTCATGCTCATTTCTCAAAAATATTTCAAAGCACCCCTTGCCTCAAGTCACAAAAATAAATTAGGCGTTCTACCATTTAGGGTCGGAACTGAACGGAGAGACTGAACGTTCCTACATTTCCTTACCTCACCTAACAGGAAAAAACCTGACAGCCCACCCTGCAATAAGTTGTCCTTCAATCCCGCACCCATTTATCTCGATTCATTTTGTACAATATCCCTATCATTTCCCAACCCCTTCAATGCTGGTCGAACATTCTCTCGCCTATATCATTGCTCAGAGTTTCACCGCCAATGACAATGCTCTGAATTCATTCATTCTGTTATTGGATTTCCCTGCCATAACTAGTACTTATTTGTTTCATTTCCTATCCGTCCATTTTACCTTTTCTATCTTTCTACCCACCTACATCTAAAAGTAACCCAATCTGCCTAGACCAAGTTTCCAAGCACAAAACTACGCTCCATAGTTAAGTTATTATAAACCTCCATCTAAAGTCCCTTTCATCAGTGTCCTCCTACTCGCTAAAGCTTTGCTCAGCGCTATTTTGCTTATGTAACCACTACTGGAACATTTTTGTTCAAGACACACCAAATATGTATAAGATTTTCATTTTCCTCCTGATCTAGTTTTTCACTACTATTTTAACATTTCACGATGCTCATAATTCGCCAACCATTCATCTCTTGCTGTACTTATACTGATTTTCGTTCCATACCTATTACACAAATTTTCTCAAGCCTCCAGCAATGACAGTAGCTCCTTTGCTGACTGGATCACTAAAACATGATCATTTGCATGGATATTTTATTAATTCAAGACTGACTTTCATTTCTATCTACAGTTCTCACCATGGTATTTTTATCATTTCATCCTCGTATGAGGTTGATAGAACGGGTGATAAGGAACATTCTAATCTTATTCCTTCGCCCATCACTGCATATCCAGACTGTACGGGACTGAATCCCTATTTTACCCCTTTCCCTATACATCCAATCAACGCTGAATTTCTGCTGTGAGTGAATTAATTCTTACGAATTTATTATGTAAACCTCCTGTATGAAATCATTAAATGAAACCAATACTTCCGGATTGCAATCTCTGCGACTTTCTATTTCTGATCAGTAACTCTCCCTTTCTTGGACCCTAAATGATAATCCGTTAATTAATCATTAAACCTCCTCTTTATCTTTTTATTGATGATCCTAAGTCTACTTATCCTGCGTGTGAAACAATTGTTCTCTAGTCCTCACATGGGGTTGCCGTTCCCTTTTAAGGAATTGGAACTAACTAGTAAAATATTCCGGATAAATTTCTGCCTCACAAATCTACGAATTATCAAATGAATACTTTGTCTTCTAAATTTTATTACACTCTTAAGTATATCTGCAGATACCTGTTCATCCCCAAGGACTAATAATTGTATATTATTTATTCCCTTTCTACACTGCAATTAAATACGTCTGGTCCTTAGCTATTGCCATCTGAATCATATTCTCTATGTATTATACCTCCCGTTTAATTTTTTAGCCAAATATCTCATCTATGTATTCCTTTTATCTTCCTCGAATCTTTCCTGATTCAATTAGTGATTCCTTATCTTTCATAATGGAAAAGGATTTATCATCCTTGCCTTATGGTTGATTTTTCAGCACAGTACACCAATTTCACCTTTGTAAACTTTCCATGTCCTCACTCTGAATCCTCCAAAACTCTTCTTTCTTCCTAATAATTTCTCTCCTCGGTATGTTATTTATACTCTTGAACTTCCTTCCATTAGTTTCTACATTTTTCTTTCATTTCATATGACCTCCTATGTTATTAATCAAATCGTGAGTAATCCATGATTTATTTGTTATTTTCCTATTGACTCTTCCAAATGATACGTTTACCGCTTTCGAAAACCATTCATTCATGTGCCCATTTTTCCTCTACTGAACACAAGTTTTCCGTCTACCTTCTTCGCTTTGTTGTGTTTTATTCCCGTTCAATACCCTGCATCCCACTTATTTACCCATTGTCTGTGTTTAATTCTCTTAACTCTGACTTTACACTACATTAATACTGAATTATGATCTGGATCCGCAACCGATTTATTTGTAAACGTAAGAATGGATTACTCTTTTCCTAAATCTGTACCTTATTCCTATGTCCATCATCACCCTCCGCAGCATTAAAATGCCCCATTATTATTCAATTGTTATCATGCTTCCTCCAGATGACACACTCAATATTTCCTTTATTCAACCGCATGCCCGGTGTATGCCATTCTTCCTTTTGATACTGATGGGTTGATGGACCTAAATAATGCTTAATCCCGTCGATTCAGCTTCTACTTTTAATAATAATATCCTATCGCTAACCTGACCTAAGCTTACTACGCTTCTTCCTACCATTTCCCCCAATACTAATTCCACCTCAATTCCCAATACTAATTGCTGGCTCTCTTTTGCTACGCGTTACATTATTCTATTTAATTATTACTTCAATAATTTCCGTTGTGTTTTCATCTCATTTCGTACGGCCATAGAATTTTACTCCATCTCCCGCAATACGTCCATTTTTTAGCTTTTTAGCCCTTAAAATGATAATGACATTCCGAGTCTCTAATCTTACTGGTTCAGTTCTCTTCTGCATCTTTTCCTCTGCTGCTTCGGTTGGTTCTGCTCTATAAGTATTTCATGTGATGATGATCGCGAATGGCTTGCCATAGCTGCAGAATGACACGCGGTCGAACAACGAGGTGCCGTAGTTTCCAAGACTCATATTCATGTGTGTCCATCGTAAGGTTGTAGGAAAAATATTTTAGGTGGCTTTCCGTGGCCTTTCTCAACAGTATCGTAAACGTCACTCCATCACTATCACCATACATAACCTGAGAAGTCAACACTAATATTGCATTGATAGGTGGGGTTAGAGCTTACCTAGTGCTAAGTCCATTCGTTAACAAAGGTCAGTTAACGGGGCCAGTTTATTTTTGTTATAGTCATTAATACATAGTACCCTGTAAGCTTCCGCCTGGATGTGTGGCAGGGGGTGATTACACACCTGAGTAATTTTGACACAAAAAACATCCCCCTAGCGTGGTCGGACGTTATTCTAAGCCTTTATCGTTCGTGAAGGAAATCGCATCTCTTATCCATATGCTGTGCACTTGATCTCTCTAATTATATTTACATTATCTGTTCAGTACTTTCCTTGTGCCACCTGCAGTTTCCAAGAAAGGTTTAGTACCTAAACAATTACACATCTGGAGGAAACTGATAGGGCCCAGATGCGTCAGCCAAAATCGTCAAACCCGGGGCTCTCCGGCCAGAAACTCAGCGCTCTACCATTGATATTCCTTGATCCCACAGATGATATGACTATTTAAACTGAAGCCAAGCGGAAACATATGGGTGGTTAACTGCCATTTTCATCGGGAGATCTTCAAAACAGGACTCGAATTGCTTTAAATCAATTGAATTAGCATTTAAGAATGGTGTATAGTTTGGGATCTTGAAGTTTATAGTGAAACATACGGTTAGTCACTTTATAAGAAGAATCGTAGACATGCACGCTCGTGGGTGGTCAATAGATCCTTGGTTATCGCGATTAATACCGACCTGTCCATCTCAATAGGACGATAAATCTCCAACATTGGACCAAACTTACAGAAAACGAACCATTATCACAGGCCCTGAGTAAGCTCTCATTTTTCTGACACACTTGTAGATTAGGAGGAAAAAACAAGTGGAGTGGTGCGAAAATAAAGGTGAAATGCCTTTGCTTGTTGGTCAGATAAAACATCGAATATGCAGGCCGAATATTAGGGGCTTAATCCAGGAAACGTTCATTCGAGGAATGACCGAAATGCATTTAATAGCCGACAGATCTACATAAAAATAATCTGAAAGAGAGATCAAAGCCAGGCAACCCTAGGTACTCCGTGACCTGATATGAGATCCCCTGTATCAGATACTCAAAGCCAGGTTAAAAGTACTCAAAAAGCTCTAGGGTGCGATGTTGCATCCTGCGTCGATAAAAAATTTCAAATTGCGCATTATATAGGTTGACCGGAAGATAATGACAAAATTAGAGTGCTAGACTGTCAAAGGATACCTTTAAGAATTCAATTCGTCCTTCTATATTTTAAGATAGGATTGTAAAGAGAGATATACACACATACAAACAAATCAATACCCCCAATCTCCCTTCCCTAAGTTTATTCCTCCATATTTTTAAGGATTGTGTTCCAACCCATCCTTCTGTAAACTTTTATGCCCATTGAAGAAATTCTAGTTGGAATTAAGCATTAAAGACATTAATTCGTTAATGTGAGTGACCTAAAAACGAAGATAAAACAATTAACTCTTTTTGTGACAAGTGTTATGGCTTGAGTGTGCAATTAACCAGAGCATGGTCTCTATGAGATCAACATGCTAAAATTGTTTGCATTGAATATTAAGATGCAAACTTGTAAAACTATTTTTACTTTTCATTTTGCACTTTGCTGAGATGAATTTTACTATGCATACTCTTTGTTTTAATCGATACCATAGTGCAGTATCTCAAATTTTTCTTGGTCAAGAGTAACTCAAGGAGAGCTGCCTATAGTGGTCAAAGAATTTTCAATTAATTCATATCCTTCCTGAATCCACTGAGCCAATAGCATGGATTATTCGTACTCGAACTTGAAAGCGTAATACTTCCATGTTCCTAGTCTCAAAAGAAGACTGCTTCAATTCTAATATTATTTTTCCAGTGGGTTATTTCGAAATTTTTTTTTCAATTAAGTTAGTCGACATTTTGGTAGAAGTTTATATACTCTAATGACGTACTCTAGTAACGATGGTGTGAAGAAGTTGCGGCCAACGAGATATGTGTGCTAGTAATCTACGTCACAGTAAACCACGGACAATTATGTATTGGATATAAGAAATATGAAAAAATTCACACAGCAAATAATAAACTGTTGTCAATGATTTTCTGCTCTCATTGAAGTTTCCAGAGGTCTTCAAATTAAAGTCAGGTTCCGCGGACGTTGTAGATAAGTTGAAGTGTTCTTCAAGCATAAAAGTGGGAGCCGGAAAAGTAATGAAAATCCTCCCAAACTCGGGATTCTCAAATGAGGTCGCAAAGCTGATATGAATCCCAGTCGAATCCATGGTATTCATGAAAATTCGGCGCAACAGTTCATTCCGTCTGGCTCGCCACAGGGTAAACTATTATTGAAATGATAATTTTTTTCGAAACGGTAAAAGAAACTGAATTAGAATGTTATAAATTTCTTTTCATGACAGATATTTATCATCTATTTCAAAGTGCCATGATCAATACTTTCAAAAAAACCTTGCTTTGCAATTATAGTGAAATTTGTTTGTTGGGACATCGTTTATAAATTCACAATCCTCCACATCTATTTAGTTGCTGTCATTCTTTTTTGGAATGATTGTTGCCTGGGCATTAGAGCGAAATATTTGTATACTAGTATTGTTTATGTAGTTCATTATTTATCATCCTTAAAACTAGAACTTGTTCAAAAATAAAATGGCCACATATGGAAATTTACTGCTCCCTCTCCCCTTATTGGTGAATACAACATGCGTAAGCCTAAGTTTTAACGGAGCTATACCGTCACCTCATAAAATGGCAACCTACAGAATTCTTGTTTTATAAAAAATAAATATAGAAGTCCATATATATGACCGGGAGTCGAACCCGAGCCCTCCGTTTAGTATTCCAACGCTCTACCCCACATATATGTATATACATACATACATATGTGTGTACATATATACCATATATGGTATGCATGTATATATGTAATATATACATGTATACCATATTGTATATATCTATCCATATATATACAATAGACATAGACCGTAATCAACCCGAAGGTCGGTTTGGTAGGTGATGGCAGAGTTCACCCAGTACTAAGCGCGACGGCGTGTGAAATTCACACATCAGGTCAGGGGGGCCAGTTCCTTTCTCTATGCCGGTTATGGTTTCCCAGGAGGATCTGGTACATAGCTTGGTTAGAGCTCCAGGTGCCCAGAGACTTGCCCGGGAATCGAACCTAGGACCTTCCGATCAGTAGTCCAGCGCTCTGCCCCCTGGACTACCGTGACCCATATATTATATATATATATATATATATATATATATATATATATATTATTATTAGGTAATCTACCGGTTAAGGTAGGTTTTTGGATGGACATAATTACTAATTTAATAATTTGTGACCCCTAGCAAAACACAACATCCTAATTTACATCAGGTCCCTCTTCAGCTCTGAGTACTTTCTTCTTCCCTTCATCCCGTCCAACATCCCTATCCTGTTCCTTCCGTTTCCTGTTTCCGGTCAATACCCCCTTCAGCCACTTTTCCTGCCTCCATAGGATTGCTCCCAACAAACCCCTCTCTTCGCCCACCATACCAAGTACTTCCTCGCTTGTTTTCTTCTCTGTCCATTTCACCTACTCCATTCTTCTCCACACCCACATTTCAAAAGCCTCCAGTCTACGTCTATCCTCCTGCTTCAATGACCACGTTTCCGCGCCGTGCATAGCTACGCTCCATATCAAAGTTTTTACGAGTCTTTTCTTAACATCCTTACTCAAAGTCCCCGTCATCAACTCCCTCCTCCTCGTGAAAGCCTCTTTGCCTAGCGCAATTCTTCTCCTTACGTCCCTACTACTTAGACCGTGTTGGTCCAAAACACTTCCTAGATACGTAAATTGTTCTACCTGTTCTAGTTTTTGCCCTCTTATTTTAATGTTTAGCTTAGCCTTTTCCTTTCTAGAAAATCGCATAACCTTTGTTTTATTAATATTGATTCTCATCCCATGCCGGTCGTACTGAATTTCCAATTGACTAAGCAATGCTTGCAGCCCCTTGGCTGACTGACAAACTAAAGCTTGGTCATCAGCCAACCTAACTGATTTTACGAATTCCCCGCCCACTTTCATTCCTACCTCTAGTTCTTCCCATGCCTCTTTGATCATTTCCTCTGCATACAGGTTGAACAGCAACGGTGATAATGGGCAACCCAGCCTTACACCCCTTCCTAACACTGCCCATCCTGACTCCCCGTTTCCCACCCGCACCCGAGCAGTCTGAGACATGTACAGGTTGCGGATTAGCCTCCTTTCCCTCCAATCTATTCCTATTTTCTGCAATATACTCATTAGTTTTTCCCAATTCACTCTATCAAACGCTTTTTCGAAATCTACGAAACAGGCAAATACCTCCTGGTTGTGTTCTATATTCCTCTCGATTAATAATCTCATTACTGCAATGGCATCACGCGTACCTCTCCCCTTCCTAAACCCAAACTGATCATCCCCTAAGTAATCATTTGCCCTACTCTCTATCCGTTTGTTTATGATCCTGAGAACAACTTTAGCTGCGTGGGATATCAAACTAATTGTCCTATAGTCCTCACATGACGTGGCCTTTACCTTTTTCGGAATCGGAACTAAAACTGCTCTCACAAAGTCTTCCGGCCAGATTCCCTCCTCATAAATGCTACGGATCAGCCCATAAAGCCTCTTCCTCCCACATTTTCCTAAACATTTTAATAGTTCCACGGGAATGTTATCTACCCCCACGGCCTTATTTAGTTTCATCTCCCTTAATGCCCTTTCTATCTCATTGTCTAGTATGCCTGGACCTAAGCTGTCTTCCTCTACGTCATTTTCTTTTTCAATATCTAACTGTGTTGGTCTGAGTTCTTTACTATACAGTTCTTCTATATACTCCTTCCATCTCTCTTGGATCTTTCCTGCGTCAACTATTACCTTACCCGCCTTATCTCTAACTATTAGCATAGCTCTTCCTTTCTTACTTCCCGATAACGATTTAACTTTGCGGTACAGCGCACCGATTTCGCCCTTCCTCTGGAGACTTTCCATATCCTCGCACTGCGTCTTCCACCATGCGTCTTTTGCCTTATTTGTTGCCCGCCTCAATTTATTGTTCAATTCTTTGTACTTCATTTTGCCTAATTCTGTATTTATATTCTTCCATTTTCGCCGGTCATCCATCTTTGTAATCATCTCATCCGTGATTCATGGTTTCCTAGTCCTTTTAGCGTTAACGGTTCCAATAGTGTCTTTTGCGGCTTTAGACAACCCTTTTTTGATCATTTCCCATTTTTCCTCGATAGTAATAAGCCCTTTACTATCCTCCATTATTTTCTCTACCGCCTGTTTGTATTCCTTCCTTTTCAACCCATTTAATGCTTCTACATTCCATTTTCTAACTCGCCGCCCCTGCCTTATCTTTTTGAAACGTACGCTACATTTCATAACAACTAAATTGTGGTCTGAGTCCGCATCCGCTCCCGGAAAGCTGTGGGAATTTATCACATTATTCCTAAACCTGTGTCTAACGAGAATATAATTTAACTGATATCTTCCTGAGTCACCTGGCATTTTCCATGTATACCTGCGTCTTTTGTGGTGTCTAAACCAAGTGTTGGTGATGACTAACCCCTGTCTCCTGCAGAACTCAACTGCTTTCTCCCCGCGGTCATTCCTCGTGCCTAAACCGTAGTCGCCCACCTCATCACCATCTCTTCCTTCGCCTACCGTCGCATTCATGTCCCCCATCACTATCAAATGTTTCCCTGCTGGAACACATGCGATCATGTCCTCTAACTGATCGTATATCTTATCGACCTCTTCTTCCTTATGGTTGCTCGGTGGCATGTATACCTGAATAATAACTAAGTTCGTCGGTTCTGCTTTTATCTCCACTAGTAGTATTCTATCCGTTACCTGCTCTATGTTGACTACGCTTCTTCCTACTTCTTAATTTAATACTATGGCAACCCCTCGTTGGCTCTCGTCCCCACCGCTGTATATTATTCAATACTTATCACTCCAGTAATCCCCGCTATCTTTCCATCTCACCTCGCATAGACCTAAAATATCTATATTTCCCCTTTCCATCATTCTCCAATTTCCCTGTCCTCATCATTGTCCTAACATTCCACGTTCCTATTCTAACTAATTTTGTCTTCTTCTCCTGCGTTTTCTGTCCTGCTGCTGCTGGTTTTCCCTTGCAAGGGTTTCGTGGGATGACGACCGCGGAAGCCTTGCCTCCCCCGCTGCCGGGCACGACACACGGCCGATTGGGCCGAGCCCCGTGGTTGCCAGGACTCAAAATATCTCTATTGTGCATCATATTTTTCTAGGGAATGATAATTGAGGTGGTTTCCCGTTGCCTTCCTCAATAGTGTTTTTAACGTGACACCATCACTTACTGGCCGCCCCACTGGGGTCTGACGCCATTGCAGCCGCCTCACTGAGGAACAGACGCTGCGTGGACTACCTTTCGTCTGGCTCCTAACCTTCGACCTATCTGGCATGGGTTACCCTACCAGGAGCAATAATTATTACTCCCGCCAGCACAGCTCTAGGGGTCATCGGAACGCACAAGCCCTTCCACCACGTCAACGTTGTAGTCCGGGGAGGGATATATATATATATATATATATATATATATATATATATATATATATATATATATATATATATATATATATATATAGTATATATATATATGTATATATCCATTATATATTTGACATATGAAAGTACGTTTATCATAACAATATCTGCTGAATTCAGTATGGGAGGGTATTAAACTAGCTATTTTGCAAATCGTTAATCTACTCCATCAATTATTGTTACTTCTCTTCTATTCTTCGACTCCAGTTTTTCATGAAAATATGGCTGATAATGTTAGGATTCTATGCACAGGAGTATATGTAAATGAGCTGGCTATATAAGCTGTACATGAGGATTGATAGCTTAAAATATTTAGTATATTTATTGCCATGCTTATTATTTTCCAAAATGTTTTCAGAATATATATTAACTTTTTGATCGTATTAAATGCGTCGTACCATTTGCTGTCAATGACCGAAACGGTATCATAGGTAAACAATATTTCTCATAAGTTTCTCAAGTTTAGCATTTTAACAATGTGTGTAGCTACGAGTAATTCTCATAAATGCGGGACTTCCGACTTGCCGCTTGACGTGTTACAATAATTAATGCCTTATTGAAATGGCATTAAATCTACTCCACAGTTTCCACGAAGAAATTGAAATGCATTGTGAAGAATTATTTCATATCCATGATGACCGTTTAGAACTGTAAAAAATTCATCAATTGAAGTCCTCAGACATGCTTTAAAAATACAACAGGTAGCGGAAAAGTATACAAAAGAAGCCTCATACTCTCCTGTTGCTGCTGTGGAGGCGCAGTTGAATAAACATGCTTCGCCAATGCTATGAGGTATTAGATGTGTGAGATGTGCTCTCGGCGGGCAAGCTCGGGTGCCCTGGTGTTTGCGGGCAAAGGAATGAATGGGTTGAGGGACGTGTTGGGGGAGACGGTGGGAACGGTGGGGCCTTCCCTCGGTCGCGACCTCGCCGGCGAGAGGACAAGAGCCTCGGGCCGAATATTATTAGCACATTGGGAGAAGCGAGATTATTACTTCCACGAGGGTCCCCGGGGGAGGGGTTGCCTGCCGCTTAAGTCTCGAGCGTGTGCGTCCTTATCCCCGCGATCCCACGGACCATGCGCGTTCGAATTTGCGCATGCTGAGGAGCAAAATGGTTTCATCCACGCTTCGAGCGGCCCAATCCATAAAGCCAGCCTACAAAAGGGGAGCTGGTGAGGCCTGTACCACTTTTGTGAAAGAGGGGGTCTTTGAGGTAATTGAATGATCTCCTTAAGCCATAACCCCAAGTTACTCCCAGCCGTCTAATCCCTTAAATGATATACCTAACGCATCCCTAATGCTACATTCTTGGACTCTTCAACAGATGGTACAGCCAGTTACAAGATATTATATGTTAAGATCATTTGTACGTTCTTATCGAGCATAGAATATGGCTTGCTTGGAACTTTGAGCTTAATATAGTTTAAAGTGCAGCTTGATAGGAAATATAGGAAATCTTACAGAAATTCACCGCTTCTTAGACATAAAAGGCGTGTTAAAGTGTAACTATCGGTTTGGCCGTTGGATATAATTTTTAGATGTATTTTTGACAAATAGAGTTGTATTATAATAAATCGACGTCCTAAATTTTGGTACATTGTTATTTTGAAGGAGATACGTAGTAGTTTAGAAGGTGGAAAGCAACAGTATTGACCGCAGGTCCCAGTTCAAATTTGAGTGACTCCTCTGGACACCTAAATTTCAACCAAGCTCTGTGATTGATCGGGTGGCAGTCTTCCAAGGAGAGCATAGACGGCAGAGGAAAAGGAGCTGCCATCACTACCCTGAGGTGAGAATTTCACACTTTCTTGGTCTTAGTACTAGGCGAAGATCTTCCTTCACTAGCTAGAATAGTTATATTACGTGCTTTGTGTTGACGGAGAACTATAGTGATTTGAGCATATCATAGAAAAATGTCTATCATTTACGATAATCTTTAAAAAAATGTGATTTGATTTTTAAATAATACAACTAGCAAAATGTGATGGGGTGAAAAACAATTATTAGGAACACGTACCACCTCTTTCTGAAAATATTTCAATAATTATAGACTCGTGAGTGAATTATTCAGGTAATTCACATATCGTGATGAAAAACCTTTTTAAATCGTAGAGCAGGAAAAACGCGAAATTTTCTAGCATTTTTCCGCTAATGGCAACATCCTACTCTTCAAAACTAAAATTGGTAACCGATGCAGATATTTCTATTTGTTTTAGAGTTAATGACCATCTTTCAAATGCGACTACATATGTACCTCAAGTGCTGCAGTCACCGCATGCACGCGCGTTCATCGGCATTTACCTGTACTAATGAAAATATCGCTCATTTTATTGAACCTTTACTATAGTTGGTGACTGATGTTAGACACTACGCATCAATAGTATCATCTATGACAGCATGTATTGCACTAAGCCACAGGCACTTTTCATTCAACGATGAAAGTCATTAAATCTTGCTGCATGGAAAGTATAACTTGTTCAATTTCGAGAAGCAGTATGGCCATGAAACTTAGCCAAGATCTGGACATGATACTCTTTATTGCAAAATATTTACTATATCTTTGGCGTTACACTTCCGAAAGAAAAAGTATACAAATTGCAATTATTTGCACTCTTTAATCGATCATCAAAGAAGAGAACTAATTGCCAACGACATTAGGTAGCATTGATAAATGTCAATCTAGATTACTATATGTATTGCATAGGCCTTGCATGAACTCACATTCCAGAAATGTACTCTTATTACTTCTCTTGGGTATATTTCAAAAAGGTCGGTTCCAAATACTGTCATATTCACTGACCGTTTCATTAATAATTGTTGTAATTAATGTAATCTCTTATTCAATTGTTCCCAGCTCAACTTTGTGGAAATTCATGTTTATTAAATGAAGAATACAATGCATCTTTTCACTGTCTTTTATTCACGTACGACCAGTTTCAACGCTAAAGCGTCATCATCAGGTGCAAATTAATCAAGACGCAGTCCATTTATATACCATTCATGAGGGAGAGGAGGGGTGGGTGAGAGAGGGTGGGGGAAGGAGGGGAAAGAAAATGGGGTTGCGATCGGCGTTGATGGGGAGGGGGGAGAGGGGTGTTAAGCGTCAGGAAAGGCGATTGGTTGGTTTACAGTGGGGAGGGGGGTTTGTCGGGTCTATCTGTGAAGGAAAAGTACCTGATCTGGTAATTTGTACCTGATGATGACGCTTGAGCGTTAAAACTGGTTGTGCGTGAATAAAAGACAGTGGAAAGATACATTGTATTCTTCATTTAATTATAATCTCATATGTTTAGAATATTCAACTTTCATGGTGAAAAATTGTATCATTAATTAAAGATGTCTTTTTTCAATTCTTGTTTCGGATTTCCTTTAATTGTTGAGGATGATATTCTGATGACATGCCAGTAGATCAATGGGCGTGTTGGTGGAAGTTCATAAGTTGTAAGCGGTTGGGATTGAAATTGATGTTCGGTATTTATTTACTTGTAAAATAATTCGCTAATGGCGGCCACTATGTGAAAACCGATCAGTAGAGAAAATTAATATTTACACAGCATCCTGTATGAACATTCCTGATAATAGAAATTCCGGTATTTGCAAACCATTGTGTCATGTGTATTACCTTACCTTATGAAATACAAAGGAAAGCAGTAAGACTTACAAAGATAGATGTTTATAGTTAATATTGAAAAAAGTAAAGCTGTTGCGCGTCACTGATTTTCTATCTTTTCTTTTCCCGGCCAATCAGATTCTAGGTACTATTTTCATGCTTTATTATTCTGCGCGTATGAGGAAGCATTATATGACCTGACCTATCTTATAAATATATATTCCGTATTAGATACCAATTTCGTCATCACCTACTCTTATTTCTCTAAAATAAACTCATCAACTATCTGCGAAAGTTCAACTCATTTCTACCACTGCCAATCAATTTACACATTGTATGCTATGCTATATAACACACACAGTGTATGCTATTTTAATTTTAAATTATGATTTAAGATATTAAATTTCTTTCTGAGTTCCAACATTTTCTCTTGGCCATTTACTTATGGATTCATTATAAAATTTATTGTTTCAAAAGTATTGCTGGTTTGTGAATTACTTAGATATGGAGTGAAATGCCTAAGCCAATAGGTTGAATTAAGCTTCATTCGTATTGTAAATATTTAACCTGATGCTTACATTTTTCCATTTGCTTTTATGAAGTTATTTAGTGGCAAGATTAAATGTTGGCGTCGTCCTGATTACCCCTGCAGCGCAGCCTTGAGCTGTTATGGCGGCCCGAATATCCATGGTTTCCGGGCAACCACGTGGGGAAAGTGAGGCAGTCTGGCCCAGGAGGATTACCGCCGCCTCTCCTCGCCCTTCTTTACCGGGGAGAGTCAAAGCCCTCGCCAGGACCCCCTCCCCAATCCCTCGAACTCACCAGCCGTTCCTCACTCTGGCCCATACCGGAGTAATGACACATTGCCGCGGAGGAGAGGGCAAGGGCAATAGGGCGTCCCTGAAGTGGCCTTAAAAGGGGTGAGACTTTTAGGATCGTAGCGGCGTTGGTAGGGATTAGGTAAGAGAGGAGGAGTGCGAAGGGAAAGGGTTAGGGTGTAGTTTGAAGATGGATCGTGTTCGGAGGGATTGGTCGGTGGTCGCTTATCCAGGGTTCGTTTCGGACCGAAACATCTGTTTTTACTAGCATCCATAACCTAACTATCAAGTAAGACCGGCCACTTCCGACGTGATTTGATGGGAATGAGCGATATCATACCTATAAAGAAAACCATTTACGTTTTTCGTGGGCAAATTTTATCAGTACATAGATTCCTTCGCAATGTGAGTCCCATCGTAAAGGAACCAGCAATTCAAATTAAAAGTTTCGCTCGGAACTTTTCCATTTTTTTCGTTGGTAGCGTGTACAAATCTGAAATCAGCTTTAAAAATTACATTTAAGAAATGAAAATAAATGCTTTTCATTAAAATATGATAAGGTTTTTCCACGAAAACTGATAATGAAGGAGGGCATACTTAATTAATTAACAATACGGTTTATTCCAGTCGACTTTTGCCTTAAGAGTATTCCAGTAGAGTAAAATAATTTTTAATGTGCGTGCTGCGCTTAGGAATTTAAAAATAGGAAAAAACATATTTTAAATAGAAAACCTTCGTATTCCAACCTGGAAAAACTATGCGTTATTTCTTTATGAAATGCAAAACATTATGTACATATAAGTATTGTTTATTCCCCTAAAAATATGTAGATTCGTAGGTTAGATCCTTAAAAAACCCTTAGGTTATTAAACTAACTTCATCTTAAGTGTAGCATTCTCCGAGTGTAGGTGGTAAATTTGAATTGCATTCAAGATCATTAATTTTATAATTATTTAAAATTATTATAGTCGAATGAAAAAAAGATGATACAATAAACTGCTAAGTATCATGTTAAAAGCATTCCATGTACCAAGATCATATTGATCATGCTAAAATTATGTTCTTGATTAACATTTGAATCACCAAAGAACTTGCAATTAAATGAAAACAAACGAGTTTGCAAAATTTATAATCACCAAGAGATAGATATAAAATTGTTTCAAGGACGCTAAAATTTCCCGAAATGCGTCAACTTTGAAGCGGTTCCAGAGCGAAAAAGCATTACATTTTGCACGTGGTGGCAATATTTTAGGTCATAAAGGAGTCCCAGTGCTTGATCAATGTATCGACGAAATCCCTCGACACAGTCTCTGTAAATATGAATTATTTGATCAGTTTGCAGTAGAGTCTTTTACGGAAAAGGCTATGGGCGTAAACAATAACCTAATTTGGCTTGATATCGCTCTGATAAATGAGCAATCTTAAAATTGCTCGGGGAAAACCCTGAACACTTAAGAGACGGTCTATTTATGCGCAAATCTTGGGTTATCCCTTCATAAATCCAAGCATAAATGTCATTAGCAGTGGAGTGCGCGGCAAATTTAAAGGTATAATTTACAATCTTCATTCAGAACCAAATATGCATTATTCTTAGAATCACATCAATGCGCAGCGAACTAGGATGGCTGGAATTCTAAAGGAGGGGCTTGCTCTGGGCACTTTATTCTCCACATGGCATACTTTCGGGTTCCAAAGATTTCACTAGCTTCATTTGTCCTTTAACCTGCCTGTCGGCATTTAATTTTATTGTTAATTCATTAATGTTTGTTCATAATTCTCTGGAATTGATCTTGACTCTTTCCGTTTGAAGTTTATCAGCGTAGAATGTCGACTACCGCCATGACGTGATTTGAAAAGATAACGTATTGTAATTCAGTTTCACTCACATTTACAATTTGAAGTTTGTGAACAGATACATTTTTAGTGCTTGTAAAGGACTTCCATTGAAAATATTTGGAGACAGGACAGTAAAATAATCGATTGATTATCTTTGCAAAAATTGAAACCGCCCAAACTAGCTGATGTTGTTTTAACTCTTATGCAGAGCCTGGCAGGTATAGTAGCATATGCGAAAAATTAAAAACTTCGATTTTAGGAAAACTAAAAATGGAGGTTATTTACTTAAATTTATTTGCCTATCATTTGGAGGTAGATTATTCCCAAAATAAGGGCCATCCCAAATAAATCATTAAATTTGATTCATAGATTTTTTCAAGGGCTTGGATAGCTGCCAACTTAAGGAGTGCCAGTGTAAATATTTGTTTGCTCATAAATAATTTTCGGTCACAATGCCCTGAAAAGTATATTCCTCGAGTTTTCTATTAAAAATAGGAATAATATGATTTGGAATTTAGTTTTGGTGGCGTAAAGTTTCGAATATGGTCTGTTAATGAGTTCTTTTTTTCATTATCGACTACCATACACAATTGAATCAGTGTATGTATAATGATCATTATTTTCATGTTCTTCAGATTCCTTCGTCGTATTCAAAGAATGGAATACCGGACTACGACAACATCGAACCGGCGTGAGTTTTAAATTCGACGGTTGTTCAATCTATTGCAGTGGACAGAGTGAGACGAAGGGAAAACAGGAGCAGTCATGTTTTATGTACCCGACTGAGGCGATGGTTGTGATGAGAAAGAGAGTCAGAGTGAGAGAAGCAAAATGAACGACCATGACATAGGTACACGGGCACATATGTACCGCGTGGGTGTGGAAACTATAGAATTTCGACAATAACGGCTGGGGGCGACAGAGAGAGAGGTCGGGGAAAGAGCGTGGAAGAGTTCGTGGGCTGGGGGGGGCGGGAAGAGGGGAATGGGGGGAATTATGAGGTGCGTGGGAGAGGAGAGGAGGTAATGCGTGGGGCGCGGGGGGTCTAGGAGAGCGGAGACATAATGAACCGTAAGAGCGAGGTGGCTTAAACGGAGGAAATGGCGCCGAGGGCTGGCTCTGAGACCAGGGGGTTGTGGAGGGGGTGGGTGACTGCGAGATGGTTTGGAGACCTGGCGGCGGGGGAAAGCGGGGGAGGGAGGGATATTGGTTGGATTTTGGGGGTGGGGTGGCGGAGGGATAGGGCATTAAGGGAGTCGTTAGGGCCGAGCCGAATGTAAGCGCGTAGCAGGCGGGGCCGCGGAGGGGGGGGCGGGAGTGAGACGGAAGGAGAGCGGAGGGAAAAGAGAGAGGAGAGCGACTTGTACGTGTGTGAAAGAAGGGATGGCGCCGAGGGACGGGGAGGCGGGTGGAGAAAAGGAAAGGGGTAGTGGGGGGGGTGAGTTTTCGGAATCGGGGGAGGAGAGAAGGCTGTTGCTGCGGAGCGAGGGGAGGGAAAGGAGAACAGGGAAGGACTCTGAGGGGTGTGAGGGTGTGGGTTTGGAGGGCGAGGAAAGGAAGGGTGGTTTGCCCGGGAGAGTCGAAGCGAAGTCTGGCGTGGGGGAGAGATTTGCCGAAGGAGGCTGTGAGGGATAGGAAGGAGGAAAAGTTGGCGGCTATAACTTAAAAGAGGGCGAGAGGATTTTGAATATTGGCGAAGAGGCGAGAAGGGGTCTGGAGGGCTCAGGCAAATGCTAAAGGAGGGGTCAAAGGAGTTTAGATTGAACCGAGGGAGGGGCGAGGAAGTCGGAGTTGCCGTGAGAGGAGGTTAATCATTCACACACGTCCACACATACACACAAGAGCATTTATATTCTTATTTATGTGCATTTTTTTCAAATACATTCCATATATATGTGGAATATGCTTTCTGCCACCGTTTTTCTTCTCCCTCCTCATTCCCCCGGGGGGGCCCCTCCCCCCCTGGGGAATACCGAGCATGTGCAGGTGTGATAATGGCCTTTCGGTGCCAAATATGCGAGGGCGTGCAATTCTCATGAGATTGAATTAATCATTCATATCAAAAACTCTACCAAGGTCCGAGGCCGTTGGAAGAAAACCTGATGAAGGACGAGAGTGAAACAAATGACGAAAACTAGAGCCCATACATACTGAGGAGTGAATTCGGCAGAGCAGTAAAAGGCCTTAAGAAAAACAAAGCTTCTGGAGAAGACAAAATGGCATCAAGACCCTCGGAAATAAAGCCAAGGACAATCTGTATGGAATAATCAAAGATACCTAAAAAGACGGAAGACTTCCTGAAGACTCAAAGGAATGTGATGATCGCGATACCAAAAAAGACGATGACAGAGAAATTTGAGGAACACCGAACCTTGAGTCTTGTGTCACAGGCATCAATAATACTTACGCGAATAATAAGTCGAAAAATTGAAGGCAACCTATGGGAAAACAAATTTGGCTTTAGGAAGAACAAAGGAATCAGGAAGCCATACTTTGTCTGAGAATCATCATAGAGAAACAGCACATATGAACAAGCAACTGTATTTGGAATTCGTGGACTTGGAGAAAGCCTTCAACAATCGGGGATGGAACATGATGTTTGGACTGCTGGAAAAACTCGGAATAGATTACAACGACAGAAGAATAATCCATCAGTTATACAAGAAGCAAGTAGCCACAATGAGAATGAGAAATGGAAGCCATATAGAGGCTAAAATTAATGAAAGGAGTTAGACAAGGTTGCAGCCTATCACCTGCACTGTTCAACATATACCTGTACGGGGTAATATCAAAAGCACAAGGCATCGGATTAAAGGGAATTAGGATCAAAGGAGAAGAGATAAACATGCGCTTCGCTTCGCTGACAATATTGCAATGATAGCAGAAAACTAGGAGAATTTTTAAAGACCACTAAATTTTCCAAAGAAACTGCGGGAGATGCCGCAACAGTAACTTTTAACGGAGTCATCCGCTAATGTGCATTTCAATGCAACAATTTCAGAGTTTAAAAATCATTCACCTTGACTGGGATTCGAACCTAGATCCCTCAATATCCGGTCGAGTGCTTTAGCCGGAGTTTCGGAGTTTAAGAGGACGCCTCGATAGCTTAAATGGCTAAAGCACTCGACTGGATATTGAGGGATCTGGGTTCGAATCCCAGTCAAGGCAAATGATTTTTAAACTCTGAAATTGTTGCATTGGAACGTCACTAAATGTGTTGGATCAAGTTCTACAAAGATACAACATGAAAATAAGCAAGTGAAGACTAAAATCCGAGTGTGTGGAAGAGAGAATCGAAATATAGTAGTCACACTGAAAAGACAAAAATTAGAGCACATTCCTTCATCTATCTCGGAAGTACCATCACATAGATTGGAAGAAGCACTACAGACATAAAGCGAAGAATAGCTCAAGCTAAGAGAGTATTCACAATGAAAAGACAACCGCTGTGTTCAAAGAAGATAGTTCTTCAGACGAGGAAACAATACGTGATAACATTCGTATGGAGCGTGGCGCTCTATGGATCAAAAGCATGGACCATCGGAAAAATAGACCAGAAAAGACCAGAAGCCTTAGAAACCTGGTGCTAGAGAAGGATGCTCAAGATAAAATGTACGGATAAAAAAAGAAATGAAGAGTGATACAGAATAATATCCATTTTTTCCGTTTCCAGACAAGATCCACTCTGAGGTGGACGCGGAAGCAATTGACGTGGCCTATCTCAAACAATACTGGTGAGATGGAAACATGCCACGGAGTTGTAATTTTCCGTCAGATTATCGTCGTTTCACATCTCGACTTTATCAAGGTGCGGTTCAAGGGAATTGCCCGTGTTGGCGTTTTGCGAGGTGGAATTTATGTCGGTAAACTTAGGCTATTAATAGGATAATCATATTACTAGATTAGAATCCACGAGATTTTTAGTAGTTTAGATTAGTAGTAGAGTGTACATTATCTTTGCAGAAAGTCTGTATAAATTTAAAATTAGAATCCTTAACCTTCTCTCTAGCTTTCTAACCCACAGAACCCAGCGTGTGATACTCTCGGATGCTTCTTCTTCTTGGTCTCCTGTCACGTCTGGGGTTCCCCAGGGCAGTGTCATTGTGCCATATCTTTTCAATTTATTCGTTAATGACCTTCCTTCCCGACTCCTCTCCTCCCAGGTCCATAACCTTCTCTACGCTGATGATTGCAAGATCTACAAGCAAATTAATAACATTTCTGACTGTACTCGCCTTCAACTTGCCTTACATAAAATTTCCCTATGGTGTGATACCTAGAGGCTTAACTTAAACCCTGGAAAACGCAACATCATGACTCTTTCTCTGAAAAAAACTCCTCGTGTTCAACTACTCAATTAACTCAACTCCCTTAAATAGAGTAACAACCATGAAAGACCTTGGCGTTATAACTGACAATAAACTAAATTAATCCGACCACATACAGACTGTAAAAAATAAAGTAATGTATCTATTAGCCCTATTTACGGCTTCACTGAAATTAAAGATCCAATAGCACTCCATTCGTATTTCTAATTAATGTCCTTCCCATAGTATAATATTGCTCCCAAATTTAGTCCACCTCATCCCCAACTAATCATAAATCCCTCGATAGCATCTCTCACTTATTTACCAAAACAGTCAAATACCGAGTCCCACATTACCGCAATATGTCCTCAAATGCTGTTCTGTCTTCTTTATCCATTTCTAGTCCCCAAAGCTTCAGACTTAAAGCTGATTTAAAACTCCCCCACAACACCCTAAACTCGGTTATTGATTGCCCTGAACTGCTATCTTTCTTCAACTTCAGGATACCAACCCGATCCACCAGCACCCTCACCCTAATCTATCCCGGTGGCGGCGGGGTAACGTCCTCATCTGCCATTCCAAGGGTCGCGGGTTCGATTCCCGCCTGGGTGAGTTTCCCTCCATCTAGGGCTTGGGTGTTTGTAAATGTGACCATTGTTATCGTTGTTAATAGTTCGACGTAAAGGCCAAAATGTGCTGTTTTCGGACTAATACTGAATAAAATAAATAAATAAATCTACTTATTCCTAGAATATCTCTCACCAAGCGCCCACTGTTATTTCACCTCTCCTCCCTTCTAAATTCACTCCCTCACACCGTCGATCCTTTTAACTTCTCATGCAACAATTTCACCACCCAAGCTTTATCTCACCTTTCGGTAAAATATAAATTTTTCCCCTGTCCATGCTTGGTTGTCGTTGTTATTGTTATGCTGTTATTGTCTTTTGTTCTCTTTCATGTTTTTTTATATTTTTCACTGAAAAATGTCACTACTACTGTATGTGAATAATGTTTTAAAATAAAATAAAATAAATAAACAAAATAAAATGAACATACCTACAGTCGTCAAGCAATGGCAAACGAGATAACCGGGACCGTAAAATTGATTGGCACTAGGTTTGTTTAAGGGAGGGGGGAGGGAAAAACAAAGTTGCAGGTAAAGGGAATATAGGGAACACACACTAGGCCACTTGGGTGAGTTTGGAAAAATAGTGACCCACGTGTATCTCAATCACACACAAACAATACAAAAATAATAAATAAGGAAACTTACAACCACTCGATCACTAGGGTGCGATTCGGTGGTTGTAAGTTTGTTTCCTTATTTATTATTTTTGTATTGTTTGTTTGTGATTGAGGGCCAGTTTCCGAAACACACCCAAGTGTCCTTGCGTGTGTTTTTAATCTTCCCCTTACTTGTCACTTTGTTCTTTCCTCCACCTAATATCTAGTAAAATACCTAGAAAAATACCTAGTGTCATCAAGTCTACGGTCCCGGCTGGACACATCCAAAAAAAATATGTAAATAAAAAACCTCGTGCATGTAAGCTCTGAGAATCCAACATCAGTTTGTAGTTTTTTGTGGGGGCGACCGACAGCTGAGGTCATTTGCGGCATTAGGGATGGATGGTAAGGGAAAGGTGGAGAGAAACCCGGCGCCGCCATTAGCCTGTACTTAACTAAAGACGCCAAGGGGTCCGCAGTTTAACGTCCGATCCGACGGACGGCGTGCTCACTCGAAGT
This sequence comes from Hetaerina americana, assembly GCF_022747635.1. Classification (NCBI taxonomy): domain Eukaryota; kingdom Metazoa; phylum Arthropoda; class Insecta; order Odonata; family Calopterygidae; genus Hetaerina; species Hetaerina americana. The sequence continues at coordinate 4,155,488 of NW_027287095.1, forward strand.
GCTCTCCACAAAGCACCTCAAGTAGGGATCGGGATAATACTAAAATATTTGCTGTCTCAAGGATTTGATCCCGGGCCCTCTCGGTGGGAAACCTGTACGTTAGCCCCCGATCCCCTCCCACATTAGATCTATTTATTCAGAGTTATAAACAATAACGTCTATTTCTCCTTTCGTGTATCCTCTTGAAATGGCTTCAGCCTATGAATGTATGTGGTTTTATTTACGCCCAGCGGGAACTGGCTGGATTGGGTTTACGTAGGAATTTAAAAGAAGAATCCGGGTGGAGACATTTTTATATGAGTTATTATTTAGTGTGGAATGCAGAGTTAGATATTCCAATAATCCATTTCGTAAATGCTGCATTTTAATTGAGTAACTTTTCAGTAAACTCCATGGATGCCTGGAATATTCTAGTCACACCCGCTCGCATCAATCCCGACCACAGCCGCATCACCAGCCGATACTCTGCCATCCGACATTTTTGCTGTCGGAGCCTGATGAGAAACATTGCTCACATGGAATTATACTCAAATAAATTTCCAAAGGATTGATGATATTTTAAGCTATACCCAATAAATGAATATTAGTTTACATGAAAAAGTTAACCTAAAAGTGAGAATAATTGGTTTAAATTTTATTCCTTCTGCTCGTCATTGAATCGATTACAAAAGTATTATAAGCATGTTTACTAGCCCTCATCAAACAATTCTACTTCCACTGGAATATTCAATGAAAGAAGTTTGATATTCACGAAGAAATGTTAATGTTATAATTAGGAAAGTTGGTAGATTTAATTTATTTAAGGAAGCGTTAAGGATTAAATAAAAGGGACTTTCAGCTGAAAGGCGAAAAATAAATTATTAAAACGTTGCTAACAGTCATGAAATTGAATGAGCTTGTACACATCAAAGAAGGAGAAGTCACTAGGGAAGGATGGAGACTTCCAAGATGCAAAGGTTTAGTAAAGGTTCTTAAAAGCAAGTTAGACGGCGAAGAAGAAAATTAAGAATTCTTAGGCGTTGAAATTTGAATAAAAATGAAGTAGATTTGGAAAATAAGGGCCAATTTCCTCAGGAAAGGTATGGCAAAAAGGAGGTATTAGAAGAAGCAGGGAAATAAAATGTTTACTTTAGACCAGATGAAGTTCTTTAGATCTCAATGGTACGTTGAAAGTCCTAATAAGGATATGCGGTTGTGTAACAACATGCATAAAAATGCAATTATGTAGACGTTTAAATCTAATAATGCTGTATTTTGCCTCAAAAATTTGTCTCTGAGAAGTACTCCACAAATAAATATTTAAAGGTAACTTTATAAATTAAAAAACCCAAATAAGCTTATTTAAAAATAGGTAAAATGCAATAAACATGACGCCACAATATTGTGGTTAGAACTTTTGATTTTTTTGCAGTTTCTAGTCCTGTCTTTGACTGGGTATGAATAGCAGTTTCGCGCACAGATGAAGACTTAACTATATCAGCTATCCGAGCAATGGATAAAATTGAGTTTTTCGAGAAGCACCTACAGTGGACGTTCCAAGGAAATTTCGGATTTAAAATTTTCATTTGTTGCGATAATAACAGCATTATTTCTTTGGTTTAATCCCCTATATGATTGATCCCTTTTGATCCATAAAAGATTAATTACGACATCAAAATGATATTTGTGGATATTTGTTCCGATTTAAAGAGTTCGTTTGGCCTTTTCGTTAGATTATTATGAAGCTTGTGACACCTAACACCTTAAACGCATTTGTAACACCTTGTAAGGTCTCACAAAATATTTATTTGGTAGTTGTGTCCATCCAAAAACCTTCCTTAACCGGTAGATTACCTTATAATAGCAATGATAATAATTATAAAGCTTACTTAAGGTGACTTATAAAGCATATCAACCATTGTTTACTCTGAAGTTTGGCTGCAGTGAAGTGATGATTGGACATCCAAGTTTACGAGTGTAAAAACTTTAACGGCTCTTGGCAAGTGAAGTGTACAAATAGATTCATAAATTGTGTGAGGCCCCTTTATCGTTGTCGTGGGAGATGCGCAGCGTAATATTCATTGAACTAATCCGTGGATCATCGATCTGAGGGAAGTGAATGAGCATTTACATGTAGCCCTTATTTTATATTTCGGGAATTCAGTTCATTTGTAGCTCTCTGAGAAGGAAATAAAGCAAAGCATAAAGTCTTCTCAGTTAATTTTTCTCAAACTAGTGGATGTAAAAGAGATACGAATCGAGAGTTTTGACATATGTACGTACACAGCAGTATGGTCTAAGTATTTCAGCAAATGCTCAGTCCATGTTTATTAATTTTAACCACGCTCAGTCAAAATGGACCACTACCTGAAAAAGTTGTTTCTCTTATGAAGTAAGATCAGGTGCTTTCCCAGCGTATCTCCTATGGTTTCTCCTTTCTTTTCCGTTACCCACTCTTGGCATGCAACCTATTATTATCGGCATTATAAATGGATCTCTGAATATTTTGTTGTAGATATTCAGGATATGAACTAGGGCATTATTCTAGTTCCCCCATTGATAAGAATTGATCAGATCAGAATAACCGTGATTTCCCTGCTTAAATGATTTTTCGGGTAGCTTATTGCCTTCTAAATATAAGTACCTTCTTTTAAAAGCAAAAGATGGCATTTAAAGCCAATAATAATATCACGGTCCGAATCACCTTGAATGTTCTCCTCGGAGGTTCCCTACTTCGGTTGTCATTGGTAAATGTTTTGAATCTTGTCCGTAGTTACGTGCTCGAACTTTTTCATCGTTCAACTTCGAATCTTAAAGAACGGTAATTATATTACGGAATACGAGGTTTGAGACCTAAATTGTTCCCCTGCCTTCCGATTTGCCGTGAGGGGAATGACAGGTCGCAGAGCGAATCGAATGACGAAGGCGCGGTATGGAAGGGAGAATTTTTCGTCGAATGCAAAGGGGACTTGGAGCACAAGGGGGGGAGGGAGGAGGGCAGGCCCCCCTCCCCCACACCGGAGCGTCTCTTGCAAAGTGTTGGAGGAAAACTACGCCATAACTCATAATCTCGCAGGCCTCTCATAACTTTTGTCCCCGAATCGCAATTTTTCTTTGGATTTACGACTCGGTTCGCTCGTTGAGAAAGTTTCGCCTTGACTGCGGGTGTGCAGCCTCTTTTCCCAGTCGAACTCGGAGCAGTTCCCGGTCGACCCCAAGTACCACAGTCAAAGGGGTTCTGGAAGGTATAAAAAGAGGGGTGGTTTCGTCAACCCCCACCAGTCCAATCCCCTACCCGCTGGCTCCCTCAACCCTCACAGCTTCCCTCTCAACCACGGGCCCTCACCATAGCAACCCCCGCCACCCTCTCGCCCGCCTCCGGACGCCCTTTCTGAATTGCCGCCGGAGTCGTGAGTCTCGCCTCCGCACACGAGACCAACATCGAGCCCACTTCGTAAATCTTCCCGCCCGGGTTTATGTTGACAAATATCCTCGAGATTTCTCCCTCGCCTCCTCACCGCTCCCGCTCAAAATCGCTTCGATTCGATACCGTGGTTATCTCATTCCTTTTTAGGGGTTTTCACTTCATTGTTTTGCTTCCTATTTCTCTGGAAGATAAATAGAAATAGAGAGAGTATTTGCTGATAATTTAGTGCCTCTAGGTGTCTAAGTCCAACTTATCTATGCAATGAAAACTAGAATTGCGAAATGGGAAGTTTAGTGTCATTAGTTTGTGAGCTCTACAGATCGACTCCCATTCTTATCACAAAAATTATGAGTGACATAAAGAAGAGTAGTATCAAACCCGAAGGCTTGTTGAAATGAGGAAAACTCTTATCCTTCTACTAAGTAATCAAGGAATGCGTAAATGACACTTTAGGGGGAAGGGATTTTTAATTTCTTTGCCCTGTGTTCAGTTTCCCTGGAAGAACTGAAACTCAGAGAATCACACAATTGGAATTAATATCTAGGTCTGTCAGGACTCAAATTCTATTGTATGAACCCGCGATCTGCTCCAAAACGAATTCCAGTGACGAGGGATTTTTGGGAAAAGTTTAATTGGATTGGTAAATATTGTTGCAATAAATCAAGTAATGGCTAAAATGTATTCAATCCTTCAAACATATTCCCAAAGACCTATTTTACATCCTGGAATACCACAACAGCACACATTTTACTTATAAATAAGTGCACGTATCTACCCTCAAAACGCACATTTATTCCTGCTGCTCTTGGATATTCCTGCTAGAGCACGGCTATGGCGGATTGCACAGTAACAGCATATATTTTTCTCATTTCAACAAGAGTTTTTTCAGCAAGAGTTTTCCTCATTTCAACAACATATGTGTTTTTCTCCAAATCGATCATTATTGCGTGAGAGTACAAATTTCTGCCAAATTTCACGAAATAAGCTTCGCCCTGGAACGCCCTGGAACTGGAACACTCAGTCAAGGCGAATGATTTTTACACTCTGAAATTGTTGCATTGAAATTCACATTAGCGGATGACTCCGTTAAAAGTTACTGTTGCGGCATCTCCCGCAGTTTCTTTGGAATTCATCTTTCCAGTCTAGATAGTTCTGTCATCTGGTAGAGAGGTTGTCCTAATTTTTTCATTCATGTGCGACCGTGAATCATGTTTTGCTATCGGGTTATTTTATTGCTATAATTTCGGGTGCTAAGAGGTAGAGGCCATTTGCGTTTCCATAACAACAATAATAATTCGGCTTAATTCGGGTGAGATTGTGACTGTGGCAGCTCTTTCTTCCATCTAATCCATCGTCAAATCCATTCAATAGAAATATAATTACATTTGAGTACTAAATAATATAAAAAAGAACAAGATAATGATGGTGCACATACAATAAATAAGCATGAGGACAAGGAGTGCAGAAAGAAACAAAAAACTGTTTGGACAACCTAAAAAATAAAGCTTTTACCCTTGACAAAAAACTACTGCAGGAAAACACTCACACATGAAGGGGAGTGTGATAAGCTTACGGATATATAATTCTAATGTTATGATTTACTAAATTGAAAAAATAAATCAATCCATGAAATATAAGAGAACAAAAAAAGAAGACATGATATAGACATATTCATGTGGAGAAAAATTAATTAAAATAAAATCACTCATTATTAATACTGTATTATACAGTTACGACTAAGACTGACCTTAGTTAGTTCCCAACGCATACTTCAAAGCTGTGAGGTCGACGGAACTACTATTGCACCAGTTAATTGATGAGATGACTCACGGAAGAGGAAATTCGTATATAACACGTCTTTCCTGAATTTACAGAAGATAATTTGGTATCATTCCATTCTCTAATTTAATTTATTAAAAATTCAGAACTATTTGTTTTAATTTTTTTAATTTCCCAAAGCTTAAATTTGAAAATGTTTAGGCTTTATTGGTGTGATATTAATATTCAAGTTAAAAAAGGCTGACATAAAATTTGATTTCTTACTTTCGTTGAGATATATTTTTGGCTCCTGGTGCATTTCACTGTGAAAAAGGTTACTGAATCTCTCTCTTGCCTACGATCGTCAGACCAGCTTGAAAGTACGAGTAAGTTCCTTGCGCATCCCTTTGGAACGTCGCGAATCGCTACATTTTTTACGACGCCTTTCATCACTGTACGTTGGTAAGTTTTAATTAGACTAGTCTTTAATTGGTATAACTAGATAAGTAGAACTTGCAAATAAGTATATAAATTGAGGATTTAAATAAAAATAAGAATCTTATTTGATCGTAACTCGCCGCGTTTATTGGCTCACTTTATGCGCGTAAATTCACCCACCACTTCATTTTTCGGCGACGTGCGTAAAAGATCGCAAGCAATTAAAGTGAGTCCGGGTGGTTCTGATGAAGTGTAATGACAACGAATGAAAGGGAGATGGAGAGGTAGAGTCATCCGTGGTATCAATTTTGCGTATACTTTCGGAAAACTATTCCAGGAATGAATATCGCTATCTGGCTAAAAAATGTGAATTCACTTTTTATGTTCTGTAGGTAATAATATTTGACTTAAAACATCAACGCACGAATTTATAGGAGCAACCACGACATTTGGGCAGAGTGAGATAGACTGGGTGAAGTTCGGTTAGCAATTTTATATTTAAAAAAACTGAATTTAATACCAAAAATAGGATTTTTCGAAGAACGTACTCCTAGGCCGCTCTTTACTCATTTAATGGGTGTAGCAAACGGTGAAATTTGTAATCCATATTTTTTATGATAGAAAAATACTATGGGAATTTCTGTGTTGCTCAACGTAGGGTGATCCATTGCTATTTTAATTCCTCATTTACATTTTAAAAAATAAGTACATAATATATTGCTTACACGGTTTTCGAGAAAGAGAAAAGCTAAGCTAAATATTAAAATTGGAATTCTAAACTGGAGTAGGTGGAGCATTTAACGGACATGGGGAGTGTTCTTGGCCAAAACCGGTAACGCAATGGGGACAAAAGAAGAAGAATACTTTAGACAAAGAAGATTTCACAAAGAGGGAATTTATAGCAGGGATGTTAATTAAGGATGTTTAAAAAAATCTCCCCAAAAATTTGATATGGAGAGTGTTTTTTTGCAGCGCGGAAATGTGGTAATTGAAGTCAGATGATAGGCTTAGAGATTGGAGGTTTATGAATTGTGGAGGTGAAGATGAATGTGGACAAGGAGGTGAAGATGAAGGTGGACTGGACAAATAGAAAAACAAAAGAGGAAGCGTGGGGTGTGGGGTGGGAGTGGGGGGGGATGTTGAGAGAAATCCAATGGAGGCAGGAATATTTTATGCAGAGTATTCTGATTAGGGAGGGGGTCTTGAAGACTTTGATAGAGGTTAGAACTTTGGGCAAGCCAGAAAGGGGAAGGAAGTAGGATAGATATGTTGGACGCGGTGACGGGAAGAAGGAAGCGGAATTGAAAAGATGCAAGAAGTGTTTTTGCCTCGTTTTGTCCTGAGGTGGAGAGGCAAGGGAATTATTGTAGTTATGGCCAGTGTCCATCCAACCCTACCTTAAGCGATAGTTTACCAATTACAATTCTATTGTTTGCATTGTATTGCATAATTTGTAATGTATATATACCACAAGTTGCATTGACTTAATGTATATTTTTTGTATTACACATAATGCATTGCTTGTATTACGTCAGTGGCAGCCATTGCGTTTAAATGTATCCATTAATCCTGCGGGTTCTTCAGCTTAAAAAATCGTCCACCAATGCCTTTTTAACGTTAGACAAAGAAGAATTATGGAGAGAATTTTCTTCCATACTTAATGGCAAGAACATGGTTTAAAATTTTTAAAAAGGATACATAATCAATTAAAAAGAAAGCTGGACCATGGACTAAGACTAAAGTTAAGCTACTAATTTGTATGACAATAATTTTTACCCTACAAATAATGCGCATGAATATACATGAGATAATTTTATACTGGACAGTCATCGCACGACATAAATTCATAATAGGATTTATCGTCTTACAAGGTAGGGATTTTTATACAATGCCGAGTCCTTAATTTAAAGGAAATCTAAGGTTAATGTGGCCGATTTTAAAATATGTTGCTCAAATTCACAGAAACTGTGTTTGCTTTCTGCCATTTAAAATATATTTCCATATGCAACCATATGCATTAAAAGTCGCTTAAACATGACGAATCAACTTAGATAAGACTTATCTCAGCTCAGCTCAAGGGTCATTCCAAAGGTATTTCTTCACCTAAATATGATGAATATTATTGAAGAGATTAAATGTCAAGGAAAAGGCATTAAGCGAAAGGCATCATTTAGGCACTAAGCGAAATTATAAAAATTATGTTCTGTCGATGCCTCTCATTCGTAATCTTAGTTTATGACTTTATACTTTAACTCAATTTAGGAAAACGAAACTTAACTTCAAAACAACATGTCATAATTTTTAAGAGCTTTCATAGAATTGATGAGGAAACATTTTCTTTTCGAGGAAACCGTTTCCTTTTATAATACAATGCTTACTGAGCAGAGATGATGCAAGTAGAGCAAAAAATTGGTAACATTTTAGCCTATTTTTTCACTTTTGTGAAAAAACGCTTTCACTTATTTTCAGTTTTGTCATTAATCGCCTTGGAAACACGTAGAAAAACCCTGAAAATTCGTCAAAACTCGTCCTTTCCGGTGGTATACTCGCAAAATATCCCTCAATAAACCCTCCATTAGGAGATTGTCTTGTAAACTTATATAGTTATATACGCGATTTTAAAATGTATTAAGGAATAAAAAATTTAGCTGAGAAGTGTATCAAGTTTTAAAGTTTCAGCATAACAAATTTTTCAATGAGAATTTCTGATAATGTCATTATTTTTAACTTGAAATCTGGTATCTTCAAAATAGGGAGGAGTCGGGTTATTAATGAAGTGTTTATAACTCAATTATATTACAACCAAGTAGACAGGCTGTAGAAACATTTGTTTCATGTAAGCTCTCTCATCTCCATTTTGCCTTTAATAATACTTCACTAACAATAAGCATAACTCCAAATAATTGCATCACTAAATACTTGTATCTTAACTTAGTTATTCCATTAACGTCCTATGTCAACAGTAGGTCAGATCTGGGAGCAGTGCAAGACATTGGCTTAATGTGGATTCGTGAGAGTAACCCCCGTGTTGACCTTTTAATTGCTCGCCGTTAGAGATTCCTCCGCCGTTTAGCGCCAACTTCAAGTGTTTTGAGAGAAAAGCTTATATAGCTAGGTAGGCATCTTGAAATCTAGCATGTTACCTCAAACCTAATTTGAATAATATACTGCTAATTATTGACTACCTACCATGAGATTCTGATAATGACTACTAAAAGCAAATAGCTTGAGTTATGAAAGTTCTTCATCATTTTGTTTTCTTCCAATGGAGGTTGGGCCCCTTGTTAAGGTTACATTTGGGTTTAATTTCTACATTAATCTCGAGTATTCCTCAGTTATATGCGGCTGGGATATTGAAATGTCCTCGTTGATAGCCTCTAATATGTTAACGATATGGAGTAAAATTCAACTGATATGATATAAGGGGATGAAGCATTAAAATATAACTAATTTTTGGTCATTTAATTGAATACATATGGAATTATGTTGTGATTGGTTTGCAACAAAGGTTTCTGATCGGATAAAACATCAAACCTAAAGTCTCCAGGCGCAATTTATCTGGAGATGGGTCTAAGGGTATAACTATATTATGCGAACGGACTTAAATAATACCGTCTGAGTACCCTTCACCGCATTCATGAGGGTACACATCCCCGTCAAAGCCTGCTTCACGATGGATCTTCAAGGCGAGATTTCTCCTGCGAAGGGGAAATTTTATGTATCTTCTTTTAGCTTCAGCTAACCCATCAACGATTTGGCTCAAACGCTGAAGGTACGACTATGCGATATATCCATACTCTGCGTAGGTATACTAGCTGCGAAATGAGTTTGCAGAGTCTACAGTCCTTACAGTAATTCGTGAGGTATTCAAATCTGATTAAGTCTTTTTATACTAATCTACTCTTATCTGTAGAAATAGCATTGGTGTTATGGAATGAGAGAAGATGAAAAGTAAAACCCTTTTCATCTTTTAGCCATCTTTATTCAGTGTTCTTTTTTCAATTTTTTCATGTTAAAATACAAGATTTTGTGTAGAAAAAATTGCATAGAAGACATTACATTTCACTTATACAATAACATGTTATGAATTGATCTTAGTTATATCCCATTAAAGTAGAATTCAATCTATTTAAATTGTACAAAAATGGCAAAAATATATGGCCATTTCCTATGGAATAGTTAACTCACTGAAGTGTAAATTGAATTAACGATTTCCGTGAGAAGGCAGGCGGGTGATTTACCCCACCTTTACATCTGCATCGAGGTTTAAATATTTTTACATCGGTGAGAAGCGAGATGAATTCGAATAGTAGGCAGGATTGTGCCTTAGTATTAAAGCCAGGTAATATTTCCTAAATACGAATGCAGATACAAGGGTATATGTAGTTCTTAAGAAGTGTCGTACTAGTATGTGTCCTAAAAGTTCCATGCCATGAATTTCTGCTCCAAATACGATCACTCACCTTCTCTTAGTCCGTATTTTTTGACTAGACGGAAATTAAATGACTCAGGTTAACTGTAACATTATTCAATATCAGGCTTATCAGTTTTACCTGTACTTTGAAAATTCAGAGCTTCTGATTTAAATTTTCATCATGTAACATTTTCTCACGGCTGAAATTAGAAAAACATATGGTTCCATCGAAAAGAGAAACGTAGCATTCACTTGTCGTTCAAATTGCTTAGATTTGCGCACGATATGTTTTAGAGTAAACAATTCTTAAAAAAAACAGTGGATACGCATAATAACGGAGATGAACGCATTCTACACAATCAAATGTTTCAAATTAACATTTTCAGGGTTATGAAAGGGACGCAACAATTAATTATAAAATCAGAAACGGTCTCATTTTCCAGAAATTCGAGGAATCGATCATTAAGTTTCGGCACACAAGTCGAATCTTTTTCCTGATGGTTATCTAGTTTGGGGCATGATGAACCTAAATTCATTTGAAGCATCCTTAGAAATCGCCATCGATAAAAAATCATTTTTCGGGAACGAACTGTTATTAATGCATAGTTGAAGTTAGCGTTAGAAATCCTCGGGGTCAAATATTGACCCCGAGGTATTCGCTACTTTGGAGATGCCCATGATATAAAGGCCGTCTGGTGACTTATCCCTCTCAAGAGTCTCAAGAGAAGCTGACCGCTATATTTTAAGCTTCAATCGTCTTCGCTCGTGAAATAATTTACCCACATCATTGACCCTTCAATTTTTTGCGTGTCAAGTCGTACTTTATGAGCGCTTTCAAACTCAGTTACTCCAAGAACCTATACGGAAAAGTATTTTTTAACGATTTATCACTCGATGCTTTGAATAATATGTGGTTTGCTGTGAGTGACCTGCAGTGAGGAGCTAAAATATTTCGGTCCGATTGTTGGCTACTGGAGTCCTTATTAGTGAAACTGTCTTGACGCGCATATTTCGTCACATTTATCAGGAATCACATAAATCGCTTCATTTTTATATTCTTGATCAGTAATTTAATGGAAATTTTCTGGGGTACTCTTTCTGCAACAATGCGTCAGGAATCATAAAATCTCCACCCTAGCAGTTTTCTTCAAAAAACGCTTGGACAACTGGGGCATTTAATTCGGATTCACTGCTTCGATTTGGATATTTTCATTCATCTCTTGCATTCAATGGTGAGAAGGCAATAATGTATGTAACCCATTCGGAATGAGGTTCTTTATTTGACCTCACTGCTTTTACCTGCTCCCAAACTCTCTTGCGGGGCTGCTTTGTTTCCCCAGAGGAAGCAAGCCGTAAAAATGTCTCCCCCAGCTACAGCCATGGCAATATTTCCCTATCGACCCCCATGCGTTATTCAACCGGTCACTTTTTAATTTACCCCGGACTAATATTGGGGCGGTGGTCTGCGTAAAGTTCCTTTCCAATGTTCGTCCTCCCGTCGTCGCTGATGAATGCGTAGTCCCTCGCTATCACCTCTACCCCCCACCCCTCTGCCCCCCCTCTCCCTATCCCACTCTCTGTGAGAACCTTTCTCTCGCGCATCGCTCCAGTTTTTGCCTCCCAATTCCATGCGTATGCCGGAAGGATGGAAGCAGCGAACACGTGCGGAGCTCGTGAGCGACAAACGTTTTTCCAGGTCAACGCCAGAAATTGTCTCGCAGACCCTTCCGAACCGAATGTGAAGGCGTAATTTGGGCTCAGAATCGTTAAAAGCTTTTTCGCCGAAGCACTCTTCCTTTGTTGCCCTTACCGTCCCTCGGCCGACACCCCCTTTCCCCCCCCCTTACCATTTCTTCCCCCTCTTCCATCTCGTTTGCCGAAAAACCACCCCGGTGCAAATTGTGGACGCGACGCGGATGTCGCTCCTCATCTGGAAATTGCTTGCTCCCTTTCTCGCCTCCCAGATCCTTCTGCCCCGCGAATCCCCATCTCCCATCCATCGCTTATTCCTATTCTTTTTAAACCTGCAAAAATGACGTTTCTCTTTGTCCGGCTCGATCGTTCTTCATATTTTTCTCGCGTCATAATCACAGCAGCATGCTTATAATTAAAGTATACAAGTATACTTATGTACCTATTTCGTTACCTTCTCTTTGCCTCATTCTTTTCTTTGGAAGAAGTTGAATTTTGATTATTTCAGTGGAAAAATAGTAATCAAAGGGGCTCCCTTAATGTGGTGGCTAGTGTTTACATATTAGAAGCTTAGCTTGTTGGTATATGTTTGCTTGTTTTGCTCAGTGTTTGTTTAAAATCACGTGTCACCTAATCAAAGATCAAGTCATTTAGTTTGGAAATATCCTTGGAGAGTCCTATTCGATAATGCATTCATGTATAATCTTAATAAGGTAAACTAACGGTTCCAGTAAGATTGAATCACATACACTTAAAGGTGTGCAATTATTTGATTTTTCGAACTCCTTTATTTTTTGAAATTCATAATATTAATTACAGAGTATAATGTCGCAACTAATAAATACAGCGCTTTATTGTATCTTTTTCCTTGAAAATAATTATTGCTTTAACATCAACACGTTTTTTAAAATGTTGTTTGCAATGTAAATATGATTTCTTTGTAAGGAAGAACTTCTGTTTACCCAATTTTGTATTATACTTTATTCAGGTAAAATGCTGCCTTTGAAATGTGGCTTGCGGTTAAACTTCCGTCTCTTTCTCTGGATCTGCGCGGACCAATCCTTGGTTATATAACCCAAATGTGTATACTTCAGTGATTTCCTTAGTATTCATGAAAACTGACTGACTAATGCGGTGTCAGAACACAATTCAAACGAAAATAGGGAACAGCAGAAAGGAAAGGATGACAGAGAATATGGAAATAATAACTCTCTGGTTTATCGAAGGCGGTGTTTTATCATCTGGCCTGATGATATCAGTTCAAAGTTACAGACGTTTCTGATTGATCTTTCAATTCCAGGTTTTCGTTGTTTATATTGAATTTATAATGATAATTGCACGACAGAAAACTTAAACATGCTTAAGATATTCAAGTTTTAATTATCTCATGTTCCTGGACACAGTAATATTATTTACAGCATTTTGGGTAGGTATTTTCCGATCACATTACGTGTTTACGAGAACTACTAAATGTAAAACGATAATACTTTACTGACTAAAAATTCAACTTCCAACTTTAGATGGACTTTGAAGCTTCCTCCATCTTTACCGTGTGCAAACTGAACGTTTTACATATATTAAACTGAAGTCAAATCAATTAATATTTTCCCGAATATGCATTATAAGTAATGCTAGCAAAATAATAAAAATGATATTTTGGCATAATAAATTACTTGAATAAATAATTTACGATCACTCTTCATGGAATATTTCTTGAAAATAACAAATTTGGTTTGCTAGAAATCCCGATATACTTGAACCATACATTTAATAAAATAAGCATATCACTTTCAATTCACATGTTTATACATCACAATCGCATAAGTTGCTTAATTGAACTTTTCTACACGATAATTATAAAATTTTACATAAAATACGGACACAATTTTTCCGATATAAATCTTAATTTTTAAGACACCAATCGTAATTTTCAAGATATCAATTGTAATAATTTTACGATGTAAATTGGTATAAACTCAAGCAAGATCAGAATAATTTTTTTGAAGGTTATTCTTTTTGCGCAGAATAAAAAATTCCATCAATGAAATTTCAACTCAAAAGGAATAGTCGAGTGGAAAAATAGTTTCTAGTTTTCTATCCAGAATTGGAAATCGATACACTCAATGATTACCAGTATCCGCCCTAAATCAGGAATTATTTTCTACAATTCTACGATTCTCTAATTAAGAGATGGACGAGGCCGACAAATTATGGCATTCCATTGTAATGCTCAACGAAGAAACTAGTAACTTGAAATTTCCACAGAATTGAATTTTTACTGTCAACTAGTTTCGCGGCACTGTAGCAGACCAGATTCGCTATATTCAAGCGAAACTAGTCGACAGTAAAAATTTTATTCAGTGAAAAAGCAAAGCTATTTGATTCTTCCTTGTGTATTCTGTGATTCTCGCGAAACCTTAATGAATTTTTATGAATTACTAGAGTGAGTGAGTAATGGATTCCCTTGACATTTTTCGGGAGATAACTGAGAATTACGTGAGGTGTTACCTTTCGAAGCGCCTGCTTGTCAAAAGTGCCAAGCATCCGAGGTAAATTTATGAAGAGGGTTAAATAGAACGATGTTTTGAAGGAAGTGTCGGGTGGCAGTAATCGCTCGACCCCTTGCCATCTTTATACTCTGCAATGGCGGTGGTTGGGTTGGTGGGTTTGCGATTCAAATGGCAGTCACGTGAGACTCAGGGGACCCAGATGCAGCGATTTTTTTGTCGCCGAACGCTACTAGCCCTCACGCCACTCCCGGAAAATGCGCCTTATCTTCAAGCCGATTTCACGGCTAGATTGGCGCGCTTATCGCCCTCCACCCCAAACCGTAAATAGTGCGACCCTGCAGCCACCTCGGGGTCAAACATCGCCTTAAACATCACGTGAAACGCCCTCTCTATCTCCCGTGAAATTTCCGTTCCTTTTCAGATCGTTATCTTTGAAGATTGAAACGTGAGTGCTTGCTTTGACTTTTTTTGAAGGCTGTTCGTTCATCCGTGATGGTAAAGGTTATAGACAGTAACTAGTATGAATGAATTAATAGAGAAATATTTTAATTTTAGATCATTTTCCGTAGAACCTGAAAGGGGCGTTCCCAAACGGAATACAAGGTTCGATTAAAATTGTAATAGGAAAGATAGGAATCGGAGTTTGTCAATGCTGCCTTAATTCAGTTTCATTTTTGCTAAAAAAATAAAAATTACTTCGCGCTTACTGCACGAAGTTGTTATTATTAATCATTTATATTAACAGCTTTTGTCCATTTCGTCGTATTTCTCGGGTATTGCTACTACCTATTGGAATCGATATTCAACCTTATTTCCTGCGGGAAGTTGAGGTCTTATGTTGCCATGTATGGATTGAAAAGGTCTGAGTGTTATCCACTTAGGAACGACAGGAACAATAGTCAAATTAGTAAAAGTATTTAGTATTAAACTCTCGTATAACAATAAAGTAATTACATTATCCAAATAACAGATTCATTCCATTGAATACACAGTTTAAGGAATGCTTGAAAGGTGCTTAAAATTTCTGAGAAATCCATAAAACTTTCCCAACACACTAATTGGTTTTTTATTTACATGTAGTGCGCAGGTTAATAGTTAGAAGAAAATCATCTACATTGCATCTGCATTGACAAAATATCACTTTCTATTTGATATTCCAAATGTAATAATTCGGCTAATGATTGTATTAACAAATAATTTAGGCGAAAGATCATTAATAATTATTTTTTTCAAACAAACATTTTGGATATAGATTTGTGCATAAACTCATTGTTCGTAAAAAAAACCTCAGTATTGAATCTTATTTCTATAGTCCTATACCATGTTTCGTCTTAATTCACTGCTTTCTTTGAGTTCAACTATGGATGCAAAATGCAATAGGCCGTTTATAGAATATGTTTTGATTCGTCTGAGTTGATGAAATAGGAATAAATACGATTATTCGATATAAAACAGAGTTTTGGAATAAACAAACGCTGAGCTGTTCCCTGCTAATTTCATACTTAGACAATAGTACAATATAGTTTCAATGGCAGTTTAATATTTAGTTTTTCTTCTACTGTAATTTGTTCTAGTATTATTTAGAATTCAATGATCTATTGCTTGATTTGAAATATTTTTAAAACCATTACCATGTACTTATTAGGTATTAAACTATTAATTATTAATTCTTTATATATAATTTTAAATATGCACACCAGAAAAATATCGATTTACTGAAATGGTCACTCAGGACGAGTCACGCGACATGGTAAAAATACACTAACAAAGCAGAGTAATTTGAATTGATGAATTCATTAGTTTTTTTTTAAATATTTTCTTAGCCATGGAAATGTTTGGTGAAAATATTCTGTACTTTCTTCAAATGACATTGGTACCTAGCTTTAACTTTTATATAATACGGTCAGAATTTAGGACTGAGAGTCCAAGTATTTATTAAAGGATAATATCAAGGATATAGATTATTTTCAGTGAATTTAATTCATGTTTTAATAAAACAATTATTTTAGCTAATTTTTCAATCAAACCGTAAAAAAGCAATACATTAGCAGGAATACATACTTGTTTCTTGAGCATATGGCTTGTTCATTGGCTTTAACGCTCAAACTTTCTCATCATTGCCACCTCTGTAGAGGGTGGGTTTTGAATTAATCTTGTATGTAACAGGAAATATGTTTTCTATCGTGTGAGGCCGCGCATATAATAGTCACAGGAAAAAAAAGTCTGAAGTAATGAAAAGAAATATTAAAAAGGATCCCGGGGTGGGCGTTCATTTAATTCTACCTGCTGTTTCAATATCCGTGCGGACAAAGTTATTTTTGTGTAGATCCTAATTATCTCATTGAGTAGAATTCACTGATGTTTTAGTCATCCTTAGAAAATAAATTTCAGAAGCTCTTGAATCTTTTATGGTGTCTAAGTTGTCTAGGAGAATTATCGAAACTAATAGTTTTGCACATCGTTCTATTAAAAACGTAAAATAAGCCTCCAAATTTAGGCTACATTTGATGTGGTCAATTTAACATTCTAGGCAGAGTACGAGAATTATGTTTGACCATCCGCAATCCAAAGAGGGTGATGTATCGTTATATTTTCTGCAATAAGTTTGTAAAAAAATAGTTTCCTTAATTTTACATTTAATAAATAATTAGATTTTGTATTTTTTGCATTTTTTTATAATTTCAAAAAATTATTAGAAATTAAGGGAGCATTTGATATGCCTTGCAAGTTTATTTAGTTGATATATGTGTAATTATCCAAACTTTGCGTAAATCATTACCTATTAAAAATTCTTACAACTCTGTTGTAAAAATAAGCATGCCTTGCCGTCCATGGCTTACCAGCAGAAAAAATATCATTGTTTGTTCATTCCGAATCTTTGCTTTATACTGCATGCTCGTATTTATTCCTATCTCAACTTAATACAACTTTTCTGTGCACTTTATCGCAGCTTGTACATATTAAATGATTTCCTAAATCGTTTTACTGCTACATTAAGACTCACATAAATCTTAAAGAAAAAGTTGAATTTATTATTAATAGATGGAAATGTTAAACAAATACTTTTAAAAAAATATTTACGTACCACTGGAAAGGACTTCAGCAGTAGCACGTCAGGGAATTACGCAGTATACGATCAGTTTCTACGTTTTTCATCGGTGATTTCATCACCATACATTTTATCATACTTTCTGGCAGGCATCTAAAGTTAGCGCAAACTCATTATGTCGCCATATGCAAGCAGTGACCCCATTATTTCAAATACCCGTGTCAACATAAAAATGTGTACTGTGTATTTCAGGGAAAATATTTGGATAGAATAATTATTAATTGATCTAAGCAGTGAATGATACATTTACGAGTTCATAATTTTAATAAAAATGATTCATAAAACCATTACCCTTACCTTGGCTCATTTTTGGATGAACAATATAGTTGTCACGTTTATGTTTAATAAAATATAGGTAAAATAATTACCAATATTAACTAATTTTTATTGTTAAGCGTCTACCATTTTCACATGAAGTTGTTATTTTGAAAAGTGTATGATTCGCTTATTTTAATTATTAATTTATGTTTCTATCTCTATTCCGGAAAACAAATTTATTTACAAGCTCCATGACATGTCGCGAGATAAAATATTTACAGAAATGAGACCACTTAACAATGTTGTCATCGGTACAGCCGTATTGCATCGATTCATATTTTTTTGAGAAAAAGTTTAGGTTGACTGGTTTACAGTTAAAATTCTAATCTGCAGAATCGCAAAGCTATTTGATTCTTCCTCGTGATTCATATTTTACCGTAAACATTAAGGTGCTTTTGTGGCGTTTTAAGTAGTTTTTACGTATAAATATACGACGAATGTAAGTTACAACGTATTTCTTTGAGTAGTACCTAAATCGTCTTGAAGCACGGCCAATTAATGGCAGAAATCGCAAAGATTCTCAAAAAAGTAAATTCCATTGCGTCTACATTTTTTGAAAGTTGAAATTATGTGGCGGTGAATATTTACCATTTCCCACAGTAAAAACTATATTACACAGATTCATTAATCCGAATAAAATTTAATAATTACGCTATTCCAACACACGAACCAAATATGTATTGAAACAAGGAATGTAATTTTCTTTTTAGTTCTATAAGTTGGCATCTTTATTTTATTTTGAAAATTGCAACAGTTCTGAGCTCAGCTAAAGGCAGAGTTCATTGAACTCTGGTAAGATTGAGCATCTTAATCAAAATCTTTCCTTGAAAAAATTGAATGTTGAAATGACGAAATTAAAACAGATTTTCAGAAAATATCAATGGCCAGTAAGGAAATGTCAGCCTTGCACGAAGCATAATCAAATTTATGCGTTTAAGCAAAAAGCTAGAAGTGGCATCGGCTTGTTTTTGAAAACATTGTGGTGTGAGTGAAGCTCATTTGAGGGTGAAGAACTCCTATTGATTTTTAAAATTATCTTTCATGTGAACCTCTATATATCATATTTTTGATCAGTTATACCAAAACAATGAAATGTAATATATGCTCAATATTGGAAAGGACTAATAAATTCAATTTTGAGTTTGGATTTTTATACAGAAAATGAAGACACCAACTTTGAACTGCTGTAAAAAAATCCTTGTGTTAAAACACAGTTTTGCAAATTGAATGAATTTTTCTCGTATGAATAGTTTTACACGTATTCTAATAGCAGATTTATTAACTTTACTATTCTATGACTTTTGGTAGGAAAACTATTTTTACTCTTCCGTCGATGGTAATTTTTACAATGGTCTTCACTTGAGTGACAAAACTTTGCGTTGGTAATATAAATCAATAAATAATAAAATAAATAAATAAAATAAATCACTAATGCAACTTTGGTTGCATTAGTGATTTATGACAAACGAATTTAATGTTAAATTTTTTCTCTATTGTGGTGGAAGTAATGGTTGTTTTTTAAATAAATCTACCAAATATATTTTGCAAAGCATTGACAATCGTGACAAAAAATAAAAAAATGACTTCTTTGAAACAAATTCTTGTACCAGGGTGATGTTTTTATATGCTGGCGGAGCATAGGGCCCGTCATTTTATCTTTTTTTGTTTCACTCTGCCGTAAAAATGCTATGTTCCATTTTTGAGGGCCCTTGGGATTAGAGAGTTCTCTGCAATAATGACACTGAAATGGTTTGGATAAACTCCAAAATTCCATGCTGCCCTTTATCAAAGGTGGCACAAATAAAGGACCGAAAAATATCATAAAATATTTTACAATTTCGGAAAATTGTTTACTTTACGCAATAAAAACAACATAATTTTTACTATTCATGACCTTGTCTGCTCGGAAAATAGCCCTACAATTTTTTCTGCTTTGAAAATATTTCTTGGTTCTAGCAAATGTTTTTCCTGCACTTTTAAGCACGTGAAACTCCGCGGAGAGATGACTCAAAATCAAGATAAATGATGTGAGTGAAAGACTGAATAACAAATAATTGTAATTTGATTCAAGTGGTCAAAATATGTATTTCAAATAAATAACAAAAATAAGTTCATCTCAAAAAGTAACAAGGGGCCAAACCTGGTCTAAATGTCGACTAAACTCGGAAGCTCTGGAGAAAATAAATTATTAGCAGTAATGAAAAGAAGATATAGAGTGAGGAATGAGTTGGTAATGGAGGGCTATGAACAGATGAAAATGGATTAGATGGATGGCAACGGACATATACGAAAGAAGTGGGCGTTGTGCAGGTGTAGTTTGGCTCTGGTGCTGTCAAGTTGAGTGCATCAATCATAGCCGCATCAAAAAAACTCATTGGATGAGAGTACCATCATGAAGGACTAGAAATCCATGGATCAAGGTGGTTAAAAGCACTCTCATTAAAAGAAAAAATTAGAGGAGTTACGGGAAAAAAATAGAATCACAAATATACATGAAAGTGGCTGAGGCCAAATATTTGTACAAAGGCAGAGAAGTACGCAATGAACATCGAAATTATTTAGCTAATGATCCGATAGGAGAGTACTTTGTGTCAGATAGATAGTAAGTCACATTTTAGTCAGATAGATATTAACTTTTTATTTTGCCAATATTACTTTTACTGGGTTGATTTCAATTTTGTATGCATATATCATGCATGTCTTCTGTATACATTTGCATCATTCAATCATTTCTCTATCAAAAATTTTCTTTCAACTTGGAAGTGAATAATAAAATTCATGCGTGTATATACTATATTCGACTTTAGACGTCCTTTTTTGAGAGAGCCAATACTTTGGTGTGAACATTAGAAGCAGTGGACTATATACTTGATTTTGCTGTGAAAGTAAATAGGTTTTAAACCAATGTGAAATATTTATATGTGTATGTAAGTCTTGAAATACATGAATGGATATGTAATAAGTATGTATGTGTATATCTAATTCTGTATTTCTAATTAGTCACAACTATCATATCACACACATAATATCTACACACACAAGAGTCTCCTGATATCAGTGCCTAAAAAGTTAATTTTCATAAATTTAAAAATGAGGTCCGTGTATATATGAAATTAGAGGCTCAGCGAAGAAAATATGGGTGATGCTCAAGAAATCTTGTTAAACGAGACTCAAGAATTGGAGGTGTTCATATCTCACCCTTGTCTGGCTCCATAACGAGTTCTTAACTGCCTGGTGTATCGGTTCCGAACGAGAAAGTTTCAGCCATGGGATCGAGAAGGCTTAACGGAGAAAAGTCTTTTTGTTAAAAACATTTTTATTAAAATGGAAAGATTCACCTCGACGCGTACGCACCTGGGCTGGCTGTCTTTAGAGGGGGAAATTATAATAGCAGTTGAGATTTATTGGAAAAGTAATATGTGTGTGTGTGTGTATACAGACACACACACACACACACACACATATATATATATATATATATATATATATATATATATATATATATACACACACACACACACACACACACACACACATAATACATGTGTTTCAATCTAAGGTAAAATTGCTCAATGTGAAATCAAATTTTCTTAATGGGTTGTGGACATTAAGGTGGACGGCAGCGTTATACATTTAGAAAATATTTGCTTCATGAGCTGCTCTTTTAGGCATAAATTATGCCCTCAATATTGTACTTCTAGTTGTATGCCTGAAAATTCTACTTTCTTCTGAACATCCCTTCCTCTCGCTCCATTCTTCTGCCCTTTCTTTAAGAAATGCCTCGTTATATCTTTAACAAAACACCTCGGGATGACTTTCAAAACATTCATGTAGACCCTAATGCACCTACAGGGTACACGGACATCTATAAAATGGCCACAGGTACTTTTCTATATAATTCATTTTGGCGGCTTTAAACATGAAGATAAAGAACGGTAAATTAAAAGAAGGCGGATTTCAAACTTTGCTTTTATTGCACTCCGCTGTTAACTTGTTGTTTTCTGGAAATAATTACTTTTTAGAGCAAACGGAGTGGGAGCCGTTTTCAATATTAAATCAAGGACTAAAATTTGAAGGAACGTGAGGTGATGCAAAATGGATAACATTATTTTATGATTAAACAACACCCTTCTACTTTTCCACGGAATGATCATACTCTCACTTTATGACCAGCAGATTTGCTTCCGCATTACCGCGTCCTGCGAATAACCTATTTAAGATAGAATATATAGTTGAAGTGATCTAATTCCTTTGAGTATTAAACTTTAAGAGAGGAGCGTGGAGCAATGAATTATTTAATGGCAAAAAAAACTTTTAAATAAGGTCACATGAAACACATTTATCATTATGGAAAATTTATAAATATCCGTAACAGATGTTAGAAAAAAATGGTCTCTCTTCTTTGTTTATTTCGCCATATTGCTATATTCATTACTTTGACATAACATCTCCAACTTCAAGTACCAGGAAATTTAGCATGAATAGTATGATTTAGATTACAAGTTTAGCCTCTTGGAGCTTCCAGGTGAGCGATGTGTCGTAAGATCACCGACATTCAGTTGCATATGATTCGACGGCGTTTGAAGAGTTGACGGTTATAGCTCAGAATGGAGGATCCCGGGCTCAATCCAGTTTATGGTTTTGGACGACTCGAGCTCAATTCAAGGCTTACGAGTATCAGAAAACCAAATTGTCCGAAAAACTTAAGTAAGCATAGCATGAAATTGGCCTTCTATATGGAAATCTGTACATTTGACAACCCTCCGAAGGGCCTAGCACCATATTATTCACAATTTCATCTATCAAGGAGGTCAAATGGTTTAATACTGTGGCGGTGGGTTATCATAAACTGTTATTAAAAGAAAGCAATATGACAAATAGGTCTTTCGATACTAATTGTTGAGGTGTTTAAAATAGAAAATGCTTCGAAGGTAACCTTTGCGCCGGATAAATGACTCTATAAATAGCTGTATGTTATTGCTGGAGTCTCCTTCTGTTATTCCATATGGCTATTCTGGCTCGCAGATATAGGTTGTATAGATACTAATTCCTGTCTTGATGCTAATAGAAAAACTCCTTTCATGTTCGCATATTATTCATATTTCTTAATTTCACTTTAGGGAGTGTCCCCAGAGATTGTACTGGATTTCAGGCACGGAGAGTTTTAGAATATTATGATGCTCGTTTTGAAAATTATGGGATTAATGAATTACTATTTCAAATTGAGTCCAGATAATTTCACTTTATTTTATGTATGGGCTTGCATAAAAAGTTTTCATTTCCGTTTTTAAAAAAAAATCTGTCATTCTGTAATATGAAACTATATTCTACTGTAATGTGTATTTTTCTATAAGGGTTACAGTTTACTTATGAAGCCACACTACAACAATGAGCTGTAGCAATGGTCTGGGGTATGAACGTGCGATATGAAATGAAACTCTTATATAATATTTAGCTACGGAAATGGAGGGGTATACATTTTTGAAGGGGAGATTTGTATTAATTAGATGTTATGCCTCCCTTATTTTGGTGATGGCGAATTTTCCGAAGAAAAAACTATTCCCTACATATATCTGCTCATTTGCAGGTGCGTCATTCTATTTCATCGCAACCAAATTTTTTTAGTATGGTGAAATCTTATTACTTTTTTAATTCTGGGGAATTTTTACTGCTGAATATTTTCTTGTTTTGCATAAAACATCTAAAATATTACAATATTCACATGCTCTGTTATCTTGGAGGCACAAAAGGTTTGGGAAAAGACTAAGGCCACATTAGGTTTGAGATGTTCAACAATTTAGCTTGCAGAATGGTCTGGAAGATTATTCAACCTATGCTAGGATTACTTTTTTTCACCAAGAGTACCATTCATCTAACTCTGCGTGACAATGTCTCTAGATATCTACGAGATAACAGAGTTTACAGAGAATATTGCGGTGTCGTAGTTGAGTTCTTTGAGAACTCTTATGAGGGTTTCGTCCGGTTTAGGGGATTTGTTAGATTTAATTTAGAGTTAACATAACTTCTACATAACTGTTTTCTAAATAATTATTTTCCGTTAATTCTCTCCATTTATCGCGTTATATCGTGCTTACATTGGCATTCATCATACTTTCAGCAACAATATAGTATATTTCCCAATATTTGAATATTTAATCTTTTTCCAGCCGAAATGATGCCTGACATGCATTACAGTAAACCAATGTCATTTGCCCTCATTATTTCTTATGCTATTTTTATTCGGTATTTCATTTTTTCTTATGTGATACCTTAGACAATTCCTTCGTTTGCACGATAAATGTGATCCTACGCTTTCTTCTGGTTCGCTTGTTCCTAGTCGCACCGCAATGACTACTTTTTATTTCAGATTAGAAATGGAGTCAGTAAAGCTGCAAATTTATCATTTATTTCATCCAATTTTCGTTTTTACTTCATATACATTTCCTGAAATTATATGAAATATTGTCGTGATCCGAAAAAATTGTGTACGTATATTTCATCATTGCTATTCTCTAATTTTAGACAGCCGTGAGTAAAACGGCTCAAAGACATTCCACAGCGTCTGTTTGAATCCGTGTTGGCATTGTCTTTATGTTGTGGGATGATATTTCAAGTGGTATTATCTTCTAATGATTCCCGAGGTGTCACTGTGAATCAACATCCCCAATAATAATCACCCGTCTGCGGTATTACAAGACGGCGGGGTTTTTCAGCCGAAGGTGTGCGGGTGGGGGTGGGATTTTGAGAGGATGGTCCGGAGGGGGGAAGGGCGGTGCGGTACTTTCTCCCCATTCCCCCGCACCCATTTCTCACCTCTCACTCACCACTCGCGGGCGGATCGATTGATGAAGTCTCTAATGAAGCGAGGGCGCGGGGCACGTGCAGATTGTGTTCGAGGGACGGGAGGAGGGCTAAGGTGAGTTGGCGGTGTGGGCGGCGGTCCTGAGGGAGGGAAGGCCCCACACGAGGGATTTTCGGGGCAATTGGGGTGAGAGAGTTCGTGGGTAGTGAGGATGAAGACAGGTTACGGGTGATCGGTGGGGTGAGGTTGGCGGAATGAGCTCCTAGTGATGAAAACTATGCGAGGCATCCGAGAGCAGATGGGAAAAACGCTGGCGGGAGGAAGGGGGTGGCTTAAACTCGCCGAGCATTTCCCTCGGGGGAGTGGGCTATGCTCCATCACGTAAGGGATGAGCCGGAGGGGGAAGCCAAGGGTGTCGGTGGGGCCATTAGCGTTTAGGAGACGCCCGACACGGGTTTAGGTATACAAAATGTGAAGATAAACGAGGAGTATAGCTCGCCCAAGGGCAGAAGGAGAGAAGACGAGAAAATATGCTGATTACTTGATTATTCTCCACCAAGGATCATCTGAATTCAACGTCTCACGCCGTTGGATGCTATTTCTGCTCTTCTTTCGTGATAATCGTGATCTTAGTCCTGGCTGATGGGAACACTTTCCAGCATGTAGAAGCAGGTACACTGCTTTTCGTCAAGGCGTTTATATTGTCGTTAAAAACCACCATTACAATCGGTGCTATCAGGATATGTAAATATCAAACTCCCTCTAAGGACGGCTCTGAGTTCAAGCTGCCATTTTCCCCGGAAGAATGTCTAAGCACAGATTCCACCTTCACTCAACAAAAAAGTCATTAGGAATTAATGTGAATATCGAAGGTTTTACAAGTAAATGTAAAAAACTTATTTCTGGACTCACTCTTTTTAGTTGCAATGATACGAAAGTCGGGTATATTTCGCTTATTATTTTATTATGAGGTAATCTACCGGTTAAGGTAGGTTTTGGGTGGACAAAACTACCAAATAAATACTTGGCAACCCAACTTCCTACTCTCCAATAAGTCCCTCTTCATATCTGTGCACTTCCTTCTTTCTCTCATCCCGTCCAGCATCCGTATCCTACTCCTGCCCATTCCTCATTTGCCTGGCATTTTCCTATAACATCCTACTGCCGATCAATATGCTTTTCATCTATTTTTCATGTCTCCTTATGATTTCTCCCAACAAACCCCTCTCCACGCTCACCATACCTAGCACTTCCTCGTTTGTTTTCCTTTCGGTCCATTTCACCTTCTCAATCCTTCTCCACATCCACATTTCATAAACCGTGAATCTACGTCTGCCATCGTACTTCAGTGGCATGTTTCTGCGCCGTACATAACTACACTCCATATCAATGTTTTGATGAGTCTTTTCTTAATATTCTTACTCAACGTCCCTGTCATCAACTCCCTCCTCCTTGTGAAAGCCTCTTTGCCCAGCACAATTCTTCTCCTTACGTCCCTACTACATTGACCGTGTTAGTCCAAAACACTACCGAGTTAGGTAAACTGTTCCACCTGCTCTAGTTTTTACCCTCCTATTTTAATTTAAAGCTTAGCCTTTTTCTTTCTAGAAAATCGCATAACCTTTGTTTTATTAATATTGATTCTCATCCCATACCTGTCGCACTGAATTTCCAATTCACTAAGCAATGCTTGCAACCCCTTGGCTGACTGAAAAACTAGAGCTTGGTCATCAGCAAACATAACTAATTTTACAAATTCCCCGACGACTTTCATTCCTACCTCCAGTCTTCGCTTATATGTGATTAATTTCCTAATCTCTAAAATATTAAACAAAGAAAAATAAATCGTATCTATTACAGCATATGTATTTCAATTGTGTTGACCTTTGTCCTATTTGGAGGAAAAAAATGACAGATACATCGGTCTAAATCTTTTAAAAGGATTCCTTCCCGGCCTGTCGCCGGAAGAGAAATGGGATGTTTTCGTTCTCCCTAAGCGCGCGCTCACGATGTGGCCGACGGAAGGTGTTTTCGAGTCCAAAGGGACGACGGGGTGGAGTAGGCGACGGCGGAGAGTCTTGGGAGCAGCGCGGCGCCTGGTTTCTAGGGCCCTAGTTTCCATTAGGAAGCGTTGAAGGACGCTGTCCTTTGGAAACTCCTTTTCCTGCCTCCTCCTCAAGGGAAGGCAGGAAGGGGAACCTTGCACATAACCCTCGGTCTCTCTCCCTCCTCCTCATCGAATATTCGGGCCGTCTTTTCAGGCCGAGCATTGGTGCCTAAACACACACACTCACACACAAATGAACACTGGGATGCGTGGAAAGTTGGTCGGTCTCCCGCTGACGCGTCTTGGCTTCCCCCGATCGAATGATGGCAGGCAGTCGAATCCCTAAGGGGTTCCCCGATTGGAGGGAGGGATGGAATGGATGGGTGGAGAGCCTGTCGGCGTGTCTTGGAGGAGCAAGGAGGGAAGGAGATCTTGGTTAAATCAGCATCGCGCTTCTGTCTCTCTCTCTCTCTCTCTCGGTACTCCTCTCAAGGGGAAGGGAAAAAATGCGGGCCGTAGCTATTCGCTCTCCATTGCTCCGAATCAGAAGCCTCACCCTGAGTGCTCCCGCTCGAACATGAGCGACTAGTCGACTTGTAACTGATCTAATGTAAAGTAGATGTTCTTACTTTTACCTTAGTACCTTCTTGTTCTCACCGAGTCATTTCTGCATCAAATTTCCATATGTCAACGTAGATGTTTGTCATCTGAGAGTGTGGTGAAAAAAAGGTGTTGCGATCCTGGAACAAAGAAAGAACACGAGTAAATAAACTTTTCAATCGATATCTCGGTTGACAAAGGTGGCAGACATGGAGAGTAAAAAAGTAAATAAATGTGGTGCTCTGAATAGATTCACGAGAGTCGCTGTTCTAGATCCAATCCTATCTTTCGGGTTTATGATCGTTGCGCAGGTACCTCAACTTTCGTCCTAGATATTTATATGAACAGTATGCCGTTTTTTCCGTGGAGTATTTATATTTCAATGGTTTACTGGTCATTTTGAAAGTGTCGACTCATCCAAAAATGGATAACCATTCTTCGTTATTTCATTATATATTATCATTATCTTCGTTATTAATTTCTATTATATGGATAACCATTCTTCGTTATTTCATATCTATTAATTTCATTATCTGTTATTTCAGAATTTATGCATATATTTTTACATGTTTTTCGTTATTATAGAATAAAATTGGAGATCCAAACGGATTTCGAATCACTCTGATTTAACAGTTAAACTGTTAATACTACCACGATTGGCCTCTCCAACTAATAGTCATCGACGTTCCTCTACTTTTAATATATGAAATATAACTTATTATGCGCGTATTTTCACAATTTTTACCATTC
This sequence comes from Hetaerina americana, assembly GCF_022747635.1. Lineage (NCBI taxonomy): Eukaryota > Metazoa > Arthropoda > Insecta > Odonata > Calopterygidae > Hetaerina > Hetaerina americana. The sequence continues at coordinate 4,183,332 of NW_027287095.1, forward strand.
ATTACGGCGAGAAAAGCTCACATTTATACTAGTTAAATTATAATTTTAAATATACCGATGGGTGTGTATGAGTTGAAATAACGATGGAAAGAAGCGCACAATGCGTTATAGAGGAAAGCAGTACGTTCATTTACCAAACTCAGATTTGCTAGTTATATTTAACTCATTAAAATTACATAATAAAATATACTATATTTTTTTCATTCTACATTTATTCAATATATATGCGGGTCGCGGTAGTCCAGGGGGTAGAGCGTTGGACTGCTGACCGGAGGGTCCCGGGTTCAATTCCCGGGCTATGCACTCTGGGCACCTGCAGCTCCACCCAAGTGATTTTTCGGGTACCAGATCTTCCTGGGAAACCATAATCGGCACAGGGAGAGGAAGTGGTTCCCCTACCTTGTTTTATGAATTTCACACGCCGTATACGGCTTAGTACTGGGTGAACTCTACCATCACCTGCTAAACCGACCCTCGGGTTGATTACTGTGTTTATGGTTATGAATATATATATAGATATATATATATGTATATATATGATTGATATATATATATATATATATATATATATATATATGATATATATATATATATATCATATATATACATATATATATAGATATATATATATATATATATATATATATATATATATATATATATATATATATATATATATATATATATATATATATATATATATATCGTCGTGTTCGTCCTTTATATGTGTTCCTATCCCTTTTCCTTATATCTGTTTCTGTATATATGAGTATTTATTCGCCGTTTGGCGGGATTTCGTGTTTGAATGTGTGTATATATATATATATATATATATATATATATATATATATATATATATATATATATATATATATATATATATATATATATATATATGTATATATATTTAACCTTCGCTCTATTATTATTATTATAAATACGCATGTGCTAATAGACATTGTCAGGTGGCACACAAGTCCCAAATAATTGCAAAAGATAATACATAAAACCAGACAAACACAGATCTCTTTAACAAAACAAGTGAATCCTCATCCCATTTACAACCATTAATCAGTAAGAAAAAAAAAGATACATAAAAAAAATTAAGCTATAACATATAATACCATACACCACACATAAATCAAATTTTACATATATACCTTACATCTATTCTTAAAAGTATACACTCTGTTAGGAAAGGGCTCGAATATTTTTGCAGGTAAGGTGTTCCACTCAACAATTGTTCTATTTAGAAAAGAAAATTTTTTTTATTTGTCCTCTGTGCCCGGCATTTTATCTTAAATTTGTGATCATTTCTGCCTATAAAATTTGGGTTCCCCGCCTCTTTCCTAAGATCTGCCCAAGCTTTCTCCCCCTTCAAAATTCGGAACATTCCACAAAGTCTGATTACTTTTCTTCTAGATTCTAGAGGTTCCCAGCCCAGCGTTTCTAGCATGTCAGACACACTCTCCATCCTCCTATGCTTCCCCAGTACATATCGGGCAGCCTTTCTTTACACCTTTTCCAGTTTTTTAATATGACCTTCTTCATGAGGGTCCCATACAAGAGAAGCGTACTCTAAAATTGGTCTTACTAGGGTCTGATAAGCCTTCTCCTTGGTTGCTCTAACGCTCCCTTTGAGGTTTCTCATTACTTTCTTTCACGTTTCTCATTTCTTAGGTTTTGAAAGCTTTCTTATAGATGTACTCCACATTTAGCCCCCACCCTAAGTCCTTAGTTAAATATACACCTAAGTATTTGACAGTATCACTTCTAGGAATGACATTTTCTGAGAATTTATATTCCCTATGGTTTCCATTTACCTTATTGCTAAAAGTGATGGATTTGCATTTGTTAACATTAATATCCATCCCATTTTTTGTCACCCAATCTGCCATTTTATTAATGTCCCTCTGAAGTTTGTCACGGTCTCTGTCATTTTCGACTTTCCTGTAGATAATACAGTCGTCTGCAAAAAGTCTTAACTGAGAATTAATATTTATTGGGAGATCATTTATATATATATTAAAAACAATAGCGGGCCAAGTACGCTTCCTTGTGGGACTCCCGATGTTACCCTTGCTTTTTCAGAATACACTTCTCCTAATTTTACCCTTTGTGTTCGACCTTCCATGAAATTTCTGGCCCAAGAGATTACTCTTCCATCTGTGTGTAGTGGCAATTGGCCCATCTTAAGCATTAAGCGATCGTGGTCAACTTTGTCAAAGGCTTTTGACAGGTCGACTATTATAGCATCCACCTCTATTCCCGCATCCATAGAGTCGAAGATTTCTTGGCAGAACCCTAATAGCTGAGTTTCACAAGAGTGCCCTTTTCTAAAACCGTATTGGCGACTATACAACCAATTCTCACTCTCCCACAGGTCCCAGAGATAATCAGCCATTATCTTTTCTAATAGCTTGCATACAACTGATGTCAAGCTTACCGGTCTATAATTATCAACTAGTGCCTTATCTCCTCCTTTGAAAATTGGCGTAACATATGCCTCCTTCCAAGCATTTGGCAGGGCATTATTGTTTAACGTAACATTGAATAAATGATTTATATAATTTGAAACTACACTACCGCCCAATTTAAGCAAGTCAATTGAGATACCATCTGGCCCTTTTGATTTATTTGCCCTCATTTTCATAATTTTTTTATAAATTTCTGCGCTCGTCGTTTTAATACTTTTGGTATTTAATATTTTTTGGCCTCCTTGTTGACTCAGAGATGAATCTACAGAATCCTTTTTATTTACCATAACCTTAAATACACTTGCATACCAATTATTAAACGGATTAGCCTTTTCCTTATCATCGACGATTAGTGTCCCATCCTCTTTTTTTAAAGCTGTTATGTTTTCCCTGTTGTCTTTCCTCCTCCGGAGGTACTTGTAAAATTTATTTCCATTATCTATCTCGATTATTTTCTGTAGAAAACTATCTTTGGCTATTTTCTTTTCTCTATTCAATTCACGAACTAATTTTTTGTAAATTATGAGCCATTCCGAGCTCTCGTTCCGTTTTTTGTGAATCACTCTCAGTTTTTTCTTCAAGGATCTAATTTTGCGGTTGTAGAACTCTGGATCAGTATTTTCTTTAAGAATTTTTTTCGGGACAAATTTATTTAATCCCTCCTCCATTATCCCCTTAAATGTTTTCCAGATTTCTTCTACATTCTGCCCACCACTTACCCATTTTGAATATTTTTCCCTTAAAAAGGTCTGGAACCCTTCCCTATCACCCCGTTTATATTGCCAAACTATCTTTTTGTTTACTAGCCCCTTATACTGAGCCCTCTCCCAGTTTAGATATATACGCACAGCTGAATGGTCACTTATTCCCGGAAGGACATCGACTTCCCCTACCCACTTTTTCGGTCTCACAAGTATGACGTCGAGGATGTTTCCCCCGCGCGTGGGTTTTTCCACCATCTGTACAAAACCCTCCTCGTTTATAAGACGACTAACGATTTCTTGGGCCTTCCCACCCCCCACCGTGACCTCGTCTGCCGACCATTGAATACCTGGAAGGTTCAAGTCCCCCGCTATGAGGGTGTGATCCTCAGGGTTAGCCGAGCATATGTCTGCTAATACCTCGACTACGTACATCCCTTCGTTGGGGCTTCTGTACATAGCAACTATTATTAAAATTTTCCCTCCATTCCTACCTTTAACATGAACACACATCATCTCACAATCATCTCTTACCCATTCCAATGTACTTATTAGGTTTTTATCTACACATATAAATATCCCCCCTCCACGACCATCCCTATCCCTTCTGTAAACTGACAAATTTTGGGGAAAAATCTCGTTTGACATAATATGATCACTTAGCCACGACTCCGTACCTATCACAATATCCGGATTACATGCATCAACTAACGTCTCGAAATGGCATACTTTATTTAGAATACTTCGGCAGTTTACCTGCAAAACTATTAAGCCCTTACCTTCCTTTCCTTCGGTATTGCGAGGTCCACCTCTTGTGCCCATTACAGGTTTCCCTGCTCACTGAGCTTTAGTGCGACATTTTTAAACAGATTTGACAAAACCAGGGATCCCTTCCTGTTTAAATGCACTCCATCGCGGCCCAAGTGTCTATCACCGACCCAACAATTCGGGTCCACAAATGTCAGACTTTGTTGCACGCAAACCCACTCTATTCCTTCGTTTATGGCGTCAACTCTCTTTCAATGTATGTCCCTTCTACGAAGAATTCCACTAATGACAATTTGAGCACTTTTGAACTTATTTTTGGCCGAGGTCGCCAAATCCCAAATAAAACCGATTAGATGGTCTTCTGACTTAGCAATTTTTACGTCATTTGTCCCTACGTGAATTATGACAACACTTTCATCACCATCACTAGCCATATTAGCTATTTTATTGTCCAATTGTTCCACTCTTATCCCCGGAAAACACTGAACGCCTTCATTGATACTTTCGCCACAATCTCCAACGAAACGTATTATGGAATCACCAAATATTTTCACTTTGGGTGGCCCTGGATCACCAAGAGACCTCCCCTCCCTTGACACTATGACCTCCCTCATCGGAAGCACTTCCCTCTTCGGTCTCACGTTTATCCTATCCTTCCTTCCATCTCCTCGCTTCTTTGGCTGCTCTCTCCGTAGGATGCTTTCCCGTATTCCTCCAGCCCGATCGGCATCCGCGTCACATGAGCTTGTTCCACTTCTGGTCGGCCTTAAATCTTCCGGTTTCCTCTTATCACACCTTCGGACAAAGTGGAGATCATCTTCGATTTGCTGTTTCACCCGCCGCCTCATCTCTGTTAATGATGCTTTCAGTTCCTCATTTTCAGCGGAAAGACTGAAAATTGTCTTACGAGCGATGTTTAAATCCGCTTGCAGCTTTTCAATTACCTCCTCTTTTTCTTCTAAACCTCTTCGATTCTTCTGACTTTCACACTTACTGCACTGCCAATTATCACTCACGCAATCCTCCAGTTTACTCTTAGAGCAATTAAAGTGGTACCAAGAGCAACACCCACTACACTGGACTCCATTTCTCAATTTTCTACGGCAAATAATACACTTTACATCCACCGCCATGCCCTTTCCCATTTCGCCCAAGGGAGTGTGCCTTCTAGCGGTCACTAATCCTCTCAAGCGGTCGCTAATGCGCTGCTTGAAAACACGTCCGTCTCCCTTGAGGGTCCGTGAGTGAGTGATATATGATATATAATATATATCATATATATATATATATATATATATATATATATATGTATATATTTATCATATATATATCATATATATGCATATATATATATATATATATATATTCATGTATACATATATATTCATATATTATGTACAATAGGAAAACCCCGAAGACTATAGTTTTATTCTGAATATTACCGTTACACTCAGTCAGCTAATAAGAAGAACGTTATTAAAGTGTATTTGAATGGCGATTTTTAGTTCCACTCGTGTTTTGTTTCTGTTTCCGTGCCGTGCGCTCGCGAAATCATTCCTCCGTAGGCATTCAGCGGAGCATGCTTTCCTGAGCAGAGCTCCGCTCTGGAGCTGAAACTCAATCCCGAGCCGAGCATACTCACTGATACACGACTGTTGGAAATTGGCGCACGGCGCTCATTTATTTGAGTCTTCCCGACCATGAGCTTCACATCCCGATGTATCTCCAAACCACGGAAGCGATTTTTGCTGGTTTCGTGTGATACGGATGACCCAGCGTGAAGAAAAAAACCGTGACATGCGCTGGCGGTCACTTGACTTAAAGTTAGCAACATTTTTAACCGTATTCCGTTATTAAAGGAGACGATTGATTATCGTTGGCACAAATTTTTACCGATACCTACGATGAACCTTTTCTGTCAAGCCCCCGGATCATTTTTTCTGGGGTAACTAGAAATCCAAACATGTACCATGATGAGGTAGGCAATAAATTTCGAAGAAACACCTTTTGTCCACTTTGTAATTTCTAGCTTGAGGTTGAATGTATGAAAACTGAAATTTCAGCTCTGCAGCATCTCACGGGGAAATAGAAGGCGTACTCCTGGAGGTATGTCCAGCTAAGGCACGCTATGCATGAGGGAATCTTTGCTGTTGTAACTTTGATTCCCGAAGTCAATTGACACCCTCAGACTGCCCAAGATTTTGGAAAACTTAAATGGGGAGTTTGATCCACCGAATCGCATGCACTATTGACATGTGTACTCTGTACTCAAAGAATGGCACAACATTGTTACGTGCGAAAACTCCAACCGGCGTCTGGGGTAGTTTTCAAAGGTCAGACATACCCGTGGACTCATTTCCTGTTACTTTAACCTGCATGCATGCAGAGAATTGTCGAGCATGATGCGGATGTTCAATACAGTGTAGCCAGACATGGATTAATGTAATTTTCTAGATGATCAAAACTACATTTATTAAACATCATCCTATTTTCAAGTTGCATTAAGGCTAGTTCTAGGTAGTGAAATGATAGGCAGAAATGTTTAATGAAATGGATATGTTAACCAGAGCACCAATAGCTTACTCGCGAGTATACGTACACAGTTTATTAAAGAAGTTCCTTGGCACAGCGCAAATTTGTAACCATTAACATTTAAATACATGTTGGAATAAAAAGGTTCCTCAGAAATACAAAGAATTTTTCTGGTATATTTCATTTTTTACCTGAAAATAACGTTTTGAAAACTTCTTTTAATGGCTCTATTACTTCCTATTACTCCGTTGCCTACATAACCTCTACAACTATATTAATTAGGGAGAAAATATTTTCATGGATCTAGTACTGGTGAGTTTACTAAGTGTGAAAGGGCTGAAGTAAATATATGTATTACGCGCATGATTGAAATAAGGAATCATTTGTCAGGTATCAATCCATAGGCTATGTAAGTTAGAAAATGAGACATTGCATTGCTGTGGTCCCTTCAATCGGTTAAATCGTAGGAATGCATTTACAGCAAATAAGGCGTTTTTTATGGAACTAACTTTTAAAAAAGCTAACATGTTAATCGATGCTCAGACACAATTTTATACTGAGGAAAAATCTATTTTTTTTATTTGAAGTTTTATTGCGTGTATTGAAAGCCGGCAGGATAATACGGAATGTAATCACAGCCGTTAGTTTGTGAACATGATTTGTTTATTCTTTTTTAAATATCTGCATGGTTTAATTATTTATAAATTTAACATCTACATCTATGTAATACCCCGCAAGGGTGTGTATCGGGGGTGTTACGGCCACCACCGGTAAAAGGGAAAAAACCACATGTGAAATCAACACATCCATGGAAAAGCAAACATAACTCATGACCATATCCTATTGAAGTGCCTCTGTGGCCAGTCATTTGGTGTACCTTACTCTTGATCTTTTATCACATTCAAATTTAGAATTGTACAATTATTATTTTTGTATGGCTAGTAATTGCGTTAGGTTTTTCACAAAATTTCTCAATAGAATTAATTTTTTAGTGTCTAATAGTGAACCCGCATATGACAATCATCCAACATTAACTTTTTTGGAATCACGTTTGAATCGATGCTACCTTTTGCTGCTCTATTCGCTTAGATAGCTTATCTGGTCGTGTATCATAAGATGCAAAGCTAAATACCTTTTGGTGACCCTTTGGCTTAGTAGGACTACTATCTAGATCTTTATCATTTGTCTGTTTAGCTGCATAATACAACTCTAAATGTGTTTTACGTTGTAGCATATAATGGGTATAAGGAATTATTTCTGTCATCTTTAAAAAAAACTTATTGCATCATTTATGTCCATTTTCTCCGTATTTAGCCCTCAAAGCTCAGGAGAAAACCCGTTTCTGAGCTATTTCGAGAGTTTTGGCTAGTAAATATAAAATTCTATAAGCCATTTTCCGTTAATGAAAACTGTGAGCTAATGGAAACAGCTATATCCAGGTGCAAACACTTTTTTTGAAGATTACGCAATCAGAATGATGTCGGGAAAGTTAAAAGTTTTATGATTAAGTGTATCCTCAGGATTCCCTCGGGGCCATAACTTTTGTGGGTGAGTGGAAAGAGTAGAAGCAAGGGGCAATCGCTCTCTTTAAATCTTACGTGCCTTGCCAGAGCATTAGGAGAAAATAAAGAATTACGCCCGAGCTCACACCTCAAAAGAAACTATACTGTATTATTTAATTCCATTCAAACCTGTTAGGAATTTCTTGTTTGTAAATTTAATCTATAATAAGTTTCACGAAATATTAGTACATGTAGGAACCTAGATTATCATGGAAAAAATATTATACTTTGGGTATTTATTTCTCAAGTGTGAAACTATTTCACTTTTATATCACTTCAATCAAATAACATTAAATAAATTGGCCTGTAAGTCATAAATTACAGAGAAGATAATTTTATTCCTATGCCTTAAAAAAACTCCATTGCCATAGCCCTTAAAAAAAAGGTTGATGACATTTGACACTGGCTTAAAAGTAGTAGTTTCATCAATATTGAGCAAAATATTTATCGGAAAATTCGGTGAAAGTTGAAATTTAATGGTTTAAGTAAAAAAATATGGGTACCAAACTTCCTACCTTTCCCAAATTAAAAAAAAATACTTTTTGGCTAAACGCTTTCAGCATTATTCTTTATGGAGAAATCATGTAAAGTTTTGACTCGTAATAATTTAGCTCTACTTGCTTATTTTCTAAACCAGTTGAAAGCCATCCTATGAATATTCTATGATATGTACTTATCTGAAACTAGGTAATAAGTAAACAGCACACACCTTGTTTGGGAAGGGGAATGAGTAAAATTTTGAAGTGATAACTCCTTTGAAAACATACGCACTCAGAATACTGGGAAAACTGATAGAATAACAATCGTTCTTAATGGTAGAATCACCAGGTAATTATACGTAGATATATTCTAGTATGTGGAGAATTATTACATTATGTATTGGTTCAAAAACTTTAGACTATGTGTAGTAGATTGCTGTAGCTAATTCTCCAGCCTACCATTATATACGAGAGCTATTTTCGAATAAAAATATAGAGCAACTAGCCTTAGAGGTTAAATTAAGCTAGTAGCTAAACCTAGTATTACTGTATTTCCTCTATTACTTCGGAAATTGAGACAATCAAAGATATTATTATTAGGTAATCTACCGGTTAAGGTAGGTTTTTGGATGGACAAAAAAACTAATTCAACAAAACCCCCAGCAAAACACAACATCCCACTGTACATCAGGTCCCTCTTCATCTCTGAGTTCTTTCTCCCTCCCTTCATCTTATCCAATATCCCTATCCTGTTCCTCCCCTCCCTTCTAACATTCTCCCCTAAATCACAGTCTTCAACTTCCCACTGACGGGCAATACTCCCTTCATCCACTTTTCCTGCTTCCATAAGATTTCTCCCAACAAACCCCTCTCTTCGCCCACCATACCAAGAACTTCCTCATTTGTTTTCTTCTCTGTCCATTTCACCTTCTCCATTCTTCTCCACACCCACATTTCAAAAGCCTCCAGTCTACTTCCATCCTCCTGCTTCAAAGACCACGTTTCCGCGCCGTACATAGCTACGCTCCATATCAAAGTTTCCATGAGTCTTTTGTTAACATCCTTACTCAACGTTCCTCTCATCAACTCCCTCCTCCTTGTGAAAAACTCTTTGCCTAGCGCAATTCTTCTCCTTACTTCCCCACTACTTTGACCGTGTTCGTCCAAAAAACTTCCGAGATATGTAAACTGTTCTACCTGCTCTAGTTTTCGCCCACCTATTCTAATGCTAAGCTTAGCCTTTTTCTTTCTAGAAAATCGCATAACCTTTGTTTTATTAATATTGATTCTCATCCCATACCTGTCGCACTGAATTTCCAATTCACTCAGCAATGCTTGCAGCCCCTTGGCTGACTGACAAACTAAAGCTAGGTCATCAGCAAACCTAACTGATTTTACGAGTTCCCCGCCCACTTTCATTCCCACCTCCAATTCTTCCCATGCCTCTGTGATCATTTCCTCTGCATACAGGTTGAACAGCAACGGTGATAATGGGCAACCCTGCCTTACACCCCTTTCTAGCACTGCCCATCCTGACTCCCCATTTCCCACCCGCACCTGAGCAGTCTGAGACATGTACAGGTTGCGGATTAGCCTCCTTTCCCTCCAATCTATTCCTATTTTCTGCAGAATACTCATTAGTTTTCCCCAATTCACTCTATCAAACGATTTTCGAAATCTACGAAAAAGGCAAATACCTCCTGGTTGTGCTCTATTTTCCTCTCGATTAATAAGCTCATTACTACAATGGCATCACGCGTACCTCTCCCCTTCCTAAACCCGAACTGATCATCCCCTAAGTAATCATTTGCCCTACTCTCTATCCTTTTGTTTATGATCCTAAGAACAACTTTAGCTGCGTGGGATATCAAACTAATTGTCCTATAGTCCTCACATGACGTGGCCTTTACCTTTTTCGGAATAGGAACTAAAACTGATCTCACAAAGTCTTCCGGCCAGATTCATTCCTCATAAATACTACGAATCAGCCCATAAGCCTCTTTCTCCCACACTTTCCTAAACATTTCAATGGTTCCGCGGGAATGTTATCCACCCCCACGGCCTTATTTAGTTTCATCTCGCTTAATGCCCTTTCTATTTCATCGTCTAGTAAGTCTGGACTTAAGCTATCTTCGTCTACGTCATGTCACTTTTCTATGTCTAACTTTTTACTTAAAGTTCTTTACTATACAGTTCTTCTATATGCTCCTACCATCTCTCTTTGATCTTCCCTGCGTCAACTATTACCTTACCCGACTTATCTCTAACTGTTACCATAGATCTTCCTTTCTTACTTCCCGATAAAGATTTAACTTTGCTGTGCAGCTCACCAATTTCACCCTTCCTATGCAAACTTTCCATATCCTCGCAATGCGTCTTCCACCATTCTTCTTTTGCTTGAATTTTGCTTGTCACCCGCCCTAATTTATTGGTGAACTCTTTGTACTTTATTTTGTGTGACTCCTTGTGTACATTCTTCTATTTTCTTCTCTCATCCATCTTTGTAATCATGTCATCCGTGATCCATGGTTTCCTAGTCCTTTTAGCGTTAACGGTTCCAATAGTGCCTTTTGCGGCTCTAGACAACCCTTCATTGATACTTTCCCATTTTTCTTCGAGAGTACTTGGCTCTTTACCATCCTCCATGATTTCCTCTACCGACTGTTTTTATTCCTTCCTTTTCGAACCATTAAATGCTTCTAAATTCCATTTTCTAACTCGCCGCCCCTGTCTCATCTTTTTGAAACGGACGCTACATTACATAACAACTAAATTGTGGTCAGAGTCCGCATCCGCTCCCGGGAAGCTGAGCGAATTTATCACACTGTACATAAACCTGTGTCTAACAAGAATATAATCTAGCTGATACCTTTCTGAGTAACCTGACATTTTCCATGTATACCTGCGTCTTTTGTGGTGTCTAAACCAAGTGTTGGTGATGACTAACCCCTGTCTCCTGCAGAACTCTACTGCTTTCTCCCCGCGGTCATTCCTCGTGCCTAAACCGTAGTCGCCCACCTCATCACCATCTCTTCCTTCGCCGACCGTCGCATTCCAATCCCCCATCACTATCAAATGTTTCCCTGCAGGAACACACGCGATCATGTCCTCTATCTGATCGTATATCCTATCGACCTCTTCTTCCTTATGGTTGCTCGGTGGCATGTATACCTGAAAAATAACCAAGTTCGTCGGGTTTCCTTTTATCTCCACTAGTAATAATCTATCCGTTACCTGCTCTATGTTGACTATGTTTCTTCCTACCTCTTTATTTAATACTATGGCAACCACTCGTTGGCTCTCGTCCCCGCCGCTGTATATTATTCTATAATTGTCACTCCAGTAATCCCCGCAATCCTTCCATCTCACCTCGCATAGACCTAAAATATCTATATTTCCCCTTTCCATCTCTCGCTTAACATTCTCCAATTTCCCTGTCCTCATCTAATTACTTCAATATTCTAAAATATGCTTTCCCTATTATTGCCCGTAAATTTATTTTGAGCTAAGGTGGAAATGATATCTTCTCATGGTTCTTGCTTAATTTAGAAATTCCCTTAAAATTCTTCCAAATTGTGCATAAAATTGGGAGTGACACTCCAAAGCTACGTTTTGTCATTTTATGGCACATTTATAATGAACCTACGAACTGAATATTAAAACTTCCATGGCTAGCTAAATTCCTCTTTTCTAAACCTCTATGGAGCCTTGAATGAGGTCATCCTGGTGTTCACTTTCGTTTTTTATGGCATGGAATGTAAACTTTTTTGTTGTAATGACCATTCAGTCGTTCGCTTTCCGCAGGGAAAACATTTTCCCTTTATTTCCAAGAAAAGTTCATTTACGCGACACAACTTTCTTATCCATGGTTAGCTTCTGCACAGCAAAAAACTGTGGATTTACAGGTGGGTGCGGCCCGTTTTCTTCGTATCTATTGCCGCTCTGTCTTAATGTTATCGTTTATTCTTCCTTCGTTCCAGGAAGGATGGGAAGGGTGCTTACTCGGCTAGGTGATTCTGGTTCTCGTTTTCAATTGTTTACGCCCTCCCTGTCACGCCCTTCCTTATCTCTCCGATCCCAATCACCGCCCCCTTCTCCTCCTAACCCCCGTCGCGGAGGCGTGGCGGTGGTGGGGCTGGCTTCTTTGGAGGGTCAGGGGAGGAAATCCATTCTCGCCGGGAGGCAAGGTGTGCGACTGGAATCAGATGCTCCCGGGAAGGGAGAGAGAGAGACGGCGTGGGGTGACAGGCGATAAATAGGGCTGGGAAACCGTATGGAGTTAATGGATCCCACCGAATTGATGTTTTTTGAAGAATGGTGGTAATTTAATACAATGGTAGGATATATTCCTTATCATTCTGAATCAAAGTTCCATTATAAAATACACCACATATTGCTTTCCCCGAACTTTTACTGCAATTGTATTAGCCAAAAAAAAGATTTCAAAAATGATAATAACAATGTATAGCCAATGCCATAATCTCGGAGTGTCAGAGGACGCCATGATATCTTCATTGGCTAAAGCGCTCGGCAGGACATCGAGGGATCCGGGTTCGAATCCCGGTCAAGGCGAATGATTTTTACACTGAACAATTTGTGGATTGTAAAGCACATTCAGCGGATGACTCCGTCAAAAGATATTGTCGCGGCAGCTCCCGCAGTTTCTTGGGACACTCATTCACCTCTGAAAATGGATGTCTATATCATTAAAACTTTATTTTGCGGTTCATTCACCAACATTCTACCATCCCTCAACCTCTAAACCTTCGAATGTGTGGTCGAGTGTGGCTATCGCGCTGGTTAGGTTAAGACCCTAGCCAGTGCGATGTTTTATCTACTATATGTCTCTGAGTACGTTTACCCTCCTCCGTTTCTCCCTCAATCTTCTTCTTTCCGCTCTAAACTCCTTACTATCCCATTCCTTTCCTTTCACTCCCACTTTGACTATAATTATATAATTCGTTCTTAAACTCCCATCTATGCCAATGGATATGACATTGTGAGGTGAAACTTGTCGTACCGTACCTTTGGTAAAGTACTAGATGTTTTATTCATCATAAAGGTTTTACTTGCTATGTTGTCATATATTTTTACGCTAATTAAGTCCTAACTGGCACAGCTGAGTGCTCACCAAGGTATTCCATTGCGGTCAATTCCATTCCATTGCGTAAAATTTTAAAATACTTACGTGTCACAACAAATACCTCCAACCCAAAAACGAACAATAATCAAAACAAAATTTATTTTGATAGGTGATGATAGAGTTAATATAAAAGACGGTTTAAAGAATGTGAAATTCACACGTCAGGGTAATCCTTGTGGTTTCCCAGGAAGATTCATAAACCGCAGCTTCAATAAAGCCGTGTGATTTCTGTGTATCCAGCAACACTATTGATCATGGTGAAGCATTCGACACGATGATTAGCAATTAAAAATGATCAATGCCAACTGCTATCGATACATATCAACCATTTATAGCGATAAGGTTATGGGTAACAGTGGACCGCCACATTTTCTTCCCGGAATCGAGAGTGTAAAGTGGGAAATGAATGTTATTATCCCGCCCTCCCGCAGCGGAATGGCATGCGCGCTTCCTATCCAAGTGCCCCGCGATATGCCTCCGAGGAGTCTGGCGGCGTGTTGCGGTGGATGGAGTGGGCGGGAGAAGAAATGGGGGTGGGCACTCAAAGCGGGAGCGGTGTGCGCCGTGTAGTCCTGATCCGTATCTTGCAGAGGAAACCAAATAGCCCACAGGGGTCTTCGCTGCGGAGTGGTAAACGTAAGATTATCTAAGGGTGCCCAGGGTAGGATCCTCAGTTGAAGGGTATTTGAAACGAATAGGGGAAGCATTAAAGATTTCAATAAAAATTAGAACGCAGAGGATCCAATCAGAGGAACGAGCGGTTTTTAACTACATTCTGCCCTATTGGAAAATTATCAGTGATGAAGTTATACTAAATGCACACGATTCGCGGAACAATTTCAAATGCAGCGCTGCGTCATTCAGCTGAGCCGAATGACTTGGCATGCCGAAGATATTTGTGAAGATAAAATATAACCTAGATTGGTACCAGGTTTCATTCAGATTTAAAATGACTATGCGTGGTTGACTATCCATAATATCTTATCCTTCAAGAGACATTACTTATATCGGTGCGTTTTTCCTATCCTAATTTTATTACTGACGGTTAATTTGTTTGTACATATCTTAGTAAAAAATTTACATCATTTATGCAATATATATATATATATATATATTGATTCAAAACGGTTGAATGATTGTGCACGTTCCTGTGACGTATGCGGGAATATCGACCATGCCATCTGTTTCCTCTTAAATATAAGGGCTTTCACTTTCGTCATATGGGGTTTGTAATTAAGAATGGGCTCTTCTGTTAACTAAGGGTTGCATTTAGCTCTTCATTACGTTTTGACCAGTCACTGTGGGAAGATATAAAAGTTCTTTATGAACTTAAAGTGTTCTTTTCTGCTGTGATTTCCTCCTTGTAGGAATCTGCATATGCAATGGCCAAGAGCATTTGGAAATGGCCTTTGTTGTTCTGAGAGCTAGAGTGTGATACTTCAGGATCCTTTTCGTTATTTGGACCATAGTACTTTTTGTGGACCGACAGAGATTTTTCCAAGAGTGCATTCTTTACAATCAGTCTCTCATGATTATTTTCAGGGACAATTTTTGCATCTAAAAAGCGATAGGGATAGAAAAAGTGCATAGTTCATTTTGTATCAGTTTCAATGCTTGACTAATTAAATGGAATCGTGAAGTAACAATATAATCGCTGAAACACTTTTAGAGATTGGAAAAAAATTGAATAGCGCCCTGAACTTATGCTTTCGATATGTGCTATATATTTGGAAATAATTTGCTACATGACTTATCTCGATCATATTTGATTACAATTAAGATTAAAGTAGCATTACATGAGGAATATAGAACGTTAAATTTAGTGTTCACATGCAAAATTGGTAGTCATGAGAATCATCAATGGATTGTCACTAAATTTCCTAAACAACTACCAATGAAAAGATCAGTTAGATTTATTAAGGGATGGAGAGCAGGAGAAATCATGGGAAACACTTGAGCTGAGAATAAAAGGGTGCAGCACTATGAGTGATCTAGGCTGGCTTTTAAATGATCAAGCAATATTTAGGCAGACACACAAGAGATCAGAGTTAAAATCAAATCATATACAGGGACCTACGGAAGAGACAATGGAATATAATTCTCAAGAAGCAGGTCGACGATGAGATCGATTCGAGGCTTTTGAGATGTGAATATGGAGAAGAATTGAGAAAGTAGGTTGAATACGGAAGAATACTAATGATGACCATTTAGATAAGGTGGAGTGGATAGGAGGTTGCTTGGTGAAATCTGAAAAAGTCAAAAAAAGTGGATGGAGGAAATATTGAAAGATATTTGGACGGCCGAGGAATCTGAGGAAAGGGAGAATGCTGGATGAGCAATGCAGAGTTTTTTTTTTTTTTAAGGTAATCTACCGGTTAAGGTAGGTTTTTCGATGGACACAACTACCAAACAAATATTTTATTACTCCTAACAAAACACAAAATCCATCATCCTACTCTATATCAGGTCCCTCTTCATCTCTGAGTACTTTCTTCCTCCCTTCATCCCGTCCAACATCCCTATCCTGTTCCTACCCTTTCCTCTTTTGCCCAACATTCTACCCTCTATCACAGTCTTCAACATCCCACTGCCGGTCAACACCCCCTTCATCCACTTTTCCTGCCTCCATAGGATTGCTCCCAACAAACCCCTCTCTTCGCCCACCATACCAAGTACTTCCTCATTTGTTTTCTTCTCAGTTCATTTCACCTTCTCCATTCTTCTGCACACCCACATTTCAAAAGCCTCCAGTCTACGTCTATCCTCCTAATTCAATGACCACGTTTCCGCGCCGTACATAGCTACGCTCCATATCAAAGTTCTTACGAGTCTTTTCTTAACATCCTTACTCAAAGTCCCCGTCATCAACTCCCTCCTCCTCGTGAAAGCCTCTTTGCCTAGCGCAATTCTTCTCCTTACGTCCCTACTACTTTGACCGTGTTGGTCCAAAACACTACCGAGATACGTAAACTGTTCTACCTGCTCTAGTTTTTGCCCTCCTATTTTAATGTTAAGCTTGGCCTTTTTCTTTCTAGAAAATCGCATAACCTTTGTTTTATTAATATTGATTCTCATTCCATACCTGTCGCACTGAATTTCCAATTCACTCAGCAATGCTTGCAGCCCCTTGGCAGAGTAAAGAAGAGAATTTCATGTTTAGATAGCTCGAAAGGGGGGAAGAGTAGCATGTGGAATAGAAGAGGTAAACGTTGTAGAGTGAACGATGAGAACTTCAGTCGAGGCATAGTGCATAACACGTACTTCATAGAAATTGTATAGAATCTGCTTTTTTTTTAAATATGAGGGCTGTTCAATTTAGAGTTAATCATGCATTTTTTTGGCGAAATTTACTATGCACCAATTTAATTAAACTTAGTGTAGCTTAATGTGTAATGTTTACGTAATATTCGACTTCCTCAAAATAGCAGTGGCTGCTGCTGACGCCAAACTGGAGGAAAATCAATGAAACTTACACCATATAATTATGCAATATATATTTAACCTTCAATTTAACATAAAAAAGTTAACTTTTTCACGATGAATTATGTCAAAAAAAAAGGCTCACTCTCCATTGAACAGATCTCTTATATTAACTTTGATAGTGATGATGACTCTAGCATTTGTTCCCTGAGGGTTGTTGTTCCTCTTCGTGCGGTATTGAGGGTATATGCTCAAAGCCGCATAAAATGTCACTTGCAGTCATTAAAAATTTATAATTGTTAAGGGAATCATAAGCGCATCCTCGTTTTTTCTTTATCTTTTGCGTAACCTCAAACAAAACACAAGGACTTTTGGGAGCTGCTTAGTTGTCATGCGAGACGTTTTGCTCAAGTTTTGATATCCACTGTAGGCTCAAAAACTTTCAAATGATGCAATGGCTCACTCAATACTCTGATCGGTCTTTAATTTTCTCTGTAAAAATGTTTCGTCATTTCCAATTTATTTTCTTTTATTTACACGTCAACTCTGTTGCAATCTCCTCCTGTTTAGACTCCAGGACATAAAATAAGTATTGAATAAGGGTCTACGATTGACTCTTCGCCTTAGTTCTCCTTTATTGAACGTAAGTTGAAGTTTTCATGTTATACAAAAATACTTACGCAAAACAAAAAAGGTCCAATATTGTGTATGAGGAAATCTCTGAACAGCAACCTTCATATTTTAGCAAACGGTTCTCAATTGTATCTACCGAATCACGGGAAATGTCGCTTGGCCAGCGGTACAGCTGCGCTGGAACAGAGATAATCTCGGCACATGGCTCAAAAGCCCGAAACATTTGAATGGAAATTAAATCATCAAAATAAATATTCTGCTTCAAGAATGGGATAATTTTGTTCTGAAACTGATGCCTTAGCTGCAAAAATGAATTTTTAAAATAATATAATTAATAATAAAATTTTTAACAATTAAAATTTTCCATTCGAAAAAGCATGTAGACATAATCGCCAAATTAAGAATTTTCCATCCCAGGGTATAAAATAAAATGCTGATGCTCATTAAAAAAATAAAATTACCACAATATACTTTCCACGAAAAGTTAGTTTTCGATGCTATATGGTTTCTTGCCTGCCTTGGAAATCGGTCAATAGACATTTATTGGGGAAATATTAGTTGATTAAATTAAGTTTTTACTGCTTACATCAAGCGTTTGAGGATACCATAAAAGAGTCATCCCTCACGTTTAGTGCAATGAAGAGGAAAATGAAGGAAATCTTTAATATCCTATAACTTTTCCGAAGATCTTTTTTTAGTACTTTTTAAAGCGTAAAGTTCTTTACATTTCAGAAATCGGCTGCTCGTAAAACTCTCGTAGGATCGAAATTTACATACCGATTAAATCACAAAGCTGAAGTGGAAGGGATCTTTTGGACATGGCGAATGAATATGATAAATCCTCATTGGCGGAGTAGGATCATCACTTTCCTGAATATTGGGTCCAGCCATATTATCCTCGTCTGGTACAGATCTTTTGATGCATCTACTAATGTGGAGGTTCGTGGGGATTATGCGTCGTAAATGACAGATAGGCTTTTTAAAATTAATTAATTAATTTTCCACCTCTGTCGAAAGGTCTTCACTTAGGTACAGGGTTGTTAACGTTAAAAAAATATATCAAGTTACGATGATTTAGTGTGATTTAACATCGCTACTGTATTTATCCTCAAAATAATTTATCAACGCTCCGTACTGGATTCCACGCGGAACGAAGGGACTTAAACCCGTCTGATAAATTGAACTTGCTAAAAGTTGGCTGTTTTTGAGAATGGGAATATATTTGGTAAATTATTGTTGAAAATGTTATCAGCGAGAATGGCAGCATAATTTTCCGTGTTTATAGGGGAATTCAGTTGATCATATGCCTTAATTAAATGTTTATCATAATCAAGTTGGGGTAAATTCCTCTTTCTAATTCTCTTTGAATAGAAAATTTCTGTCCAAATCGCTGCTGCACTTTACTTGTCTTACGCATAGCTATTATTACCTGTAGTTCATATTCTAGCGTAATATGATTAGAAAAATAACATATTTTCAAGGGCATTCGTCAAATGAAATTAAAGGAAATAATATATTTAAACCCGAAAATGACTTACGGACTATCTATTTACTATCGGACTATCTATTTACTCAAAATTACAACTTTCACTTTTCAAAGAATTCCAGGCATGTTTTAATCATATAATTTTTCATTCGATAGAATTTAAATATTGATTAATTACGATCTTATTAAACATTAAATTCCAGCTAAATTAACGGTATAAATAAACAAGAATGCCTCGCAAATCGTTCAAAATTAACTGGTAGAGTGTGCGACCTCGTCATACGACCTTTTCCTTTCGAACGGTCACGATGAAAATTCGACGATAGAAGCAAAAGGGCAGCTCAGTGAATGTGTAATGTAATTTTGCCAACGTATTATTTTGAAATGCAAAAATGAAGTAATTATTTTCTGAGAATGCATTAGCAAAGTCGATAACAAAATATCATGGCCACCTCCTGGCATTAAAGGAACTTACTATTTCATCTTTGAAAATATGCCAGTACCTTCAAAGTTATGCAATGTGCATATGAAGGATTATGGAGAATATAAAGAGGAGTAAAAATAAAGTAGAAGGAAGAAAGATGAAATAAAGGATAAAAGAAAAGAAAGTGGAGGAAAACTTTGGAGAACATCAATTTGGCTTCCGGGAAGGTAAAGGAACGAAATAGAATATACTGGCACCACGCTTGGTCCTAGAGAGAAGGCTAGAAATGAACAGGAAAGTCTTCAGTAATGTAGATTGGAAACTTATGTTTGAAACCATTAGGAGAAAAGGAATGGACTACGATGACAGGAAGCTTATTCCTATCAGAACCAAAGCACTTTTATGGAAGTAAGAGATGTGAGAAAGAAGCAAACATTAGAAAAGGAGTATGAAAAGGATGTCCAATAAAACCATATCCACGAGGTGTGACGGAAAACTATCTGACCTCTTTTTTTAAAATTATTTTCTTTGATTGTGAGTGTGTTGTGCACTACGAATTTGCTCCAAGAGGTCAGACGATCACCAAAGAATATTGCGTTGAAGTTCTGAAAAGATCACGTGATTACGTCAGAAGAAAACGACCGCGTCTATGGTCAAGCGAGGTGACTGACTTCACCACCACGATAACGCGCCAGCCCTTTCATTGAGTCTTGTGCAGCATATTTTTGCGAAACACAAAGTTATTATTGAAAAAGACGCTCAAAGGAAAGCGGTTCGATGACTTGATGAGACGATTCAGAGTAATGTGACGCGCGAGGAGCTGAAGGCCATTTCAAAATCTACGTTCGAGAATTGCTTTAAGATGTGGGATCACCGCTGGGAGCATGTGGTTCAATCCATTGGGGACTAATTCGAAGGATGCAACGGCCGGGATGACGAAGAGTGGCACCGAGTGGAGATATGAACGGAGGTCGGATAGCTTTCGGACACACCTCGTATTTAACTTGAAGAGTCTATAGAGACTATGAAAGAGAAAACAAATGGTATGAGTGTGGAGTGTATGAATTAAAGTGCTCAGAATGTAGCACAAAGTATATTGGGCAAACAGGACGGAAATTTAAAGAAAGAATTAAATAACACCAAACATGCGTAAAAAATAAGAACATAACATCCCTCTTTGCAAAGCACCTCATCGAAGGTGACCACAACAGTGAATTTGTGACAAAAATTATTCATTTTGAAGATAAAGGTCAAAGGCTCGAGCAGTTAGAAATTTTGAAATGTGTCCGTTCGAAAGATGAACTTGCCAACGAAATTTTGTATCCCTCCCACTCCTACCACTACCTACCACTCTTCGAAGTCTAAAATGTAATTCTCTTTTCTTCCCAGCTACATCGTAATCTTTTTAGCCCTCCAACCTCCCTCTCTGACCAACCCACTATGATCAGAAGGTATATATAGCCAGCGTGCTTCTATGAGGACCACCTGATGATGACGTTCAACGTCGAAACCTGGGTTGTGTTTTTAAAATAAAGTGTGTGGAATTACAAAGTCCAATTATTTCATTTCATTTCATTTCAAAATGAATGGATAACTTGTGACAAACTTTTATTCAACTCGTCACTTTTAGGTTCAGCAACATTTTTCTAACCTCATCAATCAATATTTCATGACATATCATATTGAATGTTTTAACAAAGTCTCTCACAATAGCATCTATGGTTATGAGCGTGAAATAGATATTGAAATATCTCAATCGTTTGGGTATCACAAGAGTAGCCCTTTCTAACCCATGCCGATTGGGACTAAACCAATCAAGTATTTCACAAGTATTTTAATGTGATTCATTACTGATCTTTCAAAAATTTACAGACAATATTATTCAGGCTAATTGGTCAATAATTCTATACTGCCGCCCTGCTTCCACTTTTAAAACTTGGAGCAACTACATGTAGTACTGTCACCAGACTGGGATATCTTTGTTTTTTACTGCAATATTGAATAGTCAACACAGGTATGGTAAGATTGCTACATACGAGAATATCCCCCATCATCAAAGTTTCCCTTCGTTTGCCATCCATTTCATTTGATTTATTATTTATCAATATTTCGAGTATTTTATAGATGTAGTTGAAGGATGCACTAAGTAGAGGATGTTCTTTTAATATTCCCTTTTACAATTCCTATTGCAATTTAAATAAAGTTTAATGTGCACTTCAGAAAAATGCTCTCCGAACTCATTTACTTTATTTTTGTATCCATTATTACGACTGAACGAGGGGTGAGCATTGGTACATTTGCCATGAACTCTCTCAAAAGTAAAATTAGTAATATAGCCTGTAAGGCATTTTATTGGTCATAATTCTTTCGTAAATGTTATACATCCCCTGCTGTATGATTTGAATTGTTATGAATCTGCCAATTATGTAGTGAATGCAAATAAGCACCATAATCCGTACAGATTAATCCCCGCCGTAACTACGAGGGATGCGGTAAGATGAAGCTAAAGATGGTTTTTCCATTTCTGTCAAAGCAATATTTAGGAGTGAATACTCCTAAAGATGGTATTGTTGATAAAATATCAAATTAAAATCTAGCTTTTAGTTTCCAACCAGAAAGAGAAAAGGTGGCACCTACTTTGAACATAACTGATTTGTTTTACAATACATAGGCAACACATAATGCCATCACCTTCATGAAAATCCCTAAGCTTGCTAAAGTATTTCTGAAACTTGCTGTGTTTTGTAGATTTAGAGATTGCTCTCTCAATATTGTATTGGATTAAGGATACAATAGTTGTAGCAGGGATCAAGGAATAGATGTCTCACTGGTGATCTTTATTTGAATGAAACTCTTATTGGGGCTGTTTAATGGTGAGAATCGGGATGTAATGGGAGAATAAAGGAAGTAAAAAATAGTTGTCTATTAGTAACTATGCTTTCCTCAATACATAGAATGTAATGATACGTACACCTAGGAGCAAAGATGAGATTATTTAGTCTGTTTCATCTGGTAGGTTCGGATGATATATTGTAGCCATCCAGGGGATTGCAGTGTCCTTGCAACGGAATGATAAAAAAAGAGTTAAATAAGATATACGAGATGATACTCGTAGATGAACTGCCTATATTAAAAATAATGTAAGTTTCAATCAATCACAAGTGTGCATATATATGCACGCTTGAGGACGTAAAATAGAGCGGCGGAACTATTCAGGATTGGAAAATATTTTGAATTTGGAATAAACCAATCGTTACGGAAAGAATTGCGCTGGCAAATTAACTTTCAAAAAGGAGTTCACTGATGACCGGGAATTTGGAAAACTAGTGATGAAAGAACTGTTGAAGTTTTATAATTGAACGTGGACCTTTATATGTTTCGGGAACTTTAAAGAAAGCAATAGGGCTCGGACCGGGTCCTTTTTTGTAATGCCAAAAAAGAGAAGGATGTCATTCAGATGGAGAGGAAAGCAGTCAAAAAACTTTATTGAGCACGTGATGAGGGAAAGTCTGTAGAGGACTTAGAATATGACTGAGAAAGTGGATGAGAGGAGAGATATTGAGAGGCTAAAAAGTTTTATAAAGCAAGGATTTCTGGTCGAGAGGCCAAGGGAGAAAATCGAATTTCAAGGATACAATTTTTGTCGTCGTGAAAGTAGTAATAAGTATTGTATGTAAAACTATTTTTTTTCTATGCGTTGCCAAGTTTGTAAAAATATATTCCCTGAAATATTTCAACGGTTGAGAAAGCATTTCCATTTGTTTTCAAGGGTCGTTCAAGACGACAAAACTTAACTTCCAATAAACGAAACCAAAGTACAAATGAGATAAGTTGGCTTAGGCACAAGTCAAAGGATGGGGTAGAGGGTAAATAAGGAAAGGGATAAGAAAGGTGAATACGAATACGCGTATTTCGGCCCCAAAGTAGCCCTCATCAGCGTACTGAAGGTTAATCGTCACGACAATAGAAGCAGAAGTGAGCTCACTTCAGCCATCTATCGTTCTTTACGACGGTCTCAACGTCTTCATCGTTATAGGGTAACTTGCACATGCCCTCAATACTATAGAGGTGCTGATATTAAGTAATTAGATCTGCAAAAATCCAAATATCCAAAATATCTCCAAAGTTAATTATATCTGCAAAATTATTATTATAAATCTCATTCATTTTTTAAAGGATATTATATTATGTTATATTATTATTTTCTTGTGAAGTGGTAAAATGTGTCGTGATAGGTGAAGCTTATATAGCAGTAGCTACTATGCATGTGGATTCAAAGCTTAACTTTTAAGTTAAAGCTATCATTAATAACTGAAAAATGAGAAAAAATCATACATTAGAAGGTACTTTTTGATTCATTGCACGAAGAAAAAATTTAGCTACACGAACTATGGATTTTTGTTGAATTATAAACAATCAAATAGTCTACTGTAGAGTAAAATTAAATTTATATTTTAAGCAATATATTTAATTTTATCCCTGTGATATTTAGGCACAGTTTTAAATCACTTAAAATTAATTAAAATATTCCCTCAAATACATTGTCCTAGCATTTTGAGAACTGTTTTGGCTCAGACAGTAGAATGTTACTTGGATGGGGAAATATGAGGAAAATGAGCATAGGGGTCATAGGTAAGTACCACGTCGTTTGTAGAAATGACTGCAGTTATGTGCTTTTACATTTTAATTAATTAATGCATAGTTAACTAAGTACATACTTTAATAAATATTATATTATTAAGTAAATTATTGAATAAATAGATGATACACGCCACAAAAGTAGATGGCTGAATCCTGCAGAAATTAGTTAACATCTAACGCCTAAATTAGGGGTTATGTACTCCTGCTGGAATCAGGTTTCAAAACGAGTAATTAAAGGTTTTTAGTGGGTTTCACGGTCTGATATCTGCACACTAATTACTAAGGTTTTCACGAACTATATACCCCTAATTATTTCATAACTTAATGTACAACAATTTTCAACCACTGCTGAACAAGTTTCAAAGTCGTAAAGATAGGTATGGTATGAGGATCAATGTAAGCAAAATAGAGACTTTTAGGTTTTTGAGAATAAGGAGAATGAAGACACCCCTTAAAATAGAAGGAAAAAAAATGGAGGAGGTTGGACAGCTTATCCATGTTGGCAGTATTTTAGACGAAATTGTTTAAAAGAGGAGGGAAACAAGAAGAAAGATTTCGTTAGGCAAATGTGCTTTCAAAGATGACAGATTTGATGCCAGGCAAGTTGAGTAATGATATTTCAAAAATTAGTATAAAACTATAACAATGAGCTTCATTTTTTACGGCGCTGAAACATTACGCTTTGTATGAGGTTGATAATGATAGATTATTGATTTTAGAAATGTAGATGTGGAGAAGGATGTTAATACGAGTAGTCAAATGGACAGGAAAGGAAGCAAACGAAGAAATTCTAGATATGGTGGAGGAGGAGAGGAGATCCATAGGTGATGCGAAAGGTACAAACGAAACATTATGGAATGGTGATTTTCTCATGAGGATTTGGATAGAGTTGAGTAAGTTAGGAAAGCGAGGAAGGGGTAGGAAAAGGATAAGAAGGTTGGATTGAATGATGAGAGGATGTAAGTGCGCCAAAATGAAGAAAACACTGTCTAACTTCAGCTTGTTAGAATGTTTCGTAGGGAGAATCAAGAATAGAGTTTTGTTCAGTCTGTGTTCATCAAAAATATACCTAATTTTAATATATACTTATGCTACTATAATATAGCCCTTCCTCCCCGGACTACAACCTTGATGTGGTGGAAGGGCTTGTGCGTTCCGATAACCCCTAGATATGTGCTGGCAGGAGTAATAATCATTGCTCCTGGTGGGGTCACCCATACCAGATAGGCCGAAGGTAAGGATCCAGACGAAAGGTAGTCCTGTTCCTCATTGTGGCGGCTGCAACGGCGTCTGACCCCAGTGGGGCGGCCAGCAAGTGATGGTATCACGTTAAAAACACTATTGAGGAAGGCAACGGGAAACCACCTGAATTATCATTCCCAAGATAAATATGATGGTCACTAGAGAGATTTTGAGTCCTGGCAACTTAAGACCTTGGCCCGATCGGCCGTGTGTCGTGTCTGGGTGCGGGACAAGCAAGGCTTCCTTGTCCGTCATCCCACGAAACCCTTGCAAGGGAAAACGGGAAGCAGCAGGACGGAAGACGCAGAAGAAGAAGACCAAATTAGTTAGAACAGGAACGTGGAATGTTGGGACGATGATGAGGACAGGGAAATGGAAGAATATCAAGCGAGAGATGAGAAGGGGAAAAATAGATATTTTAGGTCTATGTGAGGTGAGATGGAAGGATAGCGGGGATTATTGGAGTGATAATTATAGAATAATATACAGCGGCGGGGACGAGAGCCAACGAGGGGTTGCCATAGTATTATATGAAGAGGTAGGAAGAAGCGTAGTCAACATAGAACCGGTAACGGATACAATATTACTAGTAGAGATAAAAGCAGAACCAACGAACTTTTATTCTATTATTCAGGCATACATGCCACCGAGCAACCATAAGGAAGAAGAGGTCGATAGGGTATACAATTAGTTAGAGGACATAATCGCGTGCGTTCCTTAAGGGAAACATTTGATGGTGATGGGGGATTGGAATGCGACGGTAGCCAAAGGAAGAGATGGTAATGAGGTGGGGGACTACGGTTTAGGACCAAGGAATGACCGAGGGGAGAAAGCAGTTGAGTTCTGCAGGAGACAGGGGTTAGTCATCACCAATACTTGGTTTAGCCACCACAACAGACGCAGGTATACGTAAAAAATACCAGGTGACTCAGAAAGGAATCAGCTAGATTATATTCTCGTTAGACACAGGTTTAGAAACAGCGTGAAAAATGCCCACAGCTTCCCGGGAGCGGATGCGGACTCTGATTACAATTTAAGGCAGGGGCGGCGAGTTAGAAAATGGAATCTAGAAGCATTAAATGTTTTGAAAAGGAAGGACAGGCGGTAGAGGAAATCATGGAGGATGGTAAAGAGCCAAGTACTGTCGAAGAAAAATGGGAAAGTATCAATGAAGGGTTGTCCAGAGACGCAAAAGGTACTATTGGAACCGTTAACGCGAAAAGGACCAGGAAACTAAGAATCACGGTTGACATGATTACGAAGATGGATGAGAGGAGAAAATAGAAGAATGTACCCAAGGAGTGAAGCAAAATGAAGTACGAAGAATTCAACAATAAATTGGGGTGGGTGACAAATCAAGCAAAAGAAGGATGGTGGAAGACGCAGTGTGAGGATATGGAAAGTCTGCAGAGGAAGGGTGAAATTGGTGAGCTGTACAGCAAAGTTAACTCTTTATCGGGAAGTAAGAAAGGAAGATCTATGCTAACAGTTAGAGATAAGTCGGGTAAGATGATAGTTGGCGCAGGGAAGATCCAAGAGAGATGGAAGGAATATATGGAAGAACTGTATAGTAAAGAACTTAGACCAACAAAGTTAGACATAGAAAAGGAACATGACGTAGAGGAAGATAGCTTAGGTCCTGGCATACTCGACGATGAGATAGGAAGGGCATTAAGGGAGATGAAACTAAATAAGGCCGTGGGGGTTGATAATATTCCTGCGGAACTACTGAAATGTTTAAGAAAATGTGGGAGGAAGAGGCTATATGGGCTGAATCGTAGTATATATGAGGAATGAATCTGACCGGGAGAATTTGTGAGATCATTTTTAGTTCCTATTCCGAAAAAGATAAAGAATACATCATGAGAGGATTACAGGACAGTAAGTTTGATATCCCACGCAGCTAAAGTTGTTCTCAGGATCATAAACAAAACGATAGAGAGTAGGGCAAATGATTATTAATGGGATCATCAGTTTGGGTTTAGGAAGGGGAGAGGTACGCGTAATGCCATTGCAGTAATGAGATTATAAATCGAGAGGAATATAGAATACAACCAGGAGGTATTTGCCTTTTTCGTAGATTTCGAAAAAGCGTTTGATAGAGTGAACTTGGAAAAACTAATGATTATATTGAAGAAAATAGGAATAGATTGGAGGGAAAGGAGGCTAATCCGCAATCTGTGCATGTCTCAGACTGCTCAGGTCCGAGTCGGGAACGGGGAGTCCGGATGGGCAGTGTTAGGAAGAGATGTAAGGCAGGCTTGCCCATTATCACCGTTGCTATTCAACCTGTATGTAGGGAAAATGATTAAAGAGGCATGGGAAGAACTGGAGATAGGAATCAAAGTGGGTGGAGAATTCGTAAAATCGGTTAGGTTCGCTGATGACTAAGCTTTAGTTTGTCAGTCAGCCAAGGGGTTGAAAGCATTGCTGAGTGAATTGGAAATTCAGTGCGACAGGTATGGGATGAAAATCAATATTAATAAAACAAAGGTTATGCGATTTTCTAGAAAGAAAAAGGCCAAGCTTAACATCTACATAGACATCTACAGATACAACAACAACAAGAGGGCAAAAACTAGAACAGGTAGAACAATTTACGTATCTCGGAAATGCTTTGGACCAACACGATCAAAGTGGTAAGGACGTAACAAGGAGAAATGCGCTAGTCAAAGAGGCTTTCACAAGGAGGAAGGAATTGATGACAGGGACTTTGAGTACGGATTTAAACAAAAGACTCGTAAAAACTTTGATATGGAGCGTAGCTATGTACGACGCGGAAACGTGGTCATTGAAGCAGGAGGATAGACGTGACCGGGGGCTTTTGAAACGTGGGTGTGGAGAAGAATGGAGAAGGTGAAATGGACAGAGAAGAAAACAAAAGAGGAAGTACTTGGTATGGCGGGCGAAGAGAGGGGTTTGTTGGGAGAAATCCTATGGAGGCAGTAAAAGTGGAAGAAGGGGGTATTGGCCGGCAGTGGGAAGTTGAAGACTGTGATAGAGGGGAGAATGGTAGGCAAACAAGGAAAGGGTAGGAACAGGATAGGGATGTTGGACGGGATGAAGAGAGGAAGAAAGTACTCAGAGATGAAGAGGTACCTGATTTGGAGTAGGATACTGGATTTTGTGTTATGTTAGGAGTCACAAAATATTTATTTAGTTGCTGTGTCCATCGAAAAACCTACTTTAACCGCTAGATAATAATAGTATACCTCTATACGAGTAATCGTATATTTAGCTTTTATAATATCGTAATTACCTCTCTTATATACATAGTAATATTGGTCTTCAATATTTTTATATACATTAGTATTTCTAATTATAAATTTTCATATTTTTTGGATATTAATTTTATGAAATTTGAATTAAAACTATTATGTTCCGCTGTTACAAACATTATTTAGCCCCACATAAATATCATGTCTCTCGCATATTGGCATATTACAAGGCCAGTTCCAATTAAAGTTATTGCATATTCATTCGACACATATTTGTAAATATTCAGTGGTTTTTCAAAAAATCAAATGCTAAACATTTTTCAGGGTCAACTTAAATGCATTTTATTGGTACTTAGCGTACAGAAATATGTCTTTAGGATACTTATACATATAGCGCCGTTTTCCTATATTTATGAATATGGATTCGAGCTGGCAATTATTTTTTAATAATATAATTGTTGAAATAAATAGATGAGGCCGTACATCATAAAAAATGCAGATTCAGGTGTGATGTGGTGGAACTGTTCCACGATAACAGAGACTACTGCAAGACTTGAAAATGATACTTGTCGTGAATGTTTTTTTATATAGTAGAAAATTACAGTAGTTTTCAACGTGCATTTTTCATGACACGGTTGTAATCATTTTCTTGTAGTGTGTGAATATAAAAAGTAACGCCACCAATGAGTTGGGAGCAATGAGCGTAAACTAAATGAATAAAATGATTTGAGGCGTCACTTTGTGGAGGCGATTCATGTTGGAAGTAAAATACTTTGTTCTCCAAAATACGGAAGAACAAAGCATTTGCTTTTCCGAGCGTAAATGCATTAGTCCTCCAAAACAAGCTACATGTTTGCCCAGGATATGTGGAGAGTTTTGAATTATCTTTATGGAAGCCAAGTCATCAAATTTTGAAACGTATCCTCCTTCAAAATGTAAATCAATGACTTTAGACAACGATATGGATTTATCTTTTCAACTTTTGAACATAGGTAGGATTAAATATAACCAATTTTCTGACGAATGAACTCATCCGAGTTTGGCAAGTTTGCTCAGGTCTCTAAGTTATGCCGCTAATTAGAAATGATTCCTTCCTTCATACATTAATATATCTGTCCTTCTATTAGCTGCGCGGCTACTGCTGTTTTCACTGATTATTGTATTATGGATATTTAATTTTCCTTTTTTTGGAAGAAATAAGTGAAAAAATAGAGATATTTCAAACATTTTTGGCAGTGAATGAAATGCTTAAATGTTTATTCCAAACTTAATAACTTACCGAGATTTAAGATGCAACTATATGCAAAGCTTGAAGTGTCTCTAATTTAAAAAATATAATGTTGTATATTCGAGTGTTCCCCTATTTGTCACCAAATACAAGGAAATTGTGAAATCTATTTCTCATTTATATTTTTTTGATTGTTGTGAATTATGGCCACAGTTTTGCTAACAACGAAAATATTCAGCAGCTTTAAATTACCCGAGGACCTCATATGGATAGAAAGTACCTAAAGTGTAATGGTGTTTACATTATTGCCGGTTTTTACTATTCGATTAAACTTTTACAGTGTTATTGCCTTTTAGGTACTAGTAAAATATCTTTATAGGGCTCCTGGTTTAGTATGAATCCATTCCTAATCATTTTTATTAAACTTTTCACCCAAAATTTCGAAATTTGACGTACCTAGACCTAGAAAACTAGAGGAACTATTTTATTCCAGCACAAACCGCATTTGATATGTATTAAAACCATATAGGAATTAGTGGAGAACCTGTCTATCTTAAGCAGTTTTTATCAATATTATTGAAGTTCATTTGGACCGACGCAGTTTCTGTCATTTTTATTGAAATTCAAACTACACTAATGCCAGCATATTAATACACCTATGAGGACCAGTCAAGTAAAAACAAAACACCCGCAACTGCCAGTATCGATGCTTAAAAAGCTATCTTCTAGTTTTTAGCGGACTGTGTGTTATGGTGGGTGTTCGGTTTTCATTGACTACCCGTAGAATATCATCATGCTGTTTGCTTTTTTACAGTTTACTTTACCCACGTTTGTAAACAGTCATATTTAATTTTTATTTAAATATGATTTTTGCTAAAGGGTTGTAGGTAGTAAGTGAGGTGCCACTATTAGGAGTAAATCATTCTCAGTTATGTTTTTCCAAATGGGTATTCAATTAACAAGCCCCATGTAGGCACTTGCACCATTACAACGGCGCGTAAATGAATAAATGCGAGCGGTATATTCTGATTACGGAGCAGGGAAGGTGGAGCATCCAATGGATAGACTGCCTTGTTCCCAACATTCTTGGTGTACATTCCTGGAGGTTGTGGCGAAGGGGAATGAATGTGAGTGAGGAGGTGAGCGGCTTAATTGGATCATCTCCATTATTCTCAGGGGTAAATATACAGGCTGGACGAAATCATTCCGGTTGCTTTAGTAAATGGTATGAAAGTCGCGATTTGAAAAAAATGCCTATTTAAGGAATGCATTCGCCTTCGGTTTAGTGGAATTATTAGTCAATAAAAAATTTAAAAAATTGAGATAAAGCCATTTTTAACTTTCCTGTAATAATTCGTGAATTTTAAGTTGGAGATAACAATAGTTTTTTTTCCTAATGTACCTTATCTTCAGGTTTATCAAGTTGAATATGTTCATAGTAGCTTTGAAGTGATTTTTATCAATGTTCTTTGAATAATCCGAAATAACGACAAAACTTACTCGCACCATCATTAAACGGCAGGCCTGACCTAATTCAACGCTCCTTTTTGAGTGTTTCCAAACGAAAAAAGTTAAGCTGTAGTTATGGTTATATGAGAGAAGACCTTGTTAAAATGTACAGTGTAAATTGCATTAAATAATTTGTACATTAAATTACATGGGTTCATTGTAAATTACATTGTACACATGTAATTGGCCATCCATATGAATTTCCCTTGTAGTGTACTAGATTCTCATGCAATTTTCATTTTTCTTGTTCTATTGGCAAGCTTTCAGAGATAGAAACTTAGCCACCTTATGTTTACAAGAATAAAGAAGGATACATTATTGAACCGCAGGACTCATCATTTCATCATAGTTACGTTTCTCTGTTTATTTCAAAATTTTCTTTAACTGGCGTTCATTTAAACTCTTATAATGGCAACAAACAGAATCAACGGTACCCTTTCTCTCCATTTTGGCAGCCCTGAAAAACAGGTTCTCACAACATGCTTAGATTTCTAGGGTAAAAAAATAGTGTTCAATAATAATGATAGAAATACAATTACTGTATTAAAAGTATTTAAAGGGACTGAGCCAATTGTCATTTGAGTAATCTAACCTGGATTTTCAATGGAATCTTCAATATTTTCATGGTAAAGCATGGCCAGGTGCCATGTAGCAGACTGGGAGGATAAATGTATTGGAGTTCATTAGAGTAAAATATTTTTTTAATGATGATGAAATTCCCAGTCTCACTTGATGTAGCAATCAATTACTCCACCGAAACAGGTTTAACTTTTATGTCTTCTTATCTTCATGTTAAAAAGTATCCAGTTAAAATTTTGAAGTTTTTATGGTAATAAATGAAATTAGCCATTTATTGGAAACATGATTAATAGCCTATTAATAAATAAAATTGAAAAAATATTAAATGAAGAAGAAAATGAACAATACATGAATTTGCTCTTGAGACGCGTACAATGCTATCGTTGTACAATTAAGTTATCTTCAGTCATTGAATGAAATGCTGAGTTGTTAAAATTGAACTAACTAACGAATAAATATGTTATATTTATTTAGGATAACCGATTCCAGATTATCGTAAATACTTATATTATGTTTTAGGTGCAACCTAAACGCAGATTATTTCGGTGGAGTTAACCTATTTTAAAAAGTAACTGGAGAATTCTCCTGGCATAACTCAGATGAGAGATTTTCATTTTGTTAAATTAGCTTAGCATTTTCATCATTATTCTTTTCAAGTATAATATTATATATGAATTAGAAATTATTTGATATTTTTAGGTTATTTTGTTAAATTAACTCTTGCGGTGCGTTGAAGTACTTTATTAAATAAGGATGAATGAGGTTTTTCTAAGTTTTCTTTTTTTTATTTAAAACATTATCTCCTTCATACTAATTAGCGTTGTTTCTCGCATTATGTATCTAGATTTCAATTATCCTTTGCCGAATTATTATATCATAATTGATCGTATTGCTTTCAATTTACGAGTGTTTGTAGTTTCACCAAGTATTGTCCTTCTATACTTATTTATCGTATCTTCTACAAATATAAATTAATTGCTGGAAATATGTCTGAGGTCCACAGAGGTATAATAAGGACAAAAATGTTATTACCTCTTCTGGTGTTATTCAAGTGGCTCACTAGATTGAAATTTATCACTTGTTATCCCATAATCTCATTATCCTCAACCGTAAATCATCATTTGCCCATCCCAAAGGATAACATTAGCTATTTCTTGAATTACCTATAATTCTTTAAACTCCATTTATTTCTAAGTAGCAGTTAGGTACAGTTGTTTTTGGAGAATTTTATGGCATTAATTTCTCTTTAAAATGCTAATTTTAAAGAAAAATCTGAAAATATTCGTGACCCTCTCTCAGCCACACTAACTATACCTTAGTACCATGGCTTTTATCGGGGTGATTAAGGACGTTTTTGAGTATGTTGCAACACCGACGGCACGGTTTTCTGAATTGCTGTGCATATCATAATGTTCTTCCTCACTTTCCGGTATATTAAATCTTATGTATTGCTGCAGTTTGTAGTTGAGACCGTATACTTCATACATCCTACATCATAATAGTTATTTGAAATCAACCAGTTTCTATCACGTTCTCTTTTCATTTTGTTGACTACCCATTATCAACCTGAATTATTCTTATCTACCCAATAGTTACTGGTTAATAGTAAATATATTTTGGTCTATGGCACATGAAACGTTGCCCCAATCGCTCCATCAAAGCCAATACACGACGTCAAATTTTTGTAACAAAGCAGAAAACTACTTTCCAAATCTCCAGCCCCGATGGGTAAAATATAAAGCTTGGTTTGGGCAATTCGGAAGTTATTTCAATGAACTGAGAATCGACATCAAAAAGAAATCCATTTCTTGGCCGATCCTATTATCACTAATAAAGGCATTTAATGGAGTGATTTTTATCGCTTTTTTGTGCCAATTTTACGCAAGTATTTATTAAAATTACATAAAAAATGCACAGTAAAAAATGTAATAAATTCCTAGATAAAACAAATAAAATCTTTTACCGAATGTTACATTTTGTTATTTGTTAATCGCTTTGAAATGTCTTCATTCCTGCAAAGGGCAAATTAGGAGATGATATTTGTCAAAAATCACACCTCTGATGGTGGAACTACATTCAAACATGCAATTTAATCATTAAATTACGCCTCATTCATCGGGTATTTAGAGTACAGAAAATAGCAGGGAATTTACATATTTGATCATGTACTCTACATATTTATTTTCCACTGGCATAAATTCTCAAATTAAAAAGGGTATTTTCACTATATGTGGCGAATGACCGAAACCTAAGCAGCTGAAAAATTGGGGTTTTTCTTCGTTAAAGGACACAGAGCCTGATTTGATACTTAATTTGAGTAAACTCCAGCACTCTTCGCACTGGAATTGAAAAAGGTTGCGAACATTTTGAAGAAATTTACATATCACCTTTTTTCCTTTTATTTCCATTTAGCTATGCTCATGTTTCAATATTTTTTATCATTTTCACAATTTAAAAAATCAGATTCACCATTATCAGTACTTCAACCCTAATTTTTGACTGGTTCAACACTGTCCTGTATTTTTCAAATCAATTCCCTCGCCATCGGATACTTTTTCTAAGTTCTTGATAATATCTCCTATTTACTGGTCAGTTAGTCTTCCTCACTAGATCTTCCCTTCATTTTCTTTTTCTGATACGTTTTTAATCAATCCATTTTCCTTCAACCCATCTAGTTCTTTTTTGCCATGTTTACCATGCGGTCTTTTGTCTCTTCTGAATCTCTTTGTACTTCCTCTTTTCTCGCAATTTCTATCTGTTAACTCTTGGTCATTCTCCTCTGGTACCATGTTTCAAAGACATCTGTTCTTTGTTGGCCCACTTTCCCAATGTTTCATGTTTCTATTCCGTACAGGGCTATTCTCCATACGAATGGTTTGATGCACTTCTTACTTGTTTTCAACTTCAAGTTCAAAAAATAGTGGTTACCGCTTCTTCATGAACTGCCTCTTAGTTTGCGCTATTTTTCTCTTTGAAAATAGGCTGAGGTAATATATGCTCCATATTTTTAATTCAAGCAATTTATTTTCCCAAGTAAATTGGAGTTGCATTTTAATCTATAGAATATTTGGAAAACATTTAACTTTGATTAATTGGAATTGAATAATGTCTTACAGCTATGTAAGATTTCTCAATACTTGAAATTACTTGTTAGCTTAGCTTCAGGGGAGGTTGTCTTTGCCTCGTCTTTAGGTAGGTTGTTCAATATTTGTGTCTGTTTGGAAAATATTTCAAAATTCTTTTTTTATCATATTGCTCCATAAGAGGCCATAAAAATATTCCATAAAAATTTCGCCAAGAAAACAAATGTGGTTTCTGGTAAAATTGAATGGACTTGCATAAAAACATTTTAACCTCTTGCTCACACATAAAACGTCTTTATACTCTGAATAAAAATTGCTCGAACTTTGTTTTTGAAAAAGCTGAAAAATTAACTGTATTTCGGAAAAACTTAGACTCTAGAAATATATGTAAACTAGTAAATTAAGAAACTCCTCGCCGAAATTAATTATGAATACTTATGATACATTTTCCGAATCCGTTTAAACATTTTGCTAAAACTTTAATGTTTTTCATTGTGCCATTAATATCTTTTACACATTTATTTTGAATTTTTAATGCAGGAATTAAATGAATACCAAGACTGGTAACTGATATCTGGGAACTGAATGCCATTCAATTTTGCTAGACGGTAATTTACGTTCTGCTTATCATTCTTACTTAAAATTAAGTCTCCTTGGAGAGAATTAATGAAATATATTTTACCAAGGGAAATCTCTCTATTCTCGTAAATCTCTTTGAACTATAGACTTTTTGTCTGCCCTCGTAGCTTGAAATCTAACCGCCGCGGCTAGCCTTGGCGCTGTATGTACCTTCGTCGCCCACAATGCTGTATCGTATTTTGCTTAGTGAAGCTATTCTTGACGGTTGGTGATAAAGTGATTACCGATTCATGATTTTATAAAATGATATCTACGGTTCTTCTAAAAAAATTTATTAAATCTCAGCAGTGTGGGTATATTTATAAATGATAATGCATTTATGCCATTCAATTAACTGAGTTCCCTTAAATGACACATTTCAGCATTTTGGTGTTAGTAATTTTATGGATAAAATTTATTTGTGAAGATATTTTTT
Organism: Hetaerina americana; assembly: GCF_022747635.1. NCBI lineage: Eukaryota > Metazoa > Arthropoda > Insecta > Odonata > Calopterygidae > Hetaerina > Hetaerina americana. The sequence goes on from NW_027287095.1 coordinate 4,219,511, forward strand.
GGGAAAACGTGTGGTCACACATTTATGGAAAAGTATTAGGACATTGGATATGAATATATTCGTCGTTTAAGTGTGTCTGGGAGGCCATTAATCCCGTATCCTTTCGGACACCTGTCACTGCTCTTCGCTGGAACAATAAAATTGCTTAAGACAACGTGATGGCTCCATGAATTTGAGTTTAGACGCACCGTTCTCCTTGGACTACCACGTAATTGTGCTTCTAAAGGAAAACTGCTAATTTGAAGTTTCGCGTATTTCTCCAGAAGTTTAAGTATGAATGATCTTTGACGGATCCGCGCTATCGCATTGTGAAGCCATGCTTTTTATGTTGTTGGCAGCATTGAAACCAAAGACGTACATCAAAGTTTATTGGCTCTCATCTGACACAGACGAGGGGGAGGAGGGAAATTCTCTTTTCGACTTTTGAATTTGATGCATGGCTTTAGCCAGAAATTTATTTTTAGAGTGCTTCGGAGGTAGGACAGAGATAGATTTTCACGTGCTACACTTCAAGATACTTCCATGAATATGACCGAAGAGCTTTCGGGGCGTTGTTTTTGCGGAATTGTCACCATACGTAGCTGCGTAACTACGCAGTCTACGGTATTAAGTCAGCAATCCGGGAGGCATAACTCTGACCTCTGATATTCCCGAAAACGTTTCTTTTTTGCCGGCTTAACCAAGAACAGGCATAGCTGTTGGTTTGTAACAAACGCGAGGTCATTCTCTCATATTACTGCTACGTAGCCTTGCGTGCGGTTTTCATGAGAATGGATATAGTATGTCAGTGCCCAGACGTGGCAAAGGAACGTGAAGAGTGGATAATATAACCCGCGTGTTATCTTGTGAGTGGCATCTATGCTGATACGACTGAGAAGATGCGCTGCATTTGGCGGGATTAGAGTTTGATGGGAACTCAGGCGAATGTTCAACGTTCCATTTATGTTTCATTTGATATTTAGAGCTGATTCTTTTTGGCAGCTCCGAAACAGATCCTCCCCGAACCAATCCCGTTGAGAAGGGGATTGAAATTATTTCCCGGGCAAATAGAATTCCTTGTTGACTGCGTCATTCGGAAGGTTGATAAAATCCCAACATGAAAAAAGAGGAACTACTGAAGACGAGATATTTCACCGGAGACCGTCGACGTGCAATTCGATCCTCAGTTTAACGCGACGTACTTCCCTAATGTGGAAGACGTGACATTGACGTGTGGAGCGAGTTCGAAGGGAGATAAACTTGACAGTTTTTCCTTTCCGAAAACGACATGGGATGTCAAGGTTTTCAAGAGGATTTCATCATTCATGGGCTGACCTTGATGTAAACAACATAAAACATTTTTGACATTTTTCTCTCTCTTCTATTTCAAGTTTTGATCTATACTATTCCATATTATTGATTCAAAGTTGAAAATGAATCGCTAACTATCTTTGTTATTCTACCCTAAAATTTCCAAAATTAGATCCAATTTAAGTGAAGAAAATTGGGTTTTAGATTCGATATTACGGGAATATTCGCGTTGTAATTACCTATCCATATAATGAACTTTTAAATTCTCATCATTAGTATATGAAGGTATTTTTTGAACAATTTCTCTTTTAATTATTAATTAAATTTAACTATTACTGGAGGGTAAAAATTCGCTAATTCTAATCCTGATTAATTCTCAACGGTACGAAAACTTTGGTTTTCCCTCACCCCATGTAAATCACCTCGAAAGTACCTTTGATGGCCATCAGAGTCATCGCCTAATAATTCTGTATAAAATTAAAGTAGCCTGTTTGAGGAGAGCCTTAAGCATTAAATGTATGTTGAAAGCCTTCCAAAAATCTGTCTTCTAAAATGACCCCAGATATATGAACAAATTACCGAAATTTCGATGAAATTTTGGAATCTAGCTTTTGGCGTCAAAACTAAATAAAATTGGAAATTTCAGTACTACAGGGTTTTGTTAAGATTCATCGTCAAAACTTATTTCCCGCAAATGTTTGCTTATTCATGGCTTTGCATCAATTTTTTTCATGATTTGGTAAATCATCTTTGGCAGCTTTTACTAGTTCTTAGGAAATGTGTTCGCAAATTACGTTCAGAGATTTTCATCTCCTTTTTAATAATTTCTCCAATTGTTGTCTCCACATCTGAAAAAGAAACAGAAAGAGATTGGCAAGGTGCTACATCCAGAAGTCTTCGAACTGTAGATGTGGAGGAGGATGGAAGGAATCAAGTGGGAGGATAGAGTGAATAATGAGGAAGTGCTACGAAGGATTTGAGAAGAGAAAAAACTGGTAAATATTATCAAAGAAAGCAAGGTTAATTGGTTAGGGCATTGTATGAGGGAAGTGCCAGTTGAGGACTGTGTTGGAGGGAATATTATATAGCCGCTGGTGGTCATAGTAAAGAAGGAAGGTCATAAAGAAGCAAAATATCTCAGCTAATGTTTTGATGTAAATCAAAAACATTTGTGTTCAATATAAAGTATAAGATTTGCGTTTGAAATCAGTGTTTCTTAGATGCTTAAATAATTTCATTTTCAAAATATTCGATGCTTAATTTTCACGTGTAATCATTTATTAAAAGCCACCAAAAACGGAGAAATGATTTTATTAATGCCTGGCTGACGCAAAAAACAAATGAATAATCGATTTGACATGCATACATTACAAAGTAAAAGCAATTAAATAACGAAGATGCAAATAAAAGCAGGCACATAAAAACAAGGAGACCAATTAGCTGTAGCATGACCATTGTCATTGCCTACAATGTCACACGGTACGAGGATTAACTGACTGAAGCACTCGCCTCGAGGGCTCCGGATTCAAATTATGGTCAATGCCAATGAATTTAATACTTTAAACTGTTGTATTTGAATGCTTAAATGACGTTTGAAAAGCGAGATGAAGACAGCAGGTAAGCAGAAGAGACCTATGAAAGGCAATTAATTATTTTTACGCAATTACGCGGAAAGGCAATTAATTATTATCTTTACGTAAACGTTCTACCAAACAATTTACATTCCCAAATAAGACTCTTTGCTGATGACTGCATTATATAAAGACGGATAGAGCATGTAATATTACAAAATGACATCGCCAGGGTGACTGGGTTACAAATAATAATATGGGCATTTATATAAGTAAAAGTAAGCATATAAATTTTTCAAATAAAAAGAATGCAGAAAAGGAAGTTTACACCCTCTTTGGAGAAAGAATCCCATGTACCAGTCAATGTAAATATTTAACCATTTATTTAACTAGGGATCTTGGGTGGGGAGTCCAAGTAGATAATTTGACACGGAAGGCATTCAAAGTATTGCATTGGGTAATGAGAAATTTAAAAGGAAGTAGCGTAGCCACAAAAGAAATAGCATATAAGGTAATTGGTTATCCCTATCCTAGAATACTCCTCCATAGTATGGGATCCATATGAGGTGGGACATATTAAAAAGATAGAAAAAGTTCAAAGAAAGGCGGCAGGATATGTACTCGGAAGGTACAAAAGAACAGATAGTGTCACGGAAATGTTAGATGTGCTGAAATGGGAGAGTTTGAAAAATAGAAGAAAAAGGAGTAGGTTAGGCGCGATGTATAGAATTGTTAAAAAAGACGAAGCGTGGGAAGATTTATGGAAAGAGATAGAAAAGCCTAACTTAAAGGGAAAAAATGACCATAGTTTCAAAATAAAGATAAGGACGCAAAAAACAAATAAGAAAAAATACTCCTTTTTAAATAGAACTATAATTGATTGGAACCTGCTGCCTGGAGGTTTGTTTGAGCCCTTTCCATCCAATTTTATAGGTTTTAAGTTTGAATGTAAAGCAGCCACTGGGTAATAAACTTCATTGTAGTTATGAAAATATTGTTTGTATGTGATGTAAACGGCATTTTGTTAGTGATGTGGAAGTTTGTTTGTATGTGATGTGGAAGTGTCATTGTATGTAAAAATGTTTTGTCTCTTTTATGTTTTTATAGTACGTGTATATATGTAATTTTCGTTGAAAGTGACCAAACTTGACAGTTGCCACCAGGAAAATCTCCTATTTGCAACGTAACTGTAAAATAATAATAAAATGTGCACAATGAGTTGAATATGATAGGGACACTGCAGAAAAGGGAGCATAGGGATATGGATAGACGGAATTTTGACAAGTGTGCAGGACTATTGTCAGGTGTGGGCCGATGAAAAAAACCGAATTGAAAAGAGAGATAAGGTCGTTGGATCGGAAAGATCATCTCATGATGCTGCTTCAAATGTTCGCATGAGGTAGTACACGGTATGGGGAGTGATGGGAAATTCCAAGAGAGGATGAAATAAAGTCACGGGCTGAATTATCAACAAATATAAAGCCGGAATATAGTGGAACAAATGTACAAACGCTTAGACTGATGAAATAATTATGAGCCATAAATAATATGTACACCCAGCGTTGCAAAGAGTCCTATTTTCTTATCACGTAAGAAAGTCATTGCCCGTAAACAAGGAAAAGGTCAAATAAGTTAGAAAAAATTCACAACGACTTTTAATTCCTCCTTTTCACAATTAAATTAAGATATAAACGAGTGTGTCGTCTTTGTAATATCTAAAGTGTGGGGACCGAATCATCTGGCACTTTCTAATGAAAATAGACCGCTTTGATTGGAATCAAATGTTTAGATTCATGAAGTCATGGTTTAATAGTTATAGATACATATTCGTCATATGGTTTTATTAAAAGTTAAAATATTAATGAGGAATAATATTAACCCTATTGGTATATAATAATTTTTAGTAATAAAATTTAATAGAAAAAATATATTTATTTTAAAAAAGGATGAAACCATCCGTGCAATATAATCTGTTTTACTATTTATTTTCCCTCTTGTAAAACTGTTCATAGAATCTCCTGACATTTTCATCTATAATATTGAGTAAAATAATGTATTATCCTTCTGAGAAATATTGTAAAATTTCTCCACCATTGCCAATCTATTTTGTGTCTAATTTTTCTCGTGCGTTTATTCTTTTTCATATGGGAAATGCTGATTGAAAGGGCAGAGCACGGTGTCATTTGTATTTGTAAATAAAAACAGCGTATTACAAGAAATAAAATATTAGCATATTTCCATTAATATTTCATAATGGAATGTTAATACAACTAAAAATATAATCATTTTTTTCGGAACACCTTTCGATTTAAAGTGTATAAAGTTTTCTAACCGTGAGGCCAATCTAAATCGTTCCAGAATTTCCGTTGAACATTTTTTGGTTCTTTAATGATATGTAAACGTATTTTTTTACTAAATACGGCTTTTAAATTCATAGATATTATTTGATGAGTTATTGAGAAGAAAAAGTATTTTTATAGTAATTTCTTGTTTAATCATTTGTTTTGATCAAAAACAGAAAGGAATGAATAAGCTTGCATTTGTGGATAAATTAGCCTCCGTCGATAATTTTATGTTCTTTGATTAACAGTGGAAATATTTCAGTAAAGCTTTGCCTATCCATCACGAAAAACTATTTTGGTGCTGAATTCAGGATGTCGATAAGTACACCCCACCTTTTCTACATTGAAACTGAGCAGTGACGTGAGCTAATCATCGATTGCCGGTACAGTAGATTACCAATCATCGATATACCAATCACCAAAACACATGCAAGAAAGTATCTACGAAGAGGTTATTTGAATAAAGTAAACAGATAAAGTTGAATTCAACGCTGATAATGAAGTTAGATCAAACAGAAAAATTGAGCAATTTTAGATGCATGATAATGTAAGAAAATAAGATAAGTTGACGTAAATGTATTAATAGAAAATTCCAAGACTGAGGCTTGAGTTCCATATGAGATAGCTTCACTATTGACCGCAGCCAATATCTCTTTTCCTGAATTATAAATAAAAGTCACTTTGCTCCTATGCAATCAGCTCTGTATGTGCCTTTGGATTTGGGATTGAATTTTTTAAAGCACCTATATTAAATGGAAAAACGCCTCGTTGGGAAGTGGCTGGACAGGCAAGCGTTATGGTCCTGGGGACACCAGCCTTATATGTATTTATAAACCGAAAGCATATGTATTTGTCAATTGACGAACAAAAAATTGGTATAGATCACCAATTAAAAATTCAGACTGATATATTCATAATTATATCGATTTAAAATCCACTTGAACATTGTAGCAGCACTTAAAAGTGATAAAATACATGCTATATCAGGTTGAAACTGAAAGAAATGAGAAAAATATTCATAAATAAATACAAAACACGAGGTTCATATGAGTATAGTGTGCGACCATTTGCATAATACTTAGTCATATATTTATCAATGTGATTTAATCCTTATAATTCCCTCGCTATATTTGTGAATTAGCTGGGAGTAAGTTATAGGATCGATTTCAGAAACCAAGACACTTTCGTGGTTATAAATATTTTGTTTTAAATATACACAGAGTAAAACATCATCAAGGATTATACTTTGCTTCTGTTTGGAAGCGATATAATACTCAAAAGATTTTCTTTGGCTGAGACTTAATTAAACTGTGACGAAATCATGATTTTGGGTTAATTTAACGAAATCATGCAAGTTATTCTTCAAAAATACTGATGAGATTTTTAAAAGCCTGATTTAAACGAGTTCCAAAGGTTTTGGCATTAAAGGAAATCGGATATTTTTATATACCGCAGCTTATCAAAAGCTTTAGATTAAAATCTTGGAGGTATTTGGTCGCCAGTATGGGAAATGGGAATATGTATGTTTTGCAAGAATCCGAATTTAAGCAAATGTACATTGAAGAGGGAGATTTTTCTGGAAATATTGATCGTTAAAAATTTGTATGATGCGGGAGGATGAGGAAAGTTAATTCGTAGGTAAAACAGAACTATAATTCCGTCCGAGCTAAGGGCTTCGTTTTCCTGCGCGAAATTCGTACCTGCTAATGCGTTTCCTGAAATGAATCTGATTGCAAATGTGTGATAACGATTTATCCTTAATTTATGATGCAAGTTTAACAAGTACGGCATTTTCGTTAAAGCTTTTGGTAGGAATTTAACGTTTTGTTTCGTTGTTCTCATTTCATCCCTACTCATCGCGACCGCATGGCTATTATAACGTGGATGTCTGTGTACTTAAGGGACGGTTAGCTACGTTTTATTTCATCAGATCTGAGTTTATACCGGTGGTAACTTGGCGTTTATTCATAATTTTGGGAAGATTATATCAGTATATTAAGTCCGCTTCCTTCGTACGTACGACCTTACCAATACCGTGTAACAGATCTAAAAATATAACAATTTTCAACCGACTACCCAGTTTCTACGTGCGAAAATAATCTTCGACAAGGTGGTTCGTGTGTATTGAATATATTGAATTATTGTTAATCTTACATTATCAAACTTATTTTATACTTTGAAAAGTCATCTTCACAACTATTAAAAATTTGAAAAACTAACTAAATATTGTGCGTGTCATTTATAATGATATCATGTACCTATAAACCATTTATATATTTTCCAAATTGGGAAAATTAAGAAATTAATCATGAGATCAATGTATAAGGTATTTTTGACTTTAGAAAACAATATATTAATAAAATTTTCAAATTATGGAAAGTAATGAGTCATTTGTTTTTACAATATGAAAATTATTATATTCATTTTATATCAATTTTTGAAAAGAGTACATTATTTGTTCTTACAGTAGTAAATGTCATTTTCACTTTGAAAAACTGTGCTCGCAGGTATTTAAAAGTTGAAAAAACCAATAAATTATGTGCGAGTTGGATACCAACAATGTTTGTGCGTTGAAATAATATTAACGGTTAATTATTATTAAAACTTTGATTACAGGTAAAGTATTATTGCCTTAATTGTTAATAATCTTTTGTATTTTGAAACGATACATTGAATGGTTCTTAAAATACCTAAAAAACTTTAATTTATTTTTGCTGGAAATATTAGAAAAGCTTTTAAAAATTGAAAATAACGTAGTCATTATTTTTTTTAAATTTTGATATGGATTAACATTTCTACCAAAAATGTCGCACATTTATTTCACTATAAAAACATAATAATATTTGGAATGCAAATTTTAATAATATTCTTGTCACATGAAAAACACCTGTTTCAAAATACATTTTGAAAACAGCAATGAAATGGAAAGAATGTGTATAGAAAAACCTAATCGTAACGCAGTGCATGGCCACGTAGACAGAAAAATTATTTAGACATCCATGAAATGCAGGACCAATATACAGTGGGTAATTTTTGTGCATTAGAGGCTGATTACAAAATATGTGTGACATAATCAAAATTGGAGCTCGAAAATACTCACATAGGCTGATTCAAATGAAAACGTTAAAACTTAAATATTTTGCCTCGTAATTTCTTGAACACTAAACACTTCTCACTCTTGAGATTTTCATGTGCAGTCCTCTAGGACTAGGTAGCAACAGAAGTATTTAATCATTTCCGAAGTTCGCGGAAGAGCATTCGTCGTTACAAAACGGCGCACCTGACCTAGTCGAGGAGGAAAGTCTGGCATGGAAATGACATTTTTTAGAAACTTCCATACTTCATTGCTGAATTCCAAGAAAATGCGGAAATTGCATTGGCAGTAACTTTAAACGGATTCATCCACTAAATGTACATTACAATGCAATAATTTTAGAGTGGAAAATAATGAAAGATTCTAATTCTCTAAATTCTATTGCGTTACAATTATTGCATTTGAATTCATGGCTAAATTTGAATAAGTATATCATCTCCAGAATTTTCATTTGTAAATTAATTTAAATTTATTTTAAAAATGTTTCACCCCTGTTTAAACCAATGAAAAATCGCTTTTTCTTTGTGTTGCATGTTGAAAGTGGATCAGTTATGTGTACACTATTGTTGCTCCGGATTGCTGCGTAATGATACCACTCTGTCAATTGTAGGCCTCTCATCAAACCATTGCTATCACAGTGAGAAAAGAAAATTTGCATTCGAACGATGTTTAGAAATTGAAGCGGAGTTATAAGGATTTTACTTGACTCACTAACATATAGTTTTACCAAGTAATATATTAAATTGGCTTCAAATCATTTATTACTAACAAAAAGTTCAAATAAATTACCTTTTAATACATTCCCGCAGGTAATACGTAAATAGAGATCTAATTTTATTATTTAAACCCATGAGAGGGTGCCTCTGACATTTAAGCATTCAGAAATAATAATTTTTCGCAGGGGACTGAAATGTGGTAAAGGCAGGTAGAGTACGTAACATTTGTCGCACTCAATGTTGAAGTTAGAATTAAATTTTGATAAAATTTTACGTTTGAAAAGTGCAGTGAATTCTTGAAAGTTTCTGTTGTAAAAGAGGTGTTAGTGTTCAGAAAAGGCATAATACGTGCTTTAGAAACGTGGGATTTTGTTTCGTTCATTTATTGGTAAGCATGAAACATAAGCTGAATAGATGACGGAGGAAGAAAAATTCTTCCAGCAAAAATAGTCTTTCTCCAAAAAGTACCAGTGGAACTTATCTTGAATCATCTTTCACATTTTTTCATCATCAGTAATCCTTTTAAAAATATGATTATCTTCAAATATATTCTCTTGGCTTGGGTTGCTTCATCTTTGAATTTAGATTGTAGATTTTTCAACATCACAAGTTTTCTTTTGAAAAAAATAAATACTTTTAAGCCCATACCCATGACCTTCTAGAGAAAAGTGAAAAAGTTAAAAATTGCAATGACAACCAGGCCATTTGCTAAACGTGAGAAGGGAATCTGAAAATACTGAGGCATTAAATTGCAATATGTCAAACTATTACGTAGTTAATCATTCCCTTGGGATTGTTTAATCTTTCTCTTTTCATTTAAATTAATACTGGCAAAATAAACTGTCCAAGAGACAAGTTTTTGATTTACAGGAAGACTCAAAATTGAAAACCATTACATTCCAATTATTAACTTTTAGCTTTTTTATAGGGTCTCATTAATGTACGAGGAAAAACCAATTAGGTTAACGGCAGAAAGTGCCATAAACATGAAGAAGAATGTACAAGAGGTCTTATAGACGTGATATAGGAAAAGAGGATTGGAATGCTCAATATTGGTAATATAACATTAAAATACAAGGTTTATCAACGGAAAGACTCGGCCATCGCAGAACAAATTAGGCCCGCTGCCGTTCAAAGCCATACTTATTATGTATTTTGAGGGTTCAAAATCACTGGAGAGAGAAGCAAATGGATTCCCATGGCTTGTACGGAAGGAGGCTATAGAATGTAAAAAAATAAAGTAGTTTAAACAGGGAATATGGACACAAGATTAATCCGTCTTGAAAATATTCATTCCTAGGCGATGAGAAAATATTTATTCCAATATTTTTAGTGAAGGCTACACTAAATATATTAATTACTATCTTTTGTTCATGAATGAATTTAAAAAAGATTTTATTTTAAGATTTATAATTTGTGTTATGGTTACACATATAGGAATTATTATTGCTTGATTGTAAAATATCCAATGGTACAAAAGTTCATTTGTTCAGTTCTTATGCTCGATAGAGACACGGGCCAATGAAGTCAAAATTGGATTTATTATATGATTTTCCATCAATCTGTTCATTTTCTCTGTACATCTAGGTCTTTTTAATTAATTTTAATTTAATCTATAACAACTGGTGGATTTTTGCTCGTAAAATTCCTCAAATATTTTCAATAAAAAAGGTTTTACTATTTCCATGTCAATGAAGTTTCTCTTAATTAATGATTTTATAAGTATTTCACCGCAATTTCACATACCTCAATGATTCCTCGCCTTAGTGTGATACTTATATTTCGATTGAGAATCATTATTCTTTGTCTTCTCTTTTCAGATCTTTATCGAAAATAGTAAGAATGGGCTAACTCTTTTTTTATCTCTGCCTCCATAATCTAGTAATACTCATTTCTTGCTCCATATTCACCAAATTATATTATTAACTCCGTTTATTTCATCGAGTTAGGTTTCATCAATTTAAGTACTTCCAGTCATTTCACAATAATATTGTTTCCTCTTATTCCCTCCTTCACCGTAAAAGCGTTCCACTCCGATCTGCTCTTATTTGAAAATATGCTCCACTTTCATCCTAATACTTTACAGGCAATTTGGTGTTGACGGAAAATAGAAAACCATAACAAATCTTTTACAAGCAAAAGCTGAAAAACCACAGCTTTTTGTAATCTGTCAGGTTTTACCCCTGAATAATAATTTCTATTTTCGTGCTAGTCGTATTTTCACTTTCACCATTATTATTATGTTGTTGTTTAAATTATTAAATTATCATAAATTCTTATTTTGTAACATAAATAATAATCTGCAACACATCTTGTTAATATAGAATTTTTACATCAAAATACCTTGGGATACACAGTAAAATGCATCTAACTTACTTCAGTATCAAGCACATATTTCAAGGCAGTCCTTTATTAAATTCATTTTAATATTCTGCTCATAGGTTTTTAGTGGAGAAAAACTGTTTTTAAATGTTCTTTATCATTTAAATATTCATTTTTCCCCTTATTTACGTATATGATTTAAATTTATAATTTATATTGGTTAGAAGTCGTTACTTATTCTTTTCTTGCATGGAGTATAAAATGATTTCCTCATTATTCATTATATCCATATTTATGCAATTACATTTGCACTTAGTACTGTTTTACGCGTAATGTGCAGTGCACAAAGTCGTATTTTGTTAGTTCAACAATTACAGTACACTTAATATCGACTGAGATAATGCACTAAACAAGAACGTAATTAGAAGAATTTAGTGGCAATGCATGGTGTTAATGGATTAAAATTATAGATGGGTATTTGAAAACGGAAATTTAGAAATATGCTATTTGAGATAACTGTGAGCTATGGAGAAACTTATGAGTGAGGAAACGGTGCTGGGCGCAATAGAAGAAACATTGGAACGTATCAAAAAAAGATAATAGACACCGTAAACAAAACCTGAGGAAAAGTAAAGAAGGTAAGGACTAGAAAATCATAAATTACGGACGAGATGAGTGGAAAGATAAACAAGAGAAAGAAATGGGAGAATGTAAACACAAGAGTTCGGTAGAAGGACGTATTATGGGTTGAATAATAAAATGAGGCAGGAACAAATAGAGAGAGCGAAGCGTGACGGAAAACGCAGAGCATGGATATGGAAAGTTTACAAAGGAAGGGTGAATTTGGTGAGCTGTACAGGAAGGTGAAAGCACCGTCTGGAAATAAGAAGCGGAAATCCATGCAAATAATAAATGATAAGTTAAGAAAGATAATAAACGAACCAAAAATTATTCAAGAGAGATAAACTGAATATATGTAAAGAGGAACTAAATGGTAAAGACTTTATTCTAGCGAGCTTAGACGTCGAAGTAGTACGTCAAATAGCTTGGAATAGCATAAGGCCAGACATATGTACTAAGTGGCGAATTAGGAAAGACGTTAAGACATTTGAAATCGAAATACTTCATTGTAATAGACGAAATTCAGGCAAAAATTTGAGGAAATGTAAAAATAAGCATTTTAATGAACTAATTCATAATATTTGCGATGGAGGAATTTGGCCGGAAGATTCCGTCATATCATTCTGTCCCTGAGTTCTGATTCTAAAAGAGAGAAAGGTAGCAATATTAATATTTTATCCCAGAGTTTTTTCGAGGAATTCGTCAAAAGACTGCCGAAACGAGTGGTTCTAAGGGGCTAAAGAAGAGGATAGAGAGAAAATTATTACTTATGGGGTTATCAGGATGGGTTCAGGAAGGAAAGAGGCACACGTGAAGCCATTGCAATAATGAGGTCACCACAAACAGAGGGGAACAAAGAATATAAACAGGCTGCATTTGTCTATTTTAAATATTTCAAAAAGGTGCTGGATAGAGTAAATTGAGACTAATATATTGATGAGTTGCAGACAAAAAAAGACGCATATCTGAGGGACAGTTGGTAATTGCACCTCTGGATTTCTTAGACTCCTCAGGTGTGAGTGGTAAATGAATAATTGGAATGGGCAGCATTAGAAAGAAGGGTAAGACAGATTTTCCCATGGTCATTTGTGATTTTCAACGTATATGTTGAGGAAATGGTTAATGAGGCATGAGGTGGTTTGGAGATGGGATTGAAAGCCAGTGAGGAATTTGAAAGATCAGTTTTTTTTTGCGGTTGATCAATCTTTATTCTGCCAGTCAGCAAAGGAGTTGCAAGTATTGCTGAGCACATTCGAAAGTCTGTGCAATGCGTATGAGATATAAATTAATGTAATAAAAACCATATTTTTGCAGTTTTCAAGAAATAGAAAGGCAAAGTTAAGTGTTAAAAATATGAACTCATAAATTACATAAATTGCATATATTGTTTACGCTGCATTCAATTTTACGGGTGGGGTCCTTGCCCACACGCCTTTGCGGCGGGCGGTATGCGGAGTATTTTGTAGATGTAGACTTCAACCACACATTTTATGTATGGAACATTCCTCAGGACTTGATGCGGCTGATCAGTACCTCGAAATGCTCGCTGCTAGATCTTAATCAGTCATAATCTCTTATGTGTCTGACAGATAGAAGAATATCGCCCTAAGTACGCAATGAAATTTTCTCCTTGTAAGAACAACGCGCGTGACCTGTGTAAAGCCAAGATAATTTCCTTTCTTCTCGGGAATACTTTCATGAAAAACCCTACTAATTGTTTAATCTCCTACAGATTATATTGAGACTACTATTTTGCACTATATTCAGTCGTCTTCTTTAATTTCATGGGCGCACATGCGTGATGAAAAGCGATGACTTTCGGCAATCCGCGGGGCTGATATGACAATGACTAATCAGTCAGTCAGGCAGGGCCGTTTACGGAAGCAGACTAGCGTAGAAAAAAACTAAATATGGTGGAGTAGAAAATGTGCTAACAACTTTTCGAAGTGATTCTTTCAAATTTCAATTGTTTGACTTCATGATTATTTGGTAACTACTATTTAATTTTCTATTTTCACTTACCATTCACTTAACTAGCAAAAAATTCCTATCTTCCACTCAGGGAATCCATTCATTTTGAGACTCTCAGCGCACAATACATCGCCTACCCGTTTCCCTTATATTCGTTGCTATTCTTCATTCGTCCATCGCACAAATGATCGTTACTGGATTATTATGTAAATGAATGCAGATTGTAGACTCGTCTCCCTGTCTAGCGTGTGCACCGCTGAGAACTGCTTTTCCGTTGCCCTGTCGCTGAGCGTGTCTCCTCCAGTATATATATATCTCTGAAATCCTCCTCCCAATCTCACTCGCCCCCCACCACACTCTTTTGAATCATTCGACTCACAACGAACACTCTCCGTCACGCCCTCCCCCGCCCCTCCTGTGCCCCCTTCTCCGTGGTGGGCCGCCAATCACTGAATATTCATTGCCCTCTGGGGTCAAAGCTCACGCCACACACCCCTCAGCGCTTCACGCACTTAACGCCTCTTTGAGTTGTAATGCGTTGTTTTGTTTGCGATAGGCATCGATAAAATGGTGAAATTTTCATGTGAATTCCCTTCATTGTCGATGTATTGAATTATTTATGGCACAGTCCAGCAAAAAACTTTTCCTTTGGTGCAACATAATTCACGCCTGTGCTTGGGCACATTTGGGATGGCGAATCAAAATATTGCATCGTCTTAGCGTTCTTACATTAAGTTTTGTATTTATTTATCACATTTAATTTTGTGGTCTTATATACGTTACGTAGGCATCTTTAGTTCTAGATTTTTTATCAATGCTTGCCCGGAGCATGGGGTTAGAAAAGGATACACATCATAAAGGAAACTTGTTCAGCATTTATTTCTTGAATTTTGTCCGAGAAATGTAAAAATAATTTTTTACTTATTAATCCATTAATTTACTTTTGATCTTGACTTAAACATAACTATTTGTGCTGAAATACACCACGACAGTGGTTTAGGTTCCTTTATACTTAATAATGAATATCCCATTCATTTTGGAGTAATTTTCAATCTTACGCAGATAGTATGATTAATACGGTGCATGAGTAAGCGGATAAAATAATAATACTTTGTAATTCCACAGATTTATTTCACAAACACACGACCCGGGTTTCGACGTACAACGTCATCTTCAGTTGTACGTCGAAACCCGGGTCGTGTGTTTGTGAAATAAATCTGTGGAATTACAAAGTATTATTATTTTATCCGCTTAAGAATGAACCGATTCCATAAAATAACGCCTGAAACCATCGATTACGGTGCATGAGTTTAGATTGGCATGAAGTAGTGTGTTTAAATGTTGGTTTCAGGAGTAATTTCGGTCCTTATAATAGTAAAAAGCAATGCTTTGCGATCCCGAAGTATTTTATTTAGACGTTACTCTGATTTTGACGTTAAGCGTCATCTTCAGGTACTCACTCTTGCCGACATCTACACACATCTGTATCTTTATATAAGATATAGTACTCGGATAGGAGGGGATGTTGGAAGGCTATGGAGGGTGGGAGGTGGAATTGTTTGGAGTTGGGTCAGTGAAAGATTTAGCAATGGAGGGAATGCTACGTAGAGAGCGGGAGGAGGACCCCCGTGGGGAGCACTCTTGTTGAATAGTGCAGGGATGTCAGGGTGTGGGATTAAGCTGTACATTGACGACAAAATAAGGCCCATTACGTATTTCGAAGGTCATGGGAGAGGGTGGGGAAGCAGAGGTGCATTTGTCATGAAGAACACAGGTACTGGACAGTGGGAGATTTAACAAAAAGTTATCATTCACCGTGTCGTTGTAGTTAAGCTGTCGTCTATATCCAATATTTAACATTTCAATTTTAAGGTTACTATTTTGGTCGTTTTCTCCTATAAACTTAGCAAAATGTGGCTACGATTTCTGGTTTCTCACACAGGATTGGTGCTCCTTCACGTATTTTTTATATTTTTCTCTCTAAAATTCCTTCATATCTTGGTTAAATATATGAATCCAGATGCTTTATTTTAAATATAATGAATATGCCAGAAGTTGGTATATTCCTACCCCTCCCCCCTGCAAGTAACCCCTCCGCCATACACCCTTGCGGCAATTTGCGGGAAGTAATGTAGGGTTGATATTTGTATACCTTGCTAATTTAATGTGAACAATTTATCTTTTGCATCCTTCCCACCTTCTCAGGCCCCATTCGTATATAATGAGGAATTCCTCCTCGGGCAAATTTGGATTTTAGTATCACATCATAGGCACCTAGGTTAGGCACGAGTGGTAAGCACAAGTATGCTTTCGTAATGGACCGAGATGTAATTCTTACTAACCAGCGAAAAAATAATGACGTTGCGTTTTAATTAAATTATTTAAGATGAAAAAATCTTCAATATAAGCCAAAAATCATCGGACTATTTATAAAGAAAATGCTAAACGCTGGGATTGTGCCTCACTAATCAACGTTTATAGTTTATTTTATTATTATTGAAACATAAACACAGTAATCAACTCGAAAGTTGGTTTGATGGGTGATGGTAGAGTTCATCTAGTACTAAGGCCAACGGCGTGTGAAATTCAAACATCAGGTTAATAAGGGGGGGCAGTTCCTTTTCCTCTGACGGTTAGGGTTTCCCAGAAAGATCTGGTACCCGAAAAATTAAGCTTGAGTGCAGCCGCCGGTTATCTGATAGGCTGGCCCGGAAACGAACCCGGGCCCTTCGGTTGGTTGTTTAAAGCTGTGCTCCTGGATCACCGCGTACCCCTTTATTATTACATCTTGCGTAATTGTTAGCAGTTAAAATATTAAAAAAGTCACCAACTTTAAACGCTCATGTTTTATGTCAATGATGTTAAAGCGATAAAATAATCAATGATCTGTTTAGCACAAAGCAGAGAAAAATAATACGTGGGTGCGTTGTGAATTGCCTATGCAATGGGATGCAAAGCAGTGCATTGTGGGCTGTTTATGGTTCAAGATGCATAGCATTTCATTCTGCGAACATGTAGTTAGTTTATTATATCTTATCTACCAGTTAAGGTATGTTTTGAATGGAAGCAACTATCAAATTAATATCTTGTCTCTCCTAACAAAAATAATCCCAACATCCTACATTGCAGCAATCCTCTCTTCATCTACGTATATTTCCTTCCTCACTTTATTCTGTCCAATATTCCTATCCCATTTCTGCCTCATCCTCGCTTTCTTTCATTACACATGCTCCCCTTTGTTACAGCCTTCAATATTCCACTGCCAATCAACACGACCTTCATCCATTTATTTCTCTTGCCTCTTTACGATTCCCCCCAACGATGTCCTCTCCTCCTTCACCCAACCTAGCACTTCCTCGTTTGTTTTCTTCTCCGTCCATTTCACCTCCATTCCTCTCCACATCCACATTTCAAAAGCCTCCAATCTACGTCTATCCTCCTGCTTCAATGACCACGTTTCCGCGCCGTACATAGCTATGTTCCATATTAAAGTGTTTACGAGTCTTTTCTTAATATCCTTACTCGACGTCCCTCTCATCAACACCCTCCTCCTTGAGAAAGCATCGTTGCCTAGCGCAATTCTTCTCCTTACGTCCCTACTACTTTGACCGTGTTGGTCCAAAACACTGCGTACGTAAACGTAATACGTAAACTTACGTAAACTGTTCTACCTGCTCGCAACACCTGCTAGTTTTTGCCCTCCTATTTTAATGTTAAGCTTAGCCTTTTTCTTTCTAGAAAATCGCATAACCTTTGTTTTATTAATATTGATTCTCATCCCATACCTGTCACACTGAATTTCCAGTTCACTCGGCAATGCTTGCAACCCCTTGGCTGACTGACAAACTTAAGCCTAGTCATCAGCAAAAATAACTGGTTCAACGAATTCCTAGCCAACTTTCATTCCTGTCTCCAGTCCTTTCCATGCCTCTTTAATCATTTCCTCTGCATGCACTTTGAACAGCACCGTTGATAATGGACAACCATGTCTTACACCTCTTTCTAACACTGTCCATCCGGATATCCCATCCCCCACTCGCATTTGAGCAGTCTGAGACATATACAGGTTCCGGATTAGTCTTCTTTCCTTTTAATCTTTTGCTCTTTTCTGCAATATACTCATTGACTTTTCCAATTCCACTCCATCAAATACATTTGAGAAATATTTATATACTGCTACTTTGATAGGTACTTATGCAACAGATATAATCAATATTCAGTTATTTTTTATGCAACTTACATCATTGCATCGTCACAGTGGCTCTGCCATACGCCTGTGTAGTGGCTTTTAAGGTATCCTTTAAATGTAGTAGATTTGCATGACCGTCATCTGACTATATTTATTATTCCAACTAAGAACCACAGCAACCATCCCTAAGGTTGATTTTATACGCGGGGGAACTTTCCTAAGTATAATGCAGTGTAGCGGAATTTAAAGTTACGCATAGGTAGCTTCTTACCTTTGTTGTATGGCGTTTCCCAGGAATATCTGGTAGCTGAATTACCACAACGATTTTTTTTCCTTTGAAAGTACGAAGAAGAATACCAGGTGTGTATCCGAGATGCCGTAGGCCAGTAAGGAGGCTGCTGGGCAATTGCCCGGAGAGCCGTAGTTTGTTCGGTGACGCCTCAATTAATCGTCAACCTCTCTCTGTTCAATTATTCAATAACATAATTTCCTTGAGAGCCAGAAGTGGCACACACAAAGGAACTGCTGATCACCCTCCCATGATGTCGGAATTTTACCCTGATGGACTAAGTATCTGAAGAGTCGACCCTCCCTTATCAAGTCAATTTATGTTCGATCAACGTGCTTTGTCTTGTCCGCCGTTCAACACCCGAATGTTATAATTACCGTTCTGCCGCATCCCCGCACCACCAATTGATATTGTTTTAATCAAAATTGGAACTTTAACCTCCATCCTGTTTGAATTTTCATATATACATAATTCTACGTCATCTTACCCCAGTATACTTCATTTCCTATCTTAGTTCTTCATTGGCGCCATTGATTTGTCACTCACGACGGAACACATTTCCAGACCCTTCGAACTCTGGCGTCCACCTGGCACACCAATGCACGAATCGAGCCATAGCACCTGCGCCTTACAGAGAAGATAATAATCAAAGGATGAGGAAGGGGGGGTGGGAGATAGGACAGAGGATTGGGTTCGTCAACTGCTTCGTATTCTCGCCCTTGGATTTTGTTTTGTTTTGGTCGTAAGAGTATTATCGGACAGTTTTGGGAGCCTTATGCTATCCTGCTGTTTAAAATTTTTTATCCTAATTTCTTTTTAACGCTGGTTTTTTAACCTTTCTAAGCATTAGAGTGAAACTGAAGACGACAGTAAATCAGAGAGTTGATAACATTTTAATAATAAGGCGAGATCAACACCAGCTTATTATTTCTTGAGCTTACATTTCTAGATAAAGATATTTTTTGATAATATATATGTTACATCTTTCATCGTAGGTGAAATATTCATTGGTAAAAACGCGTTGCGCGCTCACGGAAGTAACATGTTCAAATGAGATCGAGCCAATAAAATACTAATCACTATTTCTGTGGGGACCTACATAGATAATTGTAACTGTCTCACTACATATGCAATAAATGAACAATGGATGAGAAATGAAATGTGAAATACACTATCGTCCTTGGACTTCATTGCACAAAAGAGAGGTTCTCGTAACGTAAATATGCGTGAAAATATATCTAATCTTACACGGAAGGAAAATTTAAATTGAAAACGAACCAAAAGAACCAGAGTTATTAAAAATAGGAACTGTATTTTGCTCTATTTTGAAGTTCAAAAAAGTATGAACTGGTTAATCAAAGTTCTTCGTAATAATAAAAACGGATGTTGGATGCAGTTTTAATGATGAGTTACTGAAACGTTGCTTACCAACATCTACTTAAATCACCGCACTATGCATATTCATTTTATGGATTAATACGCATTAATATACACAAATACTTCATCATTATTCTCCATGCAAATAAATATACAATATGTGTGAGAATACAAACATACATATATAATATGACAAGAATATATTTTTATAAACTTCTTTCTTTCCATCAACAAATAGCTTAGAAATGGTTCATCGGTGAACACAGCATTTTTATTTTATTTGACTGAAAAAACATATTTATTTTTTGTCGCAGTTATTACTTAAGTATCTCATTTCAAATTCAATCATTGAAATTCATGACTTGAACCGGTATATTGTACGTATTACAATGCAAAAATTTCAGTGTGTAAAAATCATTCACCTTGAATGGAATCTGAAACTGAATCTCTCGATATTCGGCCGAGTGCTTTAGCCAGTTAAGCTACCGATCTGTCTTCATACTATCCGAAATTTTGAGACATCGAGGGATCCGAGTTCAAATCTTAGTCAAAGCGAATGATTTTTACTCAAAAATTGTTGCATTGTAATGACTACGTCAAAAGTTAGTGTCGTGGCATCTCCAGCAGTTTCTTGGCATGTTATTATTAAAGCAAAGACGTTCTATATCATTTTATCTCTTGTTAGAAAATGCTAAAATGTGTAGTGATGTTCATTCAGTTTCAATCTTAAAACTACCTTAAATAGAAGCATATCAATTTAATTAAAAATCATCATGATCGTTTCAGGTATGTAGACTGTCGTACTATTATTCCTATATTTAGAGTGAAGTTTCATAATGAAAATATTTTTCATATTAATTTTTTTTATAATTTCAAACTGATCATCACGCCACTTGGTAATCCGGTTTTATGCAAATACAATTAAATTTTTTCTTGTTGACCGTTTAAATTGGTTGGGAGAGATTTTCTTATTTTTATTTTTGGAAGGATAAAGAACTTGATGAAAAAAGCGCCACTGAATTCCTTTATCTTTACCGTTTCATTTGAATTGAAGGCATTCTCGTATATGCGGTAAAAAATATGCTCATATGAACAACTGGTATACGCTCTCATGGAGTAGCTTACCTAAATAAATAGCTTTGCTCTTCACAAATTATAAAGGTATTCCGATGGATACGGCGTCGACTAAATCTCGGTCGAATGCCCTCAGCGTATCGTGCGACCTCAAAGACGATTGAATTGCAGGTCAGACGAACTGTTTGAGCTCAATTGATAAAGAGAGACGCTGGTAATTTCATGGACTCAAATTCTCTAAATTCATGAGTGAAAAGTGGTACATTCATACATTCCTGCTGTTGAATGTGGTAATTCATTCAATAC
The DNA here is from genome assembly GCF_022747635.1 of Hetaerina americana. Taxonomy (NCBI): domain Eukaryota; kingdom Metazoa; phylum Arthropoda; class Insecta; order Odonata; family Calopterygidae; genus Hetaerina; species Hetaerina americana. The sequence goes on from NW_027287095.1 coordinate 4,240,673, forward strand.
GTACCTAGGCCCGCATTATTTTGCGCAGATTAAATATGACTAAATATTAACCATGGTTGATGTCATTATTACTTTTTTTGAGAAATAAGGTTTTTTTTCTTCTAAAAATATGGCTTACTTTAGCTGCTTTTTCGAATATTTCTCAAATTCATTCATTAAAAATGAACAAACTAGTCTATCCATGGCACTCTCCTCCTAGGAACGAAATTAAATTTTAATGCCACTTATTTTTTTATTCTACCGCTGGAATAAAACATCCTAGCAGGCATATGAACTCATTAATAAACCGAAACGTTGAAAATATATTTTTGTGAGGTTATGAGGGAGGAATATTGCGGTGTGCACTCAAGCAAAGACGATAAACGGTTAAAGAAACTGCAGTAAAATAATTTTCCTACTCTCCAGTGTTCAAGTGATAATTCAGAGTAATTGATGAGTTCTTAAACTTAAAAGAGGGGCAAAATTCTTTGAAAAGAAAGAGAGATATTGGTTATTGGCGGTTTACCTTTTCTATCGCTTGATAACAGAGATTATTTTTGATATGGCCACTATCGATAAAAATATTTTCGGTTACAATAGGGAATGTAAACTTTTATATATTATTAGTTTTAAATCCCGACCTCTGAGAATGACCACATTTGTATCAACTTGACCCCAAGAATTCCTTATGGAAGTCCATAGAACAGTAGTTCAATTCTATTTTCCTTTCTTCCATTCTATACTCCTTTGTTCCCTGAGAGTCGCTTCGACCATAGTAGCGGAGAGCTAACTCACGAAACTGGGTGCTGAGATCTTGGTCAATCCCAGGTCAAAGGGGCTTTGAGAGAGAGATATTTACTAGAAGTTCACTTGAATCGATGTTTGAAACGTGCTGTAGAGAGATGTAGGCTCTTTGTAACAAGGGATTTTACAGGAGTAGGTGTATTGCTTGCAAGGATATTAGGTATTTGGTCGGTTCAGGAAATTGTTTGCAAAAACCTTCTGGCCAAAACTTGCCTTAAATCAAAAGCTCACTCAGCGAACTTAAACAAACTATGCTACGTAGTGTACGCCTCATACAGATCAGGTATATAACCTTTTCAATGTCTTTACCGTGAAGTATTCGTTAGTTGCAGGTAATATATGAGTTGGTAGAGCTTGTCAGGTGGAATTATATCCGTCAGCTAATAGTAGAAAATGCATACGAATGCATTATCTATTGAAATCATGCACCCTAGTCAATATGGAGTCATAAATTAAACTTATAAATCTATACTAATTGTTCGTATTGTGTTATTCATCATAGAAAAGTAATAAAGTAGTAATCTCATTTAATAGAGGTAGCATTAACTCATTTCACCAAATGCAATTTTAAAAGCACCTATAAAATTTTACCCTCTCAATGTTGAAAATTCAATGATGAGTTTTTTATGAAAGCACCGAAAACCTATACTATTTTTGGTGGATCCTATAATCCACGCTGTATCAATCGTTCAATTTCCTGAGATATAATAACATTGGGTTGATTAAAAAAATTCACGAGAATCAAGTCCATATGCCTAAATTTGCATATATATGCAATATATATATATATTTATATGGTTATGTGTATATATATATATATATATATATATATATATATAACCATAAACACAGTAATCAATAGGTGATGGTAGAGATCACCCAGTACTAAGCCCTATACGGCGTGTGAGATTCACACATCAGGGTAGGGGGGCCAGTTCCTTTCCCTGTGCCGTTATGGTTTCCCAGGAAGACCTGGTACCCGAAAAATCACTTTAGCTTGGGTGGAGCTGCAGGTGCCCAGAGTGCCTTGCCCGGGAATCGAACCCGCGACCCTCCGGTCAGCAGTCCAACGCTCTACCCACTGGTCTACCGCGACACACACACACACACACACACACACATATATATATATATATATTTAAAAAAATAAATATATATATATATATATATATATATGTGTGTGTGGGTGTGTGTGTGTGAGTGTGTGTGTGTGTGGGTCGCTGTAGTCCAGGGGGTAGAGCGTTGGACTACTGACCGGAGGGTCCCAGGGTCGATTCCCGGGCAAGGCACTAAGGGCACCTGCAGCTCCATCTAAGCTATGTGATTTTTCGGGTAGCAGGTCTTCCTACCAGACCCTCCCTGTGCCGGTTATGGTTTCCCACGTGGGAAGCCATAACCAGCATAAGGAGGTCGGAATATCAGAAGTCTCGTACTCGTGTGACAATCTCACGTGATCACCCGGACCACTGCCAAAGTGAAATACTGCCCCGATGTGGACCAAACGCACTCTTTTATTCCTAGTAATAGAAAGGACCTGGAAGCAACCATTTTGGTATGATGGTTAACGTCAAAGACGCCATTACGAGGTACCCGAACAAAGTTCTCGAATGTAAAATTCGTTAAATGCAAAATTTATAACGATTTTTTTGCTAAATGCGCCTTTCAGCTGTTATTCAATGACGAATCATGACCAAACCTTCAGATTTTTACTAATGCAGCCATTTTGATTCCTCATAAATGCTATTTCTGCATATAGATTCTTCAAAAGCTAAATATATATTTCTTCATATATTTGCTTCATGGATTTCATTTTTTTATGGGTTTTATAATTAGCTTAAGATTACAAAATGTTTCCATATTTTTCTGTAAAATTAGTAGGATTTTTTAAATTTAAGTTTTAATCCAAAATTTAGTCTTTTTATAATTCTAAATTTAAATTACAAATTAAGGACTATATCAGCATTTAACACACTTAGGGTCAATTGAAAAATATCCCATGGCAACATAAAACGCATGAAATAAGAAAAGGATGCAATTTTCGACTTTGTGCAACACAGTTTATTGCTTTTAATAATTATTTGATTTTATGTAGCAAGGCAAAAACCGTAACATAATTATGAATTTCATAATTGATTATGTTAAGTTAGACTGAAATGCAGGCTTCATTTAATGGGTGTCTAAGCTTTCCATTACGTTTCAAGCCATCAACAGATAATATTTCTTGTGGATTTTTATCATGCGTTATTTCTATAATAATAAATTGATGAAGTAGAATATTTTTGTGTAAAGTAATAAAAACTTCAACATTGGAAATTTATTTTATTATTATTATCACTAAATTAAACTATTTTTTAGACAAACTGATACATTTGATAAAAACTCTGGCATATGTAATAATTGACTTTGTAATTCCACACTTTTTTGTGTGTGGAATTCCACATCCCACACACGAAAGTGTGTGGAATTACAAAGTCAATTATTTCATTACATTTCAATCTTTTTCTTTACCATCTTACGGTCAGTGGAGCAAAAATAACCACTTTTCAAAAGGGTACAAAATGTAACTATTTAATTAAATAAAGGTTGGGGGTCACTTCGATTATTTTTATTTTATTTTTATATTTTTCGAATTAAGCACTTAACATACCAACCTCTGTTATCGACCCGAAGGTCGGTTTGATAGGTTATGGTAGATAGAACTCACCCAGTACTAAGCCCCACTGTTTGTGAAATTCACGCATCAGATAGTTAAGGAGGAACAGTTCTTTCCCTGGGCCACTTATGATTTCCTAGGAACATCTGGCCCCCGAGAAATCGCATAGAATGGGGTGAGGGTACCCAGAAGCGTGCTTGGGAATCAAACCCCTGCCCTCAGTTTATTAGTCCAACGCTTTGTTCACTCCACTTAACCACCACATCTACTACCTAATCCTAACGCTTGCGCACCACCAAAGTCAAAACCTTAATAATTTGTTGGCTGCATCTTTGGATTCCACTAAGCATCTCATATTTTAATGCTTGTATGCATGTATAAGTATGATTGGCTGCTCATTAAATGAAGAAAACAGTGAATACTTCCACTGTTCTTTATTTACGTACAACTAGTCTCAACGCTTAGACGTCATTATCACGCCTAATCGTTGAAACTAGTTGTACGTAAATAAAGAACAGTGAAAATATACATTGTGTTCTTCATTTAACGAATATGAACTTCCAAAAAGTTGAGCCTGGAACAATTGAAAACATGGTTGGCTGCTTTTATAAATATAACTTTCCAAAGACAATTGCCAATGGTTAGTACAGAAAGACTAATGGATTCATCAGTGATAATAAAGGTTACTATTATGTTTTAATAGTATTTTTCATATTGAATCATACGTGCTTATTTTTAAAATTGTCAATACTCTATTTTTTCATGGGCGCAGATTCATCATTTTTAAAGAATACCATGGCAATTTTGAATTTTCCGCATGATCATAATTTCAAAATACCTTCATATCAAACATCTTTGCTCATTTCTCTCTCTCAATCGCCATATCTATCAAACTATTTTTGTTATTACTCGGCCGAGCATGCGCAAATAGGCCTAGTGACAGCGATTTTTTATTAGAGAGAGTTTATATGTGAAACCTTTCCAAAGGATCTGAATGTTGACTTCACACAGAGCTTAAATAGCTCGTTCTGCCATTTTTTCATGCAAACCATGTATTGATCATTTGGCGAAAAATGGTAATTCTATTATTATTCAGTTTTTAAACCGGCTATTAGTATTAGTCCGATATCCCAGATAAAGGACATATATTTAATTTCAATTATTGTTTCCAATAGCCTTTTTACACTTTAACTGTTATGGCTGTCCCTTAAGTCTGACATTCTTCAATTATAAATCCAAAAATCCCATTAAATCAGCAGACTGTTTTCCTCAAATTTAATTGCCCATTAAAAATCGTTTAACTTTTGTAGGACGATGAAAATAGAGTAAATTATCACTGGTAATATCTTTTTTGGCCGGTTTTTATTTCAATTCAGCAGGAATATTAGGAATGGCTGATTATTCTTGAATTACAAAAATTATATAATGTACTACACTTAGAATATATTTTCCTACTAACTCATGAACATCGATACGTATTTGATGCAATAATATTCCTTTCTTCCATCTTAAAGAACCGAAAAACTTTTGTTTGGCGTAATATGCCACATGGTACCCTTTTCAAAACTACTCACCTAAGAAGTCTATCCCATCTAAAAATTTATTTAAAGATCTCTTAACAATAGATTGAGATAAAATGAGTGCAAATATATATAAATACTATATAGAAGATATGAATATTTAGCAGTACGAATCAAACTTTCGATATTCTTCGAGAAGTGACAGTATCATAGCAAACCTCGCCTGATACCACGAAAACTGGCAAAAATATTACAATTAAAAAATTAGGAGGAAAAAATGTTAGCTCTAGTGGGAATATTAACGGCGTTTTATACACCAATCGTCAATAATTAAATCATTTCAAAGTTTACCATAATCCGTAGACCCTATACACACTTCGTGTTTCAAGAAACAAATTCCCTCCATTGAGCCATTGTTATAGTATTCTAAAATACGCACGTAATTGGCAGTTTCAGAGTCTCATGGAATACGTGACTAAAATTAATACTCCAGAAGTGTATCCGTTAGGGCTGAGAGTGAAGCGGTAGGGAAGACATCAGTAGGAAATGATCAACAGTGGTTTTCTTTAATTTGGCCTCAAGCGACTTCGTTCCCTATTACCCGTCATTCATTGTACACCATGCAGACCACTCCATTGTCCGTCCAGTGACAGAGTCCTGCCTTCTCTCATGATCAATACCGGCCGATTGAGCCTCTCTATACCAATCGACCCGAGCGATCGGCCGGGAGATTGGGCCTGCCCGTGACTGGATGGATTATCGCCCGGCGATTGTCGTCCCTGGCTTCCGTAATCCGCCCGCCTCTTCCCTCGATTGGCTGGCCCACTTGTCCCCGTCAGTGGGTGATCCCGCTTCGGGCGCTTGCCATCGATAGCGGAGATCCTTGCTGTTGAAGTCGATTTCTTGTTCGGTGAACAACGCTGCAGTGACTCATGCTCCAACACGAATGCCCATTATCCCCAAGCACTCATTTGAGGTAGAAAAGAAAATGGTAGAAGTCGGTGTAACGTCCTGTTGGACATTAGTTTGATGTTGAAGATTTCATTATTCTTGAGAGCATGCTTTATTGGGGTGAAAACGGTATTAATGGTTGTGTGCTCTTTCCGGTCTAGTGTATGGCGCCATTTGAGTAATTGTAACCGGAAAAACAATAAGGGCACGGCCTCTATGGCCATAAAAGAAAACTATCAAGGCAAAGAATTTAGAAATTTGGGTTGACACGGAACAAGGAAATCTGACGCAGTAATTATTGAATAATTACCACGAAAATAAAAATAGAATCCAACCTTATTCATTCAAACACCCGTTCTTATATGTGCCAATTTATTTTCACACAAAGTCGAGTTTAAGGAACCCAACAATTCTAATCAAAATAGCTTGCAATATAACCAATGCAATATCCCCTAGACGAGCATTTCATCCTTCTCCAAGTGTATGTATATTTATATACTAGTGCCATTTCCTTTCCTGTTAAGGTTCTATGGGCTGCTCGCGGGGTGTGGTATAAATATATGAAAACTGTGTTAAAAGACGAAGACCTATGCTTTAAAAAATAGAAAAAGGTATCTCAGATTTAAGACAAGTTGTTGAAAACTTAGAGTAGTTTCATTTTGCTACAGAATTTGAAATGGATGATAATAGGAAAAAACTGCCTTGTAGCGCAATGGTTCCTACGGTTAGGATCAATCCAGACAGTCTTTCTTCGTGCCCACATCGACCAACGGTCTTATTATACGGGGGCGATTTGAAAAGTGAGGTTTCCTTTTTTTTCATGAAAAATCAAATTTATTCTTAACTTTGTTTACATCATTGGAAAGGCTGATAATTTAGCTATTTTCTGCATAGTCTACTTGACGAACAAACACTTTTTGCATCCTTGTGAGCAGCTTTTTAATACCGGCGTCGTACCTTTCTCCTACCGCATCACGAAGCCAACTGACGACTGCTTCTTGCATTTCCTCGTCTGACTTGAATCTCTGTTCTCCAAAGTATTTTTTGAGAGCGGGAAACAAGTAGTAGTCGCTGGGGGCAACATCCGGGCTGTAAGGAGGGTGGTCGATGATATCCCAGCCGAATTCATTGAGTAGGGTGGTCGTTTGATGGGACACATGTGGACGTGAATTGTCATGATGCAAACACACACCTTTGGTGAGACACCTTGTTGTAACCGAGGATCTCCGACACAATATTCTGCCCGAGGAAGTAGCCACTCTCTTCATTAAGGCATTCCTTCATCTCATGAAGGGTAATTCTACGGTTATTGCGCACCATCTCGTCAATTGGAGCCACCGTTGATTCCGGCAAACTCGGCCGCCTCGGCTCTGGATATCACCTTGTTATTCGATAGTTGCGAAAGTGTTTCCTATAATAGTCGTATTGGGTTCTGAATGGTGATTCTACTTTCTCAGGATTTTCAGGCCCGCCGTATCTCAGCCATAAATGTTAGAGGCATGATTGACAATATGCGTCAAAAATAAATGGTTAAAATTACACATGCATTCTCAGTGACCCTAAGGATTGGAATATATTTCTATTTATTGCTTACTAACACTTGATGCATGGGATTTATAGAAGAAAATGATTGTGCCATACCTCACGTAGAAAATGGACCTTTGTTCAAAATTCATCCCCCGAAAAATTCAGAAATGTAATTCCATGAGTTGATTCGTTCGTCTCCTGCCGGAATCTTGTCGGAAGTAGAGGGACACCATATAGAACATGTAATGAAGAGAGAGGCAAAATAAAAAACAAATTCGCATTTTTAATACGTTAACGTAGGGATTATACGTATATAAAAGTTACTTTCGCCCATAGAGTAGGCATTCTCCCTTGCTTTTAGATCGTGTGAAAGACGGGAATGTTAATCAATTTGATCGGTATATGTGTAAAGTTTAAAAATACCAAATTGAGACATAGTGAAATAAAATTATCCGTAACAATTAGGCATTATAATTAATAAATATTCTCTTAATAGCAACTAGGTGGGCACTTTGCTGAATCTTGTTGATTGTTAATTACATTTTCAAATTTTGAAATTGATTCATTTCAATGCTGTTTCTATTGAGCCTCTCATTTTCTGTTAAAGCAAATCTGTTTAACTGATATGAATGGACAGAGTAGAATTAGCCACAATTAGAATTGAAGTGGGATCAGGGTAATTTTATCGTTATTTTCATGAGCTGAAATCCACCGAACAAAAACATAGTAAGTTTGAAATTATTTTATAAATTATGTTTTGATGAATTTACGAATGAATTGCATTTTTCAATTGACAATCGCCGTATTAAAGGATACTAGTGCATTTTGAAGTGTATTTTTTTCTTTTTATTGCTAAATTAAATTTAAAAATGAGTAGCAAAAAATTCATCTGAAATTGACTCTAATTTGAGCAAGGCAACGGAAGCTACCTGCACTGTTTTCCCCAAGAAATGATAGTGGAACATATGCAAATGATTCCTGGACATTAAGGAACTCGGGCCGAGTGTATTCTGCCCGGCAGAATAGGAGTCCAGGCGTTCGTGGTCGTTATCACGAGCAATCATTGCTCAGTCGAGTGGTCAGCAGCAGAATACATGGTAGAGAAACGCCCATGATAAAACGGACCTAAAATATTACGAGATGCTGAGGAGACGGAAGTTGGAAAGCATCAAGTGAGAGATTGAGAAAGATGGGACGGTAGAATATTGGAGCAGTAATTACAAAGTGATATGCCTCCGAGATGCGTAGACTCAACGTGGAAGTAGTCAAAGCATTGCATTAAACCCTGGGGAGAAGGGCCGTGAAGGGGGATAGTAGTAATGACTGAACATTATTAGTAGATATAAGAGAAGGCGGTTGATGTAGTGGTATGCAGGTATACTTGCTAACAAGCCATACGAGGAAGAAGTAGATAATGAATACGATAAGTTAAAGGAAACAATAATGAGAATGTGCATGGGAAAAACATTTGGTAAAGGTGAGGGAAGGACGGGAATTGGTAAGAAGAGGTTTAGTTAAAAGAAATGACAACGGGAAGAAAACTATAAAACGTTTTTAACGGAAAATATCTTAAAAATAACTACGTGTGACACCTTTAACATAAACACCACAATATACATGATTATGCATGGAAAATATCAAGATATATTTGGAAACGTCCATTGAATTAAATTGTGGTTAGGTATAATATTAGGAATTGTGAGATAAATTCGCACACGCTTTCCCGCAAATGGATCCCAATTGAGTGTTTATGTTTGACTTAGGAGATGGAATGTGATATGACTGAATGCAGAACACGGACCTGAGGCGAAACGGAAGGATATTTAAAAGAGTTTTTTGAAATTCTGATAAAGGATAATGGGACGGATCTGTAGAAGAAAATGTGAATATTATAAAAAGGGATAACAATGCAACAATTTCAGAGCGTAAAAATCATTCGCCTTGACTGGGACTCGAACCCAGATCCCTCAATATCCGGTCGAGTGCTTTAGCCACTTAAGCTACCGAGGCGTCCTCTTAAACTCGTGGACAGTGGCGCCTCGCGCACGACTACGAATACATGTGACATTGTATGTACGGTATTTCGTCACAACATCTAGTTCCTTTAAAAGCCCCAAAATTTCAGAGTTTAAGAGGACGCCTCGGTAGCTTAAGTGGCTAAAGCACTCGACCGGATATTGAGGGATCTGGGTTCGAGTCCCAGTCAAGGCGAATGATTTTTACGCTCTGAAATTGTTGCATTGAAATGCACATTAGCGGATGACTCCGTTAAAAGTTACTGTTGCGGCATCTCCCCCAGTTTCTTTGGAATTTGAAAAAGGGATAAAGAGAAAAGCGAAGCACGATACATTAGGAACGGCAAATGGGAAAATGTTAGGGCATCATGGATTACAGAAATATTATTAATAGAAATACAGTAGAACGAAGGGAAATGGAAGAATGTAAACAGAACTAGGAGAGAGATTAGAAAGCACAGAAATGGCTATTCATTTACCGAGGTAAGAAGCTAATGTGACCAAGGGAAAATGGTGGATAGAGCGGTACGAGGAAGCAGTGCAGTAAACAGAGACAGGGGAAAATGAGCGTGCTATATGGGAAGTAAAAGTAACTGTTAGGATTAAGAAAGCAATCTCTGTTTATGCTATTATTTAAGCTGCTTTGGGTAAAATAGTAATCGAAGACGAAGTAGTTCAGGCGAGACAAAACAGTGTGATAATGAATGGAGAGACAGCATTAGTAGTGTTAGGCAAGGGAGGACTAAGACAGGAATGCCCATTATTACTTCTTATTATACATATGTATATCGATGACGCAGAAGCACTCAAGAGAGCAATATAACATTTTTATGATACAATGGATCACAAAAATATAAATAGAGAACACGAAAAAAGACACATTTCAGAAAGTTTAAGCTTTCGGCCGTCTCTGAGGGGTTCTTCAAACCAGACTGAGTCACAGGCCTCAGAGACGGCCGAAAGCTTAAAATTTCTGAAATGTGTCTTTTTACGTGTTCTCTATTTATATTTTTGTGATCTATTGTGCCGTACAAATGTTACATAAATATATTCATCTATGCATATATACTTAAATAAAATACCTTGTGTGTGTATAAAGAGTTTTTATATGTTGAATCAAGAGTTGTTATTTATTAGAGCAGTACAAGAGGATGTGTTACCCACGGAGTTTGATTGAAAAGTTTTAATGTGGAGTATAATGAAATGGACATCATAAATAAGCATACTTGAGCTTAAAAGTGTAAAGGCATGACACTTATCGAGTATCAATCCTTTAGTTTGTTAGTGTTTTCTAAATTTCTTCTCTGGGGTTCATTGCGCCCCTGAAATTCGACATTTCTCTCAGGATATTCATTACCTAAGGTAGGGGAAGGAATATTTTCGGTTAACGTTAATGCATCCTCTAATTTTATTTTGCATTGTCAAAGGAACAGAAACATGGCGTGAGCATTTCTCGATCCGTCATATTGGAAAATGCCATAGGCTGTCAAAACTAATCATGAGCTCTCAAATAAAATCTCTAATCTACTCCAGGAGAAAGGAAACTCTCATTTTCAGGTATTTGCCAGATGAAATAAAATGAATACTGGGAATGAAATAAGCCTACCATCTGAATTTGGAAGCCACAGTGTCCCTATATGATATGACGAAGAAAATGCTCGACCCTTGGCAGTCACTTTGCTCGTCTTTTGAGTATTTCAGGGTCCAAATTCAGGAAAAAATTCCATACGCTTTAGAGGAATCATTTCAACAATAATACCTAAAAAAATTCATGTCTTTTCATAATCCACGCGTCAGATAGTCGAAATGCTGCAATTGACCTGTAAGTTGCACATATAGAATTGCACCTGTAAGAAGAGCTCTGGGAAGAGCTCAAAGAATATGGCAGCTCAACCCTGCTCATTGTTTTGAATCGAAAATTTTAAATAATATGGTTATTTTCTTTAAGATATTTCTTATATGTTTTTAAAATTACCAATGTAAATTCAACTTCTTTGATTGAGAGCTTTGTTTGTTTATGTGGTCATCATGAGCCTTTTTTATATTGTATACCAGTTCCTCGCATTCGAATTCCAATCATTCATCTGCACCATCATCTAGAAATTCCTTCTCCAAATTAGTATGGAGCCTACGTAATCTTGGGTCTCATAGGTTATGATTAAGGTCACTCTCATGGAATGGTATTTGGTCGATTTTGCCTGAGTCCATTTCAAAATCCTGCGTTTTTGCATGGAAATGTTTGCTGAGCCATCACAACGGCATTAGTTTTTCTTAGTGAGACATATCTTACTTTTGAACCAACGGAGAGAATGGTGAATTGGTACTTGCCTTTTCCAATCTTGGTACTCCCATTTATAACGCCCATTTATAACTGAAAGGTAATTTAAAAAAGAGCTTTCTAAGGAATCAGCTTTTCTCACGAGTTTCGGTTTGAATTACGCTTTCTCTTAAAAGCTAAATGCCTGATATTGACTTGGATAAATGGTTTCATCTTGTATATATTCTTCATTATACTGTTCTATACCACACTCTCAGTTTTGGTAGCGTACCTTGTTTCTTAATATTTATATGCACATAGGTTCGCATACACACCCACAAACACACACAAACACACACACAAACATACATTAGATATGACCTGATATGCTCCGATATTATCACATCCCCTTCACCAATCTCTTTTACCCCCATGTTTTGCAAACGAGCCATTAGGAGTGAATTCCCATTCCTTCCTAATAAAAAAGAGTTTCAAACGCGTCCTCCAATTCCTTTGAGGACACAACTTCAGGACTCACTCTTCTCCCGCTGTGAATGAATTCTTCCAAAAGGGATAAAAAAGTCGGGAAATTCTCTTCTACCGACTTCTAGCTCTTTGCGTTGGATGCATTCACCGTTTCCTTTCCGGCCGAAGCCATTGGGAGGAAGACGAACAGTTTAAAGTCGGCTCAAGTTGGAGAACTAGAAGCGGCGTGGCGCGCGGGGATGCGGAGCCGGCCCGAAGGCCCGTTCCCCGCTAGTTCAAGAAAGGCAATTACTCTCGGGCACTGAGCACTAAGGGTGGTGTGTAGTGTACTCCAGCCACCACTACGACCATCGTCGTCCCGGAATCTCCATCCGCCCCTGTCCGAATAAGTGTTTCGCGGGGAAACGGACAGGAAGGAGCGAGTTTCCGCGTCACGCGTCCAATCTGCACCCTTATCGTCCCTTTACCGCCGTCTTTCACGTGCGCCCCTTCCCGAGGCCTACCCTGGCGGGACGGTCTCTCTCCCCCTCCGTTCGCCCACCTTCCCCTCCCCACGCCCCGCCCAATGAACACTTTCCAGCCCTTCTTCAACCCTCCTCAACTCCCAAAACTCCTCGGGCCTCCGAGCCCACGGTCACATCATGTGGATTTATACGATGGCCAGTGGGCGTGAAATTGAAACTTCTGCCAAAAAAAGGGTAGAAATGGGTTAGTGGAGGAGATATGGCGGGGTTAGAATGGGGGATAGCAAATTGGAAGCGATTTATAAAATTTATTCATCCCGGGCATATTATGAGAACGGGATAGAGTGCCCATCTATCCATCTCCATCTCTGGAAATGTGGGTATGAATACATATGTGCATACCTTGATATGCACATACATAACCATCAGTATATATATATATATATATATATATATATATATATATATATATATATATATATATATGCATATACATGTGCGCATATATATACACACGCACACACAAAAATATATTTCCATATGTATGCATGGTGGTCGTAAAATTCTTGAGTTGTTCATTAGGGAGTCAAATGATAAAGGACTGAGGGCAAGGAAAATTGAGGTCAATACTCATAACTAAGAATGAATACATTGTTGCCAAAAAATATCGTTTTTTCACCTATTACCCATTTTTTAAGTGAATACCTTCGTCATTCCGTCTCCGAATACCTCCGAAATGGATACTATTTGATGCACTTGATAAAACTTTACTTGAATATTCGCTTTAATTACCCTACGGATAACATTAACCGTTACCTTTTTGGAAAATTGATTGGAATAATTGCCGATTCTTTAGAAATATTCAGATTTTCCCTGTACTTTTCTGAGTTTTGGAATCTTACTATAAGGTTAAGGCTATTTTAAAGAATGTCAATGAAAATATGCATATAGAGGGGATCAAGACTCCTCCGAAAATTTTTACAATATATGTATGAGCTTACTGATTGGTGTATATGAAGGAGAGTATTCATTCGGAGAATACCGTTGGATATATACATACTGCCGACTATTTCGTGTTGAGTTAAAAAAATGTAACAGTACTTTTACGTGCCTAGAAATTTGTACTTTTCGATTCACGTTTTATCAGGAAATCAGAGAAAATTATGCGTATTTTTTCATTGACATTTTGGGAAGGTGGGTGTTCCTTACATGTTTTGCAAATGATATGAGAAACAAATCTAAAACAACGTATCACCCCTAAAAGAATACTCAGATATTCGATGTACTCTTTGATTTTTTGTGTAATAAACGAACAAAAACAGAATTTGAAATAAAACTTTGATATGATTGATAATATTCTGCTTGACTTTGAAAAAGAAAAAAAATCAAACTTGTCCTCCTGTTGCCGTTGTCAATAATTCATAGCGAAATCGATTATTTCTATGTATTATCACAAAAGACTGCCATCAATATTGTGTACTGTAATGCTTTCGTGCAATGTTTGTCTCAATCCTTTTGTTGAAGAAGAATAGGTTGGTGATTTATATTTTATAATGACACGCGATATTGGTATTAGCATCTGTTAAGGAAACTCTTGGGCGTATTTATAATTTACTCGCTTCCGCCAATGTAACATAATAGTAAAATCATTATGTCCACATCCAATCTACAAGTATTAAATCAGTCAGCAATGACGCTTCTTACCTTAATGCTGAGGGTGACTCTATTGGTTCACGGTAATACTAAATATATTTATTGAAAATCTACACTATTTCACTGAAGTTAAAGACACGATGCATTTTTCCACCAGTTTTTATTTGGCACTGCTAGCATCGACGCATTGATGTCGTCATCAGAGGACAAAAGATGTTGCAAAGTATTTTGTGATTTTTACTTCAGTGATAATGGATTTCCACAAAGTTAAGCATGAAAACATTGGGTATAGCTACAATATTTTTTTGATGTCTTCCCTATACAAGAATCGTGATTATATGAGGACATTGAATAAATCTGGGTAAAATGAAAAAAAACCTTTTCATATTGGGCATTGTAATCGAGTGATTTTTAAAGTTTTTTCTTTAATAGGGATACTAAAAATGTTTGGAGATTAATATGCCGGTGACGTTCTCAAAACAAATTTGTCAATAATTATTACCTTAGTCAAGGTAGTCTACTCATTAAAAGGCGGGTTCTGGGTTATTCTTAACAGATGTTGACTTCTAAGTATCCATAAAACTTCTATTTACCCAACATTGTTACTTTTGTCATTCCCTCGTAACTTCTGTCTGTCTTCCGGCTGCTTCAAACATTTTCTGATTCGTCTCTACGTAGCTCAGCGTTTTCTTTTCTACCACACCCTTTCACATAGGATTAGATTAAACCCTCACAGCGCTTCAGAATAAGAATTAGCTTAGTCCATATTATTCGCCTATGTAGTTATTTGTACTATTTTGCAAACTTATGCTGATGATTTTTAGAACTACCTTGGCTGCATGTAAAATTATACCTGCTGTACTAATTTTCTCACATGCTTTTAGCTGAATTACACTTTCTCGACTTCGGGAACAAAATTGTGATAAGGAAATCTATAGTTCTCTTATATACCACTTATAAATTTGAAACATTTCGTTTTCCCCCAAATATTTAGTAGTTTTTCAACAGCTCACCAAATATCTGAACCTGACTCACAGGTAAAGCATGGTGATAGAGCCCTTTTAGCTGTGGATATTCATCTTCCGATAAAACGGCGTCATGATTTGGAGTTATGCCCTGACATAGTTTTGGTTGAATAAACGATCCCTTTTAACTCATTGACCTGGAAGAATATTATTATATACAAAAATATTATGCTCACATATTTCATACAATATTGTAATATACAGAGAATAACTACAACCCGTGTTGGAGCAATATTGTTTAACGGATTACTTTTTATCGCCCTTCAACAAGTTACATATTTAATTGAAAAATACTTTGATTTCCTATCTCGTGAAATAGAAGTTCTTCTTCTAAGCGACTTCATGTTACATATTAACATTTCGTTTCTTTTACTTTCCAGTGTCTCGCCGGCCTTGTAGAATTTTTCATTGGGTATTTTATTAATAGGTTGGCTTTCAAACAATCGCCTTTAAAAAAATTATACGGTTGACTATCCTAGGTCAAGCTTTTTCCTTGCTGGAAGAGAAATTAACCCACGCTGGTGACTTATATCCGTTAGCACCTCATGTCCCTCGACATTTTCTTAGAACCCATCGGATGATCACCTTCATCTCCTTGGCCGACCCTCTCTATTTCCCTTTGACCCGACGCCCCAATCTGGAAGTCTCTATTTAGCATAAGATAAAATCATTTAATTAAAACCAGATCCATTTGAATATTATCAGGTATACATAGATTGGTAACGTATATTCATACATAGTTTAAATCATATGTAGATGAGAGTATATGATTAGTGTTCTCGGTCAACATGGTAGAATTGCTTATATATGTAGAAATCAAAAAGGGCATCATACCGATTCCCTCTTTGCCTGTTTTTAATATTGTATTTAATCAGAAATTTACTTCACCTGGTAGTGAGGTGAAGTAAATTTCTGATTAATTGATTGGTTTCAATTGATCGATAACTGTTACGTAATTTGAAGTTTTAATCCCATGGAAATTGCATTCTTGGCAGTTGATTAATGTTTACACTCAGCAAGTCCGATATTACCCACTTGTGTATTTTAGGTACTCGGTGTCTCGATGGAATACAGAAACCGATACGTTTAAAACTTATGCGTAAAATAAAATTGATATGAGTGGCTGTCTTTGAAATTTTTGCTGTCAATAAAAGTACTTTGGTATTTTATAGATATTTTTGAAAATAAATACTCAATCAGTTATTAATTTAATTACTGTTGAAGTCCCAAACCCAAGAATAGCGTATTGAAATAATGTTTCCCAAAATAAAATATAATTAAATAATTAAAACAAAAATTAAAATTGTGAATTCAGTTCTTTCTGCAACTTTCGAACTATTCAAATGAAATTGTTAGCGATATTTGGGATTTATCTATAATTTAGATTTGTTCTTCAGCCTTGAATGAATTTCGGGGAGTGGTTTTTCTTGATATTAATCAGTAGTATTTTTATTTACTTAAGAAGATCCTTTTTCATGAAAACATTTGGTCGAAAGACTGAACAGGAGAACTCTTCACTTCAATATTTTAAAGAGCCTCTAAAATGAATGATAATTAGGACTAAAATTGGCTGAAATATGAAAAATTGGATGCATATATTATTCAATAATTTCTACTGAAAGAATACGATGTGTGTAATTTTAAAATTAATTCATACGCTTTTAGGTTCTCTATAGGTCCCTAATTGATGCACAAAACCACGCTTGATATATTTTATTTGTTGAACTAATGAAAGGCGTGGTAATCATGTGAATTGTGGATATTCATTCAAAATAGAGCATACGTGGCATTGTTTCACACTTTTCATTCCAATTCGCTCCGCCGATTAAAATATTTCCAGACCATCATCAAGCAATAAATATTACATTATAATAACTTGTGATGGCGATGAGGAACCATTGAAATCGGTGATGATTTATTTTAATCAATATTTTGGAAATTTTTATTTTAAATATGTATAATTTAATTACTCGTTGGAAATTTCTTCATATAAATTCTTTAATTGAGAAATTTTGTGATATCCAACAATATTAGTGCTAATCAATTAAAATTATATTTTATGTTTTATAGGCCTGTTATTAAAGGTACATAACATGAACTACGAACTTGAAGTTGTGTAATGGCTGATGAGTTCTGATGGCTCTAATTGCAGGGATATGCAATGATAATTGCCCGAGGTTCGATCGCCCATTCCAGTCAGGTGGATTGGAAGGAGCAGGTGAAAGGTAATCCCCGCAGCCTCTGGTTCTCAGGAAGGCGACAGCAAAAGCGTCTGACCCCAGAGGAACGGAATTTTGAATGATGGGGACACTATTGATAAAGGCAATAGAAACTAGCTGAATTGTAAGTCCATGAGCCGTTCATGGTGAGTATTATTAGTATGGGTCCTAGGAAATACGAGACTCTATCCAATGGTCCGGGAGTCGTGCCCGGCTACGGGTGAATAGGCTTCGTAGTTCGTACTCTCACGAAATCCTCGCAAAGCGAAATCAACAGTAGCAGCACAAAAGGCAAAGAAGAATATCGCATTCGTTAGAATAGGAAATTTGAGTGTTAGGACGATGTTGAGGACAGGAAAATTAAAAAAATAGTAAGTTAGAGATGGAGAGAGAAAATATAGGTATTAAAGGGCTCTGCGTGGAGAGATGAAAGGATAGCTGGGAGCATTAGCGCGGAGCTTTATTCATCCATATATCCAGAGGAGAAGAGATCCGGCGAATTGTGGACATAATATTTTTAAAAAAGTAAGAGATAAGTGTAGTAAACGTGGAGAAAATGATTAATTGAATATTATAAATAGAAGTATGCGTTGGACCAACGTAATTGGTCATGGGTCCCTAGTCACGGTCGGTGGGCCACCAAGTAGTCATACAGAGGAAAGAATCGATAGGGAATAGGAACAGTTAACAGGAGTAACTGTGGATTGTTCGCGTAGCGGAACAAGTGATAACGACAGGATTGAAACGCGACGGTAGGTGAGCCAAGATACAGATGGTTAATAATCAAGGAATGACCATGCAGAGAAAGTAATACGGTATTGAAGGTAATACGGCTTAACTAAGACGATCACTTCTTGAACACCACAATAAGCGCAGGTTACTATGGCGAATTCCCAAGAATACAGAAAGATAAGTCAAACTACATTATGGTTAGGTTGACGTTGAAAAACAGGGTGATAGATTCTTACTATTTTCTACATCCGAAATCTGCCTAAAACGGTAGAAAACCTATCATACTGAGGAAATATGAATGCATACGCAAAAGAAATTTCATAATCTAACACAAGAAAGTGATTTTGTAATTTCATTCTAAAATTATGAGTACAAACCTTCATTTAGCTACGTTGTTAAACAAGATACTTTTTATTCCATACCATTTCTTACTGTTAATAAGAATGCTCTAGAATCACCGGTAACTGCTTTTTGTGGCAATGCTTTTTCTTGAAGGTAAATATTTCTGGAACAAAAATTTGGTGTATTCATTGTACAAAATTTCATATAATTAATATAAATTGGAACCATGGAGAAATATCATTCTCAATTTTCATAGACCCTAAGTTTGGTTAACGCATCTCGCCACTCAATTCTACCGACTTGCTGTTTTTATATTGATCTTGTTTGGCTTTGATATGCGTACCTTTGCATTTCCTCATTCTCTCCTTGTGGAAATGTTTGTCTTCATTAACCAATCGGACCAAAAACCTAACCTTATAGCTTATTCCTTTCCTTCTACTCCTAAGAATTTTCGATGTTCATATTTCTCTTTCTCTACTAAGAACTACCTTCTCCTTCAATTATTTGATCCGACTTATTGGTCATCATCTTTCTCTTAAATCAATCCTTCTTCTTTTAATATTCTCCACTCTGCTGTTTTCTTCGTCAAAACTTCAATACGCAATACAGTGAAGTTTGATCCAAATACCTTATCACTTTCATAAATTGCTTCCTCAATTTCAAAATTGAGTTTCATTGGCCTTTCCTGTGGTGGAAGCCTTCTTTTCCCAGATTATTCTACTACATATGTCCTCCTTACTATATCCGTCGCTTCTTATCTATCTCATACGGAGGAAAACACTTTCACTTATTTTCGAGCTTGGTTTTTGAATTAATGATGTTTTACCTTGTCTTTCCACCACGCACAGTAACCAATATTTTGTGATTCTCCATATATTATCTTACTAAACAATGATTCTTAAAAACTTACTTTGAGGTGTATGATGCCATTATGAGCCATTATGATGGGGAACAAAAATTGAGTGTTTCCTGTAATTTAAGTTGCACAATACTGGGTACAAGAATTTTACAATGAATTAAAGAATGGTCACCTAATTCACAGTTTATTCCAACGGTTAAGATATTGGCGGCAATCAGCCAATATTTAAAAGTCATAAAATCCACTTCCGATATAGCAGTTAGATAGCGCTGATTATTAGCAAATCTCGATTTGCATTCTCTCATACCCACAGCTCTTTGTCCCTTTGCCTTCAAGACTCTCCCACTCTATATCTCCCTCCCGATCTGTTATTTTTCTTTCGTTTTTTATTTTCGTGATTGTTACTTGATTATTGTAGAAGTGATGAATTCGACTTTTGGCGTTGACCGATCTTATACTAATCATACTTTTATTGACTTATAAGAATAGAAGTCTCACTCCAGGAGAATGCTACTATACGATTGCATTTATTCTTTATTTGGTATGGTAAAACTATTGGAAATATACTGCTAGAAAATTCTGGAGTTAATCAAATAGGATGCATTCTTAGTTAAATGAAACAAGAGATGAATTCTTTTGTCAACCTATCTTTCTTTCTTTTCTTTCACTTAATACCCGAGTAAGCATTTTCTAAGCTTAAAAACCGCGCTCTTTATTATGTATTTTTCGCATTTATCCATTCTTGGTTTCTTTATTCATTCATTCATTCGCTGCTCCCTGCAAACCAACGCTACGGTGTGTGTCAGCGGAGATTAAAAACACACTGCTTTTGACGCAAAATATTATCCCCCGTCCTAGCACCTTCAGATTGCGTTATTCTGATATGTTTTCGTTCGTGAAAAAAGGCTTTGTTCACCAATTGATTCCTTTAAGTTAAATGACTTGATCTCAGCATGCAGTACTACAATCATCACACTCTTCTCAAAGTCCTCTGGTTTTTACTATCGTGGCTGTCTTAGATTATTTCAAAGAAAGTATTTTATTACGTCAATGTTGAAGTTGTTATATACTATATTCTTAATATTTAACTCCAAGTTTTAATGTTAACGATTAAGCGTGAGGTTTCATGAAAAATATTTATGATATCTCAAACAATTATTTTTAGGTAGCCCAATGGGTTGGTTTGATGAAGGGCAAAGAGCGAATTCAGAAATATATATATATAGAAATTTGAAAAAATCTTTTGAAAAACCATTACAAAACATGTGCGTTATTTGCCACTGCAAACTCTTCTGCGAATATTAGTGATCCAATATCTTACTTAGCTTCTCCAGAAATACCATAAATTTAACTCGGAAAATTCAACCTTCATACTTACCTGATAATACCTTTCATATTCTCGCAATTTTCAAGCCAAAATGACTGGTTCACTCATTTGTAGGCGCCATGTCATTCACTATTAAGGAAACTGCCAGTGGAGTAATAAAACGACATTTGTTGTTTTCACGCGTGTCAACGCTCATGACTGCCATTGATTGCATCTGCCGTTGCACGCATGGTCGTGAACTAATAAGTCTCACCTTGTCGCGAAATGGTTATGATTCAGTCATACCAGCGGCGAGACTCTGGCAATCCCTCCGCCGAATGGAGCAATCGTCACCGAGACGACGCGATTCAAAAGGCCGGTAGACAACCATATCGCGGTGCCGGCGAAGAATTCGTCACCGCGAGCCGTAATTGGGTTGGAAGTTGAGGAGAGGTGGGTGGGGTGGTGAGTGAGGAGAACACTTACACTCCTGCCCACGCACAACAGGGCGCATTTACCGGGACGCGCGGATGAAATGGGAGTGCGGGGGGGGGGAGGAGGCTTGGAGAGGGAGATATAGGCCTTGCGTGCGATTGGATGGGATCAGAGAAGTGACGAGAGTGACCGGATCCCCAATCAGAGTGCGGAAATGAATGGCGAATATTTTTTTCAAAAATTGTACAGAACGGTCAGAAGCGAGGGAAAGGAATAAGAGGATCAGTTCGTGATATTTGCTGGGCCCCGGGCTTCATGGTAAAATATGAGCATATTTTACCAAGGATTTTGCGATATAAGCTAGAAGGCAAGGACGAACAAGCCTGAGAGGGAGCATAGAACCATCCAGTCAACAAAGAGCTCACAAAGAACGAAATATATATACGGTGGAATATGGTCATATCGATATAAAGGCATTGAAGAATGAGCCAAATGCCAAAGTGAGATAAAGAAAATAAATGGGCACTCCCATTGCAATGAAGGGTATGTACCTTATTCTTAAAAAAAAATATCAACTGAGGTAATTGTTTACACATACTAAGATGCATTGCGGAGCTGGACAATATGTAAATACTAGACGTTCCTTGTATTGAAACAATATGGTGTAAGATTTGTAATGAATTTCTCGGAAATACAGATAAGAATAGTACGTCAATGTCATCGAAATTAGAAGATACTTTGCAGTCAGTTCAATACCATTAATTTTCAATAGATTTACTTATGGTAAATGCATATAAGCTAGCGATAAATTCTCAGTTTTAGCATCATACGTAAGAATTCAAAGGTAAACATTTTTATAACATTTAAAGTATCCACGTTTATTGAGGCGGAACGCTCGTTCCGAGGTATTCAAACAACCTACACTCCATTTCCACCAACGTTAACCAACTTCCATCCGTTTATCGGCGTTAACACAAATATCAAAATTGGGTGTTGATTGGAGATGGGGATTTGGAAAAATTGTCGAAAGGCAATAACATGGAAGTAACGGGGGTGGAGCAGGAATAGGGTGGACGTGTAGTTGTCTACCGCTGGAAACAAGGGAGGATTGAGAGAGGGATGTCGGTGGTACTCGGGACTGGTAGAGTTATCGGAATGCCAAAAAGTGCGCATGGTTCTTCGCTTGTATTTTTTGCCAGTCAGGATGAAATTATTAATTCTGGGAATAAAAGCTTTCGCTCTCCTCGTAATTGTGGACAAACAAAGGACGTCGGTGGCGTGGGTACGTGGACGCGAGTGAGTTTTGTGCGGTTTTAAGGGTTACATTTTGATTCGAAAACACCGCAGAATCAGCGGATGAATGGATTTTATTCGGCGGGATTGGTTGGAGTGTTAGTGTGGTGACCAGGATGAGGAGAGGGGTTGAGCCGACGCGTAAATAACAACCGAGGGCAGTATTAAGCCCGCGTGAATGTATTTCCTTCCTCATTCTTCCCTCCGAATCATTCGCCCTCCACAATTGCCTTCCAATGTCTCTGCTTCCCACCACTCTTTCAATAGCTTTAGACCTATGAATGCAGTGACTTTTATGTAAATATTCGATTTTTCTATTTTTTTTTTCTGCATGCATAGGTAGCTGTTGCTAGAGATAAATTAGATTAAGTATGTTACTATGCAACCGCTTGTTTCTTACCGAATGTAAAATTGTGATGAGTAATCTGTCATTGGAAAGAAAATATACATTATCACCTTAATTTATCTCTGTAATGACATTTTTCATTAATTTTCACTACGATTTAGTATTGCATGGAATGGTAAATTTTTGCTCAAAATAGGTATCACTCAGGCCATTGTGCAATGACCAGAATGATCGCTTCGGCGGTTTGATAAAGATTCTCGATTCAAAGCAGGACAAAATTTATTCTTTTAAGAGATTTTCCAGATTAGCTTTCCCTTCGCCCAGCCTCTGACTAATCAAAGTAGAGGAAGAGGCAGAAAAAGTCAAAACTTGTCCTCTCAAAATGTTCTAGTGAGCCGGTGTGTAATATAGTACTGTGTTCGTAGCTATTCCATTTTAAATCTCTACGCACGGTTTTCTAATACCCTGTCGTATGAGTGGCGTCGCGAGGATTTATAATAGTATTTAAGTCAAAATTTTGCTCTGCGAGCTTAATTGACCGATGTATTGATGCACTCCTCGGCCGTAACAGGACTCCTCACCAAATGGAATAACAAAAGTATCAGTCATATCATTGCTTACAGGAAATGTACGTTGACTAATTGTTTACCTTGAGCGCAGTCTTTTGGCTCCAAGGGAAAATATTTAAAACATTGCTTCTGAGTCTTCGTGATTGTGCTTACATGATTGTTTAACATAACAGATTCAGGTTTAAC
Source organism: Hetaerina americana (assembly GCF_022747635.1). Lineage (NCBI taxonomy): Eukaryota > Metazoa > Arthropoda > Insecta > Odonata > Calopterygidae > Hetaerina > Hetaerina americana. The sequence goes on from NW_027287095.1 coordinate 4,264,294, forward strand.
TTTGTGGAATTCCTTCATTAAGAGGGTAAAAAGAAACTTGACCTTTCCACCAAAAGGATTTAATGTTTCACGACCATGGTTTCCATAGTCGTGAAAATTGATCACTTGATGATGATGCGTAGCATCGAAACCATGGTCGTGAAATATTAAATCCTTTTGGTGGAAATGCTGAGTTTCTTTTTACCCTTTAAATGATTGTTTTTTAAAAATCAGTTCTGTGATTGATTGCAATATATTTAGCTGCAAATTATTAATATGGCTCTAGAATTTCATTTTTTGATGGAAATTACTTATTAAAGCTGTTTATAAATTTAGTTGAACTGGTGAATTGCAATTTCCACTACATATTTGCCTATTTGTGTAGGTTAAGTGCTGTACGAAAAGTATGTAAAACCATAAATGAAAGAATATCGTCATTCTTCATTGATTAAAACTTTTCCCAACGATATGGAATGGCATGATGTATGGCTACAAATAAAAACCCAGAAAACGATTATGATTCTAGTTGATAAGGTTAATATATATATAATGTTCTCTGGAGAATTAGATGAGCGTTTGTATGACTGTTGGAGACGGTAACCATTCATTTTTACAAATGGACAAGGGATGCATTTTCGAGGCTGTGCGGTTGTTGTGGAAACCTATGGATACCATAAATCAACAAACGAAAATTGATTTCCTGATGGACGTCCTCTTCGAATATTTGATATTCAATGCTAAAATACCTGATGTTGAATCTCATGAAAACGAAAAAAGGGGTTGAAACCAAAGTAATAAATATTTAACATGAAATATTCTGAAATATTTAACGTGAAATATAAACCAACATCTTTTCTGCACTCAAATTAATGAGTCTGCAATCGATAGCTACATTGAATCCACAAATTCACTTATAAATAACATTTAATTCCGATTGGTTCCGGAAAAATATGGTATGGGTTATTGCATTTTACCATAAATCGCTGTGTATTGAATGTTATCTACATTGAGCTCCACTTTTAAAATGTGCGAAACCGAGTAGCCAGTTCCTTAATCGCTGCACCCAATTAATGCAGGATGTACGTATGTATATTGTTTTTTTAAATATTTATATATTATCACATTCTCTCCAAATGCATGTGTCACCTTTCATCGATTCCAGTTTCATGATACTTAGAGATATTTTTCTTGCGACAAAAAATCCAAATAAAAATGTAACTATTTGCATAAAAATATCCTTAGCACTAACATTTGTGTATGCAAAATTTGAATAAAGGCCGCTATCACTTTTGATCAATCCTGGGATTAGCTGGACGCAGCTCTTGCTTCAGTTCCATTTTCATCGGTTAATGCCTTAAGCCTTCAATCAATCTTCGTCTTACGAATTACGCAATTACGTCTGTTTAATTACTAAACATAGAAAACCGGCCAATCCTTTCGTAGTTTTTATTGCTGACTTTTTCTCATGACGGCTATCTTCATCCGACTTTCACATCTGAAAACCTTTCTCATAAGAAATCGTTTAGGATTTTTATTGCATTTGTTCTTTCCTCACTCTTCACAAAACCTCTTTGTTAATTATCCGATGCGTCTACTTGTCCGTTATCATGATTTTATAACATCATTTCATTCATTCCAATCGTCATCTTTCCGTTGCTCATGGCTCACTTCATCAGAAACACTTATTACATATTCCTGTTTTATTGAACTTTTTCCCAGTCTACCGACTCTTGTTTTTGTATCGTAGTACGCCTTTCTCTATTGGAAATCAGTCTTTACATGTCTACCCTAGAATTTCCGTTTTCATCCTGTAAGTCCAGCTCATTGTTTTTTCTTAATAAAAAACTCTTGAATTTCTACCTAAAGATACCTCACTCCTAAAATAATATCTGTGACTCTTATGGCGTATATTAATCTTTTTATTGACTACTTATATTTATTGGAATTATCTCATCATCCCCATTCGACTTGTTAATACTCTACGACTCGCTCCCTTTCTTTTCATAGTCACCAAAGACTTTATTTTCAGCAAAATTTCACCTAAGGTGATTATTTTCGAAATAGAATCACTATCACGGAGCACACCCTTTAATTTCATTACTTCCTTGATTTAGATGACCGAATGTGCAAATCACCCTCCCACTCTTATCTTTATTTCGCATGGCGAGTCCAAAGTCAATAGCATCCGCTTTGTATTTATTCAGACCGTTGATCGGTCCTCGGCCCGTGAAAGATTTACTCCTGAATAGCAAACATTTCTTTTCAATTTAAATTATAAAATACTTTTCGTATTCCCGCAAATTCGATCTGTAACCCTACTCAACCCTTGCTTCAAGTTAACCAATAGGCCAAGATAAATTTATTGTTAATCATCATGTTATTGAATGTATATTGATATGCATCCTGGTTTCCTTGAATACATTCATTTATGGATGATTTTCACAAATATTCAGCGCATAGTTTTTAATTTTGTTTACATTGTTTATCCCGTCTCATTGAATGGGGTATAATTGAGTTACTCTGGGTGTTCATTGGAGTAATGCCTTTATTTACTTTGTTCATTACATTTTATAAGTGAAAGGTGGTTTTACAAGGTCTGTCCCTAACTTTTTTTTCCCGGATGGACGGGTGGTGGTTCCTCAGGCTGAGTTCGAGGGAAGGTGGGTCTTAGGGAATGCTGGAGGTTGGTGGCTGCGGATTCCTAGTCTTGACGGAGTACGGTTCGTGCGTTTACAAAACCTCTCGAACGTGACCTCGTTACGCTTTGTCATGAACCAGCTAATTGAACAGTTCAACACCATCAAATTAAACTGTGTAAAACCGGGAAATAGGCTCATGAAACGCTAAACGCAGCTTATGATGATAACGCTCTGGGTAGATCGGGTGTTTTTGGTATTTCAGGAGGTTAGAGAAGATTTTAAAGACGCCGATCGTTCGGGACGCCTTTCGACCTGAAAAGTGATGAAAATCTTGCAAGAGTGAAGGTTATGTTGGGCAGGTGTTCGCATGGTCTCTGATGAATTTGGCATCCCTAAGAGTGATTTGTGAATTGTGACCAAAAATATGGGCATGAGAAAGGTCGCAAAGTGTTACTAATAGTGTTTTTTTCGCCATTTCCTTCTTGGAATATTATTAATTATATATTATGAAAGGTTATTAATAAAAACGAACCTTTTTCGAAGGATTGCAGTTGTTTAATGTGTTTTGCGACTGAGTTGTTCTTAAATCTTTCTGCAAGACTGGCAGATATAGGTGATAGTACGTATTACTGATTGAAGACGACTGTTTAAAAATCTATGTGACATAAATTTAGACACTCAATTTTCGGATATCGTGGAATCCGGGTTTGAGTACCAGTCAGGACGAATCGTTTATAAAATGTGAAATTTCAGTGTACATCAACTCCATAAAACTCCATAAAACATGACGCAACAACATCTCCCGCAGCTTTAAAATGTAGGTATTAAATAAATTACTTTTGCAAGAGATTTTTATTTTTATAGAAATTATTTATCTACTTAATATCAATGTTTAATATGATGTCTTCATAAGAACTAGTGTTTTCAGTGCATAAAGTATAAAGACTAGATTCGCGTGTAATTTTCTTGTTTTATTGAAAATTCAGTTCGTAAAGTTACCTTTTTGATATGCAGTAGACGTTACGGAATTGAAGTTGATATAGCTTCGAGTAAAATTTTCCAAAGGGGATTCCAATCCCAATTAGACTGGCATAAAATAGATTCTGGGAATGGAAGGAGGTAACGTGAATGTAGGTCAGGAGTCTCCAGGATATTTTCTAAACTTTTCTTTTTTAAGAAAAAATTTCATGTAAGAATCTGATTTGCATGCAAAACTTGAACATATTCGCTATTTTTCCTGAGGTAATGAGGAGCCAGACGTAACAGAGATCTCGTGCGATTTGCAAGGAGAATTTGGCGCTGGAGAAGTGAGCTGGGAGTTCGGGGGAGAGGACTGGCGGCAGCGGTGCTTCGGTTTCGCGGGGTGCCTCATGTGGTGTGCATGGTAGTGTTTTGTTTAAGAGTGAGGATATACCTATCTACATTAAAGAGAGTGCTTGGATGTACAGGTCTGTATGCACATATCCATAAATGTTTGGCGTGCATGCAGAAGATGATCCAGAAAATAGAAATTTGGCATACATTTACTTGCCTAAATCATGCAGAAATATTGCAATAAACCCCAACGGAGGATTACACTCACCTATATCGATGGCCGTGTCCTATCATTCCCTTTGAGATGAATGAAATGGTATCCACATAACAATGTATGAGAAATCCGAAAATGCCAGGTATCCCTTCACTGTTGTGGGTATTGAGTCATCTCTATGTTAGCATATGATCGCGAAAAATGCCTTCATTTCCGCAGGAATCATTCAAAATATTAATTATACCACTGCTTGGCTCTCTTCATGCATTGTGTGCTCAATAATTTTAGCCTTTGTGGTGATTCCTTGCGTTTCTTAGTATTTATATTAATAAAATTTACTTGAATTCTTTTTTTTGTTTCCGTAATCTATCGAAATACCACATTGATATCCATTTGGAGGAGACGCATTAAGAATATGGCTGGAATTAGTTAAATAAAATAAAGGAAATTCGATTACAATCGATAAATTGTTATATATTTTTCATTTTAAGGAAAAATATTTGATGCATTATAATTTATGGCATAATAAATTGCAACTGAAGGGAGTTTGAAACTTATAACTTATGTCATTTTGCAAAAATTTTGATCCACTCTATAAACTTTGGCATTTCAATATTTCGTTAATATGTGCAATCATTATCTGGCTCTGATTTGGAGCCGCATGGAGGATTGGGCGAGTTGAGAATTTATGTACTCACCGATAAACTTCGTAAAAACATCTCTTTGTATTCAGTTAGCAAAGACATGCGGCAGTGATATTATCTGAAGGTTGCTTTTCTAATTCTATTCATTACCTAAGACGTTTGCTGTGCAAGTGAGTGTGGAACTATGGGGTACTACCAGTTTCGTCCCCTATGTGATACCTTTAGTAAGCATATTCAGGTGAGATCGATTCGCATTGAAGTTTGATGAAAGCATTCGTTTTCCCTTCATTCCTCTAGATACACTCTCACAAGTTTGAGCCTCATACCATTGAATTGAAGTGTAGCCGATCACTTGTGTGATGCTCTCAGGTGATTTTCACTTTCGACCTTTTATAGACATAAAGAGAAATGATGAAAACGATGTCTTCGAACGACATGTCTATAAAACGGGCAATTTCAGTTGGCAATATTAATAAATAACTCGTGCGCGACCTACCACTTTCCCTCGAATAAAACCCTTACCTTCCCATCAGCTAACTGGTTTCCATGGATGGAAAAGGATGCGAAATGGAAAACCTGCTCATTTTCGGTACCCTGGGGTTTTTCAGTGATGACTCCTTCACACGATCGCCGGGGGAATTGGACACAAACTGCTTTCTGCGACGAGGGCCGAGCTTGGATTATCCGTTCCCGCTCTATCAATGGTGCCCCTGTCGTTGGCAATACTCCCTCTGCAATCCCTTTACCCTCGTGACCCCCAAATCAAATTTTTTACCCTCGGGAAGCGATGGGCGTATGAGAATCTGAACACTGACGAGCGGAAGGCGTGAGGGGGTGGGCGGAGCTATCTGGGGGTCTGACCGCCGAGGTCTTTCGCTCTTCCAAGAAATAGGGATTTGCGTTTCCCCGAATATTCTTGCTCCGTAAAGATCCATCCAATTTCTTATTTATTGACCGAAAGAACACCTTTGTTACTGGTTTTATCGCGAAAAATGTCATTCCAAAATAATTCTTCGGATTTAAAAGGTGACGGTGTTGGTTTCTCTCGCTGAATTACATTGTGGAATTATGTATGTGTGAGATATTTTAAAATTCTCTGAAATATTTTTTCTTTATAGCCTCATTCACTTCATTGGCAAAGTAAAATCATAATTTGGAACCAATACAATCAGTGTCCCAAAATACATTTTCCGAATAATCCAACAAAGGGTGAAAAGCTGGAAATAGAGTCGTCCGCATTACGTTTACAATACGGGAGCGCTCTAAAATTTTAGGCTGTTATTTATTTAATTTATCCTCTTTCACTTCAAGATGGAATTTCTTCAATGTGAGGATTTGATCACTCAGCTGTTATTGGTTTGCCAAAAGTAGGGGCTACACTTTTTCTGGATTCACAATGTTGGTACGCTTCCTTCATTCCGAGTGGATGAAATCTGTATTTCTTCCTCTGAAGTCGACATATGGCTGAATAAACACGATTATATTTTCTCCGATTCACAATTAATACCAGAAAGGAATCAAATTTTCAGTGCAACAATTAATAAATATACCGGTGGACTAGAAGAGAAACTAAATTAAGAGAAAGATTATGATGATAGTGCTGGGATATATATTTTAATATTGTAAGTACAAAAAAGCAGATAGACTTAACTGACAGTGTGAGTCGGAAGATTATGATGACTTATGGAGAAAAATCGACCATCAGGATACATAGACGAGAGGGAAATAATGCAGAGTCTTAAATGACGAAAATGGGCTAGATAAAAAACCGCTGAGAAACAAAATTTCAATTGACAACTCTTGCGGAAAGTGTAGAGAAATAAAAGAAGAGCTCAGTCAATGCTTGAAAGAAGTATGAAACTTCTTCATCGCGGTCTCTTGAACAAAGAGGCTAATGATAAGTGAGGCTGGAGGAAGTAGTTCATGAGGAAGTCCATTTTGAAGATTGAGGCAAGGGGGCCGAGCCAAAAAAGAAATCTTACAGCCAAAGGAAATGCCATTAAAGTCATTAATGAGAGTAATTTCTAGGGAAAATGCTAGATTAATTTTCAAAGTTAATAGACTAATTAATGAAATATATTTATTTGTTCCTTTGTCAATAGGTATGCTTATTATTGTTCGTAATAATGTAGTATTATTCAAAATAAAGAAATGTGATGCCTAGCCATAGACTTGCTCGATAAGAAAGTCTATAAGGTAGTTTACTCATAGAGAATATTCCCAGCGTACCGTGCTTGACCAATGGCAGAAACGGGGAATAAACAACTAAAATAAATAATGTGTAACAATTGACTGCTGAATCAAATGAAAGAATAAATAATACCAAAAGCGAAGTTCCAGAGAATACGAGATGTGTACCATACTAAGAGGCTAGGACAAAGGCCACGAATGGTTTGCGGCAAACAGATAATGGCAAAAATCTACGATTGTCCAAAGTTATTAAATAAATTATAAGACGGGCTGAAAAGAGAAAATAATAGCTTTAGATAACAGCGACAAAATAAGCAACGAAAACAGTTATGTTCAATTTTTTTTTATTAATTCATTTTGTTGAATGTACTAAATGAGGTTCAATGGTTTCAGGATCTGCTTTGTGAAAATTCATGATGAATGAAAATAAAAACTTTGTATTTTCTCATAAATAAGAGTCGGTATTTATGACCACCAGGTCCTATAAATTATATTTTCACTTGATTTATTTTATTTTCTTCGACTTTCTTTTACAACATTTTTTTGTTAGTTTAGCTTGGCAGATGGAGTTTGTTGTAGTAAACTGTTATCTCAGGGAATAAAATAAATGTTAATTTTGTTTAATTTGTTCATTTTCAAACGTCCAGTGTGCAATCCGATTATGAATTAGTTTAATTCACCTAATTCTTTTTGTATCTATATACAGCGAATATATGCAAGTACTCCAATAGCCGCCGCAAGGGCGTGTGGTGCTAGAGCACCACCCATAAAGCAGTGCAACTACACACAACACCAACAAAAGGCATGATGATATATACCCACAAACATCTATATTTTTATGCAAAACGTATTGTAAATTATACGGATACAAAAACATATGCAAGAAACTAATATGCACGAGCACATGCACCCAAGAATGCACCTGACGCCTATGCAGCGTTTAATTCGCTTCCCGCTTGTAGCAACATTTTTTTATCAAAGCGAGTAAGATTCCTGATTGTCCGAAGAGAGAACAGCTTTTATATCTATATGTACTGATGTCGCTCTTATTTTATCTTTGTAGCCTAGCCTTTTCATGTATTTAAATTGAGGCTATAATAATTCCTTTCATGCAATAGTTAAAATCGTGTGTTCTGAACGTTGCCGAATGCCTAAGTTTCACTTGTTCTCTTCGTTTCTCAAGCGGCCCCTCACTTGATTCCTCAAAAATGTCTGTCATACTCGTGTTCTTATTGTAACAATTTTTGAAGAATCTGGGGGATTTACTCTAAAAGTGATTTATCTCTTTTATCATCGATTTATCCCAAGGATCCCAAATGCTTGCGAAGTTTTCCAAATGTAAAGCGAAATTACACTTCTCTTTAACTTTCGCATTACATTCCTTCACCTCGCGTCAATTGAATCTGACTTTCTTTAACAGGAATCCGCATATTCTTTTGATATTTATTGAAGCATCGTATTAATACATACATTTATTACATTCACTCAACCTTAATTATATATATTATAATTACTTTAGTTCACCCTAGTTAATCTTTATTAAATTTTAAAAATATTTTCATGGAACTTTTTACCAATTTTAAACATGGTAAATTTTCCACTGTCAATGAAGTTCCTCTCAATTCCAAATACGAAAATGGCTCTTTAACTTAGTTTATTGCTGATTTCTCTAATCCTAAACCTTCTTCGTTTCCTCTTTTTCGCTTTCCTATCCCCTTTTTTATTAATACGTACGTACATCTCTATTCATTTCCACGTTTTTTGTTAGTAATTTTATCTAGTCTTTTTTTATTAATTTTAGTATTTCTCTCCGTCACATTTAATTTACCTCGCTCCCATTTCCCACTTACTTATGACATTATTACTATCCCATACCAGCTTGAGGTGTGACGTTCCTAGGTACTTCATGAGACACCCTTTAATATTTTCGCCGTCATTTATTTCTATAATATACTCGTGCCTCGAGGAATGTGTTTGCAGCAGCTGTACCCTTCTGTTTTCTCTTTGTATGCCTGAGAGAAAAAAATTAATTTTTCATTTCAATTTCCTTTCAAAAATATTGTTAATTTTCATTCTCCAAATTTCGGCAGCAATGCGTTGCAATGAATGGAGGAAAAACTGAACTCGGTTCTTTTACATGCCAATTAATCGAAAACGTTTTCTGGATGAACACCTTTTATTATAATATACAATTGGATATATACACATATTGCATGTATATATTTATTTAAATATTTATATTCATACACATATATGTTTGTGTATTTTTATATATGTATATAAATTTTATGTATATTGAATCTATATAATTTATTGATAATTTTTCTTTCTAACAAGGCTTAGTTAATTCAATAAAATTCCTCATGATAATGGTGCACATTCTGTTTATTGTTGCTTACTTTGCATATAAATGTAACTTTTGTTATCTGCATTTGGAAAAAATAGTTCTGCATTTAATTATACACGAATATTTTCTGCGTCCGATGTACAACACCCTGAACCATACGTATTTTGTTTCTTTTACACATTAAATATACGAAAAACTTATGGGTAACCACATTGAATTATTCATGACATTTTTGTAACGGTATTTCCTTGGTTCACTACTCACCTAGTGTCTAAAAACTTCAAGCTACTTCAATTTATTATTAGTGTTAGTATATGAAAAACAATAGCCGTAGAATGTCCCTCTCCCTTGTCTCTTATCATTTTTTTGGATGAAATTTAAATAATGCTTTTTCTTATGGAAAACATTTTTTGGTAGTATTATGTGAATATAGACAAGGCAATGCTTTTTTCATTTTAATTTTATTCCAAATATTCATTTACATTCAAATTAAAATATATGTTATACACAAGGCACATTGGGGCATGGAGTTGCAGTACCATCAAGACTTATGAATTCTGAAGAACCTTCACAATATATTTTGATGGGTATCGAAGAGTACTTTTGCCAGATTTTATGACGACACAAGTACATTTAACATAATAATTAAATCCCTTAGATAAATACATATATTTATATCCAACTGTTTATTTTAACAGAGGCATTCGAATATCTGCCTATAGTACGATTTACATTATATTAAAGATATTACTTATATTAAAGATATTCTATATGATCGGCCCTTAAATTCAAGGGCTTGAATATCAGGAAAAGGTGGGTGGGGTGGTAACCCACAAAATATCTGTATCTAGTGCAATATAACATTCCTTTCAAACATGGTGCGAATACGCTGGTAGATATGGAATTAATGAAAATGTAAACGAACAAATATAGTTTTTCAGTATAAAGAGATTTATTTTCGGAGTTGAGTTCGCAGAAATGAGAGATGGTAGCCAATTAGCCAATGGGATAGCTGAGACTTCCTACTGTAAAAGGTAATCACTTTGGTAAATATGGAGGGCTAAATTGCATTCAATGGATAACCCTAAAGGCGAAACCACGTAAACATAATGGTTCCGCTTTTATGGTCTACGGCACTACAAGTATAATATCACGATAAAAACACTGAAATAATCCTAATTACGATGTTATAAATCACATCCATGGCAGCTCTTCATTACACTATGGAGTTCATATGTGATCCAAAATTCATAAAATCAATTAATTAAATAGCTAACTAGTTCATCAATTAATTAGTTAGCATTGATGGATAATTTCACATTTGAATGTTTATTTTATGTTTCTTACGTATGCATGATCGGGGTTTACTTTGATTTATTCGTGATGTTCAGGAATTCAGCGGGTTGTTATTCGTGATGGGAACATTGCTGGTGTTTTGCCAGTCTTGCTGACAATCTACAACGGATGGATGCTGCTTGGTTATGTTGCGCTACGCTCAAAAGTTGGCAGGCGACTTCATCTTTTTCCTAAAGTTTTTAAGGCGCTATAAACGCACGAACGGTCGTAGCGATTTTCAAGCGCATAATTTATGAATCCGAACGTTGGGCAAACGGGGCCCACATGAAACAGGACTGTAATTAGCCAAGGCCGCTCTCCGCGAGACTGGTCTCTTTTAGAGGTAGAAATGAATTTAGGCGCCAATTAACTCGTACACAAAGGCACCGTATTACTTGCAGTGGTGTAATGGAATAATGCCGGACGCTCGCCGTATGAAGTCAATATTAAGATTAAACTTATAGCTTATTTTATGATAGGCAAGTTATTTTGCTGGGACATTTATTTAGGTTAGTGCTGAAATCTATCTGGTTTGCTTCACTGATTTATTTATGAGGCAAAATTGTCTTAGCAACAGACCGACACCAACCTCAGTCGCCTGCGGGCTGTCGTTGAGTGAGGACACCGTTTTTAGTGAAGGACGTTTTTGTCCGCGTCGAAAAACAAAATGAATCTGAATTTAGAGCAACGTTATTCCGTGAAGTTTTGTGCTAAATTCGGGAAGACGGCAACTGAGACCCTCAATATGATCAAGCAGGCTTAATGGGACACTGCCTTAAACTGTTCCACAGTATTTGAGTGGCACAAGTTGTTTAAAGAGGGTAGGGAGCTCGTTGAAGACGACCATCGCTCCGGACGGCCGTCGACGGCAAGAACCGACACGAATGTGGACAGAGTGAGGACACTGCTGAGACGCTTAACCAGAGAAGAAATTGCAGACCAGTTGGGTCTGTCTGCATCCAACGTCCAACGCATTATTTCACAGGATTTGGCCATGCAAACTGCTGGGTGCTTCATCATGACAACGCGCCGTTCAATGGCGCGCTCGTCGTCAAACAGCTCCTGGCCAAATACGGCGTTGATACGCTGCCGCACCCGCCCTATTCTCCCGATCTGGCACCACCGGACTTCTTCTTCTTCCTCCTGATGACAATACAGCTTAAGGGACGACGTTTTGACTCGATAAAGGCCGTTCAAGAGGCTTCGACGAGGGTCATCAACGGTATCCCTAAAGAAAATTTCCAGCGGGCGTACGGGGAATAGGAGCAACGTTAGACTAAGTGTGTAGCAGCTCAAGGAGCATGCTTTGAAGATTATTAAGTCGATGTAAGTATATCGTCAATAAAATTCTTGTAAAAAAAATCAGTCCTACCACTTTTGGGTGCAACCCTGTATTTCCTAATTTGATATGAAGGTTGGTCAAATGTTTTATTTTCCCATTTAAGTTTGTTTCAATAATTTAGGATTTCAAGCTGTTTTCTTCTATTCTATAATACCGCAGCATTATGAAGCAAATATCAATAGGAATGTGAAACGAGTTCAACGTGCATGGAGATTGAAGTATTTTCGCCTAAGTGTAAATAAAAATCCGTGGATTAAAAAAAATAATTCGCATGTTCAATCGAAGACATCATTTATAATTTTTGCCCTGTTTCCATAAGCATATGCGTCGTGTGTGGGATACCTGAGTTCAAATTAAATTATCATTTTAGTAACTAATGCTCAGAAATAATATCTGAATAGGGTCAATAAGAAATTATTTAAATTTGGTTATTTAATTCTATTAGCCTGTCTCATAGATAGATTAAAAGTGTTTTTATTGGGAATGGTATGCTGAAGACTCTGATAAAGGGGAGGGTAGAAATAGGATAGACATGTTGGATGGAATGAAGGAAGGAAGGAGATAAGGGAATTGGATTCTATAGTAATGTTGGATGTCAGATTGTATTTTTTAGAAGAGGCAAAGGAACGTATTGTTGTACAATTGCTTAGGCTGTTTCCACCCAAAACCCACCTTAGTCGGTTAAAATAGCATATCATAAAAATAAGAAATGCTTATCCTTATCTGCCATAACCAATCAAAACATGCTGCAAACTTCAACTTTATATGCATGAGTTTTGAGATTTCTATGATGAGTCTTACTATCATTTACACTTATTTCTACACATTTTAACGCCGCAACACTCCTGCATGAGCTACCTATGGCCTGCTTTTTCAAATCATTCATATTCCGGTAAATTTAGTTTTTACAAACTAGTTTTTGGGTAATTTCCGAGAAACTACGGAGGGGCACGCAAAAGTACCTTTATCAGAGTCATCCACTAATATGCATTTCAATGCAACAATTTCAGAGTTTAAAATCATTCGTCTAGACCGGGATTCGAACCCGGATCCCTCAATGTCCGGTCGAGCGCTTTAGCCTGTTAAGCTATCGACGCGTCCTCTTCAACTCTGAAATTTTGGGATCGAGCATCGAGAGATCCAGGTTCCAATGCCGGTCAAGGCGAATGGTTTTTACACTCCGACATTGTTGCATTAACTTTAGGGTTTTCTGGAATTATAATAACACTTTTGAACGAATTCTTGAACTTTAATTTTCAGATTCGATATTTTACTAAACCATTCTTAAAGCGTGTAAATCGGAGGAATATTGTTCTTGTCGGTTTTCCAGAGTCAAAAGCTTTAATTTTCCTCGTTTTTAATCCCATTTTCTATAGTAGCTAAGTTATTCTACCGGAATAACTACTCATAAAAGTCGAGCTTCGACATGGACCAAATATCTATGTTTTTGCCTCATTGTATAACTGAGTTTTAGATGCAACTGCTGGGATTTGCGGAGAAAGAGACGTCATGATATTGGTATTGCCGAGAAGTGGCTATTCGGAGGTCTTAATGAATTACTCCTCCCTGTACACGCAAACCTTAAGCACCTTCATGAAGTTAACATACCACTTGGAAGGAATGTGGGTGTATGAACGTATACATTTGAAAATGGATATTTAAAGACTTTCATTTAAAAAAAAACCGTTAAATCATGGCAAGCAAATTATGAACTCGTAAAATGAAAAATATTATGTTCCGCAAAAATACTTATATTTTTTGTATATACAATCTTTGTTAAAGTTGCGAGAAAAGATAAAATATGGCCCAACGCTCGCGAGACTAAACGCTACATAAATTGAATTTTAAATAAACACTTTATATGCTCAGATAACATTATTTAACACTCAAAATATAAATTTACAAATGTAGATTCCATTCGGAAGAAATGCTATTCAGTATTGTTGTGTGTAGGAAAAATTGTTTTTAAGCAAGATACATAAATAAAATTCGTTATTTTAAACACTATTCCCTTCTTCCGGTACCAGCATGCAATGGAAATTGCGGCCACTTCCTTAAAAATATCTAATTGCTTTATGTGAAAATTAATAGAAATCATTGTTTATTTCTTATTCATCTCTCGTTACCAAGGCTCAAAACTTTGACATCCACTGTGATTATAGATTTAGAACTATACTATTTCCTGACTCTAGGGGGCGCTAATCTCTTTGAGGTCTCCCCAGGAACATTTTGAAAAATGATGCTACAATTTCTTATTGTGTCCTATATTTTTAGATTAAGTTTGACTGCTGTAAATGATTTATTTTCACTAAAAAAATTATTGCCTTTAAAATGTATTCATGGAGAAGAATAAGTCACTGAGACAGCGAGGAAAGCTGATAGCAAAAATATGATTATGGCGGTTAAAGAGAGGAAGTTTCAAGGTTATATACGTAAAAAGGCGAAAGAAAATATTGGTAGGCAATATATCGTTGAATTCCTCGGATGAAGGAAGATTAAGGGAATTGAGAAATTGTGTAGGATTTTCTATTGTCATGAACGCAAGTAGATGGTACGTATAACTGAAGACAGAATTCGATGGTTGAGGCTCTAATTTGTAAAACTTCATGATCACTGAATAAATTAATTAAGTATTTTCCCATCGATAATGTTTTCATAGTACTCAGATATTAAGAGGGACCTGATATAGAGTAGGATGATGGATTTTGTGTTTTGTTGGAAGTAAAGCATTTGCTTGAAGAAGATGCATTTTAGTTTTAATATTTTTTCAGTAAAGTTTTCTTTGTGAAAAAATACTAAGTTGATTACTCAGTGAACTGAAGGAATTGGAATGTTAAGACGCGTAGAAAATAGTATTCACTAAGGGTTGTCTAAATCGTAGCGTATCAGCAGTTATATAATGAGATAAATTTTGAAAAGGAATCAAAGTTAAAATTACTTTCGTAATTTGGTGTATTCATAGCTTTTGCTTGTGCAGTCCAAGGGTTTTATAATAGGTCTACTACCCATATAAGCCAGCACAATGCTTTGACTTCTTGGGAACATTCATGGGTATTGCCCGGTTTTGAACTCGAAATCCAATTTTCAGTAGCGTAATATCCCCACGAGATTATCGCTTAATAACTATGTGTATTCGAATCGAAATCACGTATTTATCCTAATTTGATACATTTCCTTTTCATTCCTGGTGAAAAAGGAGTTCCTTGGTTCGTTACGATATTTTGAGTCATTGATTTAGCCAACACAAATCTGCACTTGAGAAAATATCATTTGTAAATATTGCAATATTTAGGTGGCTATAATACAGAGAAATGGTATATTATTAGTCATAGACAGCATATACTCCTGTCATTTATATTCAGAATAAAATGAAATTGATAGTAAAACCACAGCTATACAAACCCAACTGGTAGAGAATAAAGAAGAAAGACCGTTACACCTTTGTTTTTAATTTATTCGATGGGATTCCTTGTGGGCATGAGTACTTGTTTTAAGTTATTGCTAAAATTGCCAAATCGTACAATTTGGACTATGGCCTTGAGGAGGAAATATATACCCGAGCAATTCGCTACCTCGATTGGCTAACTACCAAAATAATAAAGAAAAAACTCATTCATTCATACCATATCTTTGTTGTTACTTCCGTCGTTGGTTCCCGAAAACCCTCTGCCACAATACATGTGATATGAGGTAGCTTGAGGGCTTTGTATAGACGCATTTGCCACTTAAAACCACTAATGGCGATAATTTCGAGCAAGGCTGAAATCGATTTAGGGACATTTACTTCGTAAAATTTAGCCAGAAAACTGAAAAAAACGTGCTTTCTCAATTAAGTACTTTTAGCGAATGTACTCATCCAGTGTAGCGCTTTCCTCGATTAACCAAAAATTTCCGCCACACGAAACTCTTCCCGTTCCTACCGGGCAGTGATGATGGCGGGTAGTGACGACGAAATGAATTAAAAATGTCCGCGCATAATGATCACGCGATCGCGAAGGTGAAAGAGGCCGTCCCTCTACATCCAGCTCCCCCTTCCCAAGCGGCCAATTAACCACGCGGGTCCAGATGGAGCGTCGAGCCTATGCACACTCCCCCCCTCTCTCCAAGCCCTCGCCTGCCTCCCCAGTCGGTAATTGCGCGCGGGATGGAGGGAAAAATAATGAATTTCCCCGGAAAGCCGAGCGAAAGCGCAACACTCTCCAACCCTCCTGCTCCAACCCCCTCCCCTTTTTTTTATGGCGACGCATTCCGAAGAACGGGAAAACCCGGGGTCCCGAATACCTTCGTTTCCCTCGGAATTAATCAGAGTGATTGATGGGAAGGAGCTCAGACAGGAGGCTGGACGAGCGCAGGGAGGGTCCCGCCCGGTCTGTCGACAAAGCCCCCTCGCCCCGATTAAACCTGGGCCCCGTGGGCCGTGCATACGAATCCGGGGCCGGATCCCTCTGATCGAAGACTATAGCCCACCCCACTCATCACTCCTCCTCCGTCCCACTTTAAACTTTCGCTTTTAAATGCTCACTTTTTTCCACAAAACGGGGATAGAAGATATTACGGACGCTGGAATAAAGTGAAATGGACAAAAGTGAGGATTGACGATGTTACGGCAATAATTTATGATACATCCTTACAAATTGCATTCTGGATTTGTGAAACAAATATAGCGATTATACACGAACACGTTCGTGGGATCTATTGGGTCTAACATTAGCTGTGAATTTATATATAATTAGTTTAAGTGAATGCAGTAAGTTATGAAATAGCAGTATTAGATTAGCTCCATATGCGATAGGTTTACAGATGAGCTGATGGAAACCTGGTTTTTAGCAAACCAATTGTTGACAGAGACTTTCGGCCAGTGATTTGAATTTTTTGTCCAATTTCCCATTTAGTGTGCTCTGGGAGTCAAATCTGTTAAAAAATAACAAATTGACAGTATGAAAATTTTCAAAAATAAGTCACTGCAGACTGAATGATCTCTCATTCGTTCAGCATTGTTGAACAGTCCAAATTCTATTTGTCAGTCTGGCCGTGCTTTCTGAGTCTATGCCAAAAATAAGGAAAATGAGTTTTTCCCACCAAAGTGGACAGTCGAAGTGGGATTTCGTCAGGAAATGTGCTAGAAGGTTATGGGAAACTACGGCGACCCGCTTCAATTGACTACGAGAGGTAACAGTATGTGGATCGCTGCTAAACTGGACCCCTATTCCAAGGTCGGGTCACGAATTCACGATGGTATGTTAATAGAGCATCAATCCACCATAAAATCGGATTCGGGAGATGAATTAATGTTCCAAGGAATGGTTTTTACTTGGCACAAGGTGTTCCGGGAGAGTCGAGAGGAGGTTGGCGACGAAGAACCTTACGGACGTCTGATAACGACAAAGGTCGGCGAAAATGTACAAAAAGTGAGACGAATGCTCGATTCTGATAGACTTTTAGCTGTCAGAATGCCAGTGGAAGAGTAAAATATATTCAGAAAAAAATTGTGCATCGCATTCCTACTTAAGATTTAGCCATGAGAAAGTTTTGCCAAGATGGTAACCAAGGTGCTATCGGAAGATCAGAAGGCTACTCGTGTGACAGTCTCTTGGACCGCTGTGAAAGTGACCTAAAGCTCCGATGTAGCACTGCTGGGGTGCTTTTTGTTCCTAATAATAAAAAAGGGCTTGAGAGACAACCATCATGACATGGGATACTTATTTCGGTTAATTCAGCTAATAACTCAGAAAAAAGAGTTTTTTTAAATATTTCCTTTGTTTTTGATTCTATATATTGTTTATGATTATATGTTCATAGTTAAGGTAAAGCGTTCGAGGGCCAGGGTGCGATTCCCATGAACTTTAAACTTCGCCCAAGTTATATGATTTTTCAGGTACCAGATCTTCCTGGGCCGTAGGCTGTACAGGAATGGAAGCTTATACTGTATGTGAATTTCACACGTCGTTGTGATAAGTACTAGGGAGGTTGCCCTCACCTATCAAAACGAACTTCGGATTGAAAACTGTTTGATTGATTATGATAAATAAAAAAAATATAATTTAGTATTTTAAAATTATTTTCAATCGATAAACTAAAAAGAGATTATCGTAGCAGATGGTATTAATGTTCTACCTCTAAAAAAGCTTTTTTTGAAACCTATTCTATTATTTTGCTAACATTTGGAATCCATGATTTTATTTCAAAATTATCTTTGAAATTAGTGCTAATTATCTTTATATCGTTTAAATGCACAGCCTATCGTGTATCATAAGTGCACAACAGCCTTCCAGATTGCTATATACTCATAATGCATTATAGACTAGCAGTTCTTTGTGACATTAAATAGAGTAGACATTGATTTCTAATAAATATAAACGAACGCGACACCAAATGATATTAACCAATGGCACTTATTAACATATTCATAATTCAATTGCACCTATTAATGACAACATAACTATTTTAATAATGGCCATTGGAATTAATTTATTTTTTATTAATTTAAAATTTATTTAATGCCAGTAATTTTCTTAGCATACATGAAAACCTTATTTGGCTCAGAAATATAGTTTAGTCACATCGTGCTCACTGCGTTCTTTAATAACTGATATTTTGTCGCAAAAGACTTTCTAATAGGCAAAACGAGTATTTTTACACGCAAAAAAATAATAATCGCCTTATTTCAGGCAAACGATTGTGTTTGATTTTTCCTCATTTATTAATTCAATCACTTTTCAACTTCAGCATTTATATTCCATTTCCATAAATCTCGCAATTCGTTGCTACTTTACGTACCTTACTATTAATGCTCCCTTAACTACGACTGATGTTCCGTTTCTTCATTTGTAATCGAGAATAAGAAAATTATCGTCCCCAGAGTACAAAAAATTCGACGGAATAAGCGTAGGACTTCGCCAAGGAAGTTATTTAGTGGGTATGTCAAGTGTAGCGTAGTTTTCGGCCTTTTCGCGAGTTCGATATTTTTCTCGAAATCCGTTGCCATATGCTCTATCAAATCGATTCTTATTGCATTCAGTTTCGAAAAAAGAAAACAAGAAGTCGAAGTGAGGGTAAAAAGGCTCTCAGTGATGTAGATAGGTATTCCTGCGGGTTATATCTATCTGCTATTTAGGCTACTGAGGCAAATATCTTTTTGCTTGAATAATTTATGATATTTCCGCTTATTATCTTTTCCACAAATATGAGAAACTCGATTTACTCCAAGAGAAAGCCATTTTCTTTCAATCGATACATTGTTGGGAAAACTTGGTTCCCGTTCACCTTTCTCTTTCAATTCAACTGTCACAACAGAAAATACACCTTCAGAACCAAACTTCACCTTTTATTTATGTAACTAAAACCCAATTTAGAGTGCCCATAAATTAATTCTTTATCTTTCATAATTATTGCTCTAGAGTTCAACGCTTTATTATAGTTCTCAAATACAAGAAAGAGCTACACTCATGATTTAAATTGGACTGTTGTGTTCAAAATTTAAACATTCAGAAATGTTTAAATTTAATTAAATGTACATACGTCAGGATGCAATTTATGCAATTATTCTAGTTTAATGAGTTTTATGTCAACTACACTATAACCAAATGGGATACTAAAAAGCAGATTGCAAAATAGCTATTTCTTGAGGTGATAATTTGTCTTCCATGGCAGGAAAGGACTCTATTAAAAATTTTGAACAAATAATAGAATACATCCGATAAAAATACCACGTTAAATTTGATAGGCGTCCATACTAGTTGACGAATATGAGAATGAAGTTTATTTTTTCTGCATCACCCATTAAATATCATCATTTTTTACAGAAAATTTCAATATTTCAGTAGAATAAAACTCAATTTCCGCTTAATCCAGCTACGGTTTGAAATTCTGGGGAGTAATGCGATGGCGTCCTGCATATTTCCATAAAACCTCGTGTATATTTTAAAATTCGTATTGAAAGAAATGTGAAAAAAATAGATCTTTTAAAAATTTATCGATCGATTTGTATTTGCAACCGATAGAAGTTTAACACCCTGAAAGTTTTATGTAGCAGATGTTCCTTGAATATTTTAAACTTTCCAACTGTAAATATTTAACCTCCTAGGGGCTTTCAGTGGGGAAGTTGTCAATCCCGGTTGCTTCGGCCAGTGAGAAGTCTAGACTTTTTAATCAGATAGTTAGTTTTGCCATTTTACTGGTTACCTATGAGGATAAAAGTTTGCCTATATCATTTTACCGAGGATTTAATTTCGCTTCTTTCGTGATTTGAAGTGTTTATAAAACATAAAGAGATGTTTTCAATGGGGCGGATATTTTATTATGAAGGAGATTTTTGCCATGCTACTTCAGTTATGCTGCTTAAAAAAATCTGTTACCGTATTTTAGTTTATATTAATTGAAAGTGCTCAAATTTAACACATTAAAATATATTCAATATTATATTCATGCTATTTATAAATAAAATAATGGTCATATTTTATGTATTATGAGTACACAGGATAATTAAGTGAATGGTAGTCTGTTTTGCCGTAAATATTATCCAAAGATTATTTTTCATTGCTTGCGCGTAATGCTTTTAACAGACTAAAACCATGGCCTGGTAAAAGTTCTCGTGCGTCCTGACGACCACCAGAGTACTATGTTGAATGGAACTATGAGAATAGCTCTTGGGAGAGCCACACATGTCAGATAGATCGAAGGATAGAAGACAGACGAAAGGTAGTCAGCGCTGCGTCTGTTCCTCAGTGAGGCGGCTGCGAATGCGTCTGACTTCAGTCTGGACAGTCATCGGTGATATGCTACCAAATTTTAAAAAAACTATTTTAGAAGGTAACAGGATCCACGTCAATTATTTATGCAAAGAAAATTTTATAGATAAATTGACGTGAGTCCTGGCAATTGCAGGACTCGATTCACTGAGCCGCGGGTCGTGTTCAGCAGTGGGAGAGGACAAGCTTTGTGGTTTTCATCACAAGAATCCTTGCCAATCAGAATCTCGTCAGGAGCAGCAGTGGAAAAGACAAGAAAGGTAACGGAACCGGATTGCATTGAGTCCTATAGTTCTGGACGATTTTGAGGTCAGGGAGTTTACAAAGGGATAGGAAATACAAAGCGGTATATGAAAAGATGAAATTGGATGTTTTGGAAATGGCGAGGTGAGATATAAGGATAAGAAAATTATTGCAGCGATTTTCACAGAATAATGTATAGCGGAGACGTGGATAGGCAACGCGGCATATACGAGTCAATTTCATAGCACTGAATAGGAAATTGGGGAGAAGGATAATATATGTAGATCAGAATAATGAAAATATACTAATAAGAGAAATAAGAACAGGCACGGTCAATATAAAGGTTATTTAGATGTAAATATCCTAAATAGGTCATTGAGAGCTAGCAATAGATAATAAAAACGATCATCTTGGCGAAATGGTTGCCAATTTATCTGTAAAACTTTTTAAAATGATGAGAGATAGCATTGTGGTACCCTGGTGTGCGAAGGCGAACACCAAATAGAAGTCAGAGAGTTCTTTTCCGTAGAATGGGATGATCGAGGGTGAAGGAGAAATGTAGAGTTTTGTAGAAAAAATTGCTGGGATTTAAATAATACCTGATTTAAATAGTAAGATAGACATAGTTAAACACGGAAAATGCCAGAAATTAAGGACGTATCAGTTATATTAAATCATAGATTTAGGAATTGCTTGATAAATTCGCATAGTTTCCCGGGAGCAGATATGGATACGAGTCGCAGTTTAATGCTCAGTAAATACAATGTTAAATTGAAAAAAAGAGGAAGAAAAGAAGATAAAGAAAATGGAAATTATAAGATCTGATTTAGATAAAAATGAGGAATGTAAGGACAATGTTGGTAAAATAATTGACGAGGATAGAGTGAACAGTGTAGTAGAAGAAGGATGCGAATATCTCAAACAAGGATTAAAGAATGCAACCTGTGAAACGATTAAAAAAGTAAATGGAGAAGTTGAAAAAGTCAAGGAAGAACAGACAGTAAAATTGTCAACATTGATAAAAGTAGGAAACAGAACAATATGAATGCAGATTACGGGAGGAAAGTACAAAGAGCTAAGTATTTGATAGCTGAAAGTAAGTATAGGGTGCAGAAAACGTGATGGAAAGATCAGTGCAAGTGTATAGAATTTTATCCGGTCGCGAGGAAAGCGCCCTTTAAAGAAAGTTGAAAGCACTTTCAGGAATTAAGAAAGGTAAATCAGTTAATGCAATTAAATATTATAGATTTAACCACGGGTTTACTCAGTGAAATGGTAATTTCTGTCTGCTATTAATGAAGTGACTATATCACTCTTCCATGTTTAGGAAATGGTACATCAGAATGTACTAGCAGTGCACAACCGAAATTATCCTAAGTCGCAAATGGCCACATTTCAAAGGAGCGGGATGAGCCACGTCAATGTACGGCGATACAACACAAATGCTGTTGATGATTTTCTCGTGAAAATTAATGAGAAATTAATTCCTCATTATCCCTATAGATACGGCCATGCCAGAAGCGACGATTTCCTGTTCCTGAGTGTTGACCTTCATGGAAAACGTTTTTAATCATCAGAAGCAGAAGGCAAACTCAATTTAAATGAAAATGGTTCACATTCCAATGATTGCCGCTGACGAAAAATAAGGGTGAAAACAATGAAACTTATAAGCCTTAAGCAGGATATGTCCCGAAATATGGTCTTTATCTCATCGTCTTTTGCAACTCAAAAAACGTTATTGAGTTAAACGAGTTTGTTCCTCAGGGACGGACAGTGAACGGTAAGTTTTACGTGGCAGTCCTCGATGGGCTGCGGAAAAGGAGACAACTTTCCAGAAAGGTGATCACAAGGAACTGGAGACTGCAGCTAGAAAAAGCGCCGTTCTTGTGACTGATTGCTGGCCAAGTACAGTGTGGCAACGCTGCCCAAGCAGCTCTGCACCCCCGGCGTATTCCAGGAAGCCTGCCGGGACTGGTAGAGGTGCCGCGGTGTTTCGACGCACAAGGGTGCTATTTTGGAGAATTTTATTAATGTTTCCTTTAACCTACGATACATTTTTTCCTGGATTTATTTTTCTTATTTTTGGAGATGACCCTGTGCGTCATGCATTCAGCTAATAACAAAGCCTGAAATTAAATTCTTGTTCAATAAATTAAGCAATAATAAATATGTGTTCCCCCGTATTTAAACTAGTCTCGAATAAATGCATTCCAGCTATATGGGAAGCTTTTTCATAAGCATGAAAATGAATAAGGATAACATTTCATTGGACGCAATTGGAGTGATGAGCTTTGTTAGGAAATGTTGGGCGCTCGGAAAGGATCCCACTAAAGCCTCCGAACAAGTTGGTCATATTTCTTTCCCATCGAATTTCCAAGAAGGGTTTCCAGCCCCACTCTTCCCATACGTACGAAGCCGCCGTCCCTTTTCGCAAGAGACCAACCACCAGCTCTCTCTGCCCTTTGCTCCCGAAACAGTCCGTGTTTTGTTGCTAGCTCCCACTAACCTCCCCGTCGCATACCACTCCACTTTCCTCCCCATTCGACCGCTTTCCCTTAATTATCGCTTCCACCACCACCCCTGCCCACCCTTCTAATCTCTGTCCCACACCCCACCTTCAGCCCTTCGCCTCCCAGCTGGCCAAGCCGCCCATGCGCCGGACCCGCTCTGGAATGGGTGAAAACGTCTAAAAACCACTACCCTTCCTCTCACCACGGCCTACTCCTCACCCTGTTCCCCACTCTCGAGTGCCTACTACTGCTAAAGCGCTATTTTATACTTTATTCTCTACCTACCAACCATTTCGCCGCTCACATTCCATTTTAGGCTCGCTTCCGCTCGCTTCGTCCATCCTCCTATTCCTTTTTCCAGCAACTACCCGCTAAACCCCCCACCACGCCCACCCACTGTCTCCTCCTCTCACTTTCCCCCGGAAAAGCATTCCTCTCGCCTGACAAACACTGCCACACGCACGTTCTTCCGCCTCGGCTCCATGTTTCCACTCACTCATGTATTCCCCGCCAGTCAGTCACTCACCATAATCCCTTGTCATATGGCCTTTCTCCATTTTGGTCCCTCCCTTCCAACCCCCTCCCTCCCCATCTCCGATCCATTCATCTCTCTCCCAACACGCTCCAACCCCCATCCCCTTTCCCGTTCGCTGACCTCTCCGCTCTCTCTCTCTTTTCTCTCCTCACTTTCTCTATCTCTCCTGAATATGCAGTTAACCGCACGGGAGAAGGAGCCTCTGTCATACCCCTTATTCTACTACCACTTCTCTTCTTCCTCACCTCCCTTGGCAGGGATTTTTTCCTTGGTCAAGGGTTTACGGGGTGGAATGGGCGAAAGGGTCGAAAGGGTTGCCGGAAAGGACTGAGAGGGTGGCAGACCGTTCCACGCAACCCTGGATGTTTCCATTCTAGTTTTCCCAAGGCTTCTCCCTACCGGCTGGGGAAGGGGTGGAATTATTTGTCGGGAGAGGAGGTAGTGGACAAGGCGGCTCCCCTCCCCTTTCCATGCTAATGTGGAGGTGGGTTGGTCAGGGCGTGTCTTGATCTCTTCTCTCTCCTGAGGCGGATAGCTGATCCTGCATCACGGGCCCTCGGCAAAAGTTCTTACCGCGCCGCCAGACCCACGCACGGATCATTGGGTGATGCCGCACGGGTTATTGGATGTCCAGGCTTTCAGGGTTGCGTCCTTGATTAGAGGTTCGGCCCTGTCTTCTCGGCAGCTCCAACATTTTCAGCCCGAATTTAGCATGGAAGTATAGACCCTTGGTAACTCAGTCGAAAACTAAATTTGCAAGTAGTGGCTTTTTAATATTTTTTCGGCCGATAAAATGTCTGTGTAAATTTATAAATCTATGTATTCACAGCCATACAACAATGAATTCAAGGAAAAGAAACAATTTGTTTTTTTTTAATATTTCTGAGAAACAAAAATCAATTTTTGACGGAAAGAAGAAGGCTAAAACCACGGGTGATGGACAAGAGGGATGGGCAACAAAATCGGAGAGGGGGAGGGGTGGTTTCGAGAGGTGATCTGTAGGAGTGGAGGTTGATGGGAAGAGAGAGGGTCCCCTCCTAGTGGGCAAGGGGCTCGGGTCCCAGCATGTACCCAGGTGCCCACCACTTGGAGGTTTTTGAGCTTAAACGGTGTGTCTAAGGAGGTAAGGGGTAAGGAGGGAATTGATACGCTATTACAGTTTTAAAAGTAAAAATTGCAGCTAGAGGTATATTTGAGAACTATATGAGAGGTTTATATGGAATAAGGGTTGCATGAGGCGCAGTGATTGTTTACGCGAATATTGAGGGGCATTCCCCTGCTTGAGAGTAAGAGCTTACCATTCAGTTGGTAAATTATAATTACGGAATGTGCAGGAGAGAATTAGGTTGGATGGGAGGGAAACGGTCAGTTATAAAGTGAAACAAGAGTGGTGAAAATGGGACGTGTTTCACATTTGAGTCAATTGAAAGGTATCGCCTCGAATCGGTGGGCATCAGAGGATTTATAGAAGAGTTTAATGAATTTTAGCATCGAATAAATTGGCGGGTCGTTTAAAAGTAACTGATGGATATTTAAGAATTGTGTTTGCCAATTTTTTTTGGTGGCTCAGAATGGATTATAAAAAATCTCGCATTTTGGAGGGACTGAAATACTCAAGAGCGGATTTGGAGCATATAGAGACAAATGATCATTGAGTAAAAAAGCATTGGTATTTTAATTAGACAAATCAGATTAAGATGAGTTAGAAAGTAGAATATTATCAAAAATGTTTGAAAGTCCATGTCCAAGGAATTTAAACAAATTTCGATAGCAAATTTGAAATTAGAAAAATATGTACACTCTGCAATTGAAAAAAGGTGCAATGCTCGCCACTCCACCTTAGCATTTTAAAATTATTTCACAATGATTTTTATTAAGCATATACGAATTTCAGTCGATTGGCCTCGTGGTTTAATACATAATTTAAGAATAAGTTTTCTCTGAAAAACTGCAGGTAGAAACTACACTTGTAGAAATAAACAGCTTTCTCATGGTGTGATTTTACAAGGCCTAAATATTAGTACGGCGTGTATTTAGTCCTTATCTCTGAAGACAAAGTCATACTTTTGGTTGAATCGTGACTTTTATAGTGAATGGACTTAGTTCCGGCATTCAATCACTTAACCTTATGATGAACTTAAACTTATGAATTTTATGAACTCTTTATTGATATTGCTATTAGGGCAATGATTGTGGAAGTCTCGGGTCATTCCTATAACTTTGTGTTATGGAATCCAACATAAACGTTAATGCCAGGTTTTAAGATCGGCGGTAGAAAACTGCGATGAAGAGGAAAATCACGTTTTAGGTAGTAATGACCCCAGCGATAAAAAAACATCTACGTTCGTATCCCTGAAGCCTGAAGTTCTTTTTATATCTAAAGTTTTGCTAAATGTCCGTTGGTAATATGGAGCAAATTTGCTGATGGCTAAAGGCTACTGTGAGACATAGGAGAGAAAACCGGGAAAAATCGTCAGTTCTGCTTCATGGGTGAAAAGAAACACGTAAAAGAGGAGAAAAGGAAAAACGCGGTTGATAGCCTCAGCTGTCATAAATCTGTAGCACTCACTACAAGGTAATTTTTTCCCCGGTCTCACTGCTCTCCCTGTCTCGTTGAAACGTCCATCACATGCTCACTCCTCTGGCGTGCGTGCCCTCTCCGAGGTTAGGCCCTTCGATTTTTCTGGATCGTTGGCATAAATATGAAGCACATACAATCCATAGGAGAGAATGACACACCATAGTTCGGCGATGATAGACTAAAGATACTTTGAAAATACGTTCAGGGACGTAATAAGTTTAACTCGGCGTTCTAAATCGGCGTCACTAGGAAAACGAATAAGCCTTACTGGCAGGAATCGGAAGACTCACACGAAGAGGATACAGTAGTTACTGAAAAACGAGTGGATATGGAAAGTGGTTGTATTAAAGAGGTTATCATTTGTTAGAGAACTAGAGGAAAAATAGGCGTCTAATATAGCTTAGAGTGAAGTTAAAATTATGAACTAAGCATAATAATCAACAATTTCGTTTCATCCGAAAACATTCGGAATTTTTAATGAATTAAATGACTTACAATTGCCTAAAATCGTATTTTTTCAGTGAAATACAAGTAATTAGTTGGTTCAATTTCCTTCCAATATGTCGTCTTAAATATGGTCTGACATTTCTCCACTTTATTGAAGCTTTCATCGACTGGTTTGTTAATTTGTGTTTTCCCAACTAATGCGAGTTTACAATGCTGCCACCACACGTGTATTTGTCAGCATTTCCTGCAACCATCCAATCTTAGGGGTGATATCTGGGGTGTTGGGTATAACGGTTCCACATGAACAACAAATACGAGTCATATTCGCAAAGGAAGGGTCCTTTTCCGAAAAAGGTAAAGGCTACATCATGGGAGGACAACAGGAAAATAAGTTTGATATCCCACGCAGCTAAAGTTGTTCTCAGGATCATAAACAAAAGGATAGAGAGTAGGGCAAATGATTACTTAGGGGAAGACGAGTTTGTGTTTAGGAAGGGGAGAGGTACGCGTGATGCCAATATGTAATGAGATTATTAATCGAGAGGAATATAGAACACAACCAGGAGTTATTTGCCTGCTTCGTATATTTCGAAGAAGCCTTTGTTAAAGTGAATTGGGAAAAACTAATGAGTATATTGCTGAAAATAGGAATAGATTGGAGGGACAGGAGGCTAATCCGCAATCTGTGCATGTCTCAGACTGCTCAGGTCCAAGTCGGGAACGGGGAGTCCGGATGGGCAGTGTTAGGAAGAGATGTAAGGCAGGGTTGCCCATTATCGCCGTTGCTTTTCAACCTGTATGTAGAGGAAATGATTAAAGAGTCATGGGAAGCATTGGAGGTAGGAATGAAAGTGGGGGGGGGGGGAAAGGCTAAGCTTAACATTAAAATAGGAGGGCAAAAACTGGAGCAGGTAGAACGGTTTACTTGTCTCGGAAGTGTTTTGGATCAACACGGTCAAAGTAGTAGGGACGAAAGGAGAAGAATTGCATTAGGCAAAGAGGCTTCCACAAGGAGGAGGGAGTTGAAGAAAGGGATGTTAAGTAAGGATGTTAAGAAAAGACTCGTAAAAATTTGAAATGGAGCGTAGCAATGTACCCCGCGGAAACGTGGGCATTGAAGCAGGAGGATAGACGTAGACTGGAGGCTTTTGAAATGTGGGTTTGAAGAAGAATGGAGAAGGTGAAATGGAGGCAGAAGAAAACAAACGAGGAAGTACTTGGTATGGTGAGCGAAGAGAGGGGTTTGTTGGGAGCCATCCTGTGGAGGCAAGAAAAGTGGATGAAGGGGGTATTGACCGGCAGTGGCATGTAGACTACAAACCCTTGACTGAAGACTGTAATAGAGGGTAGAATGTTGGGCAAAAGAGGAAAGGGAAGGAACAGGATAGGGATGTTGGACGGGATGAAGGGAGGAAGAGAGTACTCAGAGATGAAGAGGGGTCCTATGTAGAGTAGGATACTGGATTTTGTATTTTGTTAGGAATCACAAAATGTTTATTTAGTAGCTGTGTCCATCCAAAAACCTACCTTAACTTGTAGATTTCCAAATAATATATATATATATATATATATATATATATATATATATATATATAGTATATATGGACCCATATATATAAATAAAATTTACACTCGTGTATATGTAAATACACCTACAAATTCGCGCGAACTCAAAGTTGTATGCATGGAAAGTCATCTCTTGATTGTTTCAGTAGACACCGAAGGCATTGTTCGGATTTAGTAGTCGTTCATCTTTCGATTAAATCAGATAACAATGCCTGCGGAAATTGCCTGTTGAAAACCAAATGCTAGTAGCCAGTCAAAAGATGTCGGCGACGGCGACTGTTTATTAGTGCAGCGATCACGAAAGGCAACTGATTCCAGTAAATCATCCTTTTTTGTGAAATTGCTACACCGGAAATACTCTCAATAAATAAAAATGTACCCGACTTTACTTAAAAAGAACCCGATTTTAAAATATAAAAAACCAAATTGCGTTTGCAGAAGTTGTATTTTGTCTGTTGTTATATTCACCAAAAAATGCACTTCCAGTGCGGAATGATGGAATACTGATAAAGAATATGTAAATAAAGATAAATGCACCCTTCGTTTAAATGTACTATTAGGGAATAAATTAAAGGATAATTTACAATTAATGACCAGGCTTTTAGAAAAATTTAGGATTTACAAAAGTCCTTGGTACCATTTTTATATAGGCGAGACAAGAACCTATGTGTAACAGGCCATCTTCGAAGATAGGGTATATTATTATGCAACATTTAAGTAAAATTAATTACGTGGCCATTAAAGTAAAAATGGTTCTTTGGCAATATCCAGTGATATTTTCCTCTTAACCTTGTTAGATACCGAGGTTAATTAGTCCAATTAGAGGAATATAAATTTGTTGTGTTTCTTCTATTATTCTTAAGACTTCGGAATCACTAAGAAGCTGTGGCCTTAAATGTCTTCAATTATATACGTAATTCCATGGCTTGTGCGTGCCACTTCCAATTCCAACAGGACTCGGTAGCTGCAGTTGACAACTCCGCCTATGCCTCTGCTCTGTGCGCGTTAAAATGAATTTATCACGAGAATAACTTGTGCAGTGCTAACTCAGGGCGCTCTCGCGTCCAGGACTCTCTCTCGCATCACTCTCCGCGATTCATCCGCTACCCTTGCTCTGCCAAAAAATCTCTATCCCTCGATGAGTCTCCGACCCACAGGGATCATGAATAATGGCCCAGTGAAAGAGGATACCGAGAAATTTCTGCTACAGACGTGGCGTAACCCTTCGTTAAGAGTACGGATGATATGATCGATAGAAGTAGAGGCTTTGTCTCAAAACTATGGGAAGGAGACTAGCCCACATTAACTCCCACGTGATAAAAAAGGGATGGAGAAAGGGGTTAGAAAGGGATGGAGAAAATAAGCTTGATGGAGTACAAAATGAGTAAACTATTAGAGGGTTACTTTTAGTATGATATTACTTAAAAATTGATGAACCAAGAAATTGAGAATGGAGGAAAATAAGAAGAAATTTATCTTAAAACCGTTCTCATAGTTTAAAAGGTATTTATTAGAAAAATAAAGAATTTTTAGGTACAAATGAAAGTTAAGTATCTAAATAGTACCTAATTTTCTTTTTACGTCACTCCCTATAATACCATAACAATAATGAATATCCTGTATGATCAGTTCTAGAGGAACGACAGTACTCCCTTGTTTAACATTAAACTTTTGCAACAATGTTCAGAAAGTAAACGAACGGTATGTTTTACTGTGAGAATTATTCTTTAGGAGATTAATTTATTGGATACAGGAGCAACCAAATACCTCTCTACATCTTTCATGAGCGGACAATTCATCAACCAAGGCTAACATCTCCGATATAAGCTAGAGTTCAGGGTATTCGTGCAATAATAATTTTCTATTTACCTAATCAAAATAAAATGACTACAATATTACCGTAACATTACATCAATTGAAGCTGCTTGATAAATAGGTACTTAACTTTCAAATTTTGTTTTGAAGTATCATGACATATTTATAAATGGATTTCATTTAATTGGAATTGAAGAGTACTCGTAAGTGTTATCAATATTTTTGCTGGTGAAGTTTTATGAAACCAAATTCCGATTAAATACATGCTTTCTTTTACTGGAACCTGACTTCTTATAATATGAATAACCATAAACCATAATCGCATTTTAAAACTTTAAAAAAATGTGGAACACGCGTTCAGGGTCCTGTGTAGTCTAAGACCATACTTCATTTATATTGCCATATAAGTCCGATGTGGGTCGCACTAGGCAAAAGGTTGAGCGTTGGACTCCAGACCGGAGGGCCCGGGTTCCCGGGAAAGCCTCTCTGGGCACCATCATCTCAACCCAGTCTGTGTGATGTTGCAGGTACCAGATCTTTCTGGGAAACCATAATTGGCACAGGGAAAGGAACTGGCCCCCCTACCCTGATGTGTGAATTTCACACGCCGTCGGGCTTAGTACTGGGTGAACTCTACCATCACCTGTCAAACCGACCTTCGGGTTGATTACTGTGTTTTGTTTTTTTATAACTCAGAGGTGTAATCTAAATAAGTGAGTGTAAGTATGGACACCAGTTAGAGTCGAATGCTCCTTGAAATACCCTTTTCATTTCTCTTTTGGTCTAGAACTTTGCGATTAATCTTGTCTATGATTAATTTACTCGAATTGAGAGAGGGATTCAACAATTTTAATTATAAAATATATCTTGAAATTGTGCAACCATATGATTCAGTTATCTTCCATTATTTGTCTGGATGATAATTTCCTAGCAGCATTCTTACTGCACATAATTATTCTTATATTTTATAGGCTTTATACAGTACTAATCAGCGTTGTTTCAAATTAATCCATTCCTCTGAAGGAAAATGATTTTACTAACGCATCCATCGTGGCCAGAGAAATAAGTACAGAAAATAATCGCTATAAATTGGTGTCAGATCAATTAATTTAAAATAATGCAAAAATAGAGTTACACAATTGAACACAGTGAATAGAGTAATACTAACTTATTTTTATAACCGCGTTTGATTTTATGAATTCGCATTCATTAGAGACATTTACCATATGCTAACTATTGATTGATACTGAGAATTGGTTTTGATCTCGACATATCACTTAAATAATCTTTATATTCAGTTAGCGCAGAATCCACTGAGTTTAAAGTACATTATTTCTGGCCTAATTTATGATTAAAACTTAATCGTTTTTAAAAGCATAACTTTGCAAATAAATAGTAAAAACTAAATATGTCGCACTTAAGACGCGAATCACGTTGTCTCTCTATATTTTCAGACTTATGGGTAATACTTGTGGTGAACTTACCAATTCACAAAATAAAGCTTTTAGTCGTAAATTGTCGTAATCAATGATTTTTAATTTTTGGGCTTAGAAATAAATGGTTTCGGCGTGCCTTGAATATATTCAGGAGTTTTTTCTCGAAAAGCGTCTCTTTATATATCCCCCAACGGTTTCCAAATAAGCACAATTTATTCCCCAAACCCACCACCTTCACCTTCTTCCCTCCACCCCCTTCCTCTCGGTCCCTCGCTCCTTTCAGCCCCACCACTTGGCGCCCAAGCATTTCTCGGCCCTCCCCCGTCTTATCTCCGACGCCCTCTCCCTGTCTTTCTCCTCCACAGCCCTCCCCACTACCCCCGTCCAACTTTCCCTCACCCTTCCTGCCTCCCTATCCGACCGTCCTCCTTACCATCCTCATTTACCCGAGTTCCTCGCCTCCCCCTTATTGTGATTCTCTGCTCGTCTCGCAGTGTCTCCCATGTCTCCGCCACCTCTTCCCTTTTCCCTCGTCCTTCGTCCCCCTGCTCCTTTTCTCCAGTTTCATCCCTCGCACCCCATCGTAATCATCTTCTACCCCCCGTCGCAACAGTACACGCCCATTCCTTCCCTGCTTAACCTCTTGCACCCCGTCTCCCACGGTGGCAACAATGCCTCACACGACTCTCCTTATCTCCGCATTGTTACATTCGCATCACACGCGGATTTTTTTCCATTTTCCCTTAAAAAAACAAAAGAACTCTTACTTTCACTCCCACACTGTTTCTACCTCCCCCCCCCCACTTAACTTATTCTTCTCCGTCGCACTTTTACATCTGCGGCAGCGTATCATGCATCTATTCAACCTTATTGCTTTCAGTTTCTTGTCTCGTGGACATTATCCTCTTATCTAAAAAAGAAACCTTCATCCCCTCCCACTCGTACCCCACGCTATATAATAACCATTTGTCATTCGAGGAAGATTAAAAACCCCTTTTTCCGATTTGGGGTTTCATCTACTTTAATCCCTTGAGTCTCTTTCTTCCAGCAAATACTGGTATATTTTTCAATTTTGTTAAATTTCTGAGATGGACTTGAACTCACTTGGCTAATAGCGGTCCCGGTTCAGCTATTGTATTAGTTATCTTTCAGCACATGCTTGTTAGAATGCCTACTTAATACGGCGATACTGTGTCTGGAAAGGTAGAGAATTCCTGGTAAATTTATTTACAGTAAGTGTTGATTAGCTAACAAAAATATTAACCTGGGAAAATTAGATGTCACAATGCTGTGCCGATAACTTTGCTTCCCCATTGCTCACTGCAATAAATAATGAACCGAAATTCCCTATCTGTTTTAAATTATAGTATCTAAAATTGTTTAATGATATAATTGTTTGTTATATGTAAGTAGTCTACCGTGTAAGCTAGGTTTATGATTGACCAAAACTTAATACCACTATAAATGATAGCCTCACGAAAGATATAATCTTTCCAAGTACTTGAAAAAGCATCCTGAGCTCTGCATTGATTCTATCTCCCTCCCAACTTCTCTCCGTTCAATATGCCTAACCTTTTCACCAGACTTCCTTGCTTACACTACGTTTTCCCCTGTAGCATATTCTTCAAAATTTCTTCCCCTATTAAAAACTTTGCATCCACCTTTCTTGCCTCCTTCGTATTTCTCCAAAATTTTCTCTCCTCGTCCACCATGTGCAATATCTCTTTTTTCTTTCCTTTTTCGTTTATTTTACCTTTTTCATCCTTTTCTAAATTTACATCTAAAAAGCCTATAATCTACGCTTAATATCTAGCAATTTTTTATTCATTTTCAACGAACAAGTTCCCACGCCGTAATAACTAAATTAGTATATCAAAGCTTTTTAGCAAGTTGTTTTTTGATATCCTTACTTAACGCCCCGATCATCAGTTCCCTCCTCATTACGAACTAGTGTTTGAGTTGCATACTTTATCAATTCATTCCCTGATGTTCCTAAAATTTATAGTACCTTGGCCCAAAACACTTTCCAGATTGGTAAGGTGTCCTACTTGCTCAGGTTTTTGCCCTTTAATTTTAAATTTCAACTTAGCATTTATAATTTTCTAAAACTTCGTTATCTTTGGTTAGTTGTATTGATTTCCATCTCATGCTTATCCCAGTGATTTTGAAATACACTCAGCATATTTTGTAGTCTCTCAACCGACAGGCTAACTAAAAGTTGATTAACCGCAAACGCAACTGATTTTATAAATTCCACAATGGATATGGTGCATAACTACAGTTTTTGGCGTAAATTTTAAATCATTATTTCTATGTGTGCGTAGTATTTATCGTATACTAAAAAAACAGCTGATCTGGGGTATCTCTACCTCTCACATCTGCCTCTCCTTGTCCATTCCGAGTCGTCATCCGCCGCACGCACTTGAGTAGTCTGAGGAATATACAGGTTACGGTTCAGACAACATATCCACTGGCAATTTTAATAGGTGAACTCTTTGCTATCTATTTCATACAAATTTTTTGTTTTATTGGTATAAAGAACAGCGGAATCACAATTGTCCTTTTATTTTTATAAAACGCAGATTTTGAGTCTGTTTGAAAAGCCAGTTTTTGATCAAAATCCATTATGGTACTCTAGCTTAATCTGCTTTGTTCCCCACATGAACAGTCATTGATGCGCTATGTACATAACTGACACATTCCCTATTCGTCATTATTTTTATGTTTATGTGGTGGCGGAGAAATGCCTGCCTTTGATCATGATATAATATTATTTTATTTATTCAAAATTATTGTGTGTTTCTCTATTAATGACGAACTTTCTCTATATCTCGCCTGATTCTTTGAAATACAAGTGTTGTATCTATATTTTCCTCCATAACGTACCAAGATAATTTGCTGGCTGTTGTACTTTTCTCCTTCTATTAAAAGAGGTATACATTTCCAGAATATAGAACACTCGGATATGAACTGAATAGCCCTGTCTTGAAATCCGCGTGATACAATTCTGTATACGCAGGCTGTGTAACTTTCAGGGTAGAATATCTCTCTGGGAAGGCAGGGGGGAGGAAAAGGAAATGTAACTCAGATTGTGAAATTAATTAAGATGGCCACATCTCTCAGACAGCCTTCTAGCTTGATGAAGTGGCTGGTAGTGGTATGTATTTTAGCTTTTTTTAATATTTATGAGTAGGATTTGCTTTATTAATGCTTAGTTTTTTTCTAAAAGATACTCGTCTAAAAGATACTAATCGCTTTTCTGGGATAAACTGAAATTTTCCAAGCAAGCTTTTTAATAGGTACTTTTTTACAACTTTTAAGTTGGTGTATTCATTTCACGTTACATTTCTAAGGATTGGAGAGAAATGGTGTAAACATATGAATATATGCCAGCAATTTCCTTAGTAACTTTCTAACTATGATCCCGTCAAACTCACTGCATGCCTCATTCGGCGATCCCTGATAACCTTGCAGATTATTTGGAATTTTAATTTTCGCTAATTTTGGAGCTGTACGTTTAAAAAAGAGCCTATTTTCGGTAATTAAACTTAGTTATCAGCTCCTTGGTTATTTGCTAAAACGCAAAACACACGGAGAAAATTCGTCCCGATTTGAAAAATGTAACAGGCATACATTTAAACCTATTCCTAGCGTTCTCATTCCTTTCACGTCTGAGTTGACGCCGCAGTATCAGCGAACACACCCCTTTCTTCCTTATTCTGCCGTCGAATTTCATTCTTGAAGGCGCACCATTGAACTGGTAGGGTTAATTAGCGTGAATAGCGGTTGGTTACTCATTCATTTACCTAACAGGCGTTCATTTTGTGCTTGGGGAAGCCTTAGGCAGTGCAGTAATAGAAGGGTGATTATGCGAACATAGATACCCTAGCGGGTGCCACCGTTGCATGTTTCTTAGAATAAACAGTTGTCTGCACTGTCACCTTCAGAGGAACTAGAAATCGACCTCGGTTGTGGCATAAGGGTCACCGATCGTCGACTACTGCTGTTGCTTATGCTCGCTACACATTCCCGTGTTTGGATCACTGAGCATGAACAGTATTTCCGCTCATTCTATTCTTGCGAGTAACTTGATCCGTTCATCAAAGATTTCATAAATGGGGAATTAGAAAAACTTGGTAGATTTCCTCAAAGTTTATTGCGGTACCTTGATGAAGTTTGATGACATCTACATAGCTTTTCTAATTTATCAAGATGATGTTTTCAAAGATCAAGCCTAATAGCCCTAAATCTATGCCCTGAAAAAATAATAGCATATTGAACATTTGTTCCAATGTTTTTAGAAATGCTTCTGATAATATGCTGCATTGATAGGCTTTACAACAGTACAAGAAGTTCATGAAAGTAAATTATCTCAGGCAATTTAAATGAGGGAATTATTTTTTACGCTCTGTGCATTAATAATACCCTGGAGCGAAGAACACTCATGTGAAATTTCCTTGCCATATTAAATAAATGAGCCGGATTACAGTTTAATAAGGCGTGGAAAATCTTTATTTTAGGGCGGATGGTAAAAATGGTTAAAACACTTTCATTTAAATTGTCGCCAATTTATTATCCCAAACTTATTTATCTTCATCGTTTAAGTTGTACACCACCCATTTCTCACAAATAAAAGCTTTGACCAATAGATCAATAAACACCGAATCTCATAGCTCATGGCTGTCACATTTGAGAAATTTGAGGTGATTTAAGTATGATACAAGAATTTCCGGATGAAACATACGATGGTCTGAAAGTATCAGTGAAACTGGTGTTAACAGATTCACATCCGAAATGATTGAGGATTGAGGTCATCGATGTTGCAGCGTTAATAGTATCTCTCGAGTGTGATCCTTTGTTGAGCTGTTCGGCAATTTCAATCAACCATTAAAATGTCATTTCGTAATATTCATGAAAAATTAAACTTTTTATACTTTTGCTCCAGCATCATACGTAAATAAATTCTTCCATGGGCTGGTGTTAGGTGTCGCAGTGCACTAGTACACAATCAATACAAATATTTGGTTCTATTGGCTCCTGTTTTTGTGAAGGGTTTGCAAAAAAAGGATAATATTACATTGTCGTTCCTGCAGCAAAGCGAGGAAGTGTGCCCATAAAATATTCTTCATATTCATATACGTTTGACGTCTTTTTATGTGTAGATGAGCAATGTATCTCGTGTCACCATTCATCTTAAAATCACGCATTTGTTGCATTATATATCATAATACCTGTTACGTACAAGTATCTACATTTATATAAATGCAGGCATTGAACAAATACGTGCTCCAATTCACCGTCACTTACCGACTGAAATTTCTATTAAATTTTACATTTTGCGCTACATGATAAAGTTGTATCATGAATTAACCAGAATGAGTCATACATACTCGTACATTTGGCTTTTTTTAGCCATGTATTGTTGTTTATAATATATCCCAATTATTGCTGCACTAAATACGTTCTATTGAGTTTTAAGAGGCGTGTCTGAGCTTTTTGAGCTGATGATCTTCCCTACTATTCCTATTCTGGGATAGCGAACGCAGACATTTTTACCGGTTTTCACATGGTTGAACGTTAGCATTTCCGTCTATGCCTCACTTTCCCCCCTTCCCTCCTCTGGAGTGTATCCCGAATTCCTCCCATCTCCTCACTCTCAAATCTCTCCCTCTCGCCCTTTCCCTACTCTCCTGACATTCAGTTGCTCAATCGATTTCCCTTTAGGGTCTTTTAATTTACCATGTCTGGCAAAAGTTCTTTAAAATGATGATTTTGTAAGTTCTCAGGTCTCCTGTAACTTTTTTATTCCTTATTTAAAATATTTTCTTGCTCTAAATTTCTTTTGCTTCTCTACATCCTTTTCAGAGTAAATATAGTTTTATCTGCCGGCAAATTCCATGCAAAAAATAATGAAACCAAAACTATTCGATTGGAGAATACTGGCAGAATTTTTTAAATATCTAACTTATTTTGAATAAGAGGGAGCCAGCTAAAAGCCGGGGTGTTTACCGTTTTCCCGACAAATGTTCCTAAAATATAACTTTATGCAGATTAATGATATTGAGTCATGTTCCTCCATTTTTCATTTTCATAACAAAGAACTTCATACTACTAGCTTGCTGAAAGCTAATTTATTAGCACTAAAAAATATTTGTCTATAAATGTTGAAAAACGATTATGAATTAAGTTTTTTAATTCTTCCAAATGAAGAGATTCTTTGTATCTTCTTTTTAATTCATATCTTTATCATGAATTATAACTTACGGGCTACTTTTTGTTGCAACTCATTTCCATTCTTTTTGTTGTGCTACATCCTGAAAATATTTTATATCCAATCGTGTAATGCCTAGTCGTTGTTTTTATTTATTGATTTTCCTCAATTTTTTCACTTCAATACGAAGGTATTATTGAACATTTGCTCTTCAGTTGCAATTTCAAATTTTACGCTTTTGGCTTTTATTCACAAAATAGGTGGTTTCTTTAGCCACCTCGTCTTATGTTTTTGCGTACACAAATCAATTGATTAAACCTAAAAATGTGTCAGAGAAAGGCAGATTATAACTGCAAAAGTGTACAAATACGTTCATTTAGTAACGATAACTCTTCCTTGACTCCGCTCACTTAATGCTGAGGTAAATTTTATCAGAATTTATGAATTATGTAACTCACAGATCATAGCAATATAATTTAACCAGAACAACTTTAGATAATCATGACATTATTAAATCTTTAAAATATTCATGCCTAAGCGTATTGATTCTGTATTTCAACGTTTGAAAGCATGAACTATTTATCCTATGGAAGTGAATAACAATGGAAATATCTTCGAAATCTGCTTAAAATAGTTAAAAACTCAAACCTCCCTCATTGATATTGTTCACTTCTAATTGCGCATTTTTTATTTATTTTAAACTCTAATGTTGTTAACGTAGGATGATTTTTAGTAAGCACCTGCATTTATTACCAATTCGATTCCAATATTGACAACCCTCCTTAGATTTGGTTTCTAATATAATCAATCTCTTTTGGTCACTTTTTTGAAGTACCATAATTGCAAGATTGTATATGCCAAGAGGTTATCGAATTTTCCTTGCGTAAATGTAGCCTCGACGACGTCATTTTATAAATGTTAAAGGTGGTGCAGTTGATGAGATAAAAACCTTCATATTTCAATTTCTCATGCCTTTTTCATGTAAATATAAAGTTGAAGTTGCCGCTGATCGATAATTTCATGACTTGTATAATTTATAGTCAAATTTAATTTCTTTCACTATCATATTTTATGCATTTGGAATGCGTACTTTATCATAATGTTGTTCAAAGAGAGTTGGGCTAAATGAAAACCCACTGGCCATATTTTATCAACAAAGGATATCAAAATACCATTGCATTTAAGAAATTAGATAATTTTCAGATTGCAAGATTCCTAGGATAGAAAAAAGAAGAATCCCCGGACTCATAATTGGGAGATGAGAAACCGCAAAGGGAGCATTAGAGCAACCAAGAAGAAGGCTTATCAGACCCTGGTAAGACCAATTTTAGAGTACGCATCTCTAGTATGGGAACCTCATGAAGAAGGGAAAATCAAAAAACTGGAAAAGGAACAAAGAAAGGCTGCCCGATATGTACTGGGGAAGCATAGGAGGATAGAGTGTGTGAATGACATGCTAGAAACGCTGGGCTGGGAACCCCTACAAACTGGAAGGAAAGTAAGTAGGGTTTGTGGAATACTATATTCCGCATTTTGAAGTGGGAGAAAGCTTGGGCAGATCTTTGGAAAGAGGCGGGTAACCCAAATTTTAAAGGGAGAAATTACCACAAATTTAAGGTAAAATGCCGGGCACATAGAACGAATAAAAAAATTTTATTTTCTAAATAAAACAATTGTTGATTGGAACACCTTACCTGCAAAACTATTCGAGCCCTTTCCTAACAGAGAAGAAAAGATGTAACGAATATATGTAATAATTTGATTGATGTGCGTTGTAAATGTAACAGGTTAATTTTTTTAATTTATCTTTTTTTCTTACTGATTGATGGATGTAAATGAGATGGGGATTCCCTTGTTTTGTTAAACAGATTTGTGTTTTGAAATCTGATTTTATCTATTATCTTTTGTGATTACTTGGGACTGGTGTGCCACCTGACACTGTATATCAGCACATGTGGAATTTTAATAATAATAATAATATCGTTCTAAATATCGCCCGGATCGGGTGATATTTTTAGATGCAAATGTAGGGAATTGTAACAAATGATAAAATGGAAAAAGAAAATACAGAAAGAAAAAGAAATACATTTTTTGTCTCTTCCATTTACTTCCAGTTTGGAAAGCAAAAGGGTACAGTAAAGCATACAGGAAATTAAGGCGTATGTGATAGACATTTTGTGTAACCCCTCGGGGAAGAGCTAATTTTCGTTTAGTTAAGACCGCTTCTGATTAAACAGGAGAAGAAGACAAATTGAACGTTTGCCTGAAAAAAATCATGACGGTTACGACGGCAGTATTACGCACTTCACAGTAGACTTTTTAATGGTTATATATATATATATATAATATATATAAATATATATATATATATATATATATATACATATATATATACATATATATATATATATATACATATATATATATATATACATATATATATATATACATATATATACATAAATATTATATATATATAATTGTATGCATCTTTATTTTATTAAGTATATATATATTTTATTTTGATAATATCTATTAATGAAATGCAAGTATCTATTATTGAAAGTAATAATAATTGCTCCTGGTAGGGTCACCCATGCCAGATAGGTAAAAGGTTAGGAGCCAGACGAAAGGTAGTCCACCCAGCGCTGTTCCTCAGTGAGGCGGCTGCAATGGCGTCTGGCCCCAGTGGGGCGGCCAGTAAGTGATGGCGTCACGTTAAAAACACTTTTGAGGAAGGCAACGGCAAACCACCTCAAACATCATTCCCAAGATAAAAAGGATGGTCAGTAAAAAGATTTTAATTCCAAGAGACTACGGGGCTCGGCCCGATCGGCCGTGTGTCTTGCACGGCAGCTTCTGTGGTCGTCATCCCACGAAAACCTTGCAAAGGAAAACCGGCAGCAGCTGGGCAGAAGACGCTGGAGAAGAAGTCCGGATTTGTTCGAATAGGAACGTGGAATGTTAGGAAAATGATGAGGACAGGGAAATCGGAGAATATTAAGCGAGAGATTGGAAGGGGAAATATCGATATTTTAGGTCTATGCGAGGTGAGATGGAAGGATAGCGGGGATTACTGGAGTGATAATTGTAGAATAATATACAGCGGCGGGGACGAGAGCAAACGAGGGGTTGCCATAGTATTAAAACCAAGTGTTTCCTTTGCAATATGTATCGTTTCCACAAAGTGACGCCTGAAGCTATCTCCTTTAGGTAATGGATAGATTATTACTAGTAGAGATAAAAGCAGAACCGACGGACGAGTTAGAAAATGGAATGTAGAAGGATTAAATGGTTCGAAGAGGAAGGATTACCAGCAGTTTGTAAAGAAAATCATAGCGGATGGTAAAGAGCGAAGTACTATCGAAGGAAAATGGGAAAGGATCAAGAAAGGGTTAACGAAAGCCGCAAAAGACACTATTGGAACCGTTAACGGTAAAAGGACTAGGGAAACATGAATCATGGATGAGATGATTACAAAGATGGATGAGCGGCGAAAATGGAAGAATGTAGATACAGAGTTAGGCAAAATTAAGTACAGGGAATTAAACAATAAATTGAGGCGGGTAACAAATAAAGCAAAAAAAGCATGGTAGAAGACGAAGTGTGAGGATAAGGAAAGTTTGGCGAGGAAGGGCGAAATTGGTGAGCTGTACAGTAGAGTTAAATATTTATTTGGAAGTAAGAAAGAAGATCTATGGTAACAGTGATAGAAAAGTCGGGTAACATAATAGTTATCGCAGGGAATATCCAAGAGAGATGGAAGGAGTACATAGAAGAACGGTATAGAAAAGAACTTAGACCAACAAAGTTAGACATAGAAAAGGAACATGACGTAGAGGAAGATAGCTTAGGTCCAGGCATACTCGACGATGAGATAGGAAGGGCATTAAGGGAGATGAAACTAAATAAGGCCGTGGGGGTTGATAATATTCCTGCGGAACTACTGAAATGTTTAAGAAAATGTGGGAGGAAGAGGCTATATGGGCTGAATCGTAGTATATATGAGGAATGAATCTGACCGGAAGAATTTGTGAGATCATTTTTAGTTCCTATTCCGAAAAAGATAAAGGATGCATCATGAGAGGACTACAGGACAGTAAGTTTGATGTCCCACGTAGCTAAAGTTGTTCTCAGGATCATAAACAAAACGATAGAGAGTAGGGCAAATGATTATTAATGGGATCATCAGTTTGGGTTTAGGAAGGGGAGAGGTACGCGTAATGCCATTGCAGTAATGAGATTTTTAATCGAGAGGAATATAGAATACAGCGAGGACGTATTTGCCTGTTTCGTAAATTTGGAAAAATCGTTTGATAGAGTGAATTGGGGAAAACTATTGGGTATGTTGAAGAAAATTGGAATAGATTGGAGGGACAAGAGGCTAATCCGCAACCTGTACATGTCTCAGACTGCTCAGGTGCTAGTGGGAAACGGGGTGTCCGGATGGTCAGTGTTAGGAAGAGGTGTAAGACAGATTTGCCCAAAATTACCGTTGCTCTTCAACCTTTTTGTAGAGGAAATGATTAAAGAGGCATGGAAAGAACTGGAAGGAGGAATGAAAGTGGGCGCTGAATTCGTAAAATCAGTTAGGTTCGCTGATGACAAAGCTTTAGT
The DNA here is from genome assembly GCF_022747635.1 of Hetaerina americana. Lineage (NCBI taxonomy): Eukaryota > Metazoa > Arthropoda > Insecta > Odonata > Calopterygidae > Hetaerina > Hetaerina americana. The sequence goes on from NW_027287095.1 coordinate 4,307,006, forward strand.
TTGTCAGTTAGCCAAGGGGTTGCAAGCATTGCTGAGTGAATTTCTAGATAGGAAAAGGCTAAGCTAAACATTAAAATAGGAGGGTAAAAACTAGAGCAGGTAGATAAGTTACGTATATCGGAAGTGTGTTGGACCAACGCGGTCAGAGTAGTAGGGGCGTAAGGAGAAGAATTGCGCTAGGCAAATAGGCTTTCACAAGGAGGAGGGAGTTAATGACGGGGACGTTGAGTCAGGATATTACGAAAAGACTCGTAAAAACTTTGATATGGAGCGCCGCTATGTACGGTGCGGAAACGTGGTCCTTGAAGCTGGAAGATAGACGTAGACTGGAGGCTTTTAAAATGTGGGTTTGGAGAAGAATGGAGAAGGAGAAATGGACAGAGAAGAAAACAAACGCTGAAGTACTTGGTATGGTGGGCGAGGACAGGGGTTTGTTGGGAGAAATCCTATGGAGGCAGGAGAAGTGGATGAGGGGGTATTGACCGGAAGTGGGATGTTGAAAACTGTAATAGAGGGGAGAATGTTAGGCAAACGAGGAAAGGGAAGGAACAGGATAGGGATGTTGGACGGGATGAAGGGAGGAAAAAGGTACTCAGATACGGAGAGGGACATGATATAGAGTAGGATGCTGGATTTTGTTTTTGTTAGGAGTCACAAATTATTTATTGAGTAGCTTTGTCCATGCAAAAACCTACCTTATCTGGTAGATTATCTAATAATAATATCATTTCTATAAGTTAGAAACCTTTCTTTAGCTTGGAAAAGAAAATACTTTATTCTTCCACATATAATTTATTATACACGACCTAGGCTTCGACTTACAAAATGATCATCATCAAGTCGATGACTTTGTAAGTCAATACCTAGGTCGAATATAATAGAATATGTGTGGAATAACAAGTATGTTCTTTTCCGATATGAATCGCTTCCACAAAGCCACGTCTCAAACCATTCTTTACTTCCTTTAGCTCTTTTTTCGTGAAATTACTTAACATATCAATGGTTTTATTCCATATAGTGGTAAGTTCGATATGTGTCTTCTGCAATGAATCTGATGTATTGTCACATAGCCTTAGGAAAGATGCGCGCATTTTAAAAGATACTCATTTATGGTATTACATATACCAAGCGGTAGCTTCTTCAATAATGGTACGACGGCTTTGTACGGAAAGATCGTGGGCACAAGAAAAAAGGTGAAGCAATCATTGCGTTATTTATTTAATAAAGTCAGAAAAGAAACGCAAAATAAATATTTTCTTGTGGTTTTTTCCTGAAGTGGTAGGTCGCAAAATTTCCATGGAGCTATGAAATATTCTTTGTGTTTCTCAAATTTGCAGTATTTCAATTTAGCCCGTATGCCTCACATCTACTTTTGCTAGGAAATCATGTTGTTTTTTTCTTGCTAGCCGTAATTAGGACCTTCATGCATTCTCGTTCCTAGAAACTAACGAGATTAGTGCGTTCCTGAAATGCTAAACAGTTTACTTCTCGTGGAAGGTCAACAAGGCGGAGTGGTTATTGAATTAGCTTATGAGTTATTTGCTGCATATACTTAACCCAGCCATGTGCTGCTTATGTTACCCTAAGGCAAGAATTTATTTGAAGGCAACTGGCCCAAGATAATTAGATCTTTAGTCGCTTTTGTTAGTTTATGACTTGTTTTCACGAAATTTTCACCCTATTTCCCTCGATTCATCTTTCACTAAATATTTTTGTTTTTCCATTTTTTATGACTCTTTGCTTTCTTCTGTTTTGCGCGTTCTTACATATAGTCATGGAAATATCATAGGTCAATTTTTAGAGGCAATTCTAAATTCACACTTTATTTTCTTATAAGCCTATGAATAAATATTTTTGTTACTATAAAATAATACGAAAGTATAAAGAGTGAAATAAATGTGTACTTCTAAACTTTACCCTCTAAGGAATTTGAAGGATGGTATTCACTATTCAATCAAGGAAAGCTGATTTGTATGTACAGCTGCTTATTATAGTTACTAAGCTGTACAATACGGAATGAAGGCTGTTCACTTGCAAAGTAAGAGAGTTTGATATGTAAAGAATGGAAAGCACGTTTATTTGACGATAAGGGAATGAGGCAAAACTGAATGTATTTCAAGAAAAATTATCCATCGTTTGATATTTTTTTTAATACTGGCTAACCACTGTTTTAAAAAAAATAAGCGTTAAGTTTCACGACCGAAGTGGGGAAGTGATTTTTCATTGTAATTAAGGGGTAACTAGTTTAAAAAAATACATATTTGGGTATATATTGGCAGAGTATGAATTGTTGTGTGGGTTGAGGATGGATTAACGCCACTCGAAGCACGTAGGTTTCGATAGTCGGTAAACACGTTTCGTGCCAATATGATAAATTACTTCCTTATGATCGGACACAACCGAAAGTCAAGTATTGTATTCGACTCCATTGTACCCGATTTCCAAAACTGGCGCAGAAAAGGGGCAGATGGGCTGGTATGTACAATTTTCGAAATTTATGACGTGGAGCTCGCCGTGAAAGGAGGGGGTCAGATAAAGCCGAAAGAGACGTGCGACGTAATATGCGGACACCCCTTTGAGGAAGGTCCATGGGTCAACGCCGGTGGCGTCCCTGGCTCTGTCCCCGCTTTCCCTCCCACCCATTGCCGCGTTCCCTCACTCTCGCCCCCTCCGCCTCCCGCCCCCAGCCTCCTCCGGCTGGTAAATGCGAGGCGAGGTCGTATTGTCGCTTTGTTTCAGCCGACCACCGCTCGTCCCTGCGCCGTCTACCACCCCCTGTTCCTTTCCCATCACCTCCACGCCCACACCCCGCCCGCGCCTCGGCCGATTGGGCAAGAGATCGGCCGGCTGAAAGCGATACCCCTTCAATGAACCCCACGCACAAAGGACGAAACTTAATTTCAGAGCCTCGACTGGAATCACTACACTCTCCCAGATTTATGCTCTGCACCGAGCGATTAAATCCTTCTCCCCGCTGGACTTGCGCTCCACGGAGCGTTAACCAGCGTTAACTCCTCTTTCTACGTACCTACTATGCATGCGTGGACCTTCCGCGTGATTAACGAATTAACGCGTCGCCTAAAGTTACAAAAAAAAGAGCAAAGCCTCTAGGTCGCATGCTCCCCAATTTTACGGTGCATGTTACGAGTAAATCCCACTTACGAAAACTCTTTATTAATAGGAGGCCATAATCAATACCTCCTCTTTGTTTCCAGGGGATAATATGGCAACACTCAAAATGACGGGAGTGCCTGAAATCTGCTTTAGATAGCTGTATAAATTTCGTGCTATTTTCAAAACTTGGAGAAGATTCGTCTTTTATACGTTAACTGCTTAATATTTCTCAGTATTTTATAATTACTTAATGTTCTATTTTATCATATCATCATCTTAACTACGGTTTTCATTTGAAGAATGGTTTGCAGCAAGTCCATATTCTCTTCCCTGCCACCCCTCTCATTAGTTCGTAGCTCTTCGTGCCTTAGTCATACACCTCTTGCCTCTCCTAATGCATCTTTGACTTTCCTCTTTTATTCTTCCTCATATCATCACAATCACTCATAACCTTCTTTTCTCTACTGTTCTTATTGTCCAAGACCCGCATCCGTAGAAACGTATGCTCCATATAAAAGAATGAATGAATTTCTTTCTTCCGTCTTCCATATGTCTATATACTTTATGTCGTTGGCTGTTGTTTCTTCTGATTGAAAGCTTCTTTTGTCATTCCAATTTTGCTAACTATATTCGTCTTTCTTCATCCATATATATTCATCTTATTACCTAAAAACGGCTTCTTTTCTTTCTTACTTTCTTTCTTCTCCCACTTCTTCCCCTGCGTATTTCTTCGTTGACCTTTGAGGATTATTTTTCCTGACTCGATTGAATAATATTTGGATTTTTAAGGGAACCTAAATAATTTAGTCATTATGAGTTGGATGATCACGACAATAATTTTGAGTACTTGGTACTATTATAAAATAGGTAAATGCATTTTTTATTGATTATGCCTCAAAAGCCGCTAAAATGTAGCATGCAAAATGAGATATTTCCGGGCGAAGAGATAGGGCTTTAAAAAATTTCTTTTAACAAATTTGTTTCCATATTTATGTCCACTATCTGATCCGCATTGAAGAGACCTCATTACAAATGAACCAATAAACGCATAAGTTACTCCATAAAATTGGTACATGTATTGTTTGGTGTTTTTTAGGTTACCTGATATAATTGATGATAAACTTCGTATTTAATGTTCATTATCTCAAGGGCTTACCCGAAATAAAATAATCGATAGGATATTAAAAATATTGATGCAAATATCCAGTATTTTTGTAAATTTTGGTATGGAAGAATCGTTGCTGTTAAGGTAGCGATTTCTCTGCACCTAATTTTATCGTTAATACGGTTCATGGAAAGAAATATTTTAATAAGGTCAACAGTAAATGCCAAACTGAAGGTACTGTAATTCGGAGTTATTTTTATGAATATTGGTATTCAATATTCACCCCAAAGGCTAACTACACCATGGCGAGTATTCATTTGGCGCATCTTATTCTAGAGTACACAAGAATAGAGAATTAAATTGAATAAGTTTGCAGATCAACTAAGCGATATTTCGTCATCATTATTAAATATTCAAATGCATATATTCAAAGCTTGAGTTAGTTCCAAAACCTTTCCCTGGATTATTTTAAGAAAATACTCGATCAAAATTCATCGCGGTTGAGAAAAAATTAGGTTAATTGTGTTCTCTACCGTGGCTATTCACCTGCAGGATTTCAGCTTTTGTGGTGTTCTAGTCTGAAAATATAAATCAAAATCAAAGGCTGATTCTTGAAATCCCACTTGCAAACGTAATTCTTGGAAAATTCATCTCTGCAAACAGTACTTGCTGCATATGAAGGTTATCTGAACCATTTTTTCTTAACCGACCTCTTGAACGCATAGGACTAGTAAAGCCGTATGTCCTGGTGAAGCCCGTGTTCCAAAAAAATACCTTTGCTTTGACATAAATGTGGTAAAATATCAAAAAAAGAGAGTACGCGGTAGTCCTGGATATAGCATTGGAGTATTGACTGGAGGACCCGGGTTCGATTCCCGGGCACCCTCAGCTCCAGCCAAGCTGTGTGATTTTTCGGCTACCAGATATACTTGAGAAACCATAACCGGCACAGCGAAAGGAACTGGCCCTACCTTGATGTTTGAATATCACACGCCGTAGAGTTCAGCACTTCGTTTAAAGTACAGATTACTGTATATTTTATAAAAAAATAGGGCGAATTTTAAATGCGATCACAATTTATTTATCTTTTATTGCGATTGTGTACACATTTTAAAAATATTTCGCAAACAATTATATATAGCATCAATTAAAACTGGGTATTGCATATTGGCGTTTTTCTTGGATATCAATTTAGTGACCTTTTTGCGAGTTAAAAGGACTGGAGTAATTCCTTTGGAGAAGTCTTTCAAAATTATTTAAAGCATGTTTACATTTGGTAGTCTAATATTAAAGGTAGATTTTGAATCGACAAAATAAACAAACCTTCACTTCTTTGCCTTATTTAATGAAACAAAACCAGAAACACAACAGTTAAATGTTCTTCAATTCCACGTACTCTGTCTTCGTTCCGTCCATCATCTCTATCCTTTTTGTCCTTTACCTCGCTTGTCTAACAGCTCCCCTGTGGCATAGTCTTCAGCCTCCCAACTTTGCTCAAAATTCGCTTCATCTATCTTTACTACCCTCTTCGGAATTCTTCCAGCAGCCATATTTCCTCCCCCACCATTTTGACCATATTTTCGTTTGTTTTTCTTTCCGTCCATTTTATTTTTCCCGTCAATCACCACACGGACATCTCCAAAACCTCAATCTACACTCTACCTCATGATGAATGCCTAAGAGACCAAGTTTCCACGCCGTAAAAAACCACGCTCCGTAACAAAGTACGATCCTTTTCTTAACATCCTTACTCAGCATATCTGCCATCGATTCCCCGTCCACCATCATTTGAAAGAGTCTTTGCCTCACTCCAGCCTTCTTTAATGTCTCTACTACTTAGAGCAACTTTATCCCAAGCACTCCAAAGATAGTTAAACTCTTCTACGCGCATTGGTGTTTTTCCTCCCATTTAAAGGTTTAACTTACCTTTCTCCTCTTTTGGAAACCATAAAAAGTTTCCTCTGTTTAAATTGATTCTAATCCCATCAAACTTATTTTCTAATGCTGTATGCAATAATTGTAATCTCTTAGCTGACTGGTAAACTAAGCTTTAAAATTCATAAACCTAACTGATTTCACGAATTCCCTATTAATGTCTGACTCCAGTTCCTTCCATACCCTTTTACGATTTATTCAGAACATAAGTTAAAAGTCACGGGTAATAATGAGCATACCTGTCTTTTACCACTTTCTAATACTGCCTACTCCGACTGTTCATCCACTACATACACCTACACAGTATGATACCTGTACTGAAATTTCCCTACAATCTGGTCATATTTTCTGCAATGGGTATATTAATTCTGCCCAATTACTCAATCGAAAGCCTTACCGCAATCAATGGAAAAAAAATTTATTTCCAGATTTTAATTGATATTACTTTTTCTTAGTAGCCTTTTGACGGTTATGACATTTGACGGACATTCGTAGCTCGAATGTCCGTCGTGTAATGGTTCCATTGAGGGAAAGGGCGCGCCGCGTAGGCGCCGATCAACGGGTGACCGCCTGGTGTATACCAGTCGGAGGAGTCCCTCAGGTGACGAAGGCAATCGAGGCGGCGGTCAAAGGCACGAAGTGCTCTAGGCTGCAGGTCGTGGCCCATGTGGGCACCAACGACGTCACGGACCGTGGATCCGAGGAGGTCCTCCGTTCCCTTAGGGAACTGAACTCCGAGGTGAAGCGCGTCCAGGGCGTCGAGGGGGTTCGGCTGGGACTAACGGTCTGCAGCATCGTTCCGAGGGAGGATCGCGGGTCTCTGGTTTGGAGCCGAGTGGAAGGCATAAACCAGAGACTATCGAGATTCTGCTCGGACATAGGAGCCTCCTTCGTCGACCTGAGACCAACCCTCCGATCTTGCAGGACTCCCCTTAACCGATCTGGGGTCCATTACACGGCGGAAGCGGCGAGTAAGGTGGCGGATAGGATACTCGACCACTGTAGGCCTTTTTTAGGATAAAGGGCAGGTCACTTAGTGGGTCAGTAACATCTGGGGATAGCGCGTATAATATTATTAATAAAAATATTAAAGTCACCGACAACACTGGCAATGATTTAGAAAGAATTGTGACACGCACTTCCCCACAAAGGCGTCCTAAACTACAGTCAGGCACAAATAAGGACGTTATTCAACATCAAAATAACTTAACTATACTTGTTATAAATTGCAGAAGCCTCAAGAACAAATCAGCGGATCTAGAACACATCATCCAAACTCATTCCGCTGATATAGTATTAGGCACAGAGAGTTGGCTGTGCAATGACATAAACGACCAAGAAATTTTCCCAATAGATTTCAAAGTTTACCGACACGATAGAGATACAAGACCCGGAGGAGGGGTTTTCGTGGCAGTTAAAAGTCATTTTGAAAGCAGGCAAGTTTCATTTGAAAATAATAACATAGAAAGTGTTTGGTGCACCTTACTACGGACCAATCAACCCAACATAAATTTATGCTCTTTCTACAGACCTCCAGACTCAGATTTGAAAACACTTCAGACCCTCAACGATCAAATTTACAATTTTACACGTAAATATAACAACAGCATAAACATAATTGGTGGCGACTTTAATCTCCCTGGTATAGATTGGGACAACAATATCGTTAAATCTGGGACCCGCGATCGCGAATCTTGCAATTCCATGATAAAATTGGTTCAAAGAAACTCCCTCCATCAAGCAGTACGCATGCCCACCCGTGGAAAAAACATATTGGATCTATTTCTTACAAACACGCCTGAACGTATTATTAGTGTATCAACTGATGAGGGGTTGAGTGACCATAAAGCAATTAATGTCCACTTGGACATAGAAATAAAAAAGATTGTTAAACCAAAAAGAAAAATTTATAATTACCATAAAGCAGACTTTGAATCTTTTGCCAATCAATTAAACTCTTCACTACCCGAGTTCAAAACCCGCTTAAGTCATGCCAACGTGGAAGAAACTTGGACAGAATTTGTCAATATCATGCAAAAAGGAATCGTAGATTTCATACCTATAAAAAACGTTAAAGCAAATCGCGACCCCAGGTGGTACAATAAAGACGTTAGAAAAGCCCTTCGAAAGCAGAGAATGCTACACTCTAGGGTAAAGAGGGCAGGCGTGAACACATCATCTCCTGAGAATACACAATTATGGGACACATATAGATCCTCTAAAATTGAAACCAAAAAACAATTACGTAGCGCCTTACTGGAATTTAAACGCAAAGTACTTTGCGAGCACTTGGACACTGACCCCAAAGCTTTCTGGTCATATGTTAGGGAAGTAAATGGGAGTAAACAAACCGTGGCTTGCTTAAGGGATTGTAGCAATGTAATTCATACAGACAGCGAGGTTAAAGCTAACATCTTAAATTCATTCTTCCAAAGCGTTTTCTCGAATGATGTTGCCACCGCATATCTCCAAGAAACAATACATACTCCACCCATGGAAAAAATAACAGTGGACCAACAAGGAATTCTAAAATTACTTAATGAGATTAAACCCAACAAATCCCCGGGTCCCGAAAATATACCAGCTAGGGTGATAAAACATTTAGCTCCAAACATTGCCCCGTACCTTGAATTTATATTTAACAAATCCCTCACAGAGTGCAAAGTACCTAAGATTTGGAAAACCGCGCAAATAACGCCTATTTTTAAAAGTGGTGACAGGGAGGATCCCAGTAATTACAGACCTATATCTCTCACTTCTATCTGTTGTAAAATATTAGAGCACATAATTGTCAGTTCAATAATGAGACACCTTGACAACATTAACTTTTTAAGTGACAATCAACACGGATTCAGGAAAACCCGCTCCTGCGAAACCCAATTAGGATTATTTACACATGATTTACTTGTATCTGGTGAGAGAGGTAGGCAAGTGGATGCCATCTTCTTAGATTTTCAAAAGGCATTTGATAAGGTCCCACATGGTAAACTCATTCATAAATTAAAGGTCGCGGGTATAAACAAGGGCGCTATAAGTTGGGTTAAAGATTTTCTTTCAGAGCGGGAACAGAGGGTAGTCCTTGATGGCGCTAGTTCCGACAGCGTTCGAGTCACGTCGGGGGTACCTCAGGGAAGTGTGATCGGGCCGTTACTTTTCTTGATTTTTGTTAACGATTTGAACCGCGAAGTGAAAAGTAACATTAGGATGTTTGCGGATGACACGGTGATCTATCGGGAGATATCTGGGGATGAGGATCGTTTTATTCTAGCGCAGGATTTAGATTGCATTACTAAATGGTGTTCTAACTGGGGATTGACTCTAAATTATAATAAATGTTCAGTGGTAAATTTCTTTAAAAGATCAACGGGATTTGCTTACAAATTAGCTGGAGGTGACCTAGCAGTAGTTGATACGGTAAAATACCTAGGTGTCACATTCACTAAAGACTTAACTTGGGGGACTCACATACGTAAAGTCTGCGGTCAAGCAAATAAAAAATTGGGATTCATTAGACGCATTGTCGGCAAAAGTGACTCAAAGGTCAAGGAACGCTGTTACCACGCTCTTGTAAGGCCTCATTTAGAATACGCATGCAGCGTGTGGGACCCGAGTGAAAAAGGTCTCATTCGGGAAATTGAGAAGGTTCAACGCCGGGCAGCCCGTTTTGTAAAAAATTCCTACGATAAAACGCAAAGCGTTACCGAAATGCTCATGGATTTGGGGTGGGAATCATTAGAAGAGAGACGATTCAATGCAAGACTGAAATTATTAAATAAATTCAGATCCGCATGTTTCAGCACCGAGGTCTCGCAGATTATTCGTACTCCTACATACATTGGTCGCTTGGATCATGCATATAAAATTCGGGAAATAGATGCCAGGACTAGCCGACTCAAGGACTCCTTCTTCCCACGGACAATACGGGATAGCAACTGTAGGATTATAGATAGTAAAAATTCCACTTGCCGCCCTCAGTGTCTAAAAAATAATTAGTTCTACTTAAATGCATGCTCCTCCACTAACCTTATGTGTTTTGTTATAATAACCCATTCTTTCCGCATGATATCATTCGTGTTCTGTTCATCTGTTTTTGAGTGTCCCTTTCAGTCCCTCTTCCCTCCCGGCGTGGGGAAATTCCTGCTACCTGCAACGTTGGTCGAATTCCCTTCCTTTTACTGTCTCTTTGGGGGGTTGAGTGTTTTGTGGTGCATTTTCATGTGGTAGTGATGTTTCAAATTCTTGCTTGTTGTGTCCTGGCTTGCGTGTTTTAGGATGGCTTTGGTGCTGTATCCTGGGGTGCAGTTTTTTGTTGTTTTGCGGTGTATGTGTTTGCATGAGTATTGGATGGAGGGAGTTTTGCATGAGTGTGTGCGCTGCTGGGGTGTAATTTTCCGTGTTGTTTTTTGCATGTGGTATTTTTCGTTTTTACGGTTGGTGACCTAACACCCCCCGCCACACGCCCTTGCGGCGGCTTGCGGGGTATTATGTAGATGTAGATGTAGATGTACAGGTTTTTTGCCGAGTAATGTTATCACCTGCCAAAGTTACGATGGCTAACTCAGTTGATTAACGCCCTGAGGACGACGACGGAGTTAGCCATCGCAGCGTCCGTGACAGACAATGGAGGAACGTAAACTGTGCGGGATTAGTTTTGCCATCCTCATTGCCAAAGAAGAATCGATAAAACACAGAATTAGCCTAAGCCAGTTAAAATAGGGTTGGAATATTAGAACAGTGTTAAGAATAGGAACATAGAAAATCGAAAGATTTAAAGTTTAAGAAAAAATACCGATATTTTAATTGACACACAGGATGAAATTGAAGAGTAGTTGGAAGTGAAAATTATAGAGTGGTAGAGAGTGGATTGGAAGAAAGCTAGACAAGAATTTTAAAGAAAAAAAAGCCAGTAAGAAGCGTAGCAAATGTAACCCCGGTGAATGATAGAATGTTTTATGTAGAAGTGAAAGCTGAACCAAAACCGTGGTCATAATTCAGTGTTGCATACTAATAAGTAATATGGATGGGGATAAATATAGCAGTAGTTTTGAGGGGAGGCGACCGACAGCTGAGGTCATTTGCGCCATAGGGGATGGACAGGAAAGGATGAAGGGTGGAGAGAAACCCGGCGTCGGCATTTGCCTACTCTTTACGAAAGGTGCCAAGGGGTCCGCAGTTTAACGTCCCATCCGACGGACGGCGTACTCACTCAAAATGCCCTCCACAAAGCACCTGAAGTAGGGATCGAGATACCTCTGAAAAATATTCAACACCGCCGGGATTTGAACCCGCGCCCTCAGGGTGGGAAGCCAGTACGTTAGCCCCCGCACCATCTCGATCCCCGGGAATAAATATACATAGTATACAATCGTTGAAAGAAATATTTAGGGATATTACCCAGAGGATTCATTTTATAACTATGTGGGATTAGAACACCATTTCGAGAGTGAGGAAAGATGGGAGTGAAGTAGTTATTGGTGTGGGCACAAAATAAGTCCGCGGGCAGAAAACAACAGAGTTCTGCAGGAGACATGATTAGCTCATAAAAAACACTTGATTTAAACACCATAAAAGTTGTAGTTATGCATGGAGAATTACATTAATAATTAGAAAGAGAATTCCAAAAAGAATTATCAAACAGACTAAAATATGGCTAGGAACTGATTCAGGAACTGCTGTAATAATTCCCAAGGTTTCTCAGTAGCGGATGTGGATTCAGATCAAAATTTAGTACTTATGTAGCATAGCCTTAAGTTGAAAGGGAAAAAACCAAGAAGACAGAATAGGAAATGGAATGCAGAAAATGGTAATTGGATCATCTCCACAAAGAAAATTCAAACATGAAAAACTATAGGACCAGTAAACTTAAACAGTGCAAGGAAACCATGGATTTCAGATGAGATGATTAGCAAGTCTGACAAGCAGTAAAAAGTGAATAATGTAGAAACGCAATTAGACATACGCAGGAAAATAAACTCAAGTAAAAACTACCTGAGGAAACTAAAAGGACAAAAGAAACGAGGAAACAGTCACAGAATTTAGAAGGAACGTGGAAACGAGAAAAGTCGGAGGTATGGCTGCCCTTTACACCATTTTCAGGAAGTTAGGAGGAGAAATCCGTGCACATCATTAATGATTAGGCGGATTATTAACTAAGTCAAGAAAAGTATAATGGAATTGTGAAGAATAAAAAAGTGGTATATTTGAGAAAGATTTTGACAGCAAGGTGATGATGACGGTAGCTTAGGTTCATGCTTAATTCATTGCAAAATAGAAAGGTATTAATCAACTGAAATCAAATACGGCCGTAGAGGCAAAAACATTCCCTCGGAATTCTTTAGCGTCTACAAAAACGTGAATGAAGTGGTTTTAGGTAATAATATCAAGGTTTAAGAAATAATAGGAGGTTTAAATAATAAGAGATCAATTGATTAATCAGTGGATGCACAATTTGATTTCAGGAATAGGTGAAGTGCTCGTCAAGTCATAGCAGTAATGAGGTCACGATAAATAATGGAACAATGATTACTTAAGGGATGATCAGTTTGTGTTTAGGAAAGAAGAGACGCAAGGACTCCTTCTTCCCATCTACATCTACATAATACCCCGCAAGCCGCCGCAAGGGCGTGTGGCGGGGGGTGCTAGGTCACCAACCGTAAAAAAGAAAAATACCACATGCAAAAAAAAAAAAAAACAACACGGAAAATTACACCAACAGCAGCGCACACACTCATGCAAAAATCCCTTCATCCAATACTCATGCAAACACATAAACCGCAAAACAACTAAAAAACTGCACCCCATGATGCAGCACGAAAGACATCCTACAACACGGAAGCCAGGACACAACAAGCAAGAAATTGAAACACCACATGAAAATGCACCACGAAACACTCTGCCCCCAAAGAGTCTTTAAAAGGCAGGGAATGCGACCCAACGTTGCAGGTAGCAGGAATTTCCCCCCGCGGAGAGGCACGAGGGATTGAAAGGGAAACTTAAAAACAGATGAACAGAACATGAATGAGGTCATTCGGGAAGAATGTGTTATTATAACAAAACACATAAGGTTAGTGGAAGAGCATGCATTTAAATACAACTAATTATTTTTTAGACGCTGAGGGTGGCAAGTGGAATTTTTGCTATCTATAACCCTGCAGTTGCTATCCCGTATTGTCCGTGGGAAGAAGGAGTCCTTGAGTCGGCTAGTTCTGGCATCTATTTCCCGAATTTTATATGCATGATCCAAGCGACTAATGTAAGTAGGAGTACGAATAATTTGCGAGACCTCGGTGCTGAAACATGCGGATCTAAATTTATTTAATAATTTCAATCTTGCATTGAATCGTCTCTCAGCCAATGATTCCCACCCCAAATCCATGAGCATTTCGGTGACGCTTTGCGTTTTATCGTAGGAATTTTTTACAAAACGGGCTGCCCGGCGTTGAACCTTCTCAATTTCCCGAATGAGACCTTTTTCACTCGGATCCCACACGCTGCATGCGTATTCTAAATGAGGCCTTACAAGAGTGTGGTTACAACGTTCCTTGACCTTCGAGTCACTTTTGCCGACAATGCGTCTAATGAATCCCAATTTTTTATACGCTTGACCGCAGACTTTACGTATGTGAGTCCCCCAAGTTAAGTCTTTGGTGAATGTGACACCTAGGTATTTTACCGTATCAACTACTGCTAGGTCACCTCCAGCTAATTTGTAAGCAAATCCCGTTGATCTTTTAAAGAAATTTACCACTGAACATTTATTATAATTTAGAGTCAATCCCCAGTTAGAACACCATTTAGTAATGCAATCTAAATCCTGCTCTAGAATAAAACGATCCTCATCCTCAGATATCTCCCGATAGATCACCGTGTCATCCGCGAACATCCTAATTTTACTTTTCACTTCGCGGTTCAAATCGTTAACAAAAATCAAGAAAAGTAACGGCCCGATCACACTTCCCTGAGGTACCCCCGACGTGACTCGAACGCTGTCGGAACTAGCGCCATCAAGGACTACCCTCTGTTCCCGCTCTGAAAGAAAATCTTTAACCCAACTTATAGCGCCCTTGTTTATACCCGCGACCTTTAATTTATGAATGAGTTTACCATGTGGGACCTTATCAAATGCCCTTTGAAAATCTAAGAAGATGGCATCCACTTGCCTACCTCTCTCACCAGATACAAGTAAATCATGTGTAAATAATCCTAATTGGGTTTCGCAGGAACGGGTTTTCCTGAATCCGTGTTGATTGTCACTTAAAAAGTTAATATTGTCAAGGTGTCTCATTATTGAACTGACAATTATGTGCTCTAAGATTTTACAACAGATAGAAGTGAGAGATATAGGTCTGTAATTACTGGGATCCTCCCTGTCACCACTTTTAAAAATAGGCGTTATTTGCGCGGTTTTCCAAATCTTAGGTACTTTGCACTCTGTGAGGGATTTGTTAAATATAAATTCAAGGTACGGGGCAATGTTTGGAGCTAAATGTTTTATCACCCTAGCTGGTATATTTTCGGGACCCGGGGATTTGTTGGGTTTAATCTCATTAAGTAATTTTAGAATTCCTTGTTGGTCCACTGTTATTTTTTCCATGGGTGGAGTATGTATTGTTTCTTGGAGATATGCGGTGGCAACATCATTCGAGAAAACGCTTTGGAAGAATGAATTTAAGATGTTAGCTTTAACCTCGCTGTCTGTATGAATTACATTGCTACAATCCCTTAAGCAAGCCACGGTTTGTTTACTCCCATTTACTTCCCTAACATATGACCAGAGAGCTTTGGGGTCAGTGTCCAAGTGCTCGCAAAGTACTTTGTGTTTAAATTCCAGTAAGGCGCTACGTAATTGTTTTTTGGTTTCAATTTTAGAGGATCTATATGTGTCCCATAATTGTGTATTCTCAGGAGATGATGTGTTCACGCCTGCCCTCTTTACCCTAGAGTGTAGCATTCTCTGCTTTCGAAGGGCTTTTCTAACGTCTCTATTGTACCACCTGGGGTCGCGATTTGCTTTAACGTATTTTATAGGTATGAAATCTACGATTCCTTTTTGCATGATATTGACAAATTCTGTCCAAGTTTCTTCCACGTTGGCATGACTTAAGCGGGTTTTGAACTCGGGTAGTGAAGAGTTTAATTGATTGGCAAAAGATTCAAAGTCTGCTTTATGGTAATTATAAATTTTTCTTTTTGGTTTAACAATCTTTTTTATTGCTATGTCCAAATGGACATTAATTGCTTTATGGTCACTCAAGCCCTCATCAGTTGATACACTAATAATACGTTCCGGCGTGTTTGTAAGAAATAGATCCAATATGTTTTTTCCACGGGTGGGCATGCGTACTGCTTGATGGAGGGAGTTTCTTTGAACCAATTTTATCATGGAATTGCAAGATTCGCGATCGCGGGTCCCAGATTTAACGATATTGCTGTCCCAATCTATACCAGGGAGGTTAAAGTCGCCACCAATTATGTTTATGCTGTTATTATATTTACGTGTAAACTTGTGAATTTGATCGTTGAGGGTGTGAAGTGTTTTCAAATCTGAGTCTGGAGGTCTGTAGAAAGAGCATAAATTTATGTTGGGTTGATTGGTCCGTAGTAAGGTGCACCAAACACTTTCTATGTTATTATTTTCAAATGAAACTTGCCTGCTTTCAAAATGACTTTTAACTGCCACGAAAACCCCTCCTCCGGGTCTTGTATCTCTATCGTGTCGGTAAACTTTGAAATCTATTGGGAAAATTTCTTGGTCATTAATATCATTGCACAGCCAACTCTCTGTGCCTAATACTATATCAGCGGAATGATTTTGGATTATGTGTTCTAGATCCGCTGATTTGTTCTTGAGGCTTCTGCAATTTATAACAAGTATAGTTAAATTATTTTGATGTTGAATAACGTCCTTATTAGTGTCTGACTGTAATTTAGGACGCCTTTGTGGGGAAGTGCGTGTCACATGTCTTTCTAAATCATTGCCAGTGTTGTCAATGACTTTTATATTTTTATTAATAATATTATACGCGCTATCCCCAGATGTTATTGACCCACTAAGTGACCTGCTCTCTATCCTAAAAAAGACCTACAGTGGTCGAGTATCCTATCCGCCACCTTACTCGCCGCTTCCGCCGTGTAATGGACCCCAGATCGGTTAAGGGGAGTCCTGCAAGATCGGAGGGTTGGTCTGAGGTCGACGAAGGAGGCTCCTATGTCCGAGCAGAATCTCGATAGTCTCTGGTTTATGCCTTCCACTCGGCTCCAAACCAGAGACCCGCGATCCTCCCTCGGAACGATGCTGCAGACCGTTAGTCCCAGCCGAACCCCCTCGACGCCCTGGACGCGCTTCACCTCGGAGCTCAGTTCCCTAAGGGAACGGAGGACCTCCTCGGATCCACGGTCCGTGACGTCGTTGGTGCCCACATGGGCCACGACCTGCAGCCTAGAGCACTTCGTGCCTTTGACCGCCGCCTCGATCGCCTTCGTCACCTGAGGGACTCCTCCGCCTGGTATACACCAGGCGGTCACCCGTTGATCGGCGCCTACGCGGCGCGCCCTCTCCCTCAATGGGACCATTACACGACGGACATTCGAGCTACCTATTACTACAATTCCCTCCCTTCCCGTTCCCTGACGTCTTACCCTAGGCAGTGCCCTCGGAGTAGGGGTAGGGGCTGCAGGTACGGTGGTGCTGTCATCCGACAACACCTGGTACCTGTTGGAGACGGGGATGGTATCTGCCTCCGCAGAGTCCAATCCACGCCGCAGCGTTACCTTCCCCTTGCCCCGAGAGACAACCCTCCAATCGTCTGACCTACGGACGTGAGACACTCCCTCGTTGGGAGATGGGACACGGGGTAGGTCTCTAATCGCCCAGCCACGTGTAGCATTCGGACGAATCCGTGCACCCATATGGGCGTGGCGGGTTTTCGTATTCCCACCCCGAGCACCATCTCTCCTGAGGGGAGTCCTCCGGCCAGCGATCACCGATCGAAGCTCCCGCACCATTCTCTCCAGCATGACAATACGGGCCCTTAAAGCCGCGCATTCGCCAGTGCCTTCGAGCATGGCAACAGGGGACCTAGATGAAGCCATCCTAATTAAACTACTGAATTCCCAATAAAAGCTAACCTGTATACACTATGCTAAAATTTCTAAGAGGGGTTAGTTAAATTTAGCTCAATCAATAAGTTACGCTTTGTAAGTAAGTAAAGAAAGGAAGGAAAAAAGATGGTAAAGAAAATAAAACACTCACCGATAACCAATTAGATTCGACGGACAAAAACCACCGCAAGCCACTAAGAGTACCCACAAGGAATACCACCAAACTATTAAAAACTAATAACAAACAGCACAAAAACTAAATAAACTAACTATTTCACAAAATTAAAGCTAACACTAAACTACACTTCACTAGGGAAGAACAAACACAGAAGTAACAGCAGGCACGCAGGTAGTCTCAGGTAGGGTCGAACCGGTTCTAGGGAGCGAGCTCGAGCACGTCTGTTGTCGGCAGAAGCCAGGCAGAGAATGACAAACATTTCACCGCAATCGTGCGCCCAATCTTAGACTCTGGAGCACTCATTCTTACACCATCGGATAAGGCATTGGTAAGCAACAAAAATTATATATCCCAAAAAAATATGATGGTCCCATGTAGCGAAAATGAGTTCTGTCAACTGTGAAACTCGGCCCAATTGGTGGCATGTTATATATTATTCATGCGAGCGTGGAAAGAAGGGAGTGGGGTGAAAAGAATATCGTAGGCTAGAAAGAGCAACAAATGCAGAAGTACGTCATAGAGTGGGCAGAAGGAGAAGCGTATTGAGGGCACAAATGAAGAAGAGGGAAACTGATTGGATACATCCCAAAGTATGGCATTATAACGAAGATTATTTTTCAAGATGAAATGAAAAATTAAACAGGAAGACCTGGGATGAGCATATGTGAAATCATGCAAAATGAATCGAAAGTTTTCGCTGCAAGTTTCTATTGAGGAATAAAGAGATTATTACTAAGGACAGTTTAGAGAAATGCTAAAAACCTGAAATCAATTGATAACCCATGAATATGTTAATGAGGTATCATACACAGTAAAATGTGGCTCTGAAGATCTAAAGTACTGACCTTCTGAAGCATACGTATTTCGGCAAGTGTCTGTGCAGTAACCTACGAGCATTTTATGCATTTGTGCATTACTTTTTAGCCTACCCTCATAAAAACAGTTGTGCCGAAACTTTTGAATTTTTAATTATACTGTCTACATCTACATCTACTTAATACCCAGTAAGCCACCGCAAGGGCGTGTGGTGAGGGGGGGGGGTTTAGGACACCACCCGTAATTTAGAAAAGAAAAAGAAAAAAAAACCGCATGCAATAACCACAAAATCACATATCCACAAAAAAAAACATGACATCCATTAATGCATGAACACTTACACCCCACACACATGCAAACACTCAATCTACATCTTACATACACATGCACCTGAAAGTATACCTACAGCTTTGCAGTGTTTAACTTTGCTCCGACTTGTAAATTCAATGTTTTTAATATTTCTAAAGTAACTTCGGTTTCTTACTATTATGATTTGTGATTGTTCGGGGAAAGAATGAGTATTTGTACCTATCTGTCCTAGAATCTATCTCCCTTAGTTTATCTTTATGGTCTGATCTACCTAAGTAGTGTGGGGCTATTATAATTCCTTCAGTGTCATAGGTAAACTCGTTTGTTCTGAACCTGCCTAAAAGTCTAAGCCTCGCTTGTTCTCTCCGCACTTCAAGTGGTTCCCAGCCTAAATCCCCTAAGAGACCTGTCACACTTGTGTTCTTGTCATAACAACTTTTAACGAATCTAGCGGATTTTCTCTGGACTTTATTTAATTCTTTTTGCCAAATTTTCTCCCACGGATCCCAAATACTTGCGGCATATTCCAAATGCGGTCTAACGTGAGCAAAATAACTGTCTTGATGTTTAACGATGAATTTACCCACCTTATAGTTGATGGTAATCTTCAAGAAAATATTATTGTATTAGAATTCAAGCCAGATATACAGCGTATCTTTTTAATTCGAAATTATTGAGTGAAATTTTCGAGAATGGGATAATTCAATGTTTTCTCCATAAACACACTAAGGCATTTTGCGTAGCAATTTTTAACAAGAAAGACATTCCATCACAATGATTCTGAACTTAAGCATAATGAAAAGGTAATATTATCCTGTCACTAGCAAAATAAAGGAATTCAATGTAACCCCCCTAATTTCGTAACAAGGTGAACAAAGAAAATTCTCTGTTTTGGAGCTATGTACAATAATTCCCGTTTACTGGTGTTTTAAGGGAATATCAGAGTACAGAGAAAGCAAGAAGAGGGTTATTTGGCCTCTAATAGCTACTTACTTCATTCTTCAATAAAAAGAACTCATGAGGTTATAGCAAGAAAACGCTCAATATTTTCGAAACTTAGCGAAACCTGCTAGACTTCCCGTCCACGAGAAGACTTCAGTGCAATAGTCTTGAGCAGCTTTTTTGATGTCTTCGCTGTGTTGTTTTTGGGGAAGGCGATCGCAATAATAAATCGTTTATAGAGTCAGCCACGCCAATAACCGTTTTCCCTGTGAGAGTAAGTTCATAGCTTTTTTCCAAGCTGTTTTTGCACAAGTCTCTGCAATAAGTTTTGCAAGAAAGCATTCCCGATTCGAGATATATTCTCTTTCAACAGCCGTTTTTCTCAAACCGTTTACTAATTATTTACTCTTTAACTTTTAATCCACCGTCAAAACTTATTATGGATTGGGACCTGTTGATCTGTAGTCGATTTCTATACTTTTGTACCATAAACTTGGAAATTGGATTTGCCTTGTGAAAGAATGTTTTCAGATAATACACATAGAATGTATCCATAATTATGGCATAAGCAATTCATAACTGGTATCAGGACCTACTCGTCGAAGAACGTTTTTGTGTCCCTAGTGATAATGACTGGAAGGTAGGCATTTGACTGTGTAACCTTTTTTGAGATCATTCATATGTTTATTTATTTCATACCCTCAAGAAAGACTTTCGGTTTTATCATTACCCGCGCTTCTTCAATCGGTGTGCTCCTCCACAGCGACACATTTCAGTTTCATTTTTATGTCCTCATTTAATATTCCATAGTTCCCGGTGCCCCATGCATCCCTGCGCGCTCCAACGATCTCCCGGGCAGGAATCATCCGGCTTCGCATTCCTACGACCGCCTCCTCTTCCTAACTTGCCTCCTCTCCCACTCTTCACTTCCCGCTCCACACTTCCTACCGCGGTCGCTTCTGTTTCAAAACTGACGTGCCATTTTTGTTTCTGTATTTTAAATTTTTCATCACAGCCCTGTTTTATTAGACCGCACGTCGCGTGGATCATCCCTTTTCTGAGTTTTTTTCTGGGTTTTTTCCTTCATTCCCCAGTGGATCGAGCTTCCTTACTTTCATTTTAATATGATGACTTGTTTTTTCCTTGTGCTGCTTATGCCCCTTTTTCATTTTTTATGTACATTTTACGTAGATCGACTTCGGGATTATTCAAGTTGAATTTTTTTATTCCCTCATGAATCATACATTTATACTTAGCGCGTAACGTGCTGGCGTTTAGGCCAAATGGTCGCGGGTTCGAACCCTACGTTAGTGTGTATCGAAGTTGTGTTAGCGCCTTTCACTTGAACTTTCACGAATATAATGCTGTTTTGAGCCCAGCTACGACGGGGTGGATGAAGCGTGGAGGGAGGTAGTATATGAAAAACTGTTAGGGATAGGCGATAAAACTCGGGAGGTGTTTGAGGCTGCCCGAGGGGGAATGAGACGCGGAAACCGCGACCATTCAGAATGTTAATACAGGGCGAGGTAGCGAGGGGATGGAGCAATAGCTTGACAGTGATGTGGAGCGGCTTGCAGGATAACAGTTCATTGACTTGGGTTCATATGAATTTACGTAAAAATTCACCCATGACAACATATTTTCCCATGAACAGGGATTTGACCCTTTCATGTTAGAACTAGAAATCTAAAATTAGGATAATTTTGTTTAAAGCGAGTCACATTCTAGTTTAAATCCACCAAAAGAAAAAAGTTCAAGTACCCTGGACTCGAATCATTTTCAATTCCATACAGTCTGAAATTTGACTGTTTTATTAATATGTGAGAATGTTTTAGTGTATCGCTAAATGTTTCCTCCTTCTTTGTGATAAAATTCAAAAATCAATGTTTTTCTTCTCGGATTTCTATAAATACATATATTTGTAATAAACAGTTGCCTTTATAAGTCAACCAACAAAACCGACAACAATGTGGCTCGTGTTTGAAAATGCTTGGACTCTGAGCGTCGATTGAGTATCAAGATGGTTGCCAATGAACTGAACTTGTCGTCTACCGTTGTGTTTCGCATTGATACTGAAGATTTAGCGATGAGGAAAGTGTGCGCCAAGCTCGTGCACAAGGTGTTTGCCACAACACTCTACGAGTCCACGAGTTCTTGGCTAAACACCAGGTGTCAACGCTTTCCCATCTACATCTACATCTACATAATACCCCGCAAGCCGCCGCAAGGGCGTGTGGCGGGGGGTGTTAGGTCACCAACCGTAAAAACGAAAAATACCACATGCAAAAAACAACACGGAAAATTACACCCCAGCAGCGCACACACTCATGCAAAACTCCCTCCATCCAATACTCATGCAAACACATACACCGCAAAACAACAAAAAACTGCACCCCAGGATACAGCACGAAAGCCATCCTAAAACACGCAAGCCAGGACACAACAAGCAAGAATGTGAAACATCACTACCACATGAAAATGCACCACAAAACACTCAACCCCCCAAAGAGACAGTAAAAGGAAGGGAATTCGACCCAACGTTGCAGGTAGCAGGAATTTCCCCCCGCCGGGAGGGAAGAGGGACTGAAAGGGAAACTTAAAAACAGATGAACAGAACACGAATGATATCATGCGGAAAGAATGGGTTATTATAACAAAACACATAAGGTTAGTGGAGGAGCATGCATTTAAGTAGAACTAATTATTTTTTAGACACTGAGGGTGGCAAGTGGAATTTTTACTATCTATAATCCTACAGTTGCTATCCCGTATTGTCCGTGGGAAGAAGGAGTCCTTGAGTCGGCTAGTCCTGGCATCTATTTCCCGAATTTTATATGCATGATCCAAGCGACCAATGTATGTAGGAGTACGAATAATCTGCGAGACCTCGGTGCTGAAACATGCGGATCTGAATTTATTTAATAATTTCAGTCTTGCATTGAATCGTCTCTCTTCTAATGATTCCCACCCCAAATCCATGAGCATTTCGGTAACGCTTTGCGTTTTATCGTAGGAATTTTTTACAAAACGGGCTGCCCGGCGTTGAACCTTCTCAATTTCCCGAATGAGACCTTTTTCACTCGGGTCCCACACGCTGCATGCGTATTCTAAATGAGGCCTTACAAGAGCGTGGTAACAGCGTTCCTTGACCTTTGAGTCACTTTTGCCGACAATGCGTCTAATGAATCCCAATTTTTTATTTGCTTGACCGCAGACTTTACGTATGTGAGTCCCCCAAGTTAAGTCTTTAGTGAATGTGACACCTAGGTATTTTACCGTATCAACTACTGCTAGGTCACCTCCAGCTAATTTGTAAGCAAATCCCGTTGATCTTTTAAAGAAATTTACCACTGAACATTTATTATAATTTAGAGTCAATCCCCAGTTAGAACACCATTTAGTAATGCAATCTAAATCCTGCGCTAGAATAAAACGATCCTCATCCCCAGATATCTCCCGATAGATCACCGTGTCATCCGCAAACATCCTAATGTTACTTTTCACTTCGCGGTTCAAATCGTTAACAAAAATCAAGAAAAGTAACGGCCCGATCACACTTCCCTGAGGTACCCCCGACGTGACTCGAACGCTGTCGGAACTAGCGCCATCAAGGACTACCCTCTGTTCCCGCTCTGAAAGAAAATCTTTAACCCAACTTATAGCGCCCTTGTTTATACCCGCGACCTTTAATTTATGAATGAGTTTACCATGTGGGACCTTATCAAATGCCTTTTGAAAATCTAAGAAGATGGCATCCACTTGCCTACCTCTCTCACCAGATACAAGTAAATCATGTGTAAATAATCCTAATTGGGTTTCGCAGGAGCGGGTTTTCCTGAATCCGTGTTGATTGTCACTTAAAAAGTTAATGTTGTCAAGGTGTCTCATTATTGAACTGACAATTATGTGCTCTAATATTTTACAACAGATAGAAGTGAGAGATATAGGTCTGTAATTACTGGGATCCTCCCTGTCACCACTTTTAAAAATAGGCGTTATTTGCGCGGTTTTCCAAATCTTAGGTACTTTGCACTCTGTGAGGGATTTGTTAAATATAAATTCAAGGTACGGGGCAATGTTTGGAGCTAAATGTTTTATCACCCTAGCTGGTATATTTTCGGGACCCGGGGATTTGTTGGGTTTAATCTCATTAAGTAATTTTAGAATTCCTTGTTGGTCCACTGTTATTTTTTCCATGGGTGGAGTATGTATTGTTTCTTGGAGATATGCGGTGGCAACATCATTCGAGAAAACGCTTTGGAAGAATGAATTTAAGATGTTAGCTTTAACCTCGCTGTCTGTATGAATTACATTGCTACAATCCCTTAAGCAAGCCACGGTTTGTTTACTCCCATTTACTTCCCTAACATATGACCAGAAAGCTTTGGGGTCAGTGTCCAAGTGCTCGCAAAGTACTTTGCGTTTAAATTCCAGTAAGGCGCTACGTAATTGTTTTTTGGTTTCAATTTTAGAGGATCTATATGTGTCCCATAATTGTGTATTCTCAGGAGATGATGTGTTCACGCCTGCCCTCTTTACCCTAGAGTGTAGCATTCTCTGCTTTCGAAGGGCTTTTCTAACGTCTTTATTGTACCACCTGGGGTCGCGATTTGCTTTAACGTTTTTTATAGGTATGAAATCTACGATTCCTTTTTGCATGATATTGACAAATTCTGTCCAAGTTTCTTCCACGTTGGCATGACTTAAGCGGGTTTTGAACTCGGGTAGTGAAGAGTTTAATTGATTGGCAAAAGATTCAAAGTCTGCTTTATGGTAATTATAAATTTTTCTTTTTGGTTTAACAATCTTTTTTATTGCTATGTCCAAATGGACATTAATTGCTTTATGGTCACTCAAGCCCTCATCAGTTGATACACTAATAATACGTTCCGGCGTGTTTGTAAGAAATAGATCCAATATGTTTTTTCCACGGGTGGGCATGCGTACTGCTTGATGGAGGGAGTTTCTTTGAACCAATTTTATCATGGAATTGCAAGATTCGCGATCGCGGGTCCCAGATTTAACGATATTGCTGTCCCAATCTATACCAGGGAGGTTAAAGTCGCCACCAATTATGTTTATGCTGTTATTATATTTACGTGTAAACTTGTGAATTTGATCGTTGAGGGTGTGAAGTGTTTTCAAATCTGAGTCTGGAGGTCTGTAGAAAGAGCATAAATTTATGTTGGGTTGATTGGTCCGTAGTAAGGTGCACCAAACACTTTCTATGTTATTATTTTCAAATGAAACTTGCCTGCTTTCAAAATGACTTTTAACTGCCACGAAAACCCCTCCTCCGGGTCTTGTATCTCTATCGTGTCGGTAAACTTTGAAATCTATTGGGAAAATTTCTTGGTCATTAATATCATTGCACAGCCAACTCTCTGTGCCTAATACTATATCAGCGGAATGATTTTGGATTATGTGTTCTAGATCCGCTGATTTGTTCTTGAGGCTTCTGCAATTTATAACAAGTATAGTTAAATTATTTTGATGTTGAATAACGTCCTTATTAGTGTCTGACTGTAATTTAGGACGCCTTTGTGGGGAAGTGCGTGTCACATGTCTTTCTAAATCATTGCCAGTGTTGTCAATGACTTTTATATTTTTATTAATAATATTATACGCGCTATCCCCAGATGTTATTGACCCACTAAGTGACCTGCTCTCTATCCTAAAAAAGGCCTACAGTGGTCGAGTATCCTATCCGCTACCTTACTCGCCGCTTCCGCCGTGTAATGGACCCCAGATTGGTTAAGGGGAGTCCTGCAAGATCGGAGGGTTGGTCTGAGGTCGACGAAGGAGGCTCCTATGTCCGAGCAGAATCTCGATAGTCTCTGGTTTATGCCTTCCACTCGGCTCCAAACCAGAGACCCGCGATCCTCCCTCGGAACGATGCTGCAGACCGTTAGTCCCAGCCGAACCCCCTCGACGCCCTGGACGCGCTTCACCTCGGAGCTCAGTTCCCTAAGGGAACGGAGGACCTCCTCGGATCCACGGTCCGTGACGTCGTTGGTGCCCACATGGGCCACGACCTGCAGCCTAGAGCACTTCGTGCCTTTGACCGCCGCCTCGATCGCCTTCGTCACCTGAGGGACTCCTCCGCCTGGTATACACCAGGCGGTCACCCGTTGATCGGCGCCTACGCGGCGCGCCCTCTCCCTCAATGGGACCATTACACGACGGACATTCGAGCTACCTATTACTACAATTCCCTCCCTTCCCGTTCCCTGACGTCTTACCCTAGGCAGTGCCCTCGGAGTAGGGGTAGGGGCTGCAGGTACGGTGGTGCTGTCATCCGACAACACCTGGTACCTGTTGGAGACGGGGATGGTATCTGCCTCCGCAGAGTCCAATCCACGCCGCAGCGTTACCTTCCCCTTGCCCCGAGAGACAACCCTCCAATCGTCTGACCTACGGACGTGAGACACTCCCTCGTTGGGAGATGGGACACGGGGTAGGTCTCTAATCGCCCAGCCACGTGTAGCATTCGGACGAATCCGTGCACCCATATGGGCGTGGCGGGTTTTCGTATTCCCACCCCGAGCACCATCTCTCCTGAGGGGAGTCCTCCGGCCAGCGATCACCGATCGAAGCTCCCGCACCATTCTCTCCAGCATGACAATACGGGCCCTTAAAGCCGCGCATTCGCCAGTGCCTTCGAGCATGGCAACAGGGGACCTAGATGAAGCCATCCTAATTAAACTACTGAGTTCCCAATAAAAGCTAACCTGTATACACTATGCTAAAATTTCTAAGAGGGGTTAGTTAAATTTAGCTCAATCAATAAGTTACGCTTTGTAAGTAAGTAAAGAAAGGAAAGAAAAAAGATGGTAAAGAAAATAAAACACTCACCGATAACCAATTAGATTCGACGGACAAAAACCACCGCAAGCCACTAAGAGTACCCACAAGGAATACCACCAAACTATTAAAAACTAATAACAAACAGCACAAAAACTAAATAAACTAACTATTTCACAAAATTAAAGCTAACACTAAACTACACTTCACTAGGGAAGAACAAACACAGAAGTAACAGCAGGCACGCAGGTAGTCTCAGGTAGGGTCGAACCGGTTCTAGGGAGCGAGCTCGAGCACGTCTGTTCTCGGCAGAAGCCAGGCAGTGAATGATTTTTTCCCATCCCACTATAGTCAGTCCTGACGTCGCCCCAGCAGACTTGTCTTTTGTCCCTCGGATTAAGGCAGCCCTGGAAAGAAACCCGTTTTTTGTCCATAGAAGAGATTCAATCAGCCATGACGAAGGCCTTGCGAGAGGTCCCCGTAGACGCCTTCCAGGGCGGGTACCGGTCATGGCAGAGTCGCTGGAAAAAATGCGTAAAGGCCCAAGGAGAGTTCTTTGAAGAATTTTAAGTGTTTCCGCAAATCTGTTCAATAAATTACTTTTCAAAAATAATTCCATACTTTTGGAACGCACCCTTGTAGTTTCTTCAACTCTAATTGGTGACCTTTGTGAATAAATCAGGTTTTTTTATGACTAGGCAATATACCACTTTTCCAATATCGCTTTGGGGTTGACAGTTTTAATGCACATACAGGACTGGTATTGTGAGCATAAAGGGAAGGATGTACCACTACGTAATCTACATCTACATCTACTTAATACGTAGCACTGGAACGTAATACTGGAACGTAGAAACATTCTTACTAGATATAAAGAACACTACAAATACAATAAACCCGATAAATTCAGTGTGGCACAACATTTAATTGAAACAGGACACCACATGACAAAAGACAATCTAAATCTTCTAAAACAAATGGCAAATAATTTACTTGATGCTTATGAGGGCATTTTGATTTTCAAAGACAGAAGAAATCTCTTAAACAGCAACACAGGACCCATTTTCTATTCCTCGTTATTCTCCCTATTAAATTTGATATAGCTTCTTTGTTTATTATGAATCTACGGTCTCTTCAACGTTTGTGCCTCTCATCCCTTCACTTCCCCCTTTTCCCAAACGGTCGATTTCCCGATTGTGAGGTATTCCCTTCATTCTCTGTAACTTTTTTTCCCTCCCCCTTCCTCAACCGTTGGTTCACTTCTCCCACCCCCACAAACGTACTCTCAACGTTTGTGCTGAGCTTCCCCTTCACTTCTCTCCTTCCCCCTCTTTACCAACGGTCACTTTCTCGATCGTGCAGCTTAACCTTCCCCTCACAACATACCCAATCTTCTCAAACTCCTCAACTGTCAGTTCAGTCCTCTGCATTGTCGGGTTTCACCGCGTTGTTGTTTGATTCAGACAGCAGTTTCGCCGAAGTTGCATTCGGCGTCTTCAGGTCGAAGATGAGGGACTCGGAATTTTGCCACCCTTATATAGGTGGTCTCTTCTAGTGGCTGCTCGCTGATTGGTCCGTTCCCGGAGAACTCTCTTCCACGCGTTGTGGAGATGGTAACCTACGCAGCCATATGTCAGTTCAGTCTTTCGGCTCGCGTCCCTTGGACCCAACCCACCAACCCCACCCCCCACATTTCACACTATACATTCTTCGGATCCCTTATTTTAATGTTCATGGAGTTGGGATCGGAATCATTAGAAGAAAGACGATTCAATGCAAGATTGAAATTATTAAGTAAATTCAGATCCGAATGTTTCAGCACCGATGTCTCGCAAATTATTCGTACTCCCACGTACATTGGTCGCTTTGATCATGCATATAAAATTCGGGAAATAGATGCCAGAACTAGCCGACTCAAGGACTCCTTCTTCCCACGGACAATACGGGATAGCAACTGCAGGGTTATAGATAGCAAAAATTCCACTTACAACCCTCAGCATCTAGGGAATAATTAGTTCTGCTTAAATGCATGCTCTTACACTAACCTGGCGTGTTTTGTTATCATAACCCATTCTTTCCGAATGACCTCATTAGTGTTCTGTTCATCTGTGTTTAAGTCTCCCTTTCAATCCCTCGTCCCTCTCCGCGGGGGGAAATTCCTGCTACCTGCAACGTTGGGTCGCATTCCCTGCCTTTTACAGTCTCTTCGGGGGGTAGAGTGTTTTGTGGTGCATGTTCATGTGACAGTGGTGTTTCACATTCTTGCTTGTTGTGTTCTGGCTTGCGTGTTTGGGATGGCTGTCGTGCTGCATCCTGGGTTACAGTGTTTTGCTGTTTTGCGGTATATGTGTTTACATGAGTGTTGGATGAAGGGATTTTTGCATGAGTGTGTGCGCTGCTGTGGGTGTAATTTTCCATGTTGTTGTTTTGCATGTGGTATTGTTCCATTTTACGGTTGGTGACCTAACACCCCCCGCCACACGCCCTTGCGGGGAATTATGTAGATGTAAATTCGTTCTCACTTCAACTTGTGTTGTGGTGACGATTTCCCTTCAGTACGAGGGAGAGGGCTACTTTGTGGCCGAAATACAAGTATTCGTATTCAACTTTCTCATTGCTTTCCTTATTTACCCTTTGCCCCATCCTTTGACTTGTGGAGTTCACCAACTAATCTCATTTGTAGTTTTGAAAGGTAAATTGATTACGGCTATTGAAGTTTTTCATTTATTCAATACTACTAGCCGCAAGAGTCCAATTCAATCAATTAATAGTACGTAATACACCCGTCACTAATGAAGCCATTTGCACCATGTGAATAGACTAATAAATAAAGTAAATATTGGGTTGTGTGATTAGAGAGACAGGTGAATGGAAGTACTACATTACTAAAGAAAGAGAGGAAACCTAGAGTGGATTTAGCAATCAATGTGAGTGTCGCTTATGTAGCAGCGTATTTGGAGCTCTATCAGAATCATTGGAAATCAAACCCGAACTCTTGATACGGCATTCCGGTATGCCAACGCTGTAGTGCGATTTTCATGACCATTTACGATTGATGGAGAAATTCTCCGTAAAGTACGTCACTTGGTGCTTTTACCGTTTGAAATCAAACTTGGTACACCCCCGCAATTCTATGTCTGCACGTACTTCCCTATACTCCCTCCCTATACAATGCCCAGCAAGCATATATTAAAAAATACAATGCAAATATCCCAGTACCTCTTTAAACGTGCAAATTATTACTCTCAGTGTCAGACGCTATCATGTTTTCATCTGTTCGTTTTCATCGCGGAAATAAACTTGCCTCTCAAACTTTTAAAAACAAATTTTTATCGGAAGCTTATTCAAGTTCTTAGGAAAGGCGCGCGCTCTTGCTTACAGCGAGATTTAGCTGAAGAAAACGTATGAAGATAGCTTACGGAGTACGTAGGGACTGTTTTCGGTCAATCCCCCCGGGACTCCCTTCGCCGGAGTCTCTACCCTCCGAACTCCGAAAACATTTCCCTAAACCCTCCGTATTTTTCTCTCTTCCCAAACCCTCCCTCTTTCATCCCCCCGATTCCCGGAAACTTTTCCTCAGTTCTTTCACCTCCCCCTCCTCCAGGTTCCCACCCTCCCCCCCTCTCGCACTCTCTCCGGTATCCTTCCTCGTTTTCCTTTTCCACCCTATTCCCCCCCCACACACACCCCTCTTCACAATCCCTATCGCCCTCTCGTTCACTATGCTCCCTGCCTTCGGAATCCCTCCCCTCGTCTTCCATGCCTCCAACCGCCAATATCACCATCATCCATCCCCCCCCACACCACACTCCCTTTACGGTCTTGTTTTTATAATCATATTTTCATTATGTGGACCCATGTTTACATTTCATTAAATATTTACGAAGGAACGTGCGCGGGTATCAGTACATATGCATGTAAGGGAGGAGAAGGGATGCTTCCCTCTCTCATCTCGGTCCGGTCTTGACTCTTCACCCTTCCCCCGCCGCTCCCGTGCAAACGGTTCCCTGAATGACGTCCGCCCAGAGCGTATCTACGTGTCCGTCCAAACACCTCCTCGGCTTCTTTCCCCCTACGGCTCCCTCCCCCCCCCCCGCCACACACTCCTGACTCCTTCCTTCCGTTCACTCTTTACATCCATACACACACATGCACTCACACGCACACATAAGCACAGACACACACACACACACACTGACACAACACTCTCCCCCTCCATTTCTTTCGTTCGCATTTCCATTTTCCGGCCGCTAAAACAAACAGCAGCACCAGCAGACTCCTTTACGCCAAGTTGAGCAGGCAAAACCCCTTCCTCCCTTCCCTCCCGAGACCGCAAATAGAATATCCTTTCGAGAAACTAGTGCGATATAACTCCCGCAGTGCTCCATCTTCTCCGATCCCCCTTCCCCCGCCCACCAATTCCATATGCCAGCCACTATCCGCACCCCTCCTACTCCCCTACTCCTGCCCCTCCCCCCCTCGCCGCTAGGTTTCACCCCCCTTCTCTTGGTTCCCTTAGTGCCTCGCCGAAACTCGCTTACACCAGTCCCTATCCCACCCCTCCTCTCCCCTCTCCCTCTCTCTCTCTTTCTCTCCGTTGCAAATATTTAGCTCCGTTTTCCCTATTTGACCAAACTTCCCTCTCCCTCCGTTCGAATCGCACAAACGACTCTCTGCGTATCTTGGTCCCCCCCCCCTTTTCACTCGGCGGATGTGGGCGAGGGTAAAAATTCGGGGGGAGAATATATTTTTGTATTTATTTCCAGAGGAATCTTGAGCGGGCCAAGTTCCCATTCACCCTTTTTTTCTCACTATCCACCCTCTCTCGTCGTGGAAACCATTTTTGATTTTTTCTTTCGCGAGATTGTTACTTCAGCTGCATGAATTTTTAACACCATTACCGCTTGCCTTCATTCAAATGCGACCGTCGCTTTCCAGGCCGGAACTGAGTTCCCCTTCAATAACGACACTGGAGGAAACTCTGAGAATCAACTTTTTTTAAGAGGTCTATGCGGTAATTTTCCATAAAAGTTGACTTTGGATTATAAAAATAAACCTATTTTTTGATTACGTGCTTACTTGCTCTTTGAGTTTCTTCGGCTATTTTATACCAATTTATTTTTCCCACCATTTTAGTACACATGGAATCTTAAAATTTAGAAACCTGTTCACGTTAGCAGGGAGGGAATATTGGGTGAAGATGATAAGGAGAGAGAGAGAGGGAGATAAACGCCATCCAAAGTCTTGAATGTATCCAATGATATGAGTACTGTGTTTAATGTTAAATAGATGGAGAAATTTGTTAAGGGATCTTATTGTCAATTTTACAGCTTGAAAAGAACTGTAATTTTTACTTTTTATTATTAGGCATTAATCCGAAATCAGCGCTTTAGCCTACACATCGGACTATTAACAACAATATGACAATAGAAACAATTACATAAACCTAATCATTAATCGAAGAAAAATCCACTTAGGCGGAAATTAAACCCGCGTCCTCTGAATTAGCAGGCGAGGATGTTACCCCGCCGCCACCAAGGCCGGCAAGTAATGATTTTGTAAGTCTACATTCGCTGTTTAACTGCTATAAAAATGTATACCTTCTAATTAAATGGTAAAAATATTGCTTGCAGCTTATTCCAGATTCCGTAGTAGCTATTTTCTCTTTATTAATATTTCATCCAGCATGTAAACGATGCTCTGACTTGCTAGAAAAATGCGGGACGGAGTATAATGGACTGAAGGCCTAAACCATAATGGGGCTCGGTAATTTGTGGCATGACCTTGAACCTTGACCATTAAACGCTTTGAGCTTATGCCATAAACATGACATGGACTTAGGCCATAAATTAGAGTAACGATGAATTTGAGTAATATGAGATTTATTACAGGAAATGCCTTGCTATTCACCTCATTTAAGCATGAATATCCTTAATCAGCAAATGATTTTGATAATAAATAGCCTTCATAGTATATTCTAATTAATGTTTGTTTCTAATTAATATTCTACATTGTCCCGCCTTTAAAATTTTCGTTTCATTTTTCTAAATCGAATTAATCATTCTCCTAATGAATTTTTTGTACTATATTTTAAATTGGCAGAAACAAAATGTTCAACTTGGATGAACAAGAAAAATTAATTATAGATCTCGTACTAGACACCATTTTTACTCCTGAGAACGCTGCTTCGTTACCTTTTCTTCATACAAATGTACAAACACTTCTCAAGTGAAAATTAATGAGGGGAAATGTAATGAAAAAGTTAAAGAGAGGTGTTATTTTGCTCTAGTTAGACCTCATTTGGAATATGCAAAACAGCCTCTGTTGTTATGATCTACTAAATAAGATTGTAAAATGTATGGTACATTTTTTATTATTATTAGGTAATCTACCGATTAAGGTAGGTTTTTGGATGTACTAGCAAAATACAAAATCCAGCATCCTACAATACATCAGGTCCCTCTTCATCTCTGGGTATTTCTTCCTCCCTTCATCCCGTCCATACCCCTATCCTGTGCCAGCCCTTTCCTCGTTTGTCTAACATTCTCCCCTCTATTACAGTCTTCAACATCCCATTACCGATCAATACGCCCTTCATCCATTTTCCCTGCTTCCATAGGATTTCTCCCAACAAACCCCTCCCTTCACCCAATATACCAAGTGCTTCCTCATTCGTTTTCATCTCAATCCATTCCACCTTCTCCATTCTTCACCACACCCACATTTCAAAAGTCTCCAGTCTACATCTATCCTCATGCTTCAATGACCACGTATCCGCGCCGCAAAAAACTACGCTCCATATAAAAGTTTTTACGAGTCTTTTCTTAATATCCTTACTCAAAGTCCCTGTCATCAACTCCCTTCTCCTTGTGAAAGCATCTTTGCCCAGCGCAATTCTTCTCCTTACGCCCCTACTACTCTGACCGCGTTGGTCCAAAACACTTCCGAGATACGTAACCTGTTCTACCTGCTCTAGTTTTTGCCCTCCTATTTTAATGTTTAGCTTAGCCTTTTTCTTTCTAGAAAATTGCATTACCTCTGTTTTTTTAATATTGATTCTCATCCCATACCTGTCGCACTGAATTTCCAATTCACTCAGCAATGCTTGCAACCCCTTGGCTGACTGACCAACTAAAGTTTGGTTATCAGCCAACCTAACTGTAACATTTCAGTAGTTCCGCCGGAATGTTATCCACACCCACGGCCTTATTTACCTTCATTTCCCTTCATTCTTTGCCTGGCTTCTGCCGAGAACATACGTGCTCAAGCTCGCTCCCTAAAACCGGTTCGACCCTATTTGAGACTACTTGCGTTTCTGCTGTTACTTCTGTGCCTCTGTGTTTGTTCTTCCCAAGTGAAGGGTAGTTTAGTATTAGCATTAATTTTGTGAAATAGTTTAGTTTATTTAGTTTTTGTGTTGCTTGTTATTAGTTTTTAAAAGTGTGTTGGCATTCCTAGTGGGCACGCTTAGTGGCTTGCGGTGGCTTTTGTCCGTCAAATCTAATTGGTCAAATCGGCGAGTGCTATCTTTTATTTACTATCTTTTTTCTTTACTATCTTCCAAAGCATAACTTATTGATTGAGCTAAATTTAGCTAACCTCTCTTAGATATTTTAGCGTAGCCTATACAGGTTAGCCTTTGTTGGGAACTCAGTGGTTAAATTAGGATGGCTTCATCTAGGTCCCCTGTTGCCATGCTCGAAGGCACTGGCGAATGCACGGCTTTCAGGGCACGTATCGCCATGTTGGAGAGGATGGTGCAGGAGCTCCGATCGGAGATCGCCGGCGGGAGGACTTCACTCAGGAGAGATGGTGCTCGGGGTGGAAATAGGAAAACCCGCTACGCCCCTAGGGATGCACGGATTCGTGCGAATGCTACACGTGGCCGGGCGATTAGAGACCTACCTCGTGTCCCATCTCTCAATGAAGGTGTGTCTGACGTCTGTAGGTAGGTTGATTTGCAGGGTCATCTCTCGGGGCAAGGGGAAGGTAACGCAACGGCGAGGATTGGACTCTGCGGAGGCAGATACCATCCACGTCTCCAACAGATACCAGGTGCTGTCGGAGGACAGCACCACCGTACCTGAAGCCCCTACCCCAACTCCGAGGGAACTGCCTAGGGTAAGACGTCAGCGACCGGAAAGGGAGGGGGCGCCAACGACGGCACTGACCGTGGATCCGAGAAGGTCCTCCGTTCCCTTAGGGATCTGAGGTGAAGCGCGTCCAGGGCATCGAGGGTCCCTTAGTTTATCTTTGTGGTCTGATCTACCTAAGTCGTAAGTCTCGCTTGTTCTCTCCGCATTTCAAGTGGTTCCCAGTCTAAATCCCCGAAAAGACCTGTTACACTTGTGTTTTTATCATAACAATTTTTAGCGAATCTAGCGGATTTTCTCGGGACTTAATCTAATTCTTTTGGCCAAATTTCCTCCCAAGGATCACAAATACTTGCGGCATATTCCAAATGAGGTCTAACTAGAGGAAATAACACCTCTTTTTAAATTTTTCATTACATTTCCCCACCACCCGTTTTATATTGATTTAGCTCCTAACAATGCCCCATACCTTGAATTTATATTTAACAAATCCCCCACAGAGTGCAAAGTCCCTAAGAATTGAAAACCACGCAAATAACGCCTATTTTTAAAAGTGGTGACGATGAGGACCCCAGCAGTTACAGACCTATATCTCTCAATTCTACCTGTTGCAAAACCTTAGAGCACATAATTTTTAGTTCAATAATGAGATACCGTGATAACATTAACTTTTTAAGTGACAATCAACACGGATTCAGGAAAACCCGCTCATGCGAAATCCATTTAGGATTATTTACACATGACTTACTATTATCGGGTGAGAGAGGTAAGCAAAAGAATGCGATCTTCTTAGATTTTCAAAAGGCATTTGATAAGGTTCCACATGGTAAACTCATTCATAAATTAAAGGTCGCGAGTAGAAACAAGGGCGCAATAAATTGGGTTCAAGATTTTCTTTCCGAGCGAGAATAGAGGATAGTCCTTAATGGCACTAGTTCTGACAGCGTTTCAGTCACGTCGGGGCACCTCAGGGAAGTGTAATCGGGCCGTTACTTTTCTTGATTTTTGTTAACGATTTGAACCGCGAAGTGAAATGTAAAATTAGGATGTTCGCGGATGACCCGGTAATCTATCGGGAGAAAGCTGTGGATTAGGCTCGTTTTATTCTAGCGCAGGATTTAGATTGCATCACGAAATGTGTTCTAACTGGGAATTGTCATTAAATTATAATAAATGTTTGGTGGTAAATATCTTTACACAATCAACCGGATTTCCTTACAAATTAGCTGGATTTGACCTAGAAGTAGTTGATACGGGAAAATACCTAGGTGTTACATTCACTAAAGACTTAACTTAGGGCACTTATATACGTAAAGTCTGCGGTCAAGCATATAAAAAATTGGCATTTATTGGACGCATTGTCGGCAAAAGTGACTCAAAGGTCAAGGAAAGTTGTTACCACTTTCTTGTGAGGACTCATTTATAATACGCATGTGGCGTATAGGATCCGAGTGAAAAAGGCCTCATTCAGGAAATAGATAAGGTTCAATGCCAGGATGCCCGTTTTGTTAAAAATTCTTACGAAAATTCCATTTGCAACCCTCACCATCTAGGGAATAATTAGTTCTACTTAAATACATGCTCTTACACTAACCTTGTGTGTTTTGTTATCATAACCCATTCTTTCCGAATGACCTCATTAGTGTTCTGTTCATCTGTTTTTAAGTCTCCCCGTCAATTCCTCGTCCTTCTCCGCGGGGGGAACTGCCTACTACCTGCTACTTTGGGTGGCATTCCCTGCCTTTCACAGTCTCCTCAGGGAGTAGAGTGTTTTGTGTTGAATATTCATGTGGTGGTGCAGTTTCGCATTCTTGCTTGCTGTGTCCTGGCTTGCGTTTTTTTGGATGGCTTTAGTGCCGCATCCTGGGGTGCAGTTGTTGGTTTGTTTATGGTATATGTTTTCATGAGTGTAGGATGAAGGGATTTTTGCATGAGTGTGTGCGCTGCTCTGCGTGTAATTTTCCACGTTGCTGTTTTGCATGTGGTATTGTTCCATTTTACGGTTGGTGAACTAATAACCCCCGCCACACCCCCTTGTGGGGCTTGCGGGGTATTATGTGCATGTAGATGTAATGCCCTCTCTATCTCATCGTCGAGTATACCTGGACCTAAGCAATCTTCCTTTACGTCATGGTCCTTTTCCATATCCATGCATATTAGCGGACTACTCCGTTAAAAGTTAATGTTGCGGCATCCCCCGCAGTTTCTTTGGAATACTTTTCCATGTTTAACTTTTTTGGTTTAAGTTTTTTACCATAGAGTTCTTCTGTACATTCCTTCCATTTCTCTTGGATCTGTCCTTTGTCAACTATTATATTACCCGCCTTATCTATAACTGTTATCATAGATATCCCTTTCTTACTTCCCGATAAAGATTTAACCTTGCTGTACAGAGCACCAATTTCACCCTTCCTCTGCAAACTTTCCCTATCCTCGCACTGCGTCTTCCACCATGATTCATTTGATTTATTTGTTGCCCGCCTCAATTAATTGTTTAACTCTTGGTACTTTCTTTTGCATAACTCTGTATTTACATTCTTCCATTTTCTCCTGTCATCTATCTTTGTAATCATCTCATCCGTGATCCATGGTTTCCTAGTCCTTTTCGCGTTAACGAATACAACAGCGTATTTTGCGGATTTCGATAACCCTTTCTTGATACTTTCCCATTCTTTTTCGATAGTACTTAGATCTTTACCATCCTCCGTGATTTCCTCCACCGCCTATTTCTACTCCTTCCTTTTCAAACCATGTAATGTTTATACATTCCATTTTCTAACTCGCCGCCCCTGCCTTATCTTTTTGAAACGGACGCTACATTTCATAACCACTAAATTGTGGTCAGAGTCCGCATCCGCTTCCGGGAAGTTGTGCGACTTTATCACACTGTCCCTAAACCTGTGTCTAACCAGAATATAATCTAGCTGATAACTCTCTCAGTCACCTGGCATTTTCCATGCATACCTGTGTCTTTGGTGGTGTCTAAAGCAAGTGTTGGTGATGACTTACCCCTGTCTCCTGTAGATCTCATCTGCTCTCTCCCTGCGGTCATTCCTCGTGCCTAAACCGTAGTCCCCCCCTCATCACCATCTCTTTCTTCGCTTACCATCGCATTCCTATCCCCCATCACTATCAAATGTTTCCCTGCGGGAACACATACGTTCATGTCTTCTAATTGATGCCTATGGACCTCTTCCTCCGTATGGTTGCTCGGTGGCGTGTATACCTGAATAATAACGAAGTTCGTCGATTCTGCTTTTTTCTCTACGAGTAATAATCTTTCCGTTACCTGTTATATGTTGACTAAGCTTCTTTCTACCTCTTCATTTAATACTATGGCATCCCCTCGGTGGCTCTCGTCCCAGCCGCTGTATATTATTCTATATCTACCACTCCAGTAATCCCCGCTTTCCTTACATCTCTCCTCGCTTAGACCAAAAAAATTTATATTTCCTCTGTCAATATATCGCTTAATATAATCCAATTTTTCAATCCTCGTCATTGTCCTAACATTCCACGTTCCTATTCGAACAAATCTGGTCTTCTTCTCCTGCATCTTCTGTCCAGCTGCTGCCGGTTTTCCCTTGCAAGGGTTTCGTGGGATGACGACCGTGGAAGCCTTGCCTTCCCCGCTGCCTGGCAGGGCACACGGCCGATTGCGCCGGGCGCCGTAGTTGCCAGGACTCATATTCTCTGTGTTATCCACCTTTTAAATATTGGGAATGATAATTGAGGTGGTTTCCCGTTGCCTTCCTCAATACTGTTTTTAACGTGACACCATCACTTACTGGCCACCCCACTGTGGTCAGACGCAGATGCTACGTGGACTACCTTTCGTCTGGCTGCTAACCGTCGACTTATGGGTGACATGGGTGACCCAACCAGGTGCAATTATTATTACTTCCGCCAGATCAGCTCTAGGGGTGATAGGAACCCCCAAGCCCTTCCACCGAGTCAAGGTTGTAGTCCGGAGAGGGATATATATATATATATATATATATATATATATATATATATATATATATATATATATATAAATGTATATATATACATATATATATACATAGTATATAACACTTTTTGAAAGTCTCACGATTGCACGATTGTACGATTGTGAATATAATGTATAAAATTTAGCACTAACGGACACAGACAAAACCAGAAAAACCAACAAAAGAAACTCACTAAGTTTCGAATTTTCGGTGGCCGCAGCCACCTTCACCAAGGAAGAGAGTGACCGAACGGCCCTCTTCTGCAAGTTCTATCCCTCAGTTCCGTCTCTCTCTTCCTTGGTGAAGCTGCCTGCGACCACCGAAAATTTTAAACTTAGTGTCTCCTTTGTTTTTGTTTTTCTGTTTTTCTCTGTTTACTAGTGCTAAATTTTATGCATCATATGTATTGTCTTAATGATGGGTTATATGATGATTAAGATGGGTTATATATACATATATATATTATATATATACATATGCATATATATATATATATATATATAATTATATATATATATATATATATATATATATATATATATATATATATATATATATATATATATATATATATATAAACGCCAAAAATACCCGAATCTTATCACCACTTTCTTCCCTGGAACACACAAAATTAAACATTTAATCCGTGACCTCTTCCCCATTATAAACAACACTCAGTCCACATCACTTTTGTTCCCACATTGTCCCTCTGTTTCGTTTAAACGCCTGTCGAACTTGCGAGACATCTTCAAGTCCACAAAACCAACTGCGAGCACCCCCGTCTCTCCCCCTCCCCTATCTGCACCTAGCAACCGCTCTCGCTGCAAATGCTGTCATCTTCTAAGACCCTCCCCCTCCCTCAGTATCAACTCCCAACCGCTCGCCACCTGTACCTAAAAAAATATTATATATCGCTTCTCCTGTAACTTCTGCCCTGCCTTCTACGTGGGCGAATGCAAGACCGTACTCTCCCTCCGCATGAATAACCACCGATATTCCACCAAATCTCCCACATTTCTTAATTATCCCATTCCTACTCACACTGCTTCCCACAATCAATCTTTTGACCACTGCTTCTCCGCTTCGGTGACTGAAATCCTCCCCAAATCTGCTAGTATAATAGAGGTGAGAACCCGCGAGATGGCGCATATCTGGGGGCCAAATCATTTAAACCCCCCAGGCTGAACCAAGCCCACTGAATGCATCATATGGCTGCCTACATATCCCCCCCACCCCCTTGTTAATTTCCTATTGGTCCCTTTACCTCTCCTTCCCCCACCTCTCCCCCGCACATCCTCTCCGCTCTTCCCCGAGAACGCCATTCTGAAGACGACAGCCGTGCTATCGAAACGTCAAATAACATATTGTGAGTGTCCTTTCTATGTGTCTCTATATTCTACAAATCTACATCCGTGTTTTTATATATTTGTGCGTCGCGGAAGAGCGTTCCATTTCGAAGATATTTATATATATATATATATATATATATATATATATCCCTCCCCGGACTACAACCTTGACGTGGTGGAAGGGCTTGTGCGTTCCGATGACCCCTAGAGCTGTACTGGCGGGAGTAATAAAAATTGCTCCTGGTAGGGTCACCCATGCCAGATAGGTCGAAGGTTAGGAGCCAGACGAAAGGTAGTCCACGCAGCGTCTGTTCCTCAGTGAGGCGGCTGCAATGGCGTCTGACCCCAGTGGGGCGGCCAGTAAGTGATGGTGTCACGTTAAAAACACTATTGAGGAAGGCAACGGGAAACCACCTCAATTATCATTCCCTAGAAAAATATGATGGACAATAGAGATATTTTGAGTCCTGGCAACCACGGGGCTCGGCCCAATCGGCCGTGTGTCGTGCCCGGCAGCGGGGGAGGCAAGGCTTCCGCGGTCGTCATCCCACGAAACCCTTGCAAGGGAAAACCAGCAGCAGCAGGACAGAAGACGCAGGAGAAGAAGACCAAATTAGTTAGAATAGGAACGTGGAATGTTAGGACAATGATGAGGACGGGGAAATTGGAGAATGTTAAGCGAGAGATGGAAAAGGGAAATATAGATATTTTAGGTCTATGCGAGGTGAGATGGAAAGATAGCGGGGATTACTGGAGTGATAAGTATAGAATAATATACAGCGGTGGGGACGAGAGCCAACGAGGGGTTGCCATAGTATTAAATGAAGAGGTAGGAAGAAGCGTAGTCAACATAGAGCAGGTAACGGATAGAATACTACTAGTGGAGATAAAAGCAGAACCGACGAACTTAGTTATTATCCAGGTATACATGCCACCGAGCAACCATAAGGAAGAAGAGGTCGATAGGATATACGATCAGTTAGAGGACATGATTGCATTTGTTCCTGCAGGGAAACATTTGATAGTGATGGGGGATTGGAATGCGACGGTAGGCGAAGGAAGAGATGGTGATGAGGTGGGGGACTACGGTTTAGGCACGAGGAATGACCGCGGGGAGAAAGCAGTTGAGTTCTGCAGGAGACAGGGCTTAGTTATCACCAACACTTGGTTCAGACACCACAAAAGACGCAGGTATACATGGAAAATGCCAGGTGACTCGGGAAGATATCAGCTAGATTATATCCTGGTTAGACACAGGTTTAGGAACAGTGTGATAAATTCCCACAGCTTCCCGGGAGCGGATGCGGACTCAGACCACAATTTAGTTGTTATGAAATGTAGCGTACGTTTTAAAAAGATAAGGCAGGGGCGGCGAGTTAGAAAATGGAATGTAGAAGCATTAAATGGGTTGAAAAGAAAGGAATACAAACAGGCGGTAGAGAAAATCATGGAGGACGGTAAAGAGCTAAGTACTATTGAAGAAAAATGGGAATGTATCAAAAAAGGGTTGTCTAAAGCGGCAAAAGACACTATTGGAACCGTTAACGCTAAAAGGACTCGTAAACCATGGATCACGGATGAGATGATTACAAAAATGGATGAGCGGCGAAAATGGAAGAATATAAATACAGAATTAGGCAAAATGAAGTACAAAGAATTGAACAATAAATTGAGGCGGGCAACAAATAAAGCAAAGGAAGCATGGTGGAAGACGCAGTGCGAGGATATGGAAAGTCTGCAGAGGAAGGGGGAAATCGGTGCGCTTTACAGCATAGTTAAATCTTTATCGGGAAGTAAGAAAGGGAGATCAACGATAGCAGTTAGAGATAAGGCCGGTAAGGTAATAGTTGACGCAGGAAAGATCCAAGAGAGATGGAAGGAATATGTAGAAGAACTGTATAGTAAAGAGCTTAGACCAACAAAGTTAGACATTGAAAAGGAACATGACGTAGAGGAAGATAGCTTAGGTCCAGGCATACTAGACAATGAGATAGAAAGGGCATTAAGGGAGATGAAACTAAATAAGGCCGTGGGGGTAGATAACATTCCCGTGGAACTTTTGAAATGCTTGGGAAAATGTGGGAGGAAGAGGCTATATGGGCTGATCCGTAGTATTTATGAGGAGGGAATCTGGCCGGAAGACTTTGTTAGATCAGTTTTAGTTCCTATTCCGAAAAAGGTAAAGGCCACGTCATGTGAGGACTATAGGACAATTAGTTTGATATCCCACGCAGCTAAGGTTGTTCTCAGGATCATAAACAAAAGGATAGAGAGTAGGGCAAATGATTACTTAGGGGATGATCAGTTTGGGTTTAGGAAGGGGAGAGGTACGCGTGATGCCATTGCAGTAGTGAGATTATTAATCGAGAGGAATATAGAACACAACCAGGAGGTATTTGCCTGTTTCGTAGATTTCGAAAAAGCGTTTGATAGAGTAAATTGGGAAAAACTAATGAGTATATTGCAGAAAATAGGAATAGATTGGAGGGAAAGGAGGCTTATCCGCAACCTGTACATGTCTCAGACTGCTCAGGTGAGGGTGAGAAACGGGGAGTCAGGATGGGCAGTGTTAGGAAGGGGTGTAAGGCAGGGTTGCCCATTATCACCGTTGCTGTTCAACCTGTACGCAGAAGAAATGATCAAAGAGGCATGGGAAGAACTCGAGGTAGGAATGAAAGTGGGCGGGGAATTCGTAAAATCAGTTAGGTTTGCTGATGACCAAGCTTTAGTTTGTCAGTCAGCCAAGGGACTGCAAGCATTGCTTAGTGAATTGGAAATTCAGTGCGACAGGTATGGGATGAAAATCAATATTAATAAAACAAAGGTTATGCGATTTTCTAGAAAGAAAAAGGCCAAGCTTAACATTAAAATAGGAGGGCAAAAGCTAGAGCAGGTAGAACAGTTTACGTATCTCGGTAGTGTTTTGGACCAACATGGTCAAAGTAGTAGGGACGTAAGGAGAAGAATTGCGCTAGGCAAAGAGGCTTTCACAAGGAGGAGGGAGTTGATGACAGGGACTTTGAGTAAGGATGTTAAGAAAAGACTCGTAAAAACTTTGATATGGAGCGTAGCTATGTACGGAGCGGAAACGTGGTCATTGAAGCAGGAGGATAGACGTAGATTGGAGGCTTTTGAAATGTGGGTGTGGAGAAGAATGGAGAAGGTGAAATGGACAGAGAAGAAAACAAATGAGGAAGTACTTGGTATGGTGGGCGAAGAGAGGGGTTTGTTGGGAGAAATCCTATGGAGGCAGGAGAAGTGGTTGAAGGGGGTATTGACCGGCAGTGGGATGTTGAAGACTGTGATAGAGGGTAGAATGTTGGGCAAAAGAGGAAAGGGAAGGAACAGGATAGGGATGTTGAACGGGATGAAGGGAGGAAGAAAGTACTCAGAGATGAAGAGGGACCTGATATAGAGTAGGATGATGGATTTTGTGTTTTGTTAGGAGTAATAAAATATTTGTTTGGTAGTTGTGTCCGTCCAAAAACCTACCTTAACCGGTAGATTACTTAAAAAAAAAAATATATATATATATATATATATATATATATATATTTATATATATATATATATATGTATATATATATGTATATATATATATATATATATATAT
This sequence comes from Hetaerina americana, assembly GCF_022747635.1. Lineage (NCBI taxonomy): Eukaryota > Metazoa > Arthropoda > Insecta > Odonata > Calopterygidae > Hetaerina > Hetaerina americana. The sequence continues at coordinate 4,350,356 of NW_027287095.1, forward strand.
ATGTATATATATATGCACATATATATATATATTTATATACATATGAATATAAATATATATATGTATATATATACATATATATATATATATATATATCTATATATATAAAGGAGAGTGTTTGTTTGTATGTATGTAATTTGTTTACTTTTTTGCTGTCATAGAAACAGAATTTTTCCAACTATGCCAGCAGGATACTTTTGCAAGAACACTATTGTATTCAGAATTGCCGAGATGTTATACGTAGAATACATCAAGGAAAATCTTTTGTAGAAGAAAAATGGGCAACTTTGATCCTGAGAATAATATTTATTCATGTGACGCATCGGGCCGAGTCTACACAGTCCATCCTAACAACGCCGAATGTTATTTTTTAAGAATGCTTCTACATACCATTAGAGGACCTCGCTCATTTGCAGAATTAAGAACGGTAAACGGAGAAATATGTGAGACATTCAGCGAAGCTTGCCAGAATTTAGGGTTGCTAGAAGGAGATCAACACTGGGATGACTCATTGCGAGAGACCAGTTTGATTTCTCTTCCAGGACAAATCCGAATTTTGTTTGCCATCATAATAACCTCCTGTAATCCATCTAACCCAAAAACATTACGGGATAAATATAAAGAATCAATGAGTGAGGATATACTGGCTAAAGTTCGAAGTGAAAATCCTACATTGGATATTACGTTTAACTCCAACATTTTTAATAAAACTTTGATTATTTTGGAGGAAAAGTGTATCACCATGGTTAACAAGACTTTAGTGGAACTCGGTCTTTTTGCACCTGTACAAGATCAACAGGGTGTATTTTATCCAGATTATATACGTGAAACTAGCTACAATGTCGTAGACTTAGAAGCATACATCGCGGATAAAATGCCACTTCTTAATGAAGATCAGAAATTCGCGTACGAAACAATAATTGATCAAGTAGATAAACAAGAAGGAGGTATCATTTTTCTTGATGCTGCTGGTGGCACGGGAAAAACATTTTTAATTAATTTAGTTCTCGCTGAAATCAGGGTTCATGGAGAAATTGCTCTAGCCGTTGCATCTTCAGGTATTGCAGCGACATTAATGGATGGAGGAAGAACAGCCCATCTGCCCTTAAGTTGCCACTTAATATTTCCCGGCAAGAAAATCCCACATGTCATACAAATAAAACAAGCGGCCAGGCAGAAGTTCTTATAGAATGTAAATTGATAGTATGGGATGAGTGTACGACGGCTCATAAAAAATCTCTTGAGGCCCTCAACGCACCCTTTCAAGATCTTAGAGGAAACTGCAGTTTAATGGGAGGAGCTCTGGTACTCCTGTGTGGAGACTTCCGTCAAACTCTGCCTGTCATTCCAAAATCGACTCCAGCCGATGAAATGTATGCCTGTTTAAAACATTCTGTTCTATGGAATCATGTCCAAGAAATTAAACTTAAACAAAACATGCGAATCCTCTTAAGAGATGGGAATGCTCAAAATTTAGCAAATAAACGTTTGGAGATTGGAGAAGATAGATTAGTTATTGAAGCATCTGGTATGATAAAATTGTCATCAGATTTATGTGTATCGGTGAAAACTGTCCGCGATATGATACAAGCAGTCTATCCTGACGTTAATCAAAATTATAAAAATTTAGAATGGTTGCGAGAAAGAGCCATTCTTGCTCCTAAGAATGATGATGTTAATGAAATTAACAAGGAGATACTAGCCATGCTGCCAGGAGACGTGATTGAATATAAATCGGTTGATACCGTAGTGGATGCTGACGAAGCCGTCAATTATCCAACGGAATTCCTAAATTCACTTGATCCAGCTGGATTGCCACAACATCGCCTTATACTTAAAGTAGGATCTCCAATCATTTTATTGCGAAATTTAGATCCACCAAAACTCTGCAATGGGACACGATTGTGTGTGGCAAAATTAATGAAAAATATAATCCAGGCAGTCATTTTAACTGGAAAAGGAAAAGGTGAAATAATTTTTATTCCACGAATACCTCTAATCCCAACTGATCTTCCCTTCAACTTTAAAAGATTAGTTTCCAGTCCGGCTAGCTTTTTCAATTACCATTAATAAATCAAAGGGACAGTATTTAAAGTTTTGTGGTGTTGATGTAAGATCGCCATGTATTAGCCACGGGCAACTTTATGTTGCTTGCTCCAGAGTAGGTTCGCCTAAAATTTATATATTCTTTCTCCTGGATATGAAACAAAAAATGTAGTTTATAAACAGGTGTTAAATAAAAATGATTCTTAAATTTGTATGAAGTAGTGTATTACTGTACTTTATAATTCGTTGTTTTTATTTATGTAGTATATTTATATTAATGTTTCTCCCTAACCCGTGCAAAGCCGGGTATTCAGCTAGTATATATATATATATATATATATATATATATATATATATATATATATATATATATATATATACACATTTATGTTTCGTAGACGTAACACGGAAGTGCCGAATAGTACCATACATTGTAACACACAATATAGAAACAAAAAAAGAAGAACACTTACACGTAATTTCTTGATATTTCGACGGAAACAATCCGTCTTCATCTGAAGATATAGAAGTAATGACTGCAGAGGTGGACAATATTCCAGCGGAACTACTGAAATATTTGATAAAATGCGGTACAAAGACTCCATATGGACTAATTCGTAGTATTTATGAGGAAGAAATCTGGCCGGAAGACTTTGTGAGATCAGTGTTAGCTCCCATTCCGAAAAAGATAAGGATTACATCATCTGAGGACTGCAGAACAATAAGTTTGCTATCCCACGCAGCCAAAGTTGTTCTCAAGATCATAAAAAAAGGATAGAGAGTAGGGAAAATGATTACTTAGGGAATTACTAGTTTGAGGTTAAGAAGGGGAGAGGTACGCGTGATACCATTGCAGGAATGAGATTTTAACTCGAGAGGAATATTGAATACAACCAGGACGTATTAGCCTGTTTCGTAGATTTCAAAAAAGCCTTTGATAGAGTGAATTGGGGAAAACTAATGAGCATATTGCAGAAAATAGGAATAGATTGGAGGAACAGGAGGCTAATCCGCATCCTGTACATGTCTCAGACTTCTCGGGTGTGAGTGGTGAATGGAGAGTTTGGATGGGCAGTGTTAGGAAGAGATGTAAGGCAGGGTTGCCCATTATCACCGGTATAGTTCAACGTTTATATGAAGGAAATGATTGAAGAGGCATGGGAAGAATTGAAGGTAGGAATGAAAAGTCGGAGGGGAATCCGTAAAAACAGTTAGGTTTGATGATGACCAAGCTTTAGTTTGTTAGTAAGCCAACGGGTGCAAGCATTGCTGAGTGATTTGGACATTCAGTGCGACAGCTATGGGATAAGAATCAATATTAATAAAACAAAGGTTATGCGATTTTCTAGGAAGAAAAAGACTACGATAAACATGGAAATACGAGGACAAATACTAAAGCAGGCGTAAATGATAACGCATCCTGGAAGTGTTTTAGACCTACACGGTCAAAGTAGTAGGGACGTAAGGAGAAGAATTGCGCTTGGCAAAGAGGCTTTCACGAGGTGGAGGGAGTTGATGACAATGAAGTTGAGTAAGGATATTAAGAAAACACTCGGGAAAACTTTGCTATGGAGGGTAGCGGGTATGTACGGGTAAACGGTGTACGGGTAAAAGGTATGTACGGTGCGGAAACGTGGTCATTGAAGCAGGAGGATAGACGTAGACTGCAGGCTTTTGAAATGTGGGCGTGGAGAAGAATGAATGCAAAGGAACGCAAATCAAAATAGATAACTTGTAAAATGACTCTAACATTTTAGATTTTTTGATCTTCTTTCTCTTTTTGATCTGACCTTCTTCTGGTCAGCTATATAATATTGCTCTCTTCAGTGCTACACCATCGACATATATATATATATATATATATATATATATATATATATATATATACATACATATATATATATATATATATATATATATATATATATATATATATATATATATATATATATATGTATATATAATTGTATGTATAATTATATATATATACATATATAATATAATGTGTGTGTGTGTGTGTATATACACTTAAATGAATGTGTTCATAAATGAGTGGAGTGGATATTTCACACTAATATTAGGATTGATGGCCAGTGAGGATGCCATCGTCCGGGCTCTTCCTTCGTATTGTCTCCGTTCACTTTCCCTCCAAGACTGTTTTCAGGAGGCCATTTAACCCCGAATGTGTTCGTTATGGTCATCCATTTTACATTCAAGGGTTTTCATTAGACCTCTTCTTTCCCTTAATGATCGTGGAACCTTTGTAACTGCCCAGTCTACTGAACTCATCAACTTGATCCTTATCATTCTCCCATAGCACCACTACCTACCGTTACGTTACTTAATCATTTCTACCAATCTCATTTTAATGAAATCCATAGAGCAACAGGCTGCAGTTTTTATTGATTTTATCTCAATTTCGTGATCGTTTTCAGCTATAATTAGACTATTCCTGGTGGAATATATTATTACTTTCCTGGACTATTCCACTGAAAATATCCTTGCTACCTTCTTTCGGCGTGTCTTAATCCGTCACTTAAGTTGAAAAATTTTATTTCATTCCCTTTTTTCAGGTCATGGTTCCCATCTTCTTGGCTCTCTCTGACCGTAATTTTAGTTATCGTTTTATACTCTGCAGCAACCTTCTACTGATATTTACAATCCGGACTCCTTTTTTGTGGCTTAAGCATATTCTCCGTCGCCATCGTATTTATTTACTCGGCGAATTCATTCCCAAAAAGTCGCATCAAGCATTCACTTTCCACCGAGATTATTAATTCGGCCTTCCTTCATTATCGCACTGTTTCCTTGTACTCTGTTGTATTTCTGGTGAATTCCTTCCTAAAGGATCTCATCAGTGAAGCCGGCAAAAGGGAAATTATTTCCTCCCGGAGTGATTACAACGTTGGGTAGGTGGGGGTGTGGTTCGCCGTGCGCCGCCGATTGAATGGTCGGTCACCGCGGTGCACGAGCGGGTGGTTTCGGCATAATCCGATAGGAGGTGCCCAGCCGAAAGGGCCGCCGCCCCTGCGCCTATCAATCTCCGATCGCGGGTGGACGTCCCCTAATGGCGCTCCTGGTTCATTTGGGGACAAACGATGTCAATCGATGGTTTGCCATTTACAAGAGGGGGTGGAGCCGAACGGTGTTCTGTGGGAGGGCGTGTGGATTGTCTGGGGCTGAGGGGGGGGGGGTGGAGGGTAGCTCTTGAATTGCAATGGAGAGGGATTTGGGACTGAGGAGGGGGTAGGAGTTTCAGCTTAAAGGGTGCGTGGAATGGCACACATTGAAGGGTGGTTTCATGAGATTTTTGCTTTGAACTATGCAAATGAATATTCGTCAAGACTCTCATATTTCCGCACGTGAGGCACACAATATTAATTAAAATACGAACTGAAAATATCAATGAATCACTAGCGCTTGCCTTAGAAATTCAGTTTCAGGTCACGCCGATTGTTTACTGTTAGTTGTTTTCGTGAGGCTTTGTGCGTGCATGTGAAATGCAAGAATAGCTATTTCCACATCACGCAGATGAAGGTCTCTCAGCTCATCATAATGGCAAACAAGCACTCCCAATGCAAAGATGCGCGGGATGTCAGCAGTTGACGAGAAGCCTCGCGCAGCTGCATGCGTTTCCGAGAAAGCGGTCAAGCACACGGCGGATGCCTTGCCGCAGGGTGAAATTCAAGCACGCAAGGGTTTAAAGGTAAGAAGCGTCGTCAGGGCGTGTTTTCAACTGGTTTCCGCAAATCGATCTTCCCATTTCACGCGTATGCAAGCAGGTCACAAGTATGCATACAAACGAGCCATATGACTCGTACCATAATGGCATTATCAGATTGTTTCACTTTATGAGGGTCAGTTAAGGAAGCTAGTTAGGGCACGTGAAGGAGACCACGAATATTGTGCAAAATGTAATAAAGAAACTTGTTTGAAATAACAACCAAGCAGCAAAAGGACGAAAGTCAAAATGGCCATAAAACAGGGCACACGAAGAATTTGATAAATAGTGGTCCATTTGAAAAATAAGGTAATTAGTACTGGAAGAGGCAGGTGGGATGTATTGATGAATGGATTTGGAAACGATTACGCTCTTGCTTTTCCCAAACACCTCATTCTTGGCTCAGACTTTCGAAATTATATTTTTCTCTTTAATCACTAACATTTATTTTGAGTACGTGTGCATGTGTAGGTGTATCCTTAACTTATTTATGTATAAAAAAAACCATAAACACAATAATCAACCCGAAGGTCGGTTTGGTAGGTGATGGCAGAAATCACCCAGTACTAAGCCCTATACGGTGTGTGAAAATTCACACATCAGGGTAGGGGGGCCAGTTCCTTTCCCTGTGCCGGTTATGGTTTCCCAGGAAGACCTGGTACCCGAAAAATCACTTTAGCTTGGGTGGAGCTGCAGGTACCCAGAGTAAAGTGCCCGGGAATTGAACCCGGGACCCTCTGGTCAGCAGTCCAACGCTCTACCCACTGGACTACTGCGACCCGCATATATATATATATATATATATATATATATATATATATACTACCATGATCAAAAAGTTCCCGGAATAACCACCGTGTGGCGCTCCCATCGTTCCGATTTGAGTTCTGTTTTTTTTGTTAAATTGGTACATCTGTTGTTGATATTCCCTTTAAATCTTAGTGTCATAACTTGACATTTGCAAAAGTTACGTAGCCAAGAGTACATCTATCTCTGTGTGTGTTGGCGATTCTTTACAATTGCAGAAATGGATTTAAATTTGCAACAACGAACTTGTATTAAATTTTGCGTAAAAAACGGATTTAGTGGCGCACGGACGTTGGAGAGACCTGGATTCGGAACGTTGGAGACGGAGGATAGACCATCAGACCTGGATATACCTACAGAAATTTCGACGTACGCCTCCCTTGGAATATTCTACTGGATACTTCTAACCCTGGTTGCTGACATCATTAAATAATCGAGGGACAGCGAAGCAAGGCGCCGGTGGCGCCCAATATGGACATCGTGCCGCTGCCAGCGGACACTATAAGGACTCCTCTCGACCAGCAGCTGGAAAATACTTCTTCAAACCCTGTTCATACTGCCGGCGCTCTAAATATGGACGTTTCCATGCATCAGAACGGGCCGTCTGCCCCTGCCGCGAAATTCAACGACGACTGGCGACACGTCAAGGATCCCAGAGGAGCCGGGAAGCGTAGCGCACCATTCCTTTCCATTGAAGAAGCAACTAATAAGCGCCCGGTAAGTACGAGTAATAAATTCTCACCGCTCGTCACGGATCCGGACACGGACAACTCTTCTGCTCCCGTGGCGATGGAGGCTGAAAATTCATCTGCACCATCTGGATCCCTTGCAAGCCGAAAAAAGGAACCACGCCCCCCGGCACTCATCATATACGATGTAGTAGACCACGCGGCCTTGCTGAAACTTGTCCGATCCAAGGCAACGGACAAGTCCTTTACTGCAATCCATACAACCGACTCGACGAGACTTCAACTAAAGACTGCGGCTGATTATGCGGCCATAAAGCAGCTGTTGGTGCAGTCAAATGCACAATTCTCGACCTGGGGCCCGAAATCCCTACGAGCCAATTTCTACGCGGTTCGTGGACTTCCGTGCACCTACCCAGTTGAGCTACTGAAAGAAGATATGGACGCCATGGGGATTCCGGTGGAACGAGTGCATCTGGTGCGGCAGGGAACCTTCTTCCTTGTCGTTGTCAAGGAAAACCCTGAATGGCAAACAAAAGAAATGCTTGCCATAAGATACATCGGCAATTCCCGTGTCAGGGTGGCAAAATATCAGCACAGGGAGCCACAAATGTGTTACCGGTGCACCCGATTCGGACACGCATCTTCCAACTGCACGGCAGCCCCGCGATGCTACAAGTGTGCTGGTGCACATGAAGGCATCCAATGTCCGGATACGGAAAGGAAGAAGACTTGTTGCTGTAACTGCGGAGGAAACCATCCTGCATTTTTCAGGACCTGCCCTGTCTACGCCAAACAGAAGGAGATGAAGATGGCTAGCCTCCGGAGGAAAGGCGCACCAACCCAGGGGGCGAAGAACACCGCCGCTGAAACAGAGCTGCCTTCTCCTCAACAGAAGACGCTTGGTACCTTCAACGCGTCGAAGCCGGGAGACCCAACCAACGCAACCCAACGTCCGACCATGTGCAAGCATCTTGACTTTCCTCCACTCTCGACGCCGGCTCCGGTCGCCAGGGAGACAGCAGAAGAAATAAAAATTCCTCTTCTCCAGAAGAGGCGGGCTGCAGACTCGCAGATGCCGACTCCAACTTTGGCTACATCCCTCTCTTCCATCCTGGAAGCATTGACGTCCTCTGCTGCGCTATTGCAACAACAGCTGCAAGCTTTAACTGTCGCCCTTACCACTATTTTCCCAAACCAAAATTGACCATAGGCGAGAATTAAATAAATCTATCATCCTAGCCACATGGAATGTCGGCGGCGCATTGAAGCGAAAGACCCCTGAATTGCTTGCCTTTCTACGGAAGGCAAGAATCTCAATCGTCTGTCTGCAAGAGACTCATCTCCGTCCTGGAACTTCATACGGCGTTCCAGGCTATGCAGTTTACCGGGATGACCGGCAAACAAGAGGAGGGGGCACGGCGGTCCTCGTTTCGCTTGACCTGGCTGCGAGAAAAATTGACCTACCAGCTCGACTGCATCTAGAGGCGACAGCCATTGAAGTAGATACTTCGATCGGCTCTCTCACAGTGGGGTCACTCTATCTCCCCCCAAAACGACCTCTAGCCACACAGGATTTCGAAGTCATCTTCTCCGGGTCACGGCCGTCGCTTTTTCTCGGGGATCTAAATGCAAAGGATGCTGCATGGCATTCAATTACACCGAACCCTCGGGGTGAAGCGCTGCTCACATGGGCTCAGAACAACGGAGCACGCGTCGCGGGTCCACATGGGCCAACGCATCAGCATCACGGCAGGAGCGAAGACGTCTTAGATATTGCGCTGCACCGTAGGCTCACGAGTTCGCTTTCTCTCGTGGCGACACCGACGTTGGACAGCGACCACTACCCAGTCTGCGCCTATCTGGGATGCTGCCCAACGTTACTTCCCCCACGGCCGGTGCGATGCCTGGATAAAACAGACTGGACAGGGTACAGGCAGATCCTGTCCGACATTTTACCGGAACAGCCGCCATCACTGACGTCACAAGCTATGCTGGACGAATATGCTTCTGTCATAACAGCTGGCGTGGACCAAGCATTACAGAACACCGTGCCAATAAAACTGATCCGCCCTTCTGGACATCTGACGCTGCCTCATTCCATCCTTCGCCGCATCCGCGAAAGAAATCGGCTTCGACGACGATTTCAAAGAACCAAATGTCCCGCGGATGGGGCACGGTTTAGAAGAAAACGAGCCGAAGTGAGGCAGCTCATCCAGGACCACAGGCAGACGACGTGGGAAAGGAAGGTTGCTTCCCTCCGAACCGAAGATGGGAGCATCTGGAGAATGGCAGCTTCTCTTCGCCACAGCATTCGGATCGACCCACCGATCGACTCACCTGGTGGCCCTCTTATCACGGAAGACGAAAAGGCTGAATTTGCAGCAACTACGCTGGAGGCCACTTTCACGTCGACTCCGGATCCACTGGTACCGGATGATCCTAGCGACTTTCCTGAAGAGGATGAAACAACGGAGGAGGGCACCATGACGGTAACGAAGGTTACCGAAAACGACCTGAGAGCAGCCCTTGGACGACTACGCTGCAAGAAAGCACCAGGAGAGGACAACATCCCGAACGAGGCCCTTAGACAGATGCCTGTCTCGCTCGCAACTCACCTGATTACGCTCTTTACGGCCTGCTTCTCCATGGGACATTTTCCGGCCATCTGGAAATCGGCAAAAGTCATCCTATTGCCGAAGCCGCCGAAGTCCGCTAGGAACGTAGAGAACTACCGCCCGATCGCCCTGCTAGCGACCCTGGGAAAGCTGCTTGAGAGGGTACTGCTGCCACATCTCCTGAAGCACATCGCGGCCTACTCAATCTTGCCGGCATCACAGTACGGTTTTCGAGAGGAACACTCCACCACACACCAGCTCGTCCGTCTCGTGGAACAGGTGACGGCCGGATTCAATCGGCGATGCTGCTCAACGGCGGCGTTCTTTGACATCAGGAAAGCCTTCGACCGGGTATGGCACGCTGGTCTCAGGCGAAAACTTGCAATACAGCGGTTTCCAAATTGGCAGCGCCGCTTGCTAACATCATACCTGACAGGAAGGACTTTCCGTGTCGCCTGGGGACGCGCGCTGTCACAGCCGAAACAGGTCCACGCAGGCGTGCCGCAAGGATCGGTGCTCGGACCGATACTTTTTAATCTATATACGGCGGACCTCCCGGTAGACCTTGGACGACATACCATGGTTGCCCTGTATGCGGATGACGCAGCAATAGTGACCACTTCGCGGAGAGCACACATGGCGGCAACATACCTACAGCGAGCAGTAGACAAACTGCTGGAGTGGTACGCCCTGTGGCGAATCAGCGTCAACAGCGCAAAGACACAGACGATTCTTTTTTCACCTGGAGGACTGCGAGAACCAGGAGAAATCCTCGTGGGCACCGAGGAGGCGCCATGGATGGAAGAGGTGACCTATCTAGGCGTGATACTGGATAAAAGACTGACATTCAAAAGTCACGCCCTCGCTGCCACCAGGAAGGCAAGAGGAAGACGACTACAACTCTCGCCGCTGCTGCGTTCACCGTCCCTCTCTATCAAGACAAAGACGTATCTGTACGTGGCGGCAATTCGCCCAATCTTGATGTACGCTTCACCGGCATGGAGTGGCAGAATGACTCAGACGGCCTTCCACCACTTGGAGGTAACGGAAAGAGGGGCACTCAACAGTGTACTTGGGCTTGGCTGGAACTATGCCGCAGAAATTCTCCACGCCTTAACTGAAACTGCGCCCATTGGAGATGTCATCAAGACTCGCGCGACGGCCTTTTACGAGGAGCTTGAAGGCAAAAAAGAAGAGCACTTGCGGTCGATCGGCGGCTTAAAACCTGTCTCCTGGGAAAGGCACAAACGCCCAAGAGCAGCAACGGGACGGGACGACGACCAACCACCATTGAAAAGGAAAAGGAGTTGATTGGACCTTCCTTCATCGACGGGCTAAGAAGCCGCAAACACAGCAGCTGAATGATTAAATCATCGGGCAGCTGCAAGCCAAGCGTCAAGAGGGAGCGTTTTGGCAAAAAAGAAGACGAGGACGGACGTTGGAAATGTTGGAAAAGTGTTTCGGCAACGATTCTCTAAAAAAAACGGTCGTTTACCAGTGGCACGAGCGGTTCAGAAGTGGTCGTGAGTCAATCGAAGATGATGAACGCAGTGGCAGACCATCGACATCGAAAGTCGGTGAAAAAATTGATAAAGTAAAAGAAATGTTGGTCAATAACCGCAAATTAACCATCAGAGAAATAGCGGAGGACTTGAACATTGCCTATGGATCCGCCCAAGACATTGTGGTTAATGATTTGGGTTTCCGTCGTGTAGCATGCCAAAAGACCTCAATTTCATGCAAAAAAGAGACCGTGTTGACGTCGCAAAAGACATGATTTGCGAGGCTGAATCCGATCCCACATTCATCAAAAGGATCATTACTGGAGACGAGACGTGGGTTTATGAGTACGACACGCAATCCAGACATCAGGCAAGTGAATGGCGTTCACCAAATGAGCCGAAACCAAAAAAACCACGTCGTTTTCAGTCAAAAAAGAAGGCAATGCTGGCGGTTTTCATGGATTACAACGGTGTAGTGCATCATGAATTTTTGCCAGAAGGCCAGACAGTAAACAAAGAGTATTATTTGGGCGTTATGAGACGTTTGCGTGAAGCAATTCGCCGAAAGAGACCAGAAATGTGGGCAGAAAACTCGTGGATTTTGCACCATGATAACGCACCGTCGCACAGTGCTATCATTATTCGTAATTTTTTGACAAAAAATGCAACAAATACCATCCAACAGCCACCGAATTCACCTGATTTGGCTCCCTGTGACTTCTTTCTGTTCAATCGAGTTAAAAAACCATTACGGGGAACGCGTTTTAGCAGCCGAGAGGAAGTAATGGAAAAATCGCAGGAAGCACTGATGGACATACCGAAAACCGACCGTAACTTTTGCAAATGTCAAGTTATGACACTAAGATTTAAAGGGAATATCAACAACAGATGTACCAATTTAACAAAAAAAACAGAACTCAAATCGGAACGATGGGAGCGCCACACGGTGGTTATTCCGGGAACTTTTTGATCAAGGTAGTATATATATATATATATATATTTTTTTTCCTTTTCTTTTTGATACACAAATCTGTGCATAATGAATTTGTGCCTGTCTATATGTATTTATGTGTAAATGTGCATGTAGTTATAAATGTTATGCCTGATACAATAAGCATACGACGATGGGTTAGATGAAAACAGGGACCACTAGGTCTTAATTTCGCCCAACTAAAGATCTCTATCAATCTATCTGCAATATTCAGGTCGTCATCGTTTACTTGCCTTTTTGGGTAGTTGTGAAATTTATCAATAAATTTTTCAAATAGCCCTTATTTTTCTTAAAACTGTATTCCTCGTAAAAACCTGCGTAATGACATATTGTATAAGTTGGCTTACACTTGCATAATTGTTTATAATGGGTGTACTTTGTTCCTATTATTATATTAATGTGCGGAGAAAATGAGAGGAAATTTCAGAGAAACATGAAAAATTGAATCTATGGATTCTGAAAGTTAGAGAGAAAATGCAAATCTTTTAGCAAGCATTGTTGATGGAGTAATTTAGTTGAAATTAGATCTCATTTTTATCAATTCTACCCTGACCAAAAACTACAATAAAAGTACACTTATGTAGAGTTGTAAAGTTTTGGGGAGTTACAAATTGGAGTAGGCTACAAGAGAGAGATTATGACAGAGGATTTATTACTATATGGATGTAAATTTTACCCAAATAATTAAGGGAAACGCGTGTGTAGATGAGTGGGGTCATGTTTTACTACGTTACCGATTGCTAGGATAGAATCTGGAAACTTCGCCGAAGAAATGGCGCATTGAGGGTTGCGAGGGTTAATGATATTTTGCTAATTGCGGGGTAGCTCTCAGGATAAAGAAGATTATGTGAAACCGATATTTGAAGAAATACCTCCTACTTGAGCAGTCTTTGAGCAACTGCTGATATATTGTTTTTTAGAGTATAAAGATGTTCACATATCTGGACGTCGGATTTAGGTGGGGGAGGGTGGCGTGTGTGGAGGGTCCGGCGCGAGAAATACGTTACGGATTTGAATGGAGACGGGACTTTTAGTTGAGTTTGATGTCTAAACGAGTGATGATGGCGTTGAATGTTTTGGAAGTAACTGAGCTTCAGAAAGATAAATTGAGGTAGACAATGACATTTCGGGTGTAATCGATAATGTGCTTAAAATTAAAGGCTATGCCCACTCGATTAAGCGAACGCAAAAGAATGGTTTCAGTGCTTGTGAAATGAAAAAGTCCTAAGACGATCCGTAAAGCGGTTTGGGTGCGAAGGCTTTATTTTTATGCTGATGTATTGCATCTGGTTTGCAGAAAAAATTCGCCTTTTAGGTTGTCTTTCCTTTTGTTAAAAATTGAATAAATTGAAGAGAGTGTGTGTGAAGAGTATGGATAGAAAGCCAGACGCTGAAAAATGAATTACCGTAATGCTGGAGACCTTCGTTTCTGCGGTTGAAAATCCATATTTCAAACTCTATTGTATGTTATATATCTATCTTATTCCAAGATTTCCGATTTTAGAATCGGGTTCAATGCTTGATGTTTGAATTTATATTTGCAGTTCGACCAGCATTGCCTGACTCTACTGGTAATATAACTGAATGGGAATTAAAATCCGTTGGGCAGGATGAATTTGGTGGGTGAAACTGTTTACTCTTGCATAAATCTACTGTTTGTTCTTCGTGGCGGTTAATGTGCCCAGGGATGAAGAACAAAAATGAAATTAATTACTCGTAGAAAAAAATAATTTCGTATTATCATTGGACTTATGCATTTATCGAGCTAAATTAATTGATTCAAAAGGAAAATAGATTTTAATAAATTCGTATAATACCTTTAATGTTAAAATTTGTAATCTCATAGTCTTATTCCTGCCGTCTTTGAAGATTATAATCAGGAAAGTAGTAATGCATTTTTTCAATTTATTCGAAGCTTACTTCAAAAATGTCAAACAATGTTTCCTCTTGTTAGATTAATTCATCGTGATTAAAATTGAATGATTCAAGTCTAAAATTACATTCTGACCTACGAAATTGATGCGCAAGTATTAATTTAGGAAAATTCTTACGAAAACTCGTGAGGAACAAAAAATTAGGAAATGTAATAAGTAAAAGGGAGGTCAGGTAACCTGCAGGTGAGCCGGGTTGGAATGAGAGACATGAAAAAGTCCCTCTAAATGGGGAATGATTTGTGGTTCCGTCTGATCGTCGACTGTTTGTTTGGTGTAGGGGTGAAATGTGGGATCACGGGAAAATTTTTTTTGGCGGTTTCGGTTTTGTCCTTCAGCTCGGACTTTTTTCTGCCTCAAAAGTTAACGCTCAATAATCGTGGATGTTTTTATAATTCTGACATTATAGTCTTTGCGAACGTGATTTGATAGTTATTTTTGATAAATATTTTAATTGGTAAGGAATGTTTTGCAATCAGGAGTCTTGAATTCAGCCGTAAATGTTAAAAATGAAATGTCAAGCATTGATAAAGTTTAACATTGGCCAATTTAATTTAATTAGACGGATTTTACGTCATTCGACATTTGAGAACAGAATCGCGGAACTGGAAACAGTGTGACTAAACTCATGTACTCGTACCTACCCCATTGAAATAGTTTTCATAAATATTAACCTTATATTGAAAAAATAAGTTATTAAAATAATTCTTATGTTTGTATTTATAATATGAGCGTTCTTCAATGTATATTCAAGGAGGTATTTAATTTCTTTTAAGTGAATCAATTGATTAGTGTAACTATAGTGTTAAATAAGTTCATAATTCCAAGGGCCTTACCTTTGTGTCGCAATGTCTTGAATTATTTCGGCGCTCCTTAATGCACAAGAGAGAATATGGAGAATTTTGTTATCTTATGAGCACAAATCATTTTAAATTCATATTCAAAATACTATATTCCCACACGGTATCGGTCCAGCCTGTTTGACCACCGTGGCTTTGAGAAGTATTTCAAAATACTTTGTGGGCAACGGATCTCGCAAAACTGAATTATTACGACAAAAATAATATTTTGATGAGGGATTATTAATTAATAGTGTATAATACATGAATATAGATATTTAACTTTCAAATACAATCTTCTTTAGAAATGCCTGGTTATTAATGCCTTTAGTGCACCGACGAAATCAAATTTATATTTTATTCACTTACTGATCAGGACACAAGTAAGTAGATAGGTCTCTGCTCACATTAAATATTGGAAACATCACTATGCTTCGGTGGCCTCGTGCACTTCTTCAAGCAAATCCCATTTTGATAGGCGTGAGAAAAATGATAATTCCTACATTTCAAAAATATGTGCCTTCTTCCTATGCACAATCCCATAAAATGGTGATTATTAATGATATTTATTAGTAAACCTTTATACCCACAAGTCCATTAAATACTATTTTCTTCCCAATTACTATCAAGCCTTAATTGAATTTTTTTATTTAATAATGCTCTTTCTTATCGTATAATGATCTAGACACATAATATTATTATACTTTAAGGCTAATTTTTCCTCACTTAAATATTAAATCTATTATTTCTAAGATAAAATTTTTGAGCGTTTAATAAGCTGTAATTTTCCATTAAGCTATTTGTTGATTGGGTCAGGAAGTTATAGATTTGCATGTGTATCGTTAAATATTATTAAAATCGGATAAAACTCGTTAAAAGTTCTTAACTCTTACTAGCCATGCGAAAATTACTTATTTTTACCTAGGAATGTAGTGTTTTTCATCTTCGAATACACAATTGTAGTGTCAACTACTGCTTCAGGCTTATATAGTGTAATATTTTTCTTATCAGGTATATCTGTTATTCAATGATACGTTGAATAACATCAGTTACAATCAATTTTTTGCCAGAAAAAATATTTTGGACTGAAGATAAATAATATTCTCACCTTAGTGAACGATAGTGAAAAATTATCACTAAATAATTAAATTTTTGCTGGTGCAACTCACCACCAGTGGGTCACTTCTCGAGAACGAAGAATGAAGTACGCTAGACAAGTGGAAGAGTGAAGCGGCTATATAGGGCTACATATTATTACAATGACCGCCACAGTAAATCAATATAGGCAGCGTTGAAGAGCTCACCTTCAATGTCTAACACAGAGTCCACTCCCAAGGGTCTGCACGGAGAGCTGATGGTCTTTTACTTCACTTAAGATTGGGAGATGAGGAAGAGTACATGTCTACTCTCTTCTCATGCATAAATGATGCTCAGTTTAAATTTCTTGGCTGCATATTAAATTTTTCACTTTCTTTCTCTTGGTATTCGTATTATATTCGAAGAACGCGCGTCATATCAGTTAATGGCATGCAATATTAATTAAAATGAAGTAATAGATGAATTTAAACTTGATAATTGTATTAATGCGATTTTTGATTTAAAATCAAATTAACATTAATTATTATTAAAGAATTTAAGGTAACAATTTATTTAAACCTAAGAAATACGTTGTTGCATTAACAGAAGAAGACATTTATCATATTGTTATCTTTTTAAACTTGTCCGCCATTTGAATACGTTTACACTGAGGTGCATATTACAAATTTAAGATGAACTCATGTGAATTCCCTAATTACGAACGTGCATTTGTAAATTGAAGCATTGAGGATGTTTGATGGTAAAGCGTGGCATGAAAGCCTGCTAATTATGAAACCCTTGCTAAAAATAACACGAACGTATTTTTCGAAAATGAAAAATGCTCGAGTTATGAACTTGAATGCGGATGAATTTACAGTAATTGAGGACCGACGTTCTGTGTTTTTGGCTAATAATGACTAGGAGAGGTAAAAATTACTCTTCCACTTTGACGGGAGAGAGGAAGCCGGCGGCGCTCGGTCCCAGATCCTCTGACCACAGTTGTTCATCTGGCGGTCACTTTATTTTTATGATAATCTCTGGGCTTTACTTGGTTTCTCTCCGGAGTTATTATTTTTGCATCCAAATGGAATGAATTCAGCCCAAAAACGGCGGGAGTTGGTGCCTGGGAAATGCACATGGAGCACGATTTCTGTTCATCGGATGGGATTTAAGATTAATATCCGGCGGAGTGACAGAGAAACGAAAGAAAAGGGTACTGCGATGGAAAAGCGTAGTTCGCTTGCCTTTGTCTGTGCTTGCATATGCATGCGTTTTGAAGAGGGGGGGATGATTGTCGACGGAACACTGCAAAACGTGCTCTTAATTCGATGAATATGAAAGGGGCTTTTTCCATCAAAGTTTCTCGCTGCGCGTTTGATTCGATTTTCGAGTGTGTTTTGTCCGCGAGCGACCTGCTGCGTCCTTCGGGAAGTGAGTCTCCACCGTCCACTCCCGTCCAGCGTGTGTCCACGGTCGTCCTCCCTAAACCCCGTCCTCCTCGCCTCCCCCTCGCTTCGCCAGATCTCATTCCCATCGCCATCTCCGCGGGAGAGCGATGCCAAGTGTTTGAGCACGCCATTGCTGCTGTTTGGTCTCCGCTACGTCCCCCCCCCTCCCCGCCATCCCATCACCTACCCCGCCCGAATCACCCCTCCCATTTCACCCATTCGATCCTTCCTCCCCCTCTCGCCCCTCCTCCATCCCTCGACCCACCCCTACCCGCCGACCCTCCCCGTCGACTCCCCTCCAGAGCCCGGCGAGCCGAGGGGTGGTAGTAGGTGGGTGCGCTTGCACAAGTGGAATTCATCAGGAGCGGCGGCGTCCTGGCACTTTGATCAACGGCGCGAAACTGTTGTGTGGAGGTGACGTACGTGCGCGTATTTTCGTCCGTGTCATCTCAAACATTATGACGGAATGAGAAGGGGTGTATTTGTATTGGGGTCGGTTTTTTGTCGCCATAGCACTCGGGCGAGTGACTCGTACGTTAGTGGATTCTACTTTTGGAATTGAAATGAATGATTGAATTTTGGCTGATAGTTTAAAAATTATTTTATGAGGTTACCGATATGTTTCTCCCGAGGAAATTTACGTTACATTCCTTCCAAGCACCTTTCTATTAGGTAATTAGTTCGCACTTGAGCTAATGGAAACCTATTGCCAGTTGGTTTTTTGCTCTCCTCAACTCAAATGTACGCTTCAGAGAGCTTTCGCTGGATGAAAAAGTTTTCAAGAATCTACTACCTTCAACGGGTTGAATGTATTGTTATATTTTTTGGTCCAATTACGCCTGAGTCTGTCCAGGATATTTTTAACCAACACCTCAGTCGATAAAGTATATGGAATTTGCTTTTAACTGATAGTTAGTTCTGTACTTATATGCATTGTTTAATCAGATATAAGTGTTTATCTTTCAAAAAAATTGGAAAATTATCACGGTACAAATATAATTTTATGTAATGGCACACTTAATAATAGAATAGATTGCTTGGCGTAAAAGGAGTGAATCGAGTTCGGAATACACAGGCTTCATCAAATAAGCTATGTTAGCGCCTTCCTCTTGCTTAGGAGGCAATGTTTTCCCTGTAAGATAAACAAAAAAACAGTTGCTTTTTTAGCAATGAAGAGTTTCTTTCATTTTCTTGAGATCTCAATTATCAAATTTCATAATATTTGAGGCAAGCAGTTAAAATTTCCAGTTGGATCTAAAGCAATTGAATGCTCCCTTTGTTTCATTTACTTTGATATGCATGAGACAAAGATGTTTGCGGAGCCAGTGAGGTGCATCTAACTGAATTAATAACTTTGTTGCTTTAATTACTAATTTACCTTTTGGCATTTTGCAGCGGGGAGACAGGAATCACTAAGTTACATAAAAATATCTGATTATGCCTTAGTGAATTCATTTGCAATGAAAAATTGTCAAAGTAGTTTTCATGCTCCCATTTTTAGGATCCTAATGTTAAAAAATATTCTTCTCATATAACTTTGATAGTTCCAATGGAATAAAACGTCGTCACCTTTAACGATATTTAACGGTGTTCCTGGGAAACCAAAACTGGCGTAGGGACGTAAGGAGAAGAATTGAGCTAGGCAAGGAGGCTTTCACAAGGAGGAGGAAGTTGATGACAATGACGTTGAGTAAGGATATTAAGAAAAGACTCGTAAAAACTTTGATATGGAGCGTAGCTATGTACGGCGCGGAAACGTGGTCATTGAAGCAGGAGGATAGACGTAGACTGGAGGCTTTTGAAATGTGTATGTGGTGAAGAATGGAGAAGGTGAAATGGACAGAGAAGAAAACAAATGAGGAAGTACTTGGTATGGTGGACGAAGACATGGGTTTGTTGGGAGAAATCCTATGGAGGCAGGAAAAGTGGTTGAAGGGGGTGTTGACCGGCAGTGGGATGCTGAAGACTGTAATGGAGGGGAGAATGTTAGGCCAGCGAGGAAAGGGAAGGAGCAGGATAGGGATGTTGGACGGGTTGAAGGGAGGAAGAAAGTACTCAGAGGTGAAGAGGGGCCTGATGTAGAGTAGGGTGCTGGATTTTGTGTTCTTTTAGGAGTAATAAAATATATTTATGGTATTTGTGTCCATCCAAAAACCTACCTTAACCGGTAGATTACCTAAAATAATGATTATATAAAAATATATATGTATATATATAAATATTTATGTATATACATATATATATCTATATATATATATATATATATATATATATATATATATATATATATATATATATATATAATGCTAACAGTTAGAGATAAGGCGGGTAAGGTAATAGTTGACGCAGGAAAGATCCAAGAGAGAGGGAAGGAGTATATAGAAGAACTGTATGGTAAAGAACTCAGACCAACAAAGTTAGACTTTGAAAAAGAAAATGACGTAGAGGAGGACAGCTTAGGTCCAGGCATACTAGACCATGAGATAGAAAGGGCATTAAGGGAGATGAAACTAAATAAGGCCGTGGGGGTAGATAACATTCCCGTGGAACTTTTAAAATGCTTAGGAAAATGTGGGAGGAAGAGGCTATATGGGCTGATCCGTAGTATTTATGAGGAGGGAATCTGGCCGGAAGACTTTGTAAGATCAGTTTTAGTTCCTATTCCGAAAAAGGTAAAGGCCACGTCATGTGAGGACTATAGGACAATTAGTTTGATATCCCACGCAGCTAAAGTTGTTCTCAGGATCATAAACAAAAGGATAGAGAGTAGGGCAAATGATTACTTAGGGGAGGATCAGTTTGGGTTTAGGAAGGGGAGAGGTACGCGTGATGCCATTGCAGTAATGAGATTTTTAATCGAGAGGAATATAGAACACAACCAGGAGGTATTTGCCTGTTTCGTAGATTTCGAAAAAGCGTTTGATAGGGTGAATTGGGAAAAACTAATGAGTATATTGCAGAAAATAGGAATAGATTGGAGGGAAAGGAGGCTAATCCGCAACCTGTACATGTCTCAGACTGCTCAGGTGCGGGTGGGAAACGGGGAGTCAGGATGGGCAGTGTTAGGAAGGGGTGTAAGGCAGGGTTGCCCATTATCACCGTTGCTGTTCAACCTGTACGCAGAGGAAATGATCAAAGAGGCATGGGAAGAACTCGAGGTAGGAATGAAAGTGGGCGGGGAATCCGTAAAATCAGTTAGGTTTGCTGATGACCAAGCTTTAGTTTGTCAGTCAGCCAAGGGGCTGCAAGCATTGCTGAGTGAATTGGAAATTCAGTGCGACAGGTATGGGATGAGAATCAATATTAAGAAAACAAAGGTTATGCGATTTTCTAGAAAGAAAAAGGCCAAGCTTAACATTAAAATAGGAGGGCAAAAACTAGAGCAGGTAGAGCAGTTTACGTATCTCGGTAGTTTTTTGGACCAACACGGTCAAAGTAGTAGGGACGTAAGGAGAAGAATTGCGCTAGGCAAAGAGGCTTTCACAAGGAGGAGGGAGTTGATGACGGGGACTCTGAGTAAGGATGTTTAGAAAAGACTCGTAAAAACTTTGATATGGAGCGTAGCTATGTACGGTGCGGAAACGTGGTCATTGAAGCAGGAGGATAGGCGTAGATTGGAGGCTTTTGAAATGTGGGTGTGGAGAAGAATGGAGAAGGTGAAATGGACACAGAAGAAAACAAATGAGGAAGTACTTGGTATGGTGGGCGAAGAGAGGGGTTTGTTGGGAGAAATCCTGTGGAGGCAGGAAAAGTGGATGAAGGGGGTATTGACCGGCAGTGGGATGTTGAAGACTGTGATAGAGGGTAGAATGTTGGGCAAAAGAGGAAAGGGAAGGAACAGGATAGGGATGTTGGACGGGATGAAGGGAGGAAGAAAGTACTCGGAGATAAAGAGGGACCTGATGTAGAGTGGGATGATGGATTTTTGTGTTTTGTTGGGAGTAATAAAATATTTGTTTGGTGGTTGTGTCCATCCAAAAAAAAATATATACACACACACACGCACACATGCATGCATAACTAGTAATAAGTTAAGGTAGGTTTTGAATGAAATATGCACATATTTCAAAATTGAAATTTATTCACTTGTTTTGTGATATCATATACAGTCAATTGCTTCCTTGTCCGTTCTCCGAAATTCGTTCTTCCCAAGTTCTGCCCGGGTCTAAATATCATGACTATGCAGTCAAGAGCTGGTGATTGTTTTTCTGGGGAGGCCTCACTCTCCGGCTGACCCTTCCCTTCCTCCTCTTGCCTTCCATCGACGCCCCCCTTCCTCCCGCCTCCGGCCCATCGCCCGGCGAGCGCACTCGTCTTTGGCCGAGTTCAATTTGCATGCCAAAGAGGCGTCGGCCGCCTCCCGTGCGGATAACGTACGGTTGCGTGTACATTCTCAAGTCGCGTCACCTATATATTTCATCAAACGTCCCACTAAGCTGGAAAGGAATTTAATACCGGCCAATAACAATGGAATGCTAAACCTTTGGGCAGTATTTCCATCCGTACTCAAGTTAAACGTAAATAAAGATCACTAAAGAGTGAAAATCATTGAAATGTCATAGAAATTTTAAAATTAATTTTGCGTGAGAATGATATATTGAAACATCAAATGCTAGAGTCACTAAAAAGAGAATGGTAGTTACTCGCGTGGCTATATTTTGAAATGAGGTTAGATGCATAAATTAATTTTAATATTTATATATTTAAAAACTTAAAATGAATGCCATAGTTCATAAGGTTTCGGTTTTTAAATCTTATAGCTAGCAATTTATTAATTAATTGTAAATATTCCATGATTCTCTTATTCAAGACCATCCATCGTTTTTAAAATATTTGAGCTTGAAATTACTGGGTTAACCAAGGACGCCAGTAATATAGTCAAAAGCCCAATTATACATATGTACGAGGGCGATTCGAAAAGTAAGATCTCTTTTTTTTCATGAAAAATCAAATTTTTCTTAGCTTGGCGTACTTCGTCGGAAAGTTTGAGCATTTAGCTATTTTTCTACATAGTCGCCCTGATTTTTGCATCCTTGTAGCCAGCTTTTTGATACCATCGTCGTACCCTTCTCCCGCCGCGTCGAGGTGCCAACTGACGACTGCTTCTCCGATAAACATTCATCGCCATTTAGTGGATGTATACGGTGAGAAGTATATAAACATTAAAAACGTGTGGATGTGTTGCAGGGAGTTTTTTGATGGCCGGGAAAACGTCCACGATGAGCAGCGGTCGAGGCGGCCGAGTTTGCCGGAATCAACAGTGGCTCCAATTGACGAGATGGTGCGCAATAACCGGAGAATTACCCTTAATGAGATAAAGGAAGGCCTTAATGAAGAGAGTGGCTACTTCTCCGTGCAGAATATTGTGTCGGAGGCCCTCGGTTACAACAAGGTGTCTCACCGAAGGAGTGTGTTTGCATCATGACAATTCACGTCCACATGTGTCCCACCAAACGACCACCCTACTCAATGAATTCGGCTGGGATATCATCGACCACCCTTCTTACAGCCCGGACGTTTCCCCCAGTGACTACCACTTGTTTCCCGCTCTCAAAGAACGCCTTCGGGGACCAAAATTCAAGTCAGATAAGGAGGTGCCAGAAGCAGTCGTCAGTTGGCTTCGTGTCGCGGTCGGGGAAAGGTACGACGCCGGTATTAAAAAGCTGCTTACAAGGATGCAAAAGGTAATTGATTCTCAAGGCCTTTACGTAGAAAAATAGCTAAATGGTCAACCTTTCCTACAATGCACACAAAGTTGAGAATAAATTTGATTTTTCATGAAAAAAATAGAAGACCTTACTGTTCGAATCGCTCTCGTATATATTTCTGAGTATTTAATCAAAATAAAATTTTTTGAAAAGTGCAAAATATGCTAAATTAAAATATTTTTGCGCATTTTAAGCTAGCATATGCAGACGGTGTAGCAACAAGAGTTCAGTATCACCCTTAATCGGTTTAGTTGTAAATATGGCCATTTTCAAGGAAGAATTTGTACCCAAGTTTTGACCTCTAATGATTACATTTTTATCTAAGCAAACATAATGCTTAGAATATTTTAATAATTAAAAGCAGAAGGTACTTCAATTAACCATCGTGTAATTATCAATTTAAAAACAGTATTATATATTTAAAAGCATCCGTATATTATTGTTGGCCGAAGTTATCTCTAGTTTCTGAATAGGAAGTACAAAAGCTAACACTTTATTTGTATCGAAAAGCTATTAAACATTTTAAATGTCCTTCATACTTCTGTTTTAATTATTCATTTTACTATAAATTATTTTTATCGCATTCGAGGAATTGATAAACTACCATAATATTGGTAGCAAAATAACCGTCCTCATTCCAAATGAAATTTTGTAGGTAGAATTATACAGCTACCGAGAAGGTAAAAGCAGACGATTTTAAAAACATTTTAAGGAAAGTCTTTGGTAGAATTTCGCTGCATTTTTTTCCGTCATTGGAACAAGTATCCATGGAATCAAATTGCGTAGAATACTATAAGTTACAAAATGATGACAAAATGATGATTTCTGATTATATTTTGTGCAAAAACTTGTTTGAATCCCTTGCTAAGGTTTGGCAACATATGTGGGCCATTCTTGATTGATTAATAGCTTTGAATGCTTTTAAATGAGTTTTCTTTCATATCAATTGAGTTTAAGCGGGGAGAATCGGGACATATTTTTGTTCAAATTAAAACAAAAACATATTTTAGTGCCCCTTACGAATTACCACCCTCTTTGTTTTCACAGTTGAAGAAACGTGTCTACTTCAGATATGACCAATGATGTATTCACTCACCCCTCGTAATGCAGAGATTTTAAAAATTCTTCTTCGACGCAGAATTATCAAACTCCGGGTGAGTAGAAACTAAACATAAGAAAATGGACACTCCTACTCCCACACTCGCGGCCGAGGGTACGTACATTAGAGAGCATCGGGTGCGACGGTCGAATGGTTCTCGGCGGGAGTGCCTCTATCTCCCCCTCTCACTCCAGCCCACCGTCGGGACCATTTACCAAGTTTTGAAATGTGCGCTCCGCATTTTGGAGTGATATTAAGAGAGCAAGGGAAACGTAAATCATCTTAAAATGGAGGCTGAACTGAGTTGGGCGGTGAGGTGGATTTTGAAGAGCCCACCCTATTTGAAATGGAAGAAGGTGCTCCGAGGGAATCGTAATGGTGGCAAAAAACGCCTGGGTATAATGAATGGCATGAGAAGCCCCGCTGGATTCTGAATTCCGCTGCAGGCCATAGCCTCCGCTAAGGTGGGACGGGACGGAGAGGTGTCCGGAATGGAGGTGCTCGGCTTGATGGAAGAGAAGGTGCTTACTCCCAGTTCAGCGATAATAACGCGCCTCCTCCTGAGCTCTCGTGCACTGCAGGTATATGGTCCCAGGTTGCAGCGAAAACTTAAGTGAGGATGCTTGCTTTCTAAAAGGAAGGATTTCACCTCGGCGTGGAACTTCAATGTAAATATCTGGATATCTTATTCCGAAATTCATCTCTGCTGTTACAGCTCGAAAGATGTGTCACAGGAAAATGTTTCCAGCTTCAACTACACGAGAGCTTCAGATATGACGATGGGGTAGCTCAAAGTGATGCAAGAAGGCAGTAAGTAAATTTAATGTCTTATCCAACCGCGAACTATGGTTAAGTTCTACTCCAACGTAGCCCAGGTAAGGAAGGCGTGTCATGAGATAAGTATCTAGGATAAATTTCTTCACCTCCATGATTCTCATAGAGGAAGTAATTTTTAAAATTGTGGAA
Source organism: Hetaerina americana (assembly GCF_022747635.1). NCBI lineage: Eukaryota > Metazoa > Arthropoda > Insecta > Odonata > Calopterygidae > Hetaerina > Hetaerina americana. Next base: position 4,375,795 of record NW_027287095.1, read on the forward strand.
AAAAAGTAGAAGCCGATTTTTTTCTAACTACAGACAAATAAATGTTAAATATAACTTTTAATTAGCATTTTTGATATACTCATTCAAACTAGTGAACTTTTAATTTTTAGGAATAAGGCTTCAGAAATATATGAAGCAGACTACTCACTAGTTAACCACTTTTTTCATTCTTACATTATGAATAATCACGGTTGTATGTACACATGTTAAAAGTCTTTCATTTTCTAACCTCTTTTAAATGAAAAATTTGAAACATTCTGCCTTAGCACAAAACTTCTGCTTTACCTCGCTCAAGATCATGCTGCTATTACGGTCTTATGTAAACTTTTTTCAAAGTATCATATTGTCGAATGTTGCTTGAAATTTTTTTGCGGAATAGAAAAACATTTTTTAGTCGTTTGAGGCGTTTAGAATTTTTTTTGCGGAATAGAAAAACATTTTTAGTCGTTTGAGGCATAAAAAATTTATCGTTTATATAAAAATATCGTTTGTAAAAAATTTATTTATATTTTATTTAGTCACCATTGACTCTGAAGCATGAGGAAAAAATAAGTGGTTTGTTGGATAGAGTAGCAGATAATGTGAAAACCGTCCTTCAATGACATTTTAAGTATTTTAGAACTGTAAATTGTAAAATTTTCTGGGATCTTCTGTGATTAATGGCAGTTTTAATGAATTTTATATTTGCAGACTTAGCTACCGATGGATCTTTGTTGGACAAGACTGTGTGCGGCATTACCACCACCTTGAGAGATGTTCAGGCTGTTGTTTAACTTGAATGGAGACGAACTTCTGTTATGAAAATATATGAACCTGGTCAATGAAGTTAGATTAGGGTATAGGAAATAAAGATGGTGTGGATGGCTGAGTTTAGAAGAGCGATACGGGTTGAAGAGTTCAAGGAAGAGAATAATGAAAAGGGATAGCTACTCCATTTTAAAGATGATGTCATCAGCGTAAAATTCATTTTCTTTTCCTACTGTCTCCTTTGCCCAATTCTTTTCCTCCCTCTTCCTTAAATCACGATTATTGGCCTTTTAATATTATCTCCAAAACAAGTCTATGTATAAATGAATAATAATTTGAGAGCACTTTATGTGAGGTATAGCAAATGGATGAGGTCCTTTAAACAAAACTAAAATTCTATGCATTGCAAATGTGAAGGTTTCCGTATTCGGTGAAGGCTATTAGAAAGGAGGCCTCCGAAGAAAGGGTTTCGGGAGGCCCAAGACAATGATTTTCATTGATCACCGTTGTGTCAATGTTTATGCAGAGTTGATATACAGACGCCTAGCCGTAGTGAGTGATTTTAACGCCATATGTGATACACCACCCAATAGTCACTATCATTGAGAAAATTAATTAAGGCCTCGCCCCTCCGCTCTATTACAACCCTAGCCTCTTCATTTATTCATAAATTTTTAAACGTACCTCGTCCAATGTCTTTTTAGATGAAATCCATTCATGAATCGCTTTTTAGAGCTCCCCATTCGTTCTCCCATTTAATACCCCTTCACCTCTTTTTCATTTTACCTTCATAAAACCAGAATGCTATGCCTTAAAAGCCCTTATGTTCAATGACTTCGTTTCTTCTTGGCAGTCTTTCGACAAGTTTTCATTGTCCTTCGCCAAACTTGAATTCCTCTCCGCACAAATGAATTTCTTTGTGAATTATTAATCGATTCATGGATTTTTATTGAATCAGGGAATTTGCTGAGCGGGAATGACTGGAAAAAAGATCTTCAGTTTACAATTAATAAAATGGGATCAATCAGTTTAAATTTAAATTTCATTCACAAATGGCTTTTGAAAAGTTAATATTTGATTTAATTATGTGGACAACTTACTTATGAATAATTTTAGGATGTACGGAAAGGACTGATTATGTTCATAAGGCAAGTGCTTTTAAAATGGTGATTATTTCTATTCTATATTACCTTTTTTCTCGACTCCTTCATTTAATTCCTTCCGGTCTTTTGCTTCTTATCTGTCTGTCGTTAAAGTATACAAGTACAGCTAAATTTTTTCTGTATTTATTCAGTATTTCTACAATTACATTTTCAGTGAATTCCTTTATTATATGCAAACTTGTATTACAAGCTGTAAGTTAATTTGTTCCCACTTGTAGACTTGTTTTCTTTAGTGCAACCCTTCTTTGTGTTAACCATTGTCCATCTCCACATTAACCCGTCTTATCTCATCACTGGTGATACAGCTCCAATGCCATAAACGTACTTTTTACTTAATATATAATTTTCTCCCCGAGTAACGCATTGGTTTTGCATTTTGTTGGAAAAAACTGTAAAAAAGACTTATTTTCATTGCTTCCGACTTAGGGGAGTAGTATTTAAACTTTTATGATGCTAGGGTTTGTGATTCATCATTTACTGTATCACTGATTCAATTGACATACTGCGAAATAAGAATACTTCATGGCGCCAAAATATTGGTAACGTACGAGGGCAGTTCAATAAGTACCCGTGTTTGGTGACAAAGGGCGTTCCTGAGGAAAATTTATGCTATCATAAATATATATCATGTGCTGCCATCTATCAAACGACGGTGAAACAAATTTCAGAGTTTAGCTTGAATTTGGCAGCCATTCGAGTAAGATGTGTTTCGTGATTTTCGCTAAGATAGAAAAAGAGCAGTATCGTTCGGTAATTTGCTTTTTATTTTTGTATGGGAAGAAATGCGAGGAGATAAAAGCAAAGTTGGATGCTGTTTATGGGCACACTTCGCCATCTATGACCACATTTAGATATTGTTCCAACGAATTTAAACAAGAACATCTGTTTTTGATGAGGAGCGACCACGATGCCCGGCAGACGTGGTTACCGAGGAAATCATTCAAAAAGTCCACGCCATGATTCTCGCTGATCGACGAACGAAAGTGCGCGAAGTAGCAGAGGCCGTGGGTGTGCCGACCGGAACGGCAATTAATATTTTACATGATAAGTTGGCGATGAAAAAATTGTCGGCCCGATGAGTGCCGCGATTTCTCACGGTGGACAATAAGCAGATGCGGAGTTGTCGCCGCCAAACTGCATGAAAAACGCTATTAATTGCTACCTCACCCCCCCGTAGTCACCCGATCTGGCTCCCTGCGACTTTTTCTTATTCTCTAACATGAAGAAATGGCTCGCGGGAAAAAAAAGTAGCTCAAACGAGAAAGTTATCCCCGAGACAGAGGCGTATTTTGGAGAGTTGGACCAATCCTTTTTTTTTGTAGGGGTTAAAAAAATAGCCGGAACTTTAGGAGAAGTGTATATTTCTAAAAGGGGACTATGTTGAAATATAAAAAAAAATATTTTTGAAAAAAAAAATGGTTTCTGCATTTCTAACACGGATACTTATTGAACCGCCCTTGTACTAATTTAGGGCCAACTTGTTGGAGGCTAAAGGGATAGCCATAGACATATTGCCAGTTCTGGACAATGGTAGCTATCGCGTAGAATAGTTTTGATTGAATCACTGTCTTTCATTGTTTATTGAATCCCCTAAAACTAGTTGGTAACTATAGTATTTTAATTTTTACAATTCTTTCGTCAATAGGTTTGCATTGAAACTAAGGCGTATGCAATTAAAACCGATAAAATTCAGGGTTTTAAAAGAAATTCCTTTTACATGATTACCGTAAATAAATGAAAATACACCTTTGTAGGAGAGTAGATCAGGGAAGAAATAATCCCCAATCAAAATCTCTATCCAATGAAAATATGCAGCTCGTTGGGCACTCTATCGAGAGATTTCTAGTACATTTAGTTTACATTGTGTGCTGCTGTATGTCTTCTGTTTCCTGTTAGAAAAGGGGAATATATAACTCGGTTAAAATAAGTGCATTTTCTATATTCCACCACTTTTCACTCTGCGTAAGATTTGAGTAAAAGACGCAAAGATGCGAAAGAATACATTGTCTGATCGAAGAGAATGGAATGTATAACGAAACAAAATACTTATGCTGTTTTAAAATGCGAATTAATTTTTTGTATGCACTGGAGTCGGAGAGTTTATAGTCAATTGAGCATATGGCAGAACGTATGTTGTATTCCGAATCACTCCCTGATGCATAGCTTTCAAAGCGCGTAATTTTTAATTGTCCTTTAATTTGCATAATTTACACTTCAATTTCCTCGGAAAAAATGAGTGCTTATTTGAAATAGGAGAAAATATGGACCTTTCTCTTTGAATAAAGTAACCCTCTGCCCACAATGAACTGAAATATTTTGTTAACATCATCTTTTCGAATTGATATAAAATAGGCACACATGCACCTTACCTAACTCAGATGACCCGGAAGTATCAGTTTTTTAGAAAATTAATGCGGCATTTCAGAAAAGTTTCCAATGGAGTAGATTTTTTCAAGTCACCGTCAATCTAATCCTGTGTAGTAGTTTAAGCTCCTCTTTTTATTTTTTCATCGTTTGTAAATTAAATTGGTTCGAAGCAGAACTACACAAAAATACACCCGAGCATGCATTTAAATATGCAATGTCCATGCAATCAAACACATATATTCTTGGAGGAAAGGTCGAGAGATCAAAACACAGCACATATTCATATTAATGATGCATCTAAGACAGAGACACAAATGGATTGTAAGAAACATATAAGGGAGCAATCCCAAAACTGAGGTCTTCATTTTTTAAGAAAACAAAAAATTTAATTTTATTGATGATTGATGTATAATTTAAAAGTTTAACAATTTCTTTGATTACATTTTTTGTTGATGCGTTTTTAGAAGTGCTAAATCAATTTTTTTGTAATCCCATACCATATACTACATAGCACGCCGCCATGTCGTAGAGGAAGCGTTGAATTTCATCTGTAACGTAACCATCTTCACTTGTTATTGGTGAGGAGACCTGAGTGTTATATTTCACACCTGAGATCAAACAGCTATCACGTAGTGGCGCCATTCCATTTGACCCTAGCTACGAAAAATTAAAAAAGTCCAGCGACAAAATCATAGAAAATGTTTTAGGATCGAAACGGGATATAGTTGCTCGATCCAAAATGTTGACCCAATATTTAAAATATTTAGATTTATTTATTTTTTTTATACATACCCTGCAAGCCGAATCGCGTGCATTAAAATCCGTTTTCATTGGGTGTGTGCACCCCATCCGAGAATATTGCTCACCTATTTGGTCAACTGCTTCCCCTACCACACTTAAACTACTCAACCGTCCACTCAATTTCTTTTTAGCCATAGTACGACATCGCATACCTACCCTCAGACTCTCCTCATGTAGAGAGGTATTACTTTCACTTGGATTATTACACCCCACCCGCCGCCGATTGACATTCGATTTCAAATTTCTTCACTGCGTCATGAATGGCTCTTTCAGATGCATTGATCTCCTATCTTTCTTTGCCCTCCACATTCCAGCCCGTACGACCCGCAATGCACAAACTTTACACCAACCCAAATTCCGACTCTCACTTTCGCAAAGATCCCTTTTTTACCGTTTACCTCTCCTCTTCAATTCCCTCTCTAATACACCTTCTTCTCTTGACCTCTTTGATTCCCGCACAAGCTTCAACAGCCAACTGCAAAGCCTTTTCTGATACCCTCTCTAATATGTTGTTCTTTGTTTTTTTTATTAATCACCATTGTTATTTATGAGCTTATTTTAATATTTGTTGTTATCATGTATGCTTAGTTTATTATTTATTATTTTTTATATAACCCAATGTAAAGGCCTTAGTGCTGTTTTTGGCGTTAAATAAATAAATAAATAAATAAAGCCACCGCTAGGGTGTGTGATAGGCGGTGAATACACACTAGAATAATTTTACCCGAACATGGCCCTACCGCGGTCAAAAAATGTTATCATGGTCCCCTATTTATAAAATTACCCAAATACTTTCAGGTTTATACGAAGAAATGTTAGCAGAAAAACAAAATTATTTCCACGCTTAAGATATTTCGCTGCATACTCTCGGGACTGGCTCTCTCTCTCTCGGCTCTCGGGTTCAACTGCTTTTTTTCCATTTACTTTCTCTATTTCAATTTCTGCAATCAGGAAATTTGAATTGGAATGGTCGGATTTTGCGTTTTTAATAGAATGCTCTCTACAAAAGCCGCAACGAATGATAAACAGACTTTTCAAATTGTTTCGCTGCACCGACTAGTTACATGCAAATGTTTAGGCTGTGAACCAAATAAAATCTGCGCACACTTATTTATAATGCATGTATAAGTTTGGCAGGCAATGTTTGCTCAGAGTTTTACGAAGGGGTACTAAGAGTACGAAAATGAGGAAAACAGAAAAACAATCAGATATTGCAGGGAAATAAGATTTATAACGAGGTCTTATTGTAACATTAACGTAAATTTACGTCCACGCTTCTAGGAATTGCTTGCTTATAGAGTTTCGCTGGTAACCAATGATAATTATTTTTTGTCCATGATGCCACTGAATACTCGTGATATATATATTTTTCTAACTTCTGGGAAAATATTCAATACCTCAAAATATTCGTACTTCATAGTTGTCTTAAAATACATATTGTTATCCTTAGAAGACGACTAGATGGGTTGAATATCATGGCCATATCAAGGGCATTTATAGATAATATTATCAATAGGCAGCACCCGAAAAACAATTGGTGCCAAAATTGTTGTTGCTGACGAAAATGGGGGATGCACTACAGCTGTTTTCAGACACAGAATCGCAAGTTTAAAATAACTGTTATTTTTCTTAAAATAACAGAAATACTTATAGCGTGACCATTTATCGAAGGTGGAGCTGTTTATGGAATCCAGTTTAATATTGCATGCTTCGAAACAATATCATTGTTTACAATAAATACTTTGACGTGGCGTAATGGTCATTGAAATGATTTTTTTACGACCGTTATGCTTCAGCGTCTAGCTTGGTATTCAATTTCGACCATTTCGCATTCTCACATCAAACTCTACGTAATATCCAGTAAAATACATTAATATAATTAGAATGGAAGTTTTGCCAATAATAACTTCAATTCGCCAAATATAGCACCATACAAAAGTTAAATTGTGGAAAAGAGGACTTTGCGGTAGTATACTCGTATTGGTTTCTCTGTGTCCGGTTAGTTACGAATTTCGGCCGTGGTGAATATTTCAGGTGTAATGCATTTCCTATGCCAGCTATTTCTTCGTAATTCCACAATATTACCAACCCGTCTCTTGTGGCTCAAGACACACAAGAAATCTGTCGCATCCCCTAAAGAACACAGTGAATATCAGGCGTCGCATCAAGGACATCGTTCATGCTCAAAGGCATAAAAAGTGGAGCAGTTCATTGGTATTGAAATGTCTTCGAAGGATCCCAATCTCACTGAGAGCATATCTAATATTTATTATGAATTCTGCATGGTTTTTAATCTTTCAGGGAAGAGAGTTTTTGATAACCACTCTATCATTGGTTTTACGTGTTCATATTCCACCTTATTTATCACCCTACCTATCGAATCAATATCCCAGCCCCCTTCCAATTTATACCTTATCCGTTATTATTACAAGATATTTTGTTTATTCCCTTGGTTTTATTTTATTCTTTCACTTTTGAGCAGAGTGATGGTGTAAAAATCTTTCCTTGAAATGAATTTCACCTATATCAACCAATTCCGGTTTTGTTTTTAAAAATACATTAATGATCTCCGGGCAAATATTATTTCTCAATTAAACTTTTTGCGGATGGTGGCATTAATTAAAGGAAAGTTGAGGATGAAAGCGATCTCTATGGTCTGAAAAGTGATGTGAATAAAATGGCTGATTGGGTAATAAATAATGGGGTGGGTAATAATATTGGGAAAAATAAATCCATCAATTTAAGCGACAAGTTATGGGTAGCCAATAGAGATTTATAATTATCTGAAAATGTGATAGATGTGAAACCTTAGCATCGTATGATGAAATCATCAGAAAAAAGTCTCACTAGAGAATGTAAATAATTTGGTAGATCGTTAACATAAATAAGGAAGAGTAATGGCCCTAGAACACTACCTTGTGAAACTCTTCCTATAATATTCGCCTCTTTTGATAATACATCCGCTATTTCCTTTTTGTTAAAGCACGTAAGAAAATTTTTATCCATTGCTTTACACTCAAATCCAATCGTAACGACTTCAACTTTAACAACAATGTGTCGTGAGGCACTCGGTCGAAAGCTGCCGAAAAATCAATTACCCCGTCTATATCCTTTTACCTCATCTGCTGGGTCGCCGATATATTGGCTTAATCCCAAAAGCTGCGTTTCACATGAGTACTTTTGACATGAGTCTTAACCCATGTTAGTGTTTGGATAGCCATCTATCTCTTGTCCACCATTCCCGAAAGTAGTCAGTGATTCTTTTTTCCATTTTATCGCAAAAAGCTGATGTCATGCTTACCGATCTATTATTCTTGGCTATTGTTTTATCCCCTTTCTTGCAAATCGGTGTAATTTTTGCATTTTTCCAATCATTAGGCAAGGCATTATTATTTTCAGTTACTTTGAATATATGACTCAGGTACGAAGCTATTGCAGTATCACCTAGTTTTAGAATGTCAATGGATGATTTGTCCGGTCTCACTGACTTAGTTTTCCTCATATTCCTTATTTTTTCACAAAATATGAATCCTCCACGATAATACCGTTTTTCGAGGGAAGTAAGCTGTTTTTGCTGTTACCATGATGAAGCTTTCAGTCATTTCTGAGCTATTTAGGCAGCCGTTCCCTGTTGTCTTTCCTCGTTCTCATGTATCCATAGAATTTCGTTGCATTTTCCTTCGTAATTGCATTAATAAGAAATTTTTCCCTTGCCTTTTTCTTTTCCCTATTTAGGTTCCGGACTAAGGTGCTGTAATCCTGTAACATTTCTTTATTTTCAGTCTCTAATGCGTGCCCTTCTTACCACTTACTTGAGTTTTTTATGGTTTTGTTGTAGTGGTCCGGATCTGTGCTGTGTTTCAAATACTTTTAGGGAGATACTTTGCTTGCCCTTGAAGAGTTATTTCTTTGAATGTTCCCCATATTTTCTCCACGGTCGCTTCACTACTTGCCCAATCAGGAAACTTACCCCTTAAAAAACTATAGAAGGCATTATGGACCACAGGGCAGTAAATATTAAGTTTTCGCTGCATGGGGTCCGAAATAAGATGCCTAAAAGGAAAATGTACTTGTTTCAAGAAAGGGACTACAATGGCTTAAAGTGTGTGCCACAGAATCAATTTGCAAGTTTTAAGAAAGATAGTAATCGCCGAAATACTGAGGGTACATGGAATCACTTCATTGAGATCACGCGCTCAACAGTCAACAAGTTCATTCCCAGTAAATATTTAAAAGATAACGCGGAACCTAGATGGTACGACGCGGATATTATAAAGTCATAGCGACATCAAATGCTATGTTGCGCCTCGTTGAAAAATTTTAGGGATGATATCTCTCGTGACAAAAAGAATGAGATCAATTAAGATTATAAGATATCCAGGGCAAGTGCCAAGGATGAATTTCGGAAAGCGCTATGTGAATTCAAAAGGAAAAGGTTAGCGGAAAATAAGAAAGAGAATCTGAAAGCATTTTGGCTATTCATCAGAGAAGTTCAGGGAGATAAGTAAACTGTTAATTCACTCAAAAATGATAAACTCGAAAGAGTAACCACCAATTTGGAAAAGGCTAACTTATTAAATTTCGGCTTTCAAAGAGCCTTCACCAATATCTGACCGAATACCACCGATAACTTACCAAATCGTGCCTATAAACAATGCCCAAAATTGAAATCTCATGTAATAGAATAGAACTTTTACTGAAAAATGTTAAGCCTTATACGATAAATCCTCCGGGTCCGATGAAATATTCGCTTATATATTTAAGGATCTAACTCAGGAAATTGCTCCGTATCTATAAATAAAATTTAAGATGTCTCTGGTAGATCAAACGGTTTGGAAACCAGCTATTCTGACACCAATATTTTTAAACGGAGACTAGTAGGAACCGAGCAATTAAAAATTTATTTCCCTCACGTCCACTTTGCGCAAGTTAATGGAAAATACTCGTATAATACACTTGTTCGATCGTGAGACACCTCTATAATCAGGAGTAATTGATTAATAATCAGCACGGTTTCCGGAAAGGTAGATCCTACGAGAAGTATGATATTCTTATTGCGGGAGAGAGCAATGTGCCAGTGGACCGGGTTTTCTAGATTTTAAGAAAACCTTCGACAAATTACTTCATTCCAAAGAAACTGCGGGAGATGGCGCAACAGTAACTTTCAACGGAGTCATCCACTAATATGCATAATGTAAAATTATTGCATTAAAGTACTTCATTGTGACCGACTCACAAAGTTAAAGGCATATGGCATTGATAAAAAAATCCTGCGTTGGACAAAGACTTTTTGAATTGTCGGGTAAAAAGAGTAGGAGTAGATGGAGTTAGTTCCAATGCAGTAGAAGTTACTTCGGGTGTTCCCCAGGGAAGTGTTATCGGACCTCTTTTATTCCTATTTCATGTTAGCGACATTGGCTCCAGAATCACTAGTAAGATACGTTCATTTGCCGATAATGCATAGGGTACGGTGATATACGTGATCCTGAGGACACGGCAGCTTTATCAGATGACCCTAATGCTATACAACGCTGGTGCGACACTTAGCAATTAGAATTAGGCATAATAAAGAGCGCAGTCATAATATTTTGGAAAAAAAGCAATTTCCACCCGAACGTCTACTGCATTGGGAAAACCGAAATGGAATGTGTAGACTCAACTAAATACCTAGGCGTTACCCTCACTCACGATCTCTCCTGGATGAAACACATACGGGGAAAATGTGGAAAAGCTAAAAAAAATTAGGATTTATTGGGAGTTCACTTGGTAAATGTCATGAATAGGTCAAAGAGAAATGTTATTTGTCGTTGGTTAAGCGTCATTTAGAATATGCTAAAGGATCTGGGATCCTAACGAAGTTGGATGGGTTGTCGAATTGGATCGTATGCAGGATAGAGGAGTTAGATCTGTAAAATGGTTTTATAATAAACTTTGTAGCATATCCAAAATATTAGAAGAGCTAGGCTATGAATCACTCAGGGAGAGGGGGTGAAATTACAGATTGAATCTCTACCATAAATTGGAAGGGCGTTTCTTTAGCAATTATTTTAAAATTGAAAATGTATTATTACTCCTACTGCGGTAGGAGAGATCATGCCAATAAAAATAGAGAGATTAAGTAAAGAATAGGTATATTTAACATGCTATTTTTTCCATGAACGATAGGGGGTCATAATAACTTGTTCGACCGCGGTGTCGTTAAGCTCGTGTAAAATTATTCTGTTGTGTATTCTCCACCAGCCACATACCCTAGCGGTGGCTTGCGATGGATAAAAATAAATAAACAAAAAAATTCCTAAAACCCTTCCCTAACTGCCCGGGTATATTGCCAAATTTTCTTTTCATCCCACAATCCTCTCTCCTCTTAATCCTGGAAAAATATCTGTACTAGCAAAAGGGTTAGGAGGACTAAAGAGAAAAAGGTGAAGAGTGTTTTATTCCCTAGTGGGATTATGTACTACCTGGGTAAACCCTTCATTAATGAGGAGATTTACCCGGTCTTGCGTAATGCTATCCTTAACCCAGGATTCCGTGCCAATTATGATTCTGGGATTACACGCAACTATTACAGTCTCAAATTTCCTAGTTTTGCTGAGGATACTTCAACAGTTCACCTGGAGAATATTTAAGCCCTTATCTTTACTTTTCCGTCTATACCAGGCGCACCCGTGGGCTCCCTTTGTAGAGTCACTGGGCAACGCTCTGCTCGCTACACATCCCGTCGTTCCTTGCCATTCCCCGTCTTCCCGATCGTGTAATATCCTCCGCTCTCCGCTTCTGGTCTCTGTTTAAATTCTTCTTGGAGCTCAAACGAGTAATACAGAATAAAATCTTACAATGTGCATTTCCGATACGTAAGTTGGTTATCAACTCGTGGACGGGAGAAATACTTCGAAGTTTTTCAATTTACGTACTTGGCGCATTTACCGCGACGATTTTCCATGGAATTTTGCAGCATATTCTCTTGAGGCACATATAGGCATTACTCATATTTGTCCCAGACAATATTCCTTTAACCTACAATTTCTTGTAAATGAATGGATTTTAATTTGTGAACTGCCATTTGCAGAAGTTACAGAAGCCTGCGTGTTCCTTGGTTATACCAGCTCATAGATATTTCGCGTTAGCCCCTGCTCTTCTCATACTGCTACTGACTCTTAATCTCATCGTACGTTTTGGTTTATTTAGTTCACTGTCAATTGTGTTCTACGGTCAGATCATGACTTTTTGAGCGGATGGCGCGAAAGCTGTGGCATATATTTTAATTTTGAATGCTATTTTCTACATCATTTCCTCTGGATGCGTTTTTAAAAAGTGGTTTCAACTCATATGTTCAGTGACCCAAACCCATATTCGAGAGTTCAAAGCATTCTAATCTTCATTTCACAAAAATCTTATTCCGAGGAAAACTGTTTTGAAAACTTTCCCCTTGAATTGTCTCTCGAGAAAGACGCAGAAGGGTAGGGGGAAGAAAAAAATCGATGAATGGAAGAAATACTGATTCCTGACGATCGAGGAAAATGGATTGAATTATTAATGATTTTCCACGCAGAGAAGTAGGGCTTAAACGGATCCTTCAAGACTTCAGGAGCGTTATATTATATGCCTTCATTATTTTGCTGCTGCCGACGCATTTTAATCCTCGATCTATTTTTCTCATCTTATACCTAAATTTTCATAAGTTCCAACTTTACCTCATAAGCGACGCGACGGTATTCGTATTTATTATTGGTTATCACTCATTTTTATGACCGATTACAACTGATGAACACTTAATAGCGGGAAACATTCTTATTTTATCCTTCATTTTATCAGATGCCATCTACCATATCACTATATTTAAGTACTCCGGAAGAGCGCGCATTTAATGCAAATGTATTATAAGCGGTGGTAATCAACCACCAGTACATATCTCTTTTTTACTGCACAGCAGCATTTTTAATACATTCTAATGCATGGTAACATCGAATCAATTTCCCTTTTACTTTCTTATCACAGTCACGACTCGGAATTTGACGAGGTGATTAGAGGACTAATACTCCAGTATAACTAACCAATTTTTCGAGTCACTCAATTACGAGCACTACTGCCCACTGGCCACATATTTTAAATCCCTCCCCGATAGTCCCTCTTATCAGAACCTAACATATCTAGTGTCTAATCAGAACCATCAATGGTTATGTTCTTTATGAATTATTTTTTTATTAACCTTTGTCTCCATTTCATTCACAATTCTTCATGTACTATGTAAACCAATATTGTTTAGAAAATTTCACATTTACTCTTATTTCAAATCGCCTTCAGTAAAAATCATTATGACTATATATTTTGGTTTGTTTCCAAACAGAATAAATAAAAATGAGCTGGTTATTGCCACTTTTTTACCAAAGCAAAATTTGTGATGAGAAGTGTAGACAATTTATAAAATTTCTTTATAAAGTTTCAAGCATTTTAAAAAATGATGACTATTATGACCGTGATAGTGTATATAAAACTAAAATGGACATACGCTCATATATCTGGGAAATGAATATTTGTTCTTCTTTGGTCTACCTTGCCGGCTGGACTTATTCATCCTTTCATTTTACACCACGTGACAGCTCATTGTTCTTTCTTAGTTTCTCGCCAAATATTATAAATCTGTGGCCAAAATGCTATTACTCAAAAATTAGTTGAAAGCTTCTTTTGAAGTTTTAAAGAAATTTCTTAGTTTTTAACTTTGCCGATAAGGTTTGTTAATCAGCATGGCTTACAGCGGTTATAGATTGTGGTTACGTTGATTGTACAAGTGTTCTTGAAGTAAAGAAAAGTATCATTCAGTCATCCTGACTCGTTTCGTAGACTTCCAAACCTCTCAAGGGTGGTTTCCGATTGATAATGGAACTGCGGCGTGGTGGAAACTCCTCGGATGGATTAATCGGAGGCGTTGATCACGGTTGGTTGTGTGTGTTCATTTAAAATTGAAGAAGTGAAGTTCCACATTGGCGTACCTTTCCATTCCCTTCTAAAGCAGCTGTCTGTCACTACGGCGTGAAAACTAGTATTGTATTCCAGCCGTTGAAATATGCCGAAAGAAAAAGATAAACTATTCTGTCATCCGGGAGATGAAAGGTTTCGGCGTCCTGAGTGTTCTCTGATTAAATTCGATGAACTATGCATCAAAGCTTTCGGTGTGAAACTTTGAATGCCTGCTTTCGAACTGCTCCCCATCTCTCACCCCTTCAATGTTCTGAGGATGGCGGCTTACGTGAGAGCGGCCATATTTTTACTTGGGTGATAGACGAACGTTTTCACCGAAACGAAAAGACGGACGAAAAGTATGGCTTTCGAGGCTTTCGTTTGAAGGAGAAACATTTTTTGGCCAGGAGTACATTTTGGGACCGGGGGGACGGGGAGATTGAGGATCGGGCAGTTGGGCACTCTCATGGAGGTGGAGGCTATGCAAGCAAGGGAAAGGGGAGAGGTTGAAAGGGGCCGGGGTGATTGAGGGTGCCAGGCGGGGATTGATTGACTCAGGCGAAAGATGTCGGAATGCCTGCTGCAGGACTGTGCGGTGGGGCTGAAAACGGGATTTCAACGGTGGTCGATCTCCTCCCGAGGCCCCGCGGGAAGGTTTATTCCGTTCAGAGACCGTGTCTGGTAATGCATGCATTCACACTGGCAGCCCCACTAGCCCTGCCGTGAATGCCTCTGTGTATCTATGTATTAGAAGGCCTCAACAGTTCATGTTAAAAAATATTTTATTTATTAATATAGCAATTTTATAGTATATTCCCTGCAAGCTACCGCTATGGTGTCTGGCTGGGGGTGATTAAATACCAGATCACTTCTGATCCAGTATGCTTGACCCTCCTAGAGCGGTAAGAAAACGTTTTTCTGATCTCTTGGGAAAAATGGCATTTTAAATCTTTATCTTCAGCAATCTAAATATATTTACATGATATCTCCTACCATAGTAAAATGGGACTAAATGGCACATTGTCAACATCAAAGCTAAGGAGGTATTCTTCCAATTTATGCAAGAGATTTAATGTGTAATTTAACCTTCACTACGTTAGTGAACCCCGACCTAGCTCCTCTAATAGCTCCTATAACGCTGCTAAGTTTGTCATCATGAAGTCTTGCAAAAATAAGCTCCTCTGCTCTTCTCGCGAACAAATTTGGCAACAAATTTCACATCTACACAATACCCCGCAAGCCGCCGCAAGGTCACCACCCGTAGACTAGAATAAAACCACATGCAAAACCAAATCATGGTACCTCTACACAAATCTTTGTTTGTTCATGTACTCAACAAATTTAATAACGCGAAAGAAAGTACTTACATGCAACCATATTAAATAACAAGATACGTACATTCAAATCATGCTGTAGAACTGTTAAAAAGATGGGTCTATTAAATAAAAAGAAACATTCAGGAAGAAACATGCAAGATATCGACAAGTATATACACTACCAATTCTAATTCTCTCCCACGCGATTTCTGCCATGTCTATTATGATTTCTAATGTTTCGAGGGAAAAACGATATTATAAATTTATCCGTTCTACAATAAATCTTCCTGGATTTATGTAAGTGATCTGATCAACCATAGTAAGTGGGGGCCTGTAATATGTCCTTAACATCCTCAGATAAGTGACCTGCCTCAAATTTAATTAGTTAATTCAACCAATATTTGAGCCAACGGTCAACTAATTACTCCCATCCTAATTTTTCCAATATTTATATAGCATCTACATTAAACGTCAGTGATTCAGAAATAATTTATACCAGTCGTATCCTCTTCACCCGACACCATCTGTCACCGTGGTAGAGCTATCTGCCCCCCTAGAGGACAAACGTTGGACTGGGCATACGTCACCCAGGCTCGCGCCCGTCCCAAGTATAAATGAGAACACAGCCGTCCATTATCTCCTTGAATATCCCCACTCTCTTATCATAGCTCTTACGCATTACGTCACTCTCAACTCGGCTTAATTAATCGCTCCTTTGGACTTGAACATGGAGGCTTTCATATTATTGAATTTCTAATCAATTGAATCGTGCAAGTAAATCAACTGCGGGGCGTATCCTTTGTATAACTTCTCGAACTGCTCTAGATTTGGCCCTTATGGTTTCACACCCCTCATGCACTCCAAACAATTCTTTTAAAATTTGTTTCCTTCGCTGGTGACATGTCTTTATTGAGAATTGTAGTTGCTTCTTCTTGGTAAATATCTTATTAGCTTTTATTAGTTACGAGGGTGGTTCAATAAGTACCCGTGTTAGAAATGAAAAAACAATTTTTTCAAAAAAGTTATTTTTTCAACATAGAAAGATCTTTTAGAAAGATACACTTCTCCCAACGTTCCGGCCATTTTTTTAACCCCTCCAAAAATAGGATTTGTCTAACTCTCCAAAATACGCCTCTGTCTCGGCGATGGGATTTTAGTTTTCTCTTGGTTAACTTCTGTGCATCACCCTGAAGTGCTTTTAGTCTCGGGGATGATGATGTTTTCCCGGAATTAGCTGGTACTGCGATTCTATTTGCGAAAAGCACCCTGTCAATCATTTCCCAAACACTCTAATTACTTGTATTTGTATATTACTTGTACTCTTCCATACATATGTTTAATGGTACTGATACTAATTGTTTTGCTGTCAACCTACCATTTATTACGCCTCTGCCTGCATGGTCTTCGTTCATATTTGGTAAATCTTCTTGCGCATGTTGAATAGTTTATTTTGTGGTCATTGCAGCCTATTATGTTTACAAAATCAAAACACTTGGTTTTTTTTGGTCGTCAAAGACCTTATTAAAGTAAGCTTTTTCAAATTTGAAGTCAAATAAACATTTACGAGTCAGTGATTAGTGACCAATAAATATTCATCATGCATCGTTACTCATCTTGGATAGCGTGGTGACAGTATAAAATCTAGCGCTGGGACTCAAAATTTAATGCACCCTGGGATTTATTTCACCTCCGTCTCGGGATATCCCCTACTGCAGCAGAACGCCCCCTGGGCGTTGGTAGGATCGCATATGTCATCTGCAAGAGTGCATCCACGCACCCAGGTGGGGAAACTTCCACTGGAATTCTGGAAACGAGAAATTATCAAGGTACGCATCCCAGAACTGCAAGGAGTAACTAACACAGTTCCAGAATTTTGAAACAACACATTTCAGGAAAGTTATTTCCTTAAGAATCGTTTGAAATTTGTGGTCACGTAATATATCAATTCTCCCAAGAGAATATATCTCAAACCTTGGATGTAAATTTCATTAGGACTCACCCGACAGATTATTTCGAAGTGGAGAATCTAATTTTAATGCATCAGTTTTTTAAATTTGAGCCAGTGATGCTTTACACTACTATATTTAATGTATCTCTCAACAAATGGACCTATGTTTTCATGAGGCCTGTTTTATTAAGAGTCAACGTATATTTTGTATTCGTATATAATTTATAGTGCAAGAGGCCATATTTCAAAACAACTGACTAAAGATATACACGACATTTCACGGGTGCACATCGCACATTTCCCCCTGAATATCTGGTGAAAATCAATTTGAAGTGTATCTTTTTCCTCCCTATAGTCCAGGTTAACCCCATGTGGCTTGTTCCTAATCCTCAAAGTGAAAAAAATCGTCATGAAAAGGGTTTTTCTCCGTCATAATAAAATCGAACGTGCTTCAAATCTGTAACGGCTATCGCAGACCCAATAATGGTGTAAAAAATTTAACCGATACAGGATTATAAATTTCTTAGTAAGCCAACTAAAATACGTACACCTAAACTAGAATGCAAGCATGGCTAACAGGGATAAATATTGCCAAATGCCTTTCTTAATTGACGAGTGAATTGGCCTAAAGAATATATTTTTTTACCTCCACAAAATGTTTACAACAATCATATTCTACCGTAATTAACGATATACTACCTTGATCAAAAAGTTCCCGGAATAACCACCGTGTGGCGCTCCCATCGTTCCGATTTGAGTTCTGTTTTTTTTGTTAAATTGGTACATCTGTTGTTGATATTCCCTTTTAATCTTAGTGTCATAACTTGACATTTGCAAAAGTTACGTAGCCAAGAGTACATCTATCTCTGTGTGTGTTGGCGATTTTTTACAATTGCAGAAATGGATTTAAATTTGCAACAACGAACTTGTATTAAATTTTGCGTAAAAAACGGATTTAGTGGCGCACGGACGTTGGAAATGTTGGAAAAGTGTTTCGGCAACGATTCTCTATAAAAAACGGTCGTTTACCAGTGGCACGAGCGGTTCAGAAGTGGTCGTGAGTCAATCGAAGATGATGAACGCAGTGGCAGACCATCGACATCGAAAGTCGGTGAAAAAATTGATAAAGTAAAAGAAATGTTGGTCAATAACCGCAAATTAACCATCAGAGAAATAGCGGAGGACTTGAACATTGCCTATGGATCCGCCCAAGACATTGTGGTTAATGATTTGGGTTTCCGTCGTGTAGCAGCAAAGTTGGTGCCAAAAGACCTCAATTTCATGCAAAAAAAGAGACCGTGTTGACGTCGCAAAAGACATGATTTGCGAGGCTGAATCCGATCCCACATTCATCAAAAGGATCATTACTGGAGACGAGACGTGGGTTTATGAGTACGACACGCAATCCAGACATCAGGCAAGTGAATGGCGTTCACCAAATGAGCCGAGACCAAAAAAACCACGTCGTTTTCAGTCAAAAAAGAAGGCAATGCTGACGGTTTTCATGGATTACAACGGTGTAGTGCATCATGAATTATTGCCAGAAGGCCAGACAGTAAACAAAGAGTATTATTTGGGCGTTATGAGACGTTTGCGTGAAGCAATTCGCCGAAAGAGACCAGAAATGTGGGCAGAAAACTCGTGGATTTTGCACCATGATAACGCACCGTCGCACAGTGCTATCATTATTCGTAATTTTTTGACGAAAAATGCAACAAATACCATCCAACAGCCACCGAATTCACCTGATTTGGCTCCCTGTGACTTCTTTCTGTTCAATCGAGTTAAAAAACCATTACGGGGAACGCGTTTTAGCAGCCGAGAGGAAGTAATGGAAAAATCGCAGGAAGCACTGATGGACATACCGAAAACCGACCGTAACTTTTGCAAATGTCAAGTTATGACACTAAGATTTAAAGGGAATATCAACAACAGATGTACCAATTTAACAAAAAAAAACAGAACTCAAATCGGAACGATGGGAGCGCCACACGGTGGTTATTCCGGGAACTTTTTGATCAAGGTAGTATATCAATTACAGCTCCTGCTATTAACGAGAAAATCATTAGGGATCGTTTTTTTAAAGGCTACATTTAGCATTTCAACTTGACCTTTCCCTAAAGTAATTTTCTAAATAACAAAAATAAATCCGATTTTAGAGAGCAATCTTAACCGTAGTTCTTTTTCCGGTTCATTTATTAAAACATTAGATCAATTACTTTGATCCTATTATAGCTAACATATTGCAGCTGTTATCCCTGAAATAAAGAAGGATGTAAAATGTTTAGAAATAATATACAAATATTTAGGCTAAAATTATTTGTATTTACTCTCATTTTCCTCAACTTTCCCCCCTTATTAATCCTAAAATAGCTGTTCTAGTGCAATATTTTGCTCTTCTTTGATAGAATATAACAAAAAAAGGTAGAATGAAAGTTGCTAGAATTTTCAAAAACTCTGTATTTGATATAAAGGGTGCGTTCCGAAAGTAATGAAATTGTTTTTTTTAATATATTGAACAGATATGCACAAACACTTAAAGTTCTTCAAAGTAGTCCTTGGACTTCTACCAATTTTTTTCAGCGACTCTGCCATGAAAAAGTACGCGCCCTGGAAGGCGTCTTCAGGGACCTCTCGCGAGGTCTTCGTCACGGCTGATTGTATCTCTTCTATGGACGAAAAACTGGTTCCTTTCAGGGCTGCCTTAATCCAAGGGAACAAAAAGAAGTCTGCTGGGGCGATGTCAGGAATATAGGAGGGGTGGGGCAACATTGGTACCTGGTGTTTGGCCTGGAGCTCGCGGGCTCGTAGCGTGTTTTGGCTAGGTTCATTATCGTGATGGAATGGCCAGGTAGCGGAGATGTCTTTTCTTGTTCTGATGACCTTTTTACGTAGTCTTTCCAGCACATCCACGTAGTAGGCAGCGTTAACTGTCTGTCTTTGAGCCAAAACACCTAAAGAACCACTCCTTTACTGTCGAAAAAGTCAATGAGCCCCTTCCCGGCCCCCTTTAAAGGCCTTTAACCACCTCGAAACTTGAGAGTAGAATAGTTGCCGTATACCTCACAAATCATTTTGTTAGTCGCTTCGAGAGATTTTTTCAGTGCGCAAACCTCAGTAATTGCGTAATGGTGCTCGATCGTCGTTTAGACTTTATTCTTGACACGGTCGTCGCGCAGAGTTTTACAACAACTGACGTCCTTCCGCTTTCACAGCTTAAAGAGCACTGAGACCGGTTTCGCGGCAAAGCTTAACGTCCCTCCTATCAACTCCAAGTGGTTTGATACCACTCCGACCAAAAGGAGCGGCGTGGAAAATTCAATGGCATGACCTTCGGAACACACACCCTGTAGTTCGGCCTTGTGTATTTTTATTCACATCACTGAGAGGGTAACCAAAGATACTTATTTAATCCCTCCATATGACACTATGTTTTTCAAGAAATGTAACCTAACTATAGCCCTTTGTACATAGATTATAATACTATGGAAAATTTTGAGTCACCCTTCTGTAAGACTGTTGCGCTAATTATTTCTTGGTATGTCCTTCCGTTTCCAAGCAATGTGTCTTTCTGAAATAGTAGGCATCACGTGGCTCGGAATCATTTTGCCTCAGTGTGAAATTCTCGTCACCATCAAACTGAACTAAGGAGTCGTAAAAATACGGGGAGGTGAGGGAAAGTCGTTTGGAATGTTTTGGGAGTGTCATTTCTCAGGGAGGAGACGTGACGCCATTCGGTGTCTAATATAAATCCCCCACCCCTTCCACCGGGTTCTTCGGCGGTTCGCTGCATCACACGGCCATCTCGCCTCCGCTCTTATTTTGAAATTTCTCCTCATGGCGTTCCCGACGTTCCTTCACGCATTTGATATACGATCCGAGTATTTCGCCAGAGTTCTAGAAAAATCACAAATGAAAGAAGACGACGGTTTAAAGCGTGGAGTTGCATTTTCAACTTCGCTCGAAAGTAAGTTATTCCGGGAAAAACTCTCGACACTAATTGCTGTTTCTGACTTTCAGTTGAAAACTTTAACAAAAAAACCACGGCTTTAGTGAAAGATGTCAAAATCGCAACGTTAAATAAACGTTATATTCATAAACGTTAATTATATTTAATTAAAAGGGGAGGGTCGGGAAGGGAGTAGCAGTAATCATAGTGTTATAAAAATATTGCTGACACCGTTTGGTATATTAAAACGAGCATTAATTTTACGGTATTCCAAAAGTTTATTAATAAGCTGCTGCTGCTTTTTATATGTACAAAATATATATAATATAAAAAACACAGTAATCAACCCGACGGTCGGATTTGTAGGTGATGGTAGAGCTCACCCAGTACTAAGCCCTATGCGGCGTGTGAACATTCACACATCAGGGTATGGGGGCCATTTCCTTTCCCTGTTCCGGTTATGGTTTCCCAGAAAGATCTGGCACCCGAAAAATCACATAGCTTGGGTGGAGCTGCAGGTACCTTACCCGGGAATCGAACCGAGGCCCTTCCGGTGGGCAGTCTACCCCCTGGACTACCACGACCCACACTCATATATATTTATTATAAATATTATAAAATAAAATATTATTATTATATAAATAATAAATATATAAAAATATAAAATTGTATTTTTATTTCATTGTAATTATATAATATATATTATATGAGCCACTGAGACAATTTGAAGAAATGCATCAGGGGAAAAATAAGTTTCCGCGGGAAGGAGGAATTAATAACAGGGGCTATAATTGAGAAAATGAAAAAAAAGACTAGTGGAAGCTCTGATCTAGAGAGTGGCTGGCATTGTACGGGGCGGAAACGTGATTTTAAAAGCAAGACAGCCGTCGTTGATGGGAGGTTTTTAAAATAAGGACGTAGAGAAAAATGGAAATAGTGAAATAGATATGAAAAAACCTACGAAAAAGGGCTAGAAATAATGTGGGTTGAATTAGGACGGTTGGACAGATCCAAAGGAGGCTGGTCAAGTAGATGTAGAGTATTTCGATAGTCAATGGCATGCAAAGTACTGTGATAGAAGGGAGAACGTTAGGAAAGCGAGGAAAAGGATAAGGACGTTGCATGGAATGATGGGAAGAAGAACGTGTTTGGAATTGATGGACTTTTAAAAAAAGGTTTGAGGTGTCAGGTTGCGTCCATTTGTAGGGACCTGAGAAGTGTAGCGACCATCTTAAACAGTAGAAATCCAAAAGTAATATTCTCATTCCATCTTTCTCATTTTCGTTGGTTTAATTGGTATTTTTCGTCTATTATTTTTCTAACAAAATTACAGTGCACAATTGATTCAAACGACAAGATTTTACAAAATTCAAACGGAATGATTGATTCCATGAGGACCATTGGACGCAATGTAAGATGTCTCTTGAATTTCACACTTCTAGAATGTTCGTACATTTCTATAACTTGTGAAGACTGTATATTAACCTTGTTCTACTATAGTTACGGGACAGCCCAGTCAACAACGCTTTTGAATAATAATGAGGAAGTTCCAGGTTTAAGTCTTAAGGGTATCTTAGTACAACACCGTCTAAAATCCAGGCGGTGAACTTTTTTCCGGCTATAAAAAGCGATAGGAAAATCCCACCCCCCCCCGGGCGGAAAGAAAAATGCCTACGGTGCACGGCATTTTCTGGGGCTCTACCTTTTTCTGTTTAAACCAGCCTTCTGTCTGACTCCAGGAAGTTGTCATGAACTACCAAGGAAATATGCTTGCTTAATACTTGATTTTACTTCGCCACTAGCATAAAATTCGATTATTCAATCGTTGTTGGCTTCATGGCTTCTACATCTTATTCCAAAAAAGTACTTTTAAAATATTAAAGCATGTAAATTATTTCATTCTCAATTCATTGCTAAGCTTGTAAGTTATATCCAGTATTCCGTGAGATTGGCATATCATTCAGGGTGGCCAATCATTTGAGAAAATCGGAAAAAAGTGAAGAATTATATTGTTTCTTAAAAAATAAAAAAAACCAAAGGTCTATTAAAATACAAAATAAGGTTTTAAAATGCTAATTGAGAATCTGATATTAGATCATATTGAGATGGTATCCGGAGATTCCCAAGGTGAAATTGTATCTCTTAGTCCCAAGGCATCGTGGGATCATATTGGACCCTTGTGAAAACCAATACCGTATTTGGACCAACTTCAATGACGCCTTTGACAACCGAGGCGATGAAGGGCGACCCACAAAACAAATAACTTAAAAAGATTTGACTCAATCGAGGAAAATCGTAAAAAAGAGCGGTAGGTTCATTGGAAAACTCGGGGAAATTTCGGGAATTGAAATTTATTAAAATATTGGCCAACCTGGTGTATTACATGAAAATCGCATGAGAAAGAGGCAAAAAACCCTGGATTGAAGAGAGAGGCAAAAATTAATTTTAAAATTTTATATTGGTGGGATGTACCTCAAATATAAGAATGTGCATTGAATTAGACGAATTAGAGTTGGGAAGTGCATCCAAAAAGTGAAATAAAACTAAAGGGAGGAAAACATACCTGCCGCACAAAAATAACCTCTAATCTTGATCGTGAACCTTAAACTTAAATTTCAAGAACTCCTGCTTCCTTTCGGTCCAATCGTTCATTTCAACTGTATCAGATTCTTTACGGTCAACCCCTTATTTACAAGTGCAATCTGTATTGACAATTGACCGTCTTTTTAAAGTAGGATAGAGGATTGGTATTCGCCAAAGCAATTATACGTGTGTGTGTGCTCCCATTCTGCGAATTACATCGTAGTAATAGTAGACAATCAAAGGGACCTCCAAGTACCTATTAGCCCAATAACTAAATTAAGTACCGTAACAGTAAAATTCAAGGCTTCCTAGATGGCGAAACAGAGAAGAAGATAAAGTCATACGAGTTTAGAAAAGATAAACTATAAAAGAAATCTTGGAAGTAGCATACATGACATGAGATCGCAGGAGCTAAACACATATAAAGCGTAGATTTACACAAGCCGAAAAATCGTTTATCATGATAAGGAAACTCCTACGCTAAATGAAGGTGTATATAAAAGAAGGAATAATTACCTAAGTAAATTTGGAACTTTCAGTTAAGGTATTTTGAATAAAGGAAAAACGATCGTCACAAAACTTTGGGCCTTTAAAATCTGAATATTGAAGGGGCGGTTAAAATGAGAAATTGAAAGAAAAGTGTGAGAAAAACACATTATAAAGCAGGAAAATAAGAACCAGATAAAGTAGACTCACTTTGGTAAATCATTATTTTTTTTGGAAAATTGTAAAAGGAAACATGCCACGAGAAACACCTAAGAACGAATACGTAGTCAAAGTTAAGGCGGGTGTTAAACGGAATATCTATGAGAGAGTAGAAGGGTTTTCATAAGAAATAAAAATTCGAAGGTTACTGTCGGATGGGATTTGGATTGAAATGATGGCGTTGGCTCTTATTGTGCCTTCAGGCCTTCAAGGGCAACGAATGACGTAGATCCGCGGGAGTGTGTGTGTCGGCACTTTCGTGTACGCTAACTTGTGCACCACGCCTTCATTGGGATGCATCGCCGGCGGTGAGGCGTGTCAACCTCCTTTCTAGTAAAGACCCTTCCTCCCACGGTAGGAGGAGGTACAGAATGGAGGAATGCTCTAAGCCCTTATCCCAAACGTCCTCACGGCAAAACTTTGGCTCCGCCGTAGCACGAAGATTTCCCCGCCCGAGAACCACACGCCAAGGTTTCCACCCAACGACCCCAAAGAGGGGAAAGGGGTGGAGGTGATGTAACCAGAACTTCAGAAACGGAGTGAAAATATTTTTTGTAGCTTTTCTCGAGTATATTATTAAAACTTAAATTAGTATATCCACAAATTATAAGAAAAAATAAATTCCCTTTGTTTTCAAAAGTATGGACTCTCAATCGCTATTAATAATTGAAATTGGTCTTTTTCAAAATCCAGAATGTTGGAAGTTCAAATTCCTATAAAGGGATTAAATGTCTTATAATTAAAATAACCTAACTTTTCTTATCAAATCAGATAATTTATGAATAGGTGGATACCGGTAGATAAATTCAACGATTTTTTCCGCCAATGGTTTGGTTTTATCTTAAACCGTTGTATACACTTTTAACTTACACGCATTTCCAACTGGAATTTCGTTTTATTCACTATTACATTTAGTAGCTATATTCTAACATAAAGCCAAAAGTTGTTCACATTCAGGATGAGAATTCTAGCTTTCTATTTAGAGTTTTATCTATCCCCAGGTTCGTAATCAGAAAGATTTTTTAATTTTCCTAGCCACTAATTATCAATTTTTAAATACGAATAAACGCTCCCAGTGTCAATGTTTCCGCATCGCTAGCATGTTACTCCTGGAATCGTTTATAGTTTCAATTTATTTCAAAATTGTTCTTATTTAGAGTGGCAACTAAACGATTAGTTTTAGAATTTTCAAGTACTTTTAACAAGGGAATACTTTCCCGTGATTTTACCGGAATTTGCTTTGCGATATATATATAAATATATATATATATATATATATATATATATATATATAATGTATAACACTTAGCACTAGTGGACACAGACAAAAACACAGAAACACACAAAAAAAGAGACTCACTATTTTTCGAATTTTCGGTGGTCGTTGCCACCTTTATCAAGGAGGAGAGGGACAGAACTGAAGGGAATACGAGGGCTGGAGCGATGGATGGAAGGGGAAGGTGGGGAGGGAATTCCGAAGGGACGGGTTTGGAGGGGCAGCGTTAGAAGGGTGGGGAAAATGTAGAAGGTGATGGGGGTGGAAGGGGGATGAAAATATAATTAGAACAGGGTAATTAGTGCCTAATATTGATTCCTGGCCAGTTCCAGGACTCCAAAAGCCAGATGAAGCCAGATCCTCAAATCAACAAATCCACTCCTTAAATCCCCAACCCGTCCTAAAACCACTCCAACGCCTTGCAATAAACCCAGATGTAAAACATGCCCTATTTTCAAAACCAAAATCCCATCCCTCTCCCACCCGCTTTTTAACTCTCTCCCACCAATTCCCTCCTCTACTTGCACTTCTAGCAATGTAGTGTACCTTCTGAAGTGCCAACTGTGCCCTGCCTATTATATTGGGCAAACCACCACACCCCTCAATATCAGAATCAACAACCATCGAGCCTCATGCAAAAACTCTTCCTTCATTGACATGCTCCCTATCCCCAAACACGCCTCCGAACACAACACTCCCTTTGATAAATGCTATAGTGTATCAATCATAGCATCCCTCCCACCCTCTGATCCTCCTCTGAAACTGAAAACACTAGAGCAATCCTTCATCTGGCTTTTGGAGTCCTGGAACTGGCCAGGAATCAATATTAGGCACTAATTACCCTGTTCTAATTATATTTTCATCCCCCTTCCACCCCCATCACCTTCTACATTTTCCCCACCCTTCTAACGCTGCCCCTCCAAACCCGTCCCTTCGGAATTCCCTCCCCACCTTCCCCTTCCATCCATCGCTCCAGCCCTCGTATTCCCTTCAGTTCTGTCCCTCTCCTCCTTGATAAAGGTGGCAACGACCACCGAAAATTCGAAAAATAGTGAGTCTCTTTTTTTGTGTGTTTCTGTGTTTTTGTCTGTGTCCACTAGTGCTAAGTGTTATACATTATTATTCACGTCCGTGAGTCTTTCAAAAAGTGTTATATATATATATATATATATATATATATATATATATAAATATATGTATATATATGTATATATATATGTATATATATATATATATATATATATATATATATATATGAATATATGTATATATATGTATATATATATATATATATATATATATATATATATATATATATATATATATATGAATATATGTATATATATGTCTGTATATATATATATATATATATATATATATATATGTATATATATATTTCGTTCTATTCTTATTACTTCAGACTAGATAATCTTGAATATATTTGCTCTAGTGAACTCACGCTAAACTGCAGTGCGTCTAAGTAAATTGGAATCCGAAATCAAATTCGCTCTGAGAAAATATATTCCTGAAGAAAAAGCTGATGTAAACGGTTTATTGAAATGGATTGAATATAATGCAATCTAATTGTATCATTGTTCTTTTCTTCAAGCGACACTTTAGCAACGTGAATTTTTTTAACAACGAACAAGAAATTCTGATTTACGGACTCATTTAGAACAAATTTGTGTTAACACTACTCTTAAATTTTGCTACAAATTTAGCTAACATTTTAAATAGCATTTACTCTTCTTATATTTTGGTACGCGCGTAGATTCTGTGCGTTTCTTAAAATTACCTCTGGCTAGGTGTGTCTTGCTTAACTAACTTCTTTTTTTTAAAAAATACCATCTTGTAAAAAGATCAGCACCATGAAATGATGTGTCCTATCGCCTTTTCCTATAAAATTTTAAAATTTTCCCCATCCATCCAAACGGTTTCCTCACGTCGCGTGTACATTTAGCACAGCGTAACACCCCTTCCCTCGCCCGTCACACATCGCAGGTCTCATCTCTTTTGAAGATTTTCAAACCTTAAATCCTATTCAACGATGACATTCCATTTAAGGAAGAGTAAGGAGTGACCAGAAAAGAGTGGCTTCCGTGGGAAAATACGACGCGCGATTTACCTGTCGCGGGAGTTTTACTTCGCCCTGTTACTAAAAGGTTATAGCTGATAAAGATGCTATTCCAGTACCTTACACTCATATTATAATGTTAAAAATGAACATGATACCTTGTATTTGTATTTTATTATATGATTTATGGAGATCTAGGGAAAAAACTTGGAAGCTCTAAATTCGGCTGTGATAGATACAATAATATTCTGTCGTGGTAATTTTCCTTTCGTATATTGTTGGTTATTATTGTAGACTAAATCTAACAGTCAATAACATCTGATAATTTATTTATCTAATTTGTATAAATATTTAAATTTTGTTTTAAAGTTTTCAAAAATCAAAAATAATGTTTCGTAATGTTTCAATTCTTCCATTACACGAGAGAAAATACGTGGATTTAAAGAGAAATACATAATTTTAGCAAAAGCGCGTGTTATAATGATAATTGTGAACTTTAATCACGTTGCATTGATGGATTTTGGAATCATGGCAAACCTTACCGTATTTGACGATACATTGTTGTATTAAACCAGAGGTTTGTTTGTTATAAGTACTCCTTTTCGTTTGGTAATCGCATAAAAAATCTCTAAACAGCAATTTCTCTGGTCATTTTTGAATCACATATTTATAGCTGTTGCTCGTATTTTCTCATAAATTCAAGCCGTAGGGTATTTCGTTGCCCATGTTCATATCTTAGAGTAGTATACTGTAACTAAAAGGCCTATAAAGTAGCCTATAAAATAAATTATAAACATTTGCATAGTACTCGTCCATTTACAAATTGGATTAGAATACATTGAAAGTACTTGAGGAAGGTTTTAATATTTGACATGATAGTGTAATTGATTTTCTTTGGTAACTTTTTTGTTCACTCTAATGTTTACTATAAATTCCCTGAAATTGTACTATTAACTTATTTTATTATAATTTTTAAGCAAATGGTGTGAGATTCCAAATATTCCAATCCAAAACTTCATAATTACGAAACTAGTAATATGGAATGTCAACTCTGTTGAGCACATATGTTATATGTAGAGCTGTAATTCTGAAGAAATGACAGGTGCGCTAATGTAGTGAAAAAAACGAAGTTTCCTCATAAATTTTTCGTTCCAACTGTTACCGTGTAACTTCCTCCGAGGTCATATTTTAGGTAAATTGCCACTGGTTAAGTCACATTATGTATTCCCTATCTGTTCTATGAGACTAAGGAATCTAGGATTAAAAACACCAATCTTTACACTCACTGAAAATGTCCATGGTAGCGCACGTGAAGTAAAGAGAAATTATTTTCCAAAGATTTCGGAAGATCACCTCAGTACTAGCACGTGATGCAATCAATGGAAACTGATCCTCGGTAATTTAGTTGATAGGAAGTTAAATCTTCCTACTAGGCTGTGATCTCTTATCGAGGTCACTTTCCACGTAGGCTATATCTTTCGCTCGTTTTGTCGAGTTTTGACAGCAATGAGTCTAGCTTCGCGAACGATTTATTTGCTCCTCCCTCTCCGCAAACGTGGCTTAATTTGATAGAAAATAGTCCTAAGCCTCCTAGCTGCCATCTAAACTAACCATATTTCTATCGAATTCGTGAATATGCGTTCTTTTTGAAGGAGGAAGAAGATATCTCCCTTGTTTAGTGTAGATAAACGTGCTCGGAATCAATTTTTAATAGATGTTTGCGTGAGGACTGTCCAATAAAGAGATGGTCATAAATTTGTATTTGCATTTTTAATTTTATATTGCAATGTTAGCATGATATGTGGCATATACTTGATTTTGTCCGTGTTTTCTCAGCGGCAGGGATTGTAATTTGAAAAATATTTACTTCATCTGCTTCGTTTCTATTGAAGAATAGCACTTTCCAAGATTTCAGCGAAAATGTTACATTGTGCTAGGAATAAAATTTTGCAGAGTATTTCGTGGAACCTACCGCGCACAAACACGTATTATGTTTAATGTTTCTGTTGCCAAAATATAGATGGCTTCCAACTATATTCTCAGTGTATTTGGCAGTGGTTTAGATGTTATGTTACGATCATCTCTCACAATGGCAGCAGCGGAATTAATGTTCGTTTACAGGAGCTCTAGGTCCAATCCCCTTGGGAATTGATTTTCAAAACTTTTGATAGATATTAAAAAACTTCTGTGTTTCATGGAAGAATATACTCAAAGTATATGCTTGTGGAATTAAATATTATTTATACGACTAAGTTCCAATGCAGTGTAACGTGTAACACCCCATATCTACTTTAGGCAAACAGAACGTATTTCAAATTTCAAATTCAATATTGTCTGTGACTGTTTCCTCGAGACGTATCAAGAAAAACCTTTTAGTATTTTAGGTTCATTCAAATTTTAATCATAATTCGACTTCAATAACCGACGTCAAGGGTGTTCAGTTTCACGGGGATTCTAGGGGATTCACCTGGTATTCTAATAAGGAGTCTATAAATACCTAGGTGTTACCCTCATTCATGATCTCTCCTGCGTGAAACACATGCGGGGAATTTGTGGACAGGGTAACAAAAAATTAGGATTCATTAGAATGGTACAAGGTAAATGTTATGAAAACTTCAAAGAGAAATGTAATCTTTCGCTGGTTGGGCCTCATTTAAAATATGCAGCAAGTATATAGAATCCAAACGATATTGGTTTAATCGCCAAATTGGATCGCTTGCAGCGTAGAGGAGCTAGATTTGTAAAATGTTGTTATTATAAACTTAGAGGCCTGTCATAAATATTAGAGCAGCTAGGCTAGGAATCACTAACGGAGCGAAGGTTAAATTGCAGACTGAAACTCTTGCATGAATTGGAAATAGGTCTCTTTTGCAGTGACGTTGAAAATGTATGATTACTCCCATCGTACTACGATAGGAGAGATTATATCAATAAAATTAGAAAGAGCATGTGTAGAGCAGATACCTGTAGATTTAAGATGCCATATTTCCGCGGAAGATTAGGGACCATAATTGTATTGTCCGACTCTGATTGTGTCATGTTCGGGTAAAAAATAAGTGAAATGTGTATTTACCTCCTGCCACACACCCTTGCGGTGGCTGACAGGTTACATAAATGAAAAATATTCTTCCATTATGTAAGTGGGATCACTCCTTTGTCCAATTTTGCTAGTATTTTCGTCGAAAGAGATAATGCGCAAAACATTACGATTGTTATAGGCGAAGAAAAGGCGTTACCCAGTCTAAAATCCGGTTCTTCAAATCCTTCACTTTACCCACTGAATTACTGCGCCTCCTTAGTCTTCAGTCAGGATGAGTGGCATAATACCTATTTCAAACCGCGGGGTCAGAAACATTCTCTTGATTTATGGCAGTAAATGTCGTTCGGTATTTTTTTCTCCTTTTATCTCCGATGGTAATGAGAGTAGACCCACTTATTTTGTTAATACTTCGAGTCTTTTTAGTTGATCTTTACTTGGAAATAAACTTTCAATTTTCTCACAAGTTTTCGTCTGCTATTCTATGAAACATAGGCATCAGGGTCGGAATGAGAAAGTTTTCACATTTGCCAGCGTTATTTTTTCTCGATTTCCCGAAGCGCATTAGAAGTGGTATCTACGTTTAGGGCTACGATATACTGTATTAGTTTTTAGAGCTATTTAGGTATTCAATTTCTCGACGTGATTTATTTTTCTGAGTCATTTCCTCCGAATTACTATTACCTCGTTCTTAGTTCACAAACGTCGAATTCAGACCCAAATATAAAGCCTACTTTCCATTATTATCAATTGAATTTTTTTTATCTGTAATGAATTTCCTTCCCAATTCAAATGATGTTCCAAATGCTTTTTCCTTCTTTTCCTTTTCATCTTTTACTAAAGCATCTCTATTTCATGCATGACTTTTTTCTCAGCCACATTCTTAGTTTTACACTTTATTAGCAGTTTTAACTTCTTTCTTTCATGCTCATGTCCAAAATCATCATGCAGGAAATTTTGTTTTACCTTTTGTCAATACACAAAGTTTTTATTTAAATGACAATTTTTCATGGAATTATCACAAATATTTCCACTTTCTGTACTTGAGCCGAATAGAATTGTTATGATTATTCAAATCTTCTGGAATTATTTTCCACGTGCATCAATTTTTTGGAACAACGGGCATCACCGGTTTTAATCTCCAATCACTACACTCCGTGGAAGCCTTTGTAGCGAACTCAGATGTGTTATTTAATCTTCGGGAGTTTTCAATTTTGATGAAAATAACTGTGTTAAATAATTCTTTATAATATATATTGATATGATAATTAATTAGCTGTCAAAATTTTATATAATACGGCTAACTCATTGTATTTATTACTGACATTACATGTATATTCACATGAAGGCAAAATGATGCAATGGGTCGCGATAGAGGCAACCCACAATGCTTTCGTTTGTATCCTATAGCATAGGCAACTTAGAGCTAGAGCGCGACTTATTTTTTGCTATTTCACAGGTCATGGATTATCGCATGCTCCTCATCATTAACATATCACATGGGGGCTTAAAGGCTTGAAAATATTTTTAAAATTTTTATCTATAAACTTAAAAATGATATCATTATAAAATAAACTATTGTAAACATTGATTAATGTGGCGGATTCTGTGCGATTAGAAATTATTTTCTAAAGAGACATGATTTTTTTCTTTTATATAATTTAATTTTACCCAACATCATTATTTTTTCACTGGTTAATAAGGTGTTACGTCTTGGTCCATTAAGAAAGCATTGTGACCTGTCAGCATGTATCAGTCTAAAACCTATTATAACAAATAATAATAATTTTTACGTTAGAGAGAATGTTAGCTCCTACTACAGACTAGGGTTCCTAATTTGCAAAATTTCCACATTTTTGCTGCCGTAAATCATTTTATTGAACAACCTACGGTAGCCTCTGGCATCTAACCTCATCCTTTATCACTCACTAAAGGTCAATCAAACTTAACTAGAAAGACTCCCATTTCCTTACTCACCAACAATTGCTAACAAAAAATAATTAACTATCGGGCTTCCCAAATATCATGAAAATTAACCTTGACCATAAAATGATTCACATGTTTTTTCAGTTTATAATGTACTCATCAGAACTATATTAAGGGTAAAATTATTGCTGCATGTTTCTAAAAGGTTTCACTTCCGATTTAAAATTCAACTCGTCATGTACATGCTAAAATATGCTATCAATGGTGGATACATATTCAATACAAACAATTAAAGGGAATTCAAATCCATGCGGATAGTAGGATAGAAGGATAATTTTAAAACACATAGAAAAGGAAAAGTAAAACCACTCCTGCGCCGCACACCCATGATGGGAAATTTATGTCTAAAAATGAATCTCGAATACGAATTGACAGTTTATATCATTGGACCTCTTCTTCTTTGAGTATTTGTGTTTTAATTGTCATAAAATGAGAACACTTCTTCTGATTTCATTTAAAACTTGATTACGTTTCGCTGTTCGGAAGATGCATGCAAGTGTTTAAAAATAACGAAACATAAATGTTCGTTCGCAGGTTTCCGCGGCGATGAGTAGGTGATTTTCACATTTTTCGGGCTGCGTCCGCGTATGTCGTTTAAATGCACAACAGTTTCGCCAGCTATCCTTCTGGCGTCCTCAGGTCAAGGATGGAAAGAAGCTCGTTGTCCCGTCTTATATGGGGAAATTCCGGCGCAAATACCGGGAAATTTCTTCGGCCAATCAGGGAACGTCCTCATATTTGCGCGGAATAATTCTTTTCCACGCACTGTGGAGTGGATATCCATCCTCTCTGTTAACGTTTTCTGGCCTTTAAACGATTTCAATGGCCTCTCTGATTATCCTCGGGAAGTATTTTTCTTCTTTCGCTATTATTTTAGCGTCGTCGAACAGAATAGTGTCCGGGTTCACTCCAGGCGTGCTCAGCGATGGCCGATGCTCTTAACAATTTGGTCTTGGTTGCTCTCTGATGTTCACTCATGCGTGTTTTCAGCGCTTTGCATGTTTCACCGATGCACCATTTGCCGCAAGAGCACTTGGTACACGCCTTCTGATAGTAACGGTGGATTTCATCCTTGGGTCCGGGTAGGGTGTCAGCTATCTTGGTGACGCATTTGAATCTGGTCACCGCATCATTCTCCCTTAAAGCCCTCGCGATTCTTTCCGAATTCCCTGCGACGAAGGGGATGGTGATGTAAGCCTTTGGATGTGGTCTGGAGTCTTCCTCCCTGTCAGGAACAGCGGTGGTTGGAATTTCCCGGTATTGGTGCCGGATTTTCCCTAAATAAGACGGGACAACGAGCTTTTTTCATCCTTGACTTGAGGACACCAGCAGGATAGCTGGCGAAACTGTTGTGCATTTAAACGACATACGCGGACGCAGACCGAAAAATATGGAAATCAACGAAACATAGATGTCTATATTATTGAACTCATAATTCATGTATTCCTTGTCTTAGACTACATATTTTCAAGTTTTTTTATCAAGCGTTTGAGTAGGTAGGAGAGGATTGAATTGTTACTAATAAAACTTAAAAAATATT
Source organism: Hetaerina americana (assembly GCF_022747635.1). Lineage (NCBI taxonomy): Eukaryota > Metazoa > Arthropoda > Insecta > Odonata > Calopterygidae > Hetaerina > Hetaerina americana. The sequence goes on from NW_027287095.1 coordinate 4,410,245, forward strand.
CATCCTTAAAGAAGGCTTTTATCATACATTTTATTGTTTTTTTAGACAACATTGATTTTTTCAGTTTATATCATACGAATTGATTAAAACAGGGTGGCCTAAGGTCTAGGTAATGAAGTTCTGATCAAATATCAAATATATGAATTTTGGTTTTCAAAGAAATCGCTGATTAATTGTTGAATACAGAATTAATGATTACAATAATTGTCATCAACTCCGCATGTACGAGGCCCGTCCAGAAAGTAACTTACGTTTCTTAGCCTAGCGTGGCAGTGACCAAGGCTAGCGCAACTATCTTGGTGATTGGATATCCCTACACCCAATTCACATTCTGCCATGGTAGTGTGCAGACTGCAATTCCTCTACTTTGCTCAGGCTGAACACAATGTGCGCTAAAATTAAAAATTATTCGAGTTTTTAGCGAAGGCTGTTCAAAAAGTAACCAACTTTTTGAAATTAATCATAAGCTTAATGAAAGAAACTACTGTTTTCTTAACTTCCACCTCTTCATCCGCTCAAGTCATATGTTTAGCGTTAATCTCCCTCCTCAAAAACATATCCCACACCTCAGTTCATATCAAATACAAAGTAAGCTATATCTTCATTTCAATAGCTGTATTCCTCTCCACACTAAACAGCAAATCTCGTGCTCTCTTTCTGTCCGGAGCCATTGTATCTACAGGTATATCAGCCATGGTTCCCTGAATCAATTCCAACCAAAACCCCATAATATTTTCATCTGGCGTGGTACTTACTTTAGCACAAAAAGCCTTAACCAGACATAAATTCCTAAATTATTCCATTATATATATATATATATATATATATATATATATATATATATATATATATATATATATATATATATATATATATATATATATATATATATACAGGGTTCGTCCGGAAAATAAGTGTACTGATTTTTTCCCGCCGCTCCAGGCGCGCCCAGCACCGCTCTGACGGGCTACGATTGGAGGGGGGTATGTTGGCAAGCGACGCTGAAAAAGGCAGTCGGCTCTGAGCTGTGGTGTAGTGAGGAGCTCTGTTAACGCGAACCTCCACGCTCGACCCACGTCACGGAACGCGATGCCGAAGCAGCGTTATTCCATCAAATTTGCGGTAAAGCTTGGGAAATCGTCTACCGAAACTGTCGGTATGATTAACCAGGCTTACGGGGAGTCAGCCATGTCCAGAAACATGATCTTTCGGTGGCATAAGATGTTCGTGGAGGGCAGAGAAGAGGTCGACGACGAACCACGGCCTGGACGCCCATCAACGACACTCACCGACGAAAATGTGCGAAAAGTTCGCGATGTACTGAACTCTGATGGTTGTCTTAGTGTTCGGATGATAGCAGAGCAGTGTAATGTGCCAAAAACAATAGTGTACGAGATTATTAGGGAGCAATTACAGATGCGAAAAATTTGTGCAAAGTTGGTGCCGAAAGTGCTCAGTGATGATCAAAGACTCAATCGTTTGGAAATCGCGACACAACTTGTGGATCACTGCAAAAATGATCCACATTTTTTAGAGAACGTTGTTTCGGGTGACGAGACGTGGATCTTTGAGTACGACCCGGAGTCGAAGAGACAAAGTGCGGAGTGGCACACCCCATCATCACCCCGTCAAAAGAAAGCTCTCATGAGCAAATCTCGGATCAAGGCGATGCTCATTGTCTTTTTTGACAAAAGGGAAGTCGTCCACTACAAATTTGTACCTAAACGACAAACTGTAAATGCTGCATTTTACGTCCAAGTGCTCGACAGGCTTCGAAAACGAGTCGCCCGCGTCCGGCCAGCGATCAAAAACATCTGGCGGCTGCATCACGACAATGCGCCGTCTCACACCGCGCTTGTCGTGTCGGACTTCTTGGCCAAGCACGGCGTGGCAACGCTGCCGCACCCGCCCTACAGCCCGGGCTTGGCACCACCGGACTTCTTTCTGTTCCCGAAGATAAAGAGGAGTTTGAAAGGAACGCGATACGGGACTTTGGACGCCGTCAAAGAGGCCGTGACGACGTGTCTTCGAAAGGTTCCCGATGATGCCTTCGCGGGAGCGTTCCAGGAATGGGAACGCCGCTGGAACAAGTGTATCGACTCACAAGGGTCCTATTTTGAGGAATATTAGCTTAAGATATGTAAAAGTGTAATACATTTTTTTTCCTGAGCTTAGTACACTTATTTTCCGGACGAACCCTATATGTATACATATATATTATATATATATATATATATATATATATATATATATATATATTCCTATATATATATATATATATATATACTTCCCTGGCTTGCTGTCCCTGAAAAATATTCTTAGAATTTTTTTTCCAACCTCTCCGATGGCAAAACCGCCGCCAACCTACTCTATAAATGCTCAAATGTAAGATTAAACATCTTAATTGCAGTTGAAAATTCTTGCGTCGGCAGGGCTGAGGAAATTCCAGGAAAGTGTTTGGTGTTCAATTAAAAGTTTTGAATCCAGAAGAATTTATACATGCGAATTTTACCGTCCGCTGGATAGCAAAGTTAATTCAATGCGAGAATTATATCAGAAAATGAAAGGCTTCTTATCCCAACGCAATGATCGCGACATGATAATATTTTGAGATTTCAATGTCAAATCTATTGATTGGAGAACATATAGTTTTAATATGGGGGAAAAGAAAAAGATACCTTCGAGTCATTCTTAAATTCTTTTACGTTGGATTCCTTGCATCAACTTGTCACTTCACAAACTAGGAACGAAATATTGCTTATTGGTTAGCGACGAGCATATTTAGAAGTTTTAACTGTAGTAACTATACAAGAATATTAGTGATTAGCAGTAGCAGTAAACGCTAAGTTTTTGCTTCATGGGTTCAGAAATAGGAAGCCTAAACGGAAAATTTACTCTTTTAAAGAAGGGGTCAATTATGGACTAAAATGCGTGCTACAGAATCAATTTGCTAATTTAAAGATAGGTAGTCGTCACCAAAATACTTAGGATACGTGGAATCATTGTTACGTCTAAGGCTATGCCAAGCCAAGATAGAAAATATTAGGGATCATCTCTCTAGCTGCAAGAGAAATGAGATAACTTATGATTACCAGATATCTGGGGTGACGGCCAACAAGGAATTTCGGAAAGCTTTAAGGGGATCTAAGGGAAAAAATTAGCGAAAAATTTGAAGAGCAAACCGAAAGCATTTTGTTTGTACTTCAGAGAGGTTAAGGGAAATAGGTCAACAGTTTTTTCACTCCAAAATGATAAAGGAAAAAGAAACCAACGGTTTGGAAAAGGCTAACTTATTAAATTCCTTCCTTCAAAGCGGGTTCACCAATATCTCACCTAATTCGTACGATAGCTTAACAAATCGTGCCGGTCAACCGATGCCCAAAGTTGAAACCTCATATAACGGAATAGAACATTTACTGAATAAATAAAAAGCCTAATAAATCCTCTGGACCTGATGGAATACCCGCTCATGTATTTAAGGATCTAGCGTCGGAAATTAGAAATCTAGCACCTAATCTAGAAATCATACTTAAGAAGTCGCTATTAGAAAACAATTTTCCCAAAAATTAAACAATCGACTAACGTAACACTAATATTTAAAAACGGAGACAAGGAGGAACCGAGCAATTACAGATTTGTTTCCCTCACGTCCGTTTCGTGCAAGTTCATGGCAAGTACATATAGTTAGTTGTTCGAACGTAAGACACCTCCATAATCAGAAGGTATTAATGAAAAATCAGCACGGTTTCCGAAACGGTAGATTCTCCGAGAAACTATTTGCGCTTTTTGTTCATGATATTTTTACTACGGGAGAGAGCAATGTTCCAGTGGACGCCAGTTTTCTAGATTTCAAGGAAACCTTCGACAAAGAACTTTATTGTAAACTTCTCATAAAGTTCGGGCATATGGTATAGATAAAAACATCCCGGGTTGGATCAAAAACTTTTTGAATAGTTGGGTACAAAGAGGAGTGATAGATGGAGTTAGCTCAAATGCAATGAAAGTTACTCCAGGTGCTCCCCAGGGAAGTTTTATCGGAATTCTCTTATTCCTATTTCACGTTGACGACATGGGCTCCGTAGTCACTAGTTAGATAGGTTTATTTGCCGACGATGCACTAGTTTACCGTGATATCCGTAATACTAAACAACAGCAGCTTTATCAGGTGACCTAAATGCTATACAACGGTGGGGCGATACTTAGCAATTATATATTAACTTAACAAGTGCTTAGTAATGCATTTTTGGAAAAAGAGCAGGTCTCTCTCGAACACCTAAGACAGATGTTCAAAAATGTAAATGTACCCCCATGGTACGGCGGGAGGAGAGATTATACCAATAAAAGTAGAGATATTTAGTGTAGACCAGGTAGATTAAAGTTGTAATTTTTTCCAGAAACGATAAAGAGATCAGAGTAATATTGTCCGACCGTGGTAGGGTCATGTTCGGGTCAAAATTAGTCTATTGTTCACCTTAGTATTCACCCTCAGCCATACATCATATCGAGGCCCTTTAGGATACTAAAGTATCTAAGAGAAAGGATCTAACGTTCATCAAATCTTTCTAATATTCTCAAATCCACTTTTTAAATCCACCCCAATTCCCAAAATCCCTCCGACTCCATGCAATCCTGCTTGATGCAAAACTTTTTCCATCCTTGTAAGAAATTACTTTCCGCAAAAACACCTTTTCAAATATTTCCCCCTCTGCCCGACTTCTTCCTCAATTTCTAATTATATTGTTTACCTTCAAAAATGTAAACGCTGCATAGCTTTTATATTAGCAAATGCATCACGCCCGTCAATATTAGAATCAACAACCACAGAGAATCCTGTCATCCATTCTCCCTCCAATTTCCCTGACACGCAAGTTCCCACAAAGACAATTTCGACAATTGCTCGTAAAAAGTATTCATCATTTCCTCTCTCCCGCCAACGGCCACACAAATCCCATAAATGGCGCTAAAAGTTAGCTTGTGCCTATCTAATTAAATCCTTCTACCTCGCGGAATATTTTAATCTCATTACCTGATATCCCCTCCCCGGACTACAATCTTGACGTGGTGGAAGGGCTTTTGCGTTCCGATGGCCCCTAGAGCTGTGCTGGCGGGAGTAATAATTATTGCTCCTGGTAGGGTCACCCATGCCAGATAGGTCGAAGGTTAGGAGCCAGACGAAAGGTAGTCCACGCAGCGTCTCTTCCTCAGTGAGGCGGCTGCAATGGCGTCTGACCCCAGTGGGGCGGCCAGTAAGTGATGGTGTCACGTTAAAAACACTATTGAGGAAGGCAACGGGAAACCACCTCAATTATCATTCCCAAGAAAAATATGATGGACAATAGAGATATTTTGAGTCCTGGTAACCAAGGGGCTCGGCCCAATCGGCCGTGTGTCGTGTCCGGCAGCGGGGGAGGCAAGGCTTCCGCGGTCGTCATCCCACGAAACCCTTGCAAGGGAAAACCAGCAGCAGCAGGACAGAAGACGCAGGAGAAGAAGACCAAATTAGTTAGAATAGGAACGTGGAATGTTAGGAAAGGGAAATTGGAGAATGTTAAGCAAGAGATGGAAAGGGGAAATATAGATATTTTAGGTCTATGCGAGGTGAGATGGAAAGATAGCGGGGATTACTGCAGTGATAAGTATAGAATAATATACAGCGGTGGGGACGAGAGCCAACGAGGGGTTGCCATAGTATTAAATGAAGAGGTAGGAAGAAGCGAAGTCAACATAGAGCAGGTAACGGATAGAATACTACTAGTGGAGATAAAAGCAGAACCTACGAACTTAGTTATTATTCAGGTATACATGCAACCGAGCAACCATAAGGAAGAAGAGGTCGATAGGATATAGGATCAGTTAGAGGACATGATCGCGTGTATTCCTGCAGGGAAACATTTGATAATGATGGGGGATTGGAATGCGACGGTAGGCGAAGGAAGAGATTTTGATGAGGTGGGGGACTACGGTTTAGGCACGAGGAATGACCGCGGGGAGAAAGCAGTTGAGTTCTGCAGGAGACAGGGGTTAGTCATCACCAACACTTGTTTCCATGTAGGCTTCCGCGGAGATTATTGATGTAGGAAGTGGTTCTTTCGGGTTTTCTTCCGCGTGTATCCATTTTCCGGACAATATTCTATTTATTAAAAATAGAGCAGGTAGAACAGTTTACGTATCTCGTAAGTGTTTTCGACGAGGGAGTTGATGACAGGGACTTTGAGTAAGGATGTTAAGGAAAGACTCGTAAAAACTTTGATATGGAGCGTAGCTATGTACGGTGCGGAAACGTGGTCATTGAAGCAGGAGGATAGACGTAGATTGGAGGCTTTTGAAATGTGGGTGTGGAGAAGAATGGAGAAGGTGAAATGGACAGAGAAGAAAACAAATGAGGAAGTACTTGGTATGGTGGGCGAAGAGAGGGGTTTGTTGGGAGCAATTCTATGGAGGCAGGAAAAGTGGATGAAGGGGGTATTGACCGGCGGTGGGATGTTGAAGAGTGTAATTGAGGGGAGAATGTTAGGCAAACGAGGAAAGGAAAGGAACAGAATAGGGATGTGGGACGGGATGACGGGAGGAAGAAGGTACTCAGAGATGAAGAGGGGTCTGATGTAGAGTAGGATACTGGATTTTGTGTTTTGTTAGGAGTAATAAAATATTTGTTTGGTAGTTCTGTCCATCCAAAAACCTACCTTAACCGGTAGATTACCTTATAATAATAATAATAACTGATATCTTCCTCTCAACAACCCATCACCGATCTCCTACACCCCTCTGTTTAACCCCCTCCCCCTCAGTATTCCCTTACCTCCTTCATTTCCCTTCGGTGCCTCTTTTTGCTCAGATGAGGTTAGCTGGGACCATCAAAATATCTAATTGAGTTCTGTTTGTGTTTTAGTTCATATTTTTATTATTTTTACTATAATTTAGTACCAGTGCGCAACAAAGAATGAGTAAACGCCATAAAGGTGCTTTCACTACAATATTTATGATTAAATGGTGTCTATTTGAGTTTTTTAAATTAAATTTTCCAGTTGATTACGCCTGTATTTAATTAGGGAAATTATATTTTCATAATTCCTAATGTTGTCCCATTGAGCTGAAGTAAAACTATGAGGGCTCTCCTGGAAATAACCACCATTTCCCAGCAACGAGAGCATTCATTATTGGAGGGAGTCCACTGATAGCTGCCCAGACGTATGCAGTAGATCATTACGCCTCGAAGTGAAATGGTTGTATGGACTGTTGGTTGTTTACAACAGCGAGTCAAAATGAACAATGTAGTAAAATTCCCACTAAATGTGAAGCTGTTCAGTGACAAGATTTTTACTGATTTTTAACTTGAAATTTAGTTGCCTCGACTTGCCTTAGTGCTCCGTGCTGACCAAAAGTAAAGAGCGACAAGGGTTATGCGTCAGTGTTGTCGTTCGATTAAGAATGGATATAAATGTCCATGATGATGACAGAATTGGCCGCCCGTCAAGGGTGAACAATTAACTGCACCTTAAAAATTGACGAAAGGTTTGTGAAAACCGGCGTTTTACGATATCTGAAATCATTATAAATTTCTCCACAGATTTCCACTCTCTGTTGTACGACTCTGCTACATGTACCACGACTCTGTTACATGGAAACACGACTGAAAAGTTAGGCTACTACATGCTCTTTGCTTGTCTCGACGAGGAACTTCAAGATACCATCATCGGTTGGCTGCGAACTCAGGTGGCTGAATTTTATGCTGAAGGAATTTGAAAACTAGTTCAGATATATGACAAATTTTTAAATCTGTGACGAATATTTATGAAGTAGTAGAAATATGTAACCTTGAGATGAAAATAATAAATGTCTGTGCCTTTTTAAGCGTATTTTTAATGGGATAATTGAAGAGCCTTATGGATTACCCTCGCATAAATGTAATTTTATAACGCATTCAAGTATTATGTTTCAATAATTTTCCCAGCCCAAGTGTTTACCAAACGAATGCAAACCTTCGATAATGATGGATTATTAGCACGAGCTTGTGAATTTCCATTTACGATGAAATTTCATTTTGAAGCTACCTTAATTAGATTCTGAGGTTCCTCTTAATTGCCGAAGCAAATTTTTGACATTTGCGATAAATTTGTGGTAGAGTTGTTTTGTAGAATAAGCTTTCGAATAGCTATATCAGCTTCTGGTAATAATTGATAGACCTGTATTTTAGCTTTAGCCTTCGTCGAAAATGGAGTGTTCCTCGATGGATCAATGGAGCTTTTCTACTGATTAATTGATGTTCATTGCAACTTTCGATGGTTTTTTTTGACTTTATTTGGTACTGAAACAACAAGTATATACTTTGGAATCTTTTAACTCTGACTTTATGGATTCATGAAGAGTATATTACCGTATTCCTAATGCCGAATTTTAATCATCGATATTTCCGTAGTTAAGAATACGCCAAAGAGTCACTATGGCTGTTTATCTATGTAAGATGTAAATGAAAGTTGTGGAATAGAATTCTCGCACATATACCTACAATATTATTTTTTTAATAAGTCACATTTTATGAATTACACAAACAAAGGTGCAAGTATTGAGTATATTATCGAATATTTACAATGATTAACAACTTAATCAGCAATGGATCTAGCAAAAATATTTAAATTAGCATTAGGAAGTGGACGTCTTTTAAATAGTGAACTTATTTGCAGGCAACTGAGAAATATGTAAGAGTAATAGGCATGTTAATAGATGACGGTATATGCAGGTTCAGTAAGTTAATAGTTAGTTCAGTAAGTTAACAGAGTTACTTTTGAGAAAAGATGTAAGGAATTTATGTAATAATTTGGTTGATGTGTGGAGTAAAATTATATGTAACGGCTTAATTGTTTTTAATTTATTTTTTTTGCTGATTGTTTGATGTTAATGAGATGAGGATTTTCTTGTTTTGTTTAAGAGATTTGTGTTTGGATGTTTCCTTTGAGTGTACTTTTGTTTTACTGACTGATTCTATCTATTATCTTTTGTGATTACTTGGGACTTGTGTGCCACCTGACACTGTCTATCTGCTCATGTGGGTTTTGATGATAATAATAATGATGATAATAAATTTAATTTCTAATGGATATTGCAGAAACATTGGAAATAACAGCGTGCAGAAAGGTAAAAAAGAGGTGTGATTAGTTATCAAATGACAAATTTACTTGAGAAATGAAAGTAATCATGGTTTGTTGGTGAGCAATAGGGGAGCTGGGGGGGAAAGGGTTTGAGGGAAGGGAAGGGAGGGAGGAGAGGGGGATAAGCGAAGAAGGGAAGGGTCCTAGCGAAGTTTTCACAAATGGGCGGCAGATGGCAGGTGGATAGCAGTGAAGGGAGATCGGGCGTCAATCGCAATCAATCGACGGTCTCTCGTTCCGGAGCGCGAAACTGCACGTAGATGGGAACGACTGCCGATAAAACAGGTCCAATTAAAATCCCGGCCCTCCCACTCAGTCACTCCTTCCTTAACGTTAAGTGATAGCCAAAAAAAAATGAGAGGACACGATTGAACCTGGTACACACAGCCCGACGCGCACACACACACACGCACAGCGGCAACCTCCAACGCCTACAGATTGAAAAACATTTTAGGAAATCGGGCGGAGAGTATACTACCCACCCAGAAAAAATAGGGAATCGACTCCTAAAGGGCCGATTTAATTCCCCCACTCATGAGAAGAGCAAGGTCTCACAGGACTTGAAGAGAACGAACGAAACATCACCAACAGAGCATGTCATTTGAGTGTG